>NC_059072.1:320629906-321229906 GCF_020497125.1 Mauremys mutica | reverse complement strand
GCTTCCAGCACACTTTTAGTGCTAATGCAATATACATACTCTAAATAATGACTATCCAAGTGTGTGTGTTTGCGGAAAGGTAAGTGCTAGCTCAGGGAGAAGCTGAAACAGGGTACCTGAGGAAGAAGTGGGACAAGGCCAGAGCTGTTCTGAGTCAGGCATCCTCAATGAAGCCAGGTGGCTGATTATTCAAACCTCACTTAACCCCAATGGGGGACAGGACCCTTTGGCATAGAAGGGATTGGGGATAAGTGAGGTTCAGATGTTTCATTATATGCATATTATCACCATTTTGTGAATTTTCCACTTAGTATGAAAATTATAGGTAAGTTGCACAGGGCACACTTGTTCATACCAAGCACTTTAAAATAGATTTCCATTGACTTCTATTGCTCAGCACCTGCAACTGTCATAAAAGTCAATTGGAACTGTGGGTGATCAGCACCTTTCAGAATCAGGCCCTTAACTGGTAATGAATTTGATAGTCATCTCTCTTGTCTAGAGACATCCTCAATTAAAACTATATTTTGCCTTTCCAGGAAAAAGTTGTAGGATGTATTTTAAAAAAAATCTGAACCTTGGGGTAGTTCTGCTGAGGTTCAGCTAATCTTTCAGCTACAATTAACATTGAGGGCAATAGCAGCTGCTCTTATAAGCACTTCTAACTGTCCTAGAAGTCAGTGGGACTTGTGGATGCTCAGCATTTTCAGGTTCCAGTCCCACTGTGTGACTGTGTGAGGCATTCAATGTCTGAAAGTCAAACATAGAAATGCAATTACATAATGGAAGACTAGGATATAATGTAATATACACGGTAATAGAAACAAAAAAAAATTTAGAGTCCCAACTAAGATGAGGGCCCCATTAGCCGAGGCACTTTAAGCCTGTCCCTGCCTCAAAGAGCTAAATAGACAAGACCAAGAGCAACGTAAATTAAGTATTATTAGACCCATTTTACAGATGGGCCAGCGAAACACAGAGAGATTAAGTGACTTGCCTAAGTTTATACAAGAAGTCTGGGATAGAGTCAAGAATTGAACACAAATCTCCAGAGTTTAAAGCTACTCACTGAACCACAAGGCTATCCTTTCTTACTATATTTCACTGCACAGACCACAGTCACACAAAGCCTTATGCACTTAAGGCTTTGCTGGCTCTGGTTCTAGCCGTGCACTCCTTTCATTTCTTCATAAGTAGTATGTAAGAAAACAATAGAAAGAAATGTGACTCACCCTTTGAGATGCATATCCCTGTGGGTGCTCCACTTCTGGTGCGCATGAGCCTCTCAAGCTTTTAATCAGAGATTTCTAGCAAGCAGTGCCTTTTCAACCAGTGCCCTGTTCAACCAGTGCCATTTGCCCTTGTGGCAGACACCAAGTATATATAGGGATATGCAGGTGAACTGTACTCAGTTCCATCTTTATTCAGTCATTCCCTAGGCAACAACCAAAGCAGAGGGGAAGAAGGGCAGGTAGTGGAGCACCCATAAGGACACACATACCAAAGAAGAACACAGTTACTGCACAGGGTGAGTAACATTTCCTTCTTCTTCAAGGAGTGTCCCTATGGCATCCCTAGAAGGAGGAGGGAGCCTGAGAACAGGAGGACTGAAGACAGTACCAACGGCATGGAGCTGGGCATAATGCTGTGAAAATATATGGATTGAAGACCACATAGTGGCTTTATGTATCTTAAACACTGGAACATTCTTCAAAAATGCAATGCATGTCACTTGCAATCTGGTTGAATGCACTCTTCCCCTGCCCCCCGTTTAGAGATACAACCCAATGTCCATTTCAAAAGTCTGTCAGCAAAACTGGGAGCCCCCTGACATCTATCTGCGAAGCATATATAGGGTCTAGGTGATCTTCTAAAGTGCTTAGTTTTATCCAGGTAGAAGGCTAAGGCCATGCTAATGTCCAAGGTATCAAAATAGGATTCCTGCTGGGAACTGAGTTTCAGAAAAAAAAAGTAGTGGTAGATGGACTCGTTAGTTAACATAAAAATCCAAAGTAATCTTGGGTAGGAACCTTGGATGTGGATGTAAAGAGAACTTACTGCAAAAGAATGTGGGGGGTGCAGGGGGAGAGATTTACCATCAAGGCTCCAATCTCCACAACCTTACAGGTAGACATGATGACAACTAGGAAGGCCATCTTCATAGATAAATGAAGCAGGGAGTAGGTAGCCATTGGTTCAAATGGAGGTCTAGTGAGGTGCTTGAGAACCAGATTGAGGTGCCAGGATGGAGTGGGAGGTCTAATATGGGGGAAAAGTTTACTCAGACTCTTAATAAATCTGGATGATATTGGGGGAGCAAAAATGGAGAATTCCTCAATTGCAGATGAAGCAGACCAATGTGCCTTGACTAAACTGATGGATAACGCAGAAGTCTTTAGATCCAGCAAGTAAGCTAGGATGAGGGAAAGGGGAACAAATTCAGGCCATAGAATATCAAGGTTGGAAGGGACCTCAGGAGCTCATCTAGTCCAACCCGCTGCTCAAAACAGGACCAATCCCCAGATAGATTTTTGCCCCAGATCCCCTAAGTGGCCCCCTCAAGGATTGAATTCATAACCCTGGGTTTTACAAGCCAATGCTCAAACCACTGAGCTATCACTCCCCCAGATCAAGTGCCCAACATGGGGCATGAACCCACAACCCTCAGATTAAGAGTCACACACTCTATCAACTGAGCTAGCCAGCCAGAGGAAGAGATAACCCCACAATGGGCAAATCTCTTCCATTTCTGCAAGTAAGTAATGGGGTTTGATGTTTTAACACCTGTTACACCTCTGGAAAGCAGGAAACTTCTATTCCGGAGAACCAACCAGGAGCCAGACTCTGAGATGTAGAACTGCCAGGTTGGGGTGAAGGACGCCAGCTGCACCCAGAGAGGAGCTTGGTTAGCAGAATGACACAGAACTGAAGCTGGTAAGGGTATCAAGCTTGTCTTGGCCGGGTAGCTAAGAGTCCATGGACTAGAATCTGGGTCTGCAGAGCCTGGGACAGCTGATGTTCCCAGTGCCACCAGGAGGCTATGCACAGTTACAGCCAGGGAGCACTGTGGAGAGTAAGCGCTGCAGGAAGTACCACCCAAGGGAGCAGAGGTGCTGACTTTGAGATTTCCCTGGGAATGCTGGACCCCCACTCTGCCCCAGACCATGCCCCACTCCACCTCTTCCCCCAAATTCCAACCATGCCCCACCTCTTCCCACCCCTCCCCCCACTCCACCTCTGCCCTGCCTCTTCTCGGTCCCTGCTCCACTCTCACCCCATTCTGCCCCTTTCTCACCAATTCCTGCCCCTCCCCCACCTCTTCGTGCCCCCACTCCTTCCCCTCCCCCCAGTGCTCCCTGCACACAGCTGAACAGCTGATTGCAGCGGGTGGGAGGGGCTCAGAGAGAGGGGGAGGAGCAGATCGGCAGGGCTGCCCAAGAGTGCTGAGCATACACTTTTTCTCCCCATAGGAGCACCCACAGAGTTGGTGCCTATGCAAGGGAGACGACGCAAAAATACCCGGTGGCCCTATAAATTGGCCAAGCACCCTATTTAACTCCAGGGGTTGCCCCAGGAAGCTGTCTGGGCAAACACAGAATTCAGCCTACTGTGACTCCAGATTTCACCTTGTCTCCTGATCTCCAGTCTCCAATCTCAGCCTGACTCCTATTTCCTGATTCTAGCCTGGTACTATTTCGGTACAAGCACCTTAGCAAAGCCATGCTTACTCTTCTTGGAGCTCTGGGGCTTCACAAGCCTGCTGGAACTGGAGGAAGAACCCCTGGCCTCAACGGTACCCACTGAGACAGAGGACATTAACACGGACCTGGTCTTTTTTGGATCTGGCTCTTTAGATATAGAGTCCATACTCCTGTTCTTGGCAGTCTTCCCAATGTGCTCCAAAGTCTTCCCTTTCTTAGGAGAAGCTGCTCTGAGGTGACAGGGCACTGATCTGTCCGGGGACAGATGTCTGTGTGGAGGAGGAGAGGGGGTGTCTCCTGACGTGGCTCAGAGGGTAGTTGCAGGGAACGTTCCATTGCCAACAGCCTGAGCTTTATCTCCCTGTTCTTCTCAGCCCTTGACTTAAGGGCTAAACAAAAAGGAGCACTTCTGGGAGATGTGCAACTCCCCCATATAACGGGCACACTTGGAGTGTCCGTTGCTCATTGGTATAGCCTCCCGGCAAGAGAGGCAGCATTTGAAGGCTGGTGAACCAGGCAAACCACATCAGGAGAAGACGAATCTCCTGTCAGTCCCCTCATCTAAAACCAACTATATTAACACTAACAACTTCTCTAAGCTAAGTAACTTTGGGCTGGTCTACACTGGGGGGGTTCCAATGTAAGATACGCAACTTCAGCTACGAGAATAGCATAGCTGAAGTTGATGTATCTTATTTCGACTTACCTCCCGTCCTCACGGCGCGGGATCGACAGCCGCGGCTCCCCCATCAATTCCGCTTCCGCCTCTTACCCTGGTGGAGTTCCGGAGTCGACAGGGAGCGCGGCAGGGATCAATTTATCATGTCTAGACAAGACATGATAAATTGATCCCCAACAGATCGATCGCTACCCGCCAATCCGGCGGGTAGTGTGGATGTACCCTTTGCTAGAAAAAAGGTGATGAGAAAAGGCTAAGTATGCTCTAGGGGGTAGATATGCTAATGTTTCATCTGGGGCCAAGGCAGTAGAGGAGGCACAAGGCACATGCGTGGGCCGAATGGGCAGTACTAGCTAGAAAACTTTGATCAGGGGACTCAAGAGGTGCATGTGCACCTGAAGTGGAGCACCAGAGAAAGACACTGCTCCAAGAAGAAAGAAGCATTCCTGTTATGATTACTGAAATCTACTTATTTTAGTATATTTTCACTCATGCTGTGTAGTCTTTAAAAGTTCTCTGTGAAAGGAAGGAGAAGGCAAGAGCGGAAGCTGTGTTTTAAATAAGTGATATTATATCCTTGTTTCCATGCTTCAACAGGGATTGAAATAACACATTTAAATACCTTAATGTCTTTAACACGAAACACGTTAATTTGATACTCTGCTTCCTTGAAATGCTTTATTAATGCATGCAAACCTCTTAGAAGCCTACCTTTCTTGAAATTAACACAGATTTACCCTGTTCTACCACAAAGTACACTGGTATTTCAAAATGCCATGCCTGACCTCATCTGCAGAGAAGGTAGGATGGGAAACAGCCCAGAAAGAAAGCTGAGACATATTAAGGTTACTGACATTTAAGAGCATGCAATAGCCCCTAGAGAACCATGCAACTAATATATCACTGAAATTAAATGTTCAAAAACTTGTCAAATGGTGCTACCAAAACAACATACTTAACAGCTTTTTAATTTGAGTTAGGCCTCCCTTGATACATGCCCTGGAAATCAAAGCAACTAGCCATCTGACTACCAGTTCCAAATAAGAGCTAGACTGTTAGTACACTCAGGCCTGGTCTACACTAGGACTTTAATTCGAATTTAGCAGCGTTAATTCGAATTAACCATGCACCCGTCCACACCAGGAAGCCATTTAATTCGACATAGAGGGTTCTTTAGTTCGAATTCTGTACTCCTCCCCGACGAGGGGAGTAGCGCTAAATTCGACATTGCTATGTCGAATTAGGCTATGTGTGGATGGAAATCGACCTTAGTAGCTCCGGGAGCTATCCCACAGTGCACCACTCTGTTGACGCTCTGGACAGCAGTCCGAGCTTGGATGCTCTGACCAGCCACACAGGAAATGCCCCGGAAGGGAGAACCTCTCTCAGTACCAGCGCTCACACAGCGAACGGGAGGACAGGTGGCGTCAAAAGGACCAGCAGGCGACTCAAACGCTGCTTGGACTAATGAGGGAGCAAACGGACACGCTCCGGTGCCTTGTGGATGTTCTGCAGGACCGCAGGCAGGAGGACAGAGCCCCCCTGCACTGTATCTGCAACCACCCTCCCCCGCCACAAAGTCCCATCCCCCCCTCACCCAAAATAACAAGGAGGGGCGCCAGGGGCCGTGAAAACTGTCACTGCACCCCTGCAGAGTGCTCAATTACCCGAAAGCTCTCATTCCCTAAATGTTGAGAAGTCCTTCCCTTCCTGGCTCACCCAAGCCCCAATCCCAGTTTCATCCCCTAACTGTGTAGTTGATTATTAAAAAGAGTTTGCTGTTAATTACTGTTTCCGTCATGTTTTTTTAAAGAAGACTTTGTGTGAAGGGGGTTGGTAATTGTATAGGACAGTCACCATTACCAGGGCACAGACACGGGGGCAGGATCAACAGCAGGTCTCACACACAGTGCAGTCAGTTAGGCACCCTTGTCGGTCTGGGAGGTGCTTTTCATGTTCTGTGGAGTGGGGGGGTTACATGACTTTGTGGCGGGGGAGGGCGGTTACAGATCATATGCAGCAGTCCTTGTCCTGGACCACAGAGCCACGCAGCAGGGGAATGTGTAACCGTCCTCCCCTGCCACAAGGTCACATAGCCCCCGCACACAGAGTCCCGAAAAGGAGGGATGGCAGGCTCCATTGAAACAACCAGTCCAGCACTGCAGACCGCTCTAGGAGCAGGAGCCTGTGATTCCTCGAGTGTAGAAGCGGTTTTCCATCACTGCACACCCTACCCAGCACAGTCTGCGTCCCAGTTTCAACCCTTTAACGCAAAGTCATTAATAAGGAAAACGTTGTTCATTAATGTTCCATTTACTTTATTTTTAAATGTGTATTGGAAAGGGGGAAACGTGGTGAACGGGGTATGTAACTGCAGAGGACAGTCAACAGTAACTGAAACAGGGGCAGGTTCAGCTTCTCTGTAAAGAAACTGAACAGTCACAGGTTACCCTGCTCGCTGAGGAACCTAGCTTTCAAAGCCTCCCGGATGCACAGCGCTTCCCGCTGGGCTCTTCTAATCGCACGGGTGTCTGGCTGAGCGTAATCAGCAGCCAGGCGATTTGCCTCAACCTCCCATCCCGCCATAAAGGTCTCCCCCTTGCTCTCACAGAGATTGTGGAGCACACAGCAAGCTGCAATAACAATGGGGATATTGGTTTCGCTGAGATCCGAGCGAGTCAGTAAGCTCCTCCCCTGGAGACGTCCGAAAGCACGTTGAATGATGACAGTTACCCAAGACCACCCTCGACACATTTTTCCCCCCAGCATGCATTGTGGGGAAATCCCAGAATTCAAATGGGCAGCGGGGACTGCGGGAACTGTGGGATAGCTTCCCACAGTGCACTGCTTCCAATGTCGACGCTTGCCCCGTTAGTGTGGACTCACAAAGTCGAATTAGTGTCCTTAGTGTGGACACACAAATTTGACTTTGTAAGGTCGATTTCAAAAATTCGAATTAACTTAAATCGAACTAATCTGGTAATGTAGACACACCCTCAGTAATACAAAGGCTGCTCTAAGAGACATCCCATCACAGATCTACAGCCAAACAAAGGCCTACACAGCAGACTAACTGACATGAGTAATTGGATAAAATATGGACGTGTCTTGTTGAACCAAAGTATGCATTCTGTCCAATGTGTTTTACAGAGTAAATCTCTTAATATTTAATCTTATGACAACAACCACCACCCCCAATAAATATACACTGGGCTCTGATGCACTACTTTAAAAACTTTGCAAACAGCATTGAATTGCCTGTTGATGATCTGTAAATATCTGCAATGGGTGCTGTGTTCTTTTAACAAATAAAGAAACAGCCCCTCGCATTTCCAGAGCAGAAAAAGACAAAGCAGAGAAGAAGAAAACTGTTTCCTTCTTATAAATTTTTGTTTATTAATAATGATTTGCCAAGTTGTGGTGGAATAACTACCTCCTCCTCTCTTCTCTGATGGATGGTGCTGAGTGAACCCTTCTCCAGTCCTGTCCTTCAGGACAATGCTACCAATTATGTCTAGACTACATGTCCAAACCATACACAATTCTTGCTGCATCCTCCTCCATAACATTTTCAAGAGCCAGCCTCTTCTCTACACCCACACAGGGAAAACTCTTCCCCAGGCCTTCACCATCTCCCATCCTGAGTACTGTAACCTCCTCTTCTCTGGCCTCTCCAACACCTACCCCACTCTCTTAACACCCATCTTTGTCCTCATCTTTCTGGCCCATCACTCAGGCCGTATCACTCCTCGACAAGTCCCTCCCACTAGGTCACACCCTTATTCACCACATAAAATACAAGTTTCTAGTCTTCATCTATGGCAGATTTTTTTTTAAAGTAGTTCAGTGTCTCAGCCATTGTAGACTCACCATTAATTTAATCTCTGTCATTTTATTGGTGGCCTCAATTTGCCTCCCTGGCATAAATGTGAAGACCTCTCTTGACCCCTTTAAACTCTGACTAAGCTGGTAACCTGTTCTGCTTTTCCATATGATTTCTCTGCAAGCTTCAGCTCACCAGGTATAGTCTAGTTGGATGCGCCTACACCACTGGCTGGGTTATCTTTATAATGGGAAACAAATAAATACAATAAAGTTGTTAATTACTTCCTGCCTCCTCCATTTCTAGTGCATGACAATACAAGTTTCTACTTCAACATCCCCTAACAAGAACTGCCAATTATGAACCCATACAACAGGACAGTTATCTGTTCCATAACTGGCATTCTTCGAGATGTGTTGCTCAGGTGTATTCCGCAGTAGGTGTGCGTGCTCGCTACGTGCACCGGTGCCGGAAGTTTTTCCCTTAGCAGTACTCGTAGGGGGGAGCACCGCTGCGACCCCGGTAGTGGCGCCTCTATATCACACTATAAGGGGAGCTGTACACTCCCCCACACCCTCGGTTCCTTCTTGCCAGACAACTCCGACAGAGGGGAAGGAGGGCGGGATGTGGAATACACCTGAGCAACACATCTCGAAGAACGCCAGTTACGGAACAGGTAACTGTCCTTTCTTCAAGTGATTGCTCATGTGTATTCTACAGTAGGTGACTCCAAGCTATATCTGATGGAGGTGGGTAGGAGTTAAAGGGTTTCTGGAACGCAGTACCGCCCTACCAAACCCGGTGTCATCCTGTGCTTGGGAGACGATGGAGGACCACGTGGCAGCTCTACATATGTCCTGGATAGGGATGTGAGCTACATAGGCAGTCGACGAGGCCTGAGCTCTCATAGAATACGCCTTAACCATAGGCGGCGGGGGAACCCCTGCCAGGTCATAACACGTGCGCTGGGTGGAAATTGGTTGTCCCCTCATCTGCTCGGCTATCGCAACGAACAGCTGCGACGATTTCCGGAACAGCCTGGTTCGGTCCAGGCCTGGTTTGGTCCAGGTAAAAAGCCAGAGCCCTACACACATCCTCACTGGAGGAATGGGGCTTAGGACAGAGTACTGGTAGGAAAATGTCCTGATCCATATGGAAGGCAGAGTCCACCTTCAGGAGAAGAGCGAGGTGTGGGCGAAGCTGGACCTTATCCTTGTGGAAGACCGTATATGGGGGATCCGAGGTCAAGGCCCTAAGCTCTGACACACATCGGGCTGATGTGATAGCAACAAGGAATGCTACCTTCCATGACAGGTGAGACCAGGAACACGTGGCCAAGGGCTCAAAGGGAGGGCCTGTGCGGCGGGATAACACTAGGTTTAGATCCCATTGTGGCACGGGGGGACTAGCATATGGGAATGAACAATCCAGGCCCTTTAGAAAGCGGGAGGTCATATTGTGGGAAAAGACCGTGTGGCCCTGTACCGGCAGTGGAAGGCTGATACGGCCGCCAAATGCACCCTGACAGAGGCGGGAGCTAGCCCTTGGGTCCTAAGGGACAGAAGGTAATCGAGAATAAGTTGGAGTGATGTGGACGATGGGGAAGTTCCCCACTCCCTCACCCACCTAGAGAACCTGGACCATTTGTGGATGGCTTTCTATTTTCCAACAGAACTCATTTGATGTCCTCCTCATCTAACCACGGAGCAACCACGCTGTCAGGTGAAGCACGGCCAGGTTGGGATGGAGGAGGCATCCCTCTTCCTGGGAGAGGAGATCCGGGCGAAGCGGCAGCCTCCACGGGGGAGCCGCTAGGAGTTGCAGGAGGGTCCCGTGCCAGTGCTGACGGACCCAATCCGGGGCTATGAGGATGACCCGCATGCTATCAGCTTTTACTTTTTGCAGGACCTTGCCTATTAGGGGGAAAGGTGGGAAGGCATAGAAAAGCTGGCCCGACCACTGAAGGAGGAAAGTGTCCGAGATAGCCCCCCTTCCCGCCCCTCCCTTGGAGCAGAACTGGGGACAGCATCGGTTCTGGTCAGTTGCAAAGAAGTCAACCCGGGGAACTCCCCACTCCCGGAACTGCTGTAGGATGACCTCCCAGTGGAGTGACCACTCATACTGATGGGAAAAAGCCCTGCTGAGGTGATTGGCTCGCACACTGCAGATGCTGGGTAGGTGGAAGGCTCGAGGGAGATATTGTGGGCTACACAGAACTCCCACAGGTTCAGGGCTTCCAGGCATAGGGCCAAGGAGCGCGTTCCTCCCTGTCTGTTGAGATAATACATCACAGCCGTATTGTCCATGAAGACAATGACCACCTTCCTGCGAAGGTGCCCGCTGAAAGCTACACAAGTCAACCGTATTGCCCTGAGCTCCCTGACATTTATATGTAGGGATAATTCTGAGACCGACCATCTCCCTTGTGTTTGAATGTTCCCTATATGGACCCCCCAGCCCAGGTCTGAGGCATCCGACACCAGGTCTAGTGAGGGGGAGATTTTTCGGAAGGGGACCCCTTGCAGCATATTGCATGGGAGGGACCACCATTGAAGGGCAGCAACTACCTGTGACGGTATCATGACAACCTTGTCCAGCCCATCCCGGGCCTGAGAATACTAGGAAGCCAGCCAGAGCTGGAGGGGCCTCATTCTGAGCCTGGCGTGGCGAACCATGTATGTGCATGCCACCATGTGCCCAAGAATTTGAAGGCACGCACGCCCTCACCATCGTCACGGGGAAGGCCGTAACCGAGGCAATGAGACCTTTGAGGGTCTTGAACCTGTCTCGGGAAGAGAGGCTGTGGCCTCTAATGAGTCCAGTAGCGCCCCTATGAATTCTATGTGCTGAACGTAGACTTGGTCTCGTTCACCACTAGGCCAAGATCTGCGCATGTGGATGGGAGAAGTCCCATCTGGGCCTGCACGTGGGACCAGGAGGAGCCCTTGAGAAGCCAATTGTCCAGGTATGGGAAGATCTGCACCCCTCTCCTCCAGAGGTATGCTGCTACCACCACCATGCATTTGGTGAAAACCTTGGGGTCTGTGGAAAGGCCAAATGGGAGGACCGTGAACTGGTAATGGTCCCCCCCTACCAGGAATTGGAGGAAGCGCCTGTGTCCCTCGAATATATGGAAATGGAAATACACGTCCTGGAGGTTCAGGGCCACAAACCAATCCCCCGGGTCCAGCGAGGGAACGATAGAGGCCAGGGATACCATCCGGAACCTGTAGCAGACCATAAAACTGTTGAGATCCTGTAGGTCTAGGATGGGTCTGAGCCCCGCTTTCACCTTCAGGATCAGGAAATACCGGGAGTAGAAACCCTTTCCCTGGAATTCTACCAGTACCTTTTCCACTGCCCCCAGGTGGAGGAGGCGTGCCACCTCCTGGTCTAGGAGGCAGGTGTGCTCCAGGTCCCCAAGGCTCATCTGGGGCAGGAGTGTGTATGTGAGGTGAACTGCAACATGTAGCCCTTGGAGATAGTGTTGAGGACCCACTGGTCAGACGTTATACAGGACCACTCCACACAGAAGGCAGATAAACAGTTACAGAACACAAACTTTATTAACTGGGGGGCTTCCCAGGCAACAGGCCCGGTGGACCCCCACAAAGAGTCAAAATCACCTCTTTCCCTGCCTTTTGCCCTTCAAGGGGCCTGGCTGTGGGGCCGAGCGGGACTGACACTGACCTACGCCTCTGTTCCCTTGGTCTCTTGGGCGCGGGCTCGTATCTGCTCCTAGCAGGGGGAGCCGAAGCCTGCAGCCTGGGCTTGTCCTTCGCCGGAGGGCCGTACAGGCCCAAGGTTTGCAGGGTGGTGCGGGAGTCTGTCATCCCATGCAGGCGGACATCAGTTTGGTCCGCGAACAATGCTTTCCCGTCGAAGGGAAGGTCCTGCATCAAGAACTGGGACTCTGCAGACAGTCCGGACAGGAGAAGCCACGATGCCCTGCGCATGGATATGGGAGAGGCCATCGAGTAGGCTGCCATGTCAGCCGCATCCGATGCCGCCTGGAGGGCTGCTTTAGCCGCTGCTGCTCCTTCCTCTACCAGAGCCCTGAACTCCTTTTTGTCCCGCTCCGGGAGGAGAGGTTCAAACTTTGGTAGGGACCCCATAGGTTGAAGTCATACCGGCTCAGTAGGGCTTGATGGTTGGCCACCCTGAGCTGGAAACTCGCCGAGGAATAAACCTTTCTGCCAAACAAATCCAGTTTCCTGGCATCCTTGTCTTTGGGGGTGGGCGCAGGTTGACCGTGACGTTCCCGGTAGTTCACTGATTCCACCACCAAGGAGTTAGGTGCCTGGTGGGAATACAGGTACTCGTGGTCCTTAGCCGGCACGAAGTATTTCCTCTCCGCTTTCTTGGAGCTGGGGGCCAAGGAAGCTGAGGTTTGCCACAGGGTAGTCGAGATATTGGCTACCCCCTGGTGGAGAGCAGGGCCACCCGGCCTGGTGCTGAGGACAAAAGCACATTAAAAAGAGAATCAGACAGCTCCTCCATCTCCTTAGCCAGGAGCTGGAGATTGGACGCCACCTGCTTAAGGAGCTCCTGGTGAGCCCTGAAGTCCTCCTGTGGGACGGGCGGTGGTGCCGTTATGGCCTCCTCTGGTGCCAGTGAGGGGACCGGCACGGTGCCTAGGGCATCGGGGGGTACCAGTGGGTCAATGCCCAGGTCAGAGTCCAGGTGCGGTGCCATCGGCTCAAGACCCATTGACTTTTCCCTCTGCCGAGAAGGGGAGGCCAAAGGAGCCTGGGACGCTCTGGCCACCGAGTGACATCTCGCCTGGGCGGGCATCTGCAGCCACAGTGCCCATTGACACCACTGCCCCTGCCCTGGTGTGCCGTGCCACTGACCGACTTGGGGTCCGGGCAGCACAGTTTGTTCTCGCTGAGCCGCACGACGTGGAGATGGGCGGCTGGGTGCCGATGCTGAGGTCACTGTCGACCGTACGGGTACCGTATGTAGGAGCGGCGAAAACAAAGGTGCCTGTGATGGTACCTTCCGCATGACCAGGACCTCGACGATGAGGATCGGTACCCATCCGAGGCATTTCTCCTGTACTTGCCCCGGTGGCTGGAGCTACGACGCGCCGGAGCCGGTGGACCGTGAGAGGAGTCCTGCGTGCGATGTCTGGTAGAGCGAGAACCCAAGTCAGAGCATCAACGTCGGTGGCGTCAGGATCGGCTACGGTAGCTGCGACGTGAGGAAGAGCGTCGGCAGCGCCTGTCCTGGTTCCTGTGACCCCGGTCGCGAGTGTGGAGGAGCCCCGAGGTTCCTCTGCAGGCAGCGAGCCGGTCAGCCTGGGTGGAGTAGAGGGCTGGAGTGAGCTACGGGAAGACTGCCTTGAGTGAGGCAGCGAGTGGTCCTCGGAGCGGGAACTGTGCCACATCGGGGAGGTTTGTTATGCTCCCAGTGGCAGCTTTCCTCGAGATTGGGGGCCTGTCTCGGGTGGCGCCCTGGGTACTGGGAGGATTAGGATGTCACACACGGCCTGTGCAACCTCCGGTCTCGACGGCATCCTCACCGCAGGGGATGCACGCACGGATGGGACCGGGCTGCTCCACTCAACGCGAGTCGGAGGCCTGGGTCCCGAGGGGGATTGCAGGCTGCCCATCTCAGGTCCGGCCTCACCCCTTTCCTTCTCTTGGTGCCATTGAGTCTTCCCTGGTTTCTTGGACGGGGAGCGGTACCTGCTCGTGGAGGGGACTTTGCACCAAGGATGCAGTGCCGGGTGCTGACTCTGATCGGTGTGCCGGTGCTGGGGCCAGCGCTGATTCCATTAGGAGAGCGCAAAGCCTAATGTCCCTCTCCTTCTTAGTCCGTGGCTTGAATGATCTACAGATTCTGCAGCACTCACTTATGTGAGTTTCACCCAAGCAGCGGAGACACTGAGTATGCGGGTCACTTCTTGGCATAGAACTGTGACAGGAGCCACACGACTTGAAGCCTGGGGCACAGGGCATGCTTGAGGGCATAACTTGAGAAACTATTCAACTATTGGAACAACTGTACTACTAAGGCTAACTAGAGAAGCTGCAGCAAGGCTGGAGCATGAAGTTCTGACTACCTTCACTGGCAACAAGAAGGAACTGAGGGTAGGGCGAGTGCGCAGCTCCCCACTTCAGAGGTCGCAGTGATGCTCTCCCCTTATGGGTACTGCTAAGGGAAAAACTTCTGGCACTGGTGCACATGGCAAGCACGCACATCTACTGTGGAATACCCATGAGCAATCACTCGAAGAAGAATGTACCCATTCTTCTGAACTGGAAACCATATATTGCAATTAGGTTTCAGAGTGGTAGCCATGTTAGTTTGTATCAGCAAAAAGGACGAGGAGTACTTTACACCTTAAAGACTAACAAATTTATTTGGACATAAGCTTTCATGGGCTAAAACCCACTTCATCAGATGCATGGAGTGGAAAATACAATAGGAAGATACCTACATACATACACACACAAAGAGAGACAGAGAGAACATGAAAAGATGGAGGATGCCGTACCAACTCTAACGAGACTAATTAAGGTGGGCTATTATTAGCCGGAGAAAAAAAACTTTTGTAGTGATAATCAGGATGGCACATTTCAAACAGCTGACAAGAAGATGTGAGTAACAGTAGGGGAAAAATTAGCATCCGGAAATAGTTTTGAGTTTGTGTAATGACCCATCCACTCCCAGTCTTTATTCAAGCCTAATTTAATGGTGTCCAGTTTGCAAATTAATTCCAGTTCTGCAGTTTCTCATTGAAGTCTGTTTTTGAAGTTTTTTTTGTTGTTGAAGAATTGTGACTGTATTTTCCACTCCATGCATCTGATGAAGTGAGTTTTAGCCCACAAAAGCTTATGCCCAAATAAATTTGTTAGTCTCTAAGGTGCCACAAGTACTCCTCGTTCATATTGCAATTAGTCATTTTTCATCACACAAATCAATGCAATTCTCTGTGAATTCAACACCTTCTTCTGTACACCACTGGAGCACTCATCCTTTGGCTCTAGTATCAGTCAATCACTTCTCATCACTCTAGTTGGCACAGGAATGATCTTCACAGGGTGTGAACTATGAGGAATCTGTGCACTGGGCTCAGTGCAGTAGGCAGATTGGTCAAGGTGCAGGGGCACAACCCGTTTCTGTGTGAACAAAGGGTTAATTTGAAATCATCTGTCTCTCTCCCCCTCATGCAAAAGGTGAAGAGCTGAGGTGTATTTGCTGAGAATCCCCACCTTCAGCTCCAGCCTCCCCAAAATGCTTTTTGGACAGAGAGCAAGCATTAAAAACTAAATCTGAAAGGTGAATCTTTTGAAAAGCAATGAGCGTGAGTAAATAGGGTGCTATACTGGAGGATTTTTTGCATACTTATTGATAATGATTGCAAGTGGCAACTGCTAGAATACTTTTTAAAAAGTGAAATTAATGTATCAAGTTAATTTTGAGCTTTCCTCAACTCAAGCTGATTAGCATGGAAACAAATGTGCATTAATCAGCCGGAGTGGTTTGCATGCAATACAGATGTCTGTCACTTTCAATGACTGAGCAATGTACAAATTAGTATCTGCACAATGTACAAATTAGTATCTTTATAGTATTAAACACAGTATGGCATATATGTGACTGTTTTATATAGCAAAGTTGCTTATAGAATTTTGAAGAATATGGTAAAATTAAGTGACAACTGAAATTGCGTTCATTAACGAGTATTTTAACCCACTTAGAGTGGTTCTACCCTGGGGTGAAGCTGAAGGCTAAAATAGAATAGCCATGATGAATACCTGCCTCTGGACTCTGAATAACAATACTATCACAGTTTCTATCAACTCATCTGAGTTGTGTTACCACATTGCAAGCATTCTGTTCCTCCACACCAAAACACTGCCCAAAAATACACTATACTGTAACATGTTAAGATTTTGCTGCTATTCCATGGAACATTCCTATTCAAATCACACCACTCAACAATAAAAACAAAACAAAAATAGTGGGGGAGATATGCTTTTGATGTAATTAATAGATTTGAGATTTTATTTGCCCAAAGCAACTATCTTGTCATTACAGCAGTACTGTTATTTCTCTGTTCCATTTGAGCTCTAACAATACATTAACATTTTTCTGTCTTTCTGAAAAAAGGCCTCTTGTAGTTTAAATGAGGAAAACAAATGAATGAGCAAACTTTGATAATATTCTGCTGTTAGAAAATGTAAATATTTGAATATTTGGTGCGACAGTCCATAAAGAGATGTACCTTAGCAGGTAAGTTAAGCATAAACCATAACTGCCATCAGAGGGCTGTACCATCTGCCAACATATCATATTGACTGTTCATGACACAAATTGACAAGAATGCCTGATTTAGAAGAAATGAAATTTTAAAGTTTTGGAATAGATTACACAGTACAGCTTAATATAGGTTGATGTAGCGTCATTGGGATAAAATATTAAAATCTATTGCATTTTAAAGCTGATCTGAGCTAGCAGAACAGTTCTCACAAAAACACAGAAGTCTCCAAAGTCAATTTTTTTTTAAAATGGGTGCCTAAAGTTAGGATCCTAATAGGAAGTGTGGTGAACTTCAAAATGTTAAGCACACAACAGTTTCTGTAAGTCAAGGGGTGCTCCGCACTTTTAAAAATCAGACCACTTATTTAGATGCTTTAATATGGAATTAGGAGTCTGACCTTGGGCAGACATTTAAAAAACTGTTGGCCAAACTGTCTAACTTGTGCCCAACTGATAACTGGCAGATTATTAAATTATATTATTAATACATATTCTATCAGCACCTACAGCATGCTGTGAACTTTACACAACAAATGGTAGAAGAAGAATACCCCTGAAGTGTTTGCACTCTAAAGGTTACATGTGATACAGATAGCAAGGGTAACACACATTAGGGAGGGGATGGAGAGGAAAGGCAGAGGGCCCTAGTAACAATATCACAGTAACTCGGTTTAGGTACATAAATATTTAGAGTCATTAACAAATTGTTTTGGGGTATGTTTTTGTTACATTCAATTATCACTTTTCCTGTGAGTCATATCTGAAGTAATAGATCTCAGACATGATAACTTGTAAGGTACCTTTGTGATTTTAGTGCAACATTAACAGCCCATATGAGAGTATTAAAATTCATTACCTGATAATATGCTTTGAAAAAAACTGGAGGCTGATATGTTTCTAGGCTATGACTATTCAATCTAACTTTAGTTAATTTGAAACTATTTCCCTTACTTAATCTATGGAATGCTATTCCCAATGCTGTTTAGGCTTTGTCTACACACAAAAGTTGTACAGCTTTAACCCCCAACCCCCATTGTGGACAGTTACCTCAGCATAAAAGGACTAAACTAGAGCAGCATAAGCACCGAGTTCATTCCTGAACAGGAAGAGAAATAAGCACTTTAATACCAGTATAATTGCATCCATGCTAGGGGTTGTATCAGTATAACCATGTCGGGGGGGGGGGGAATCACTTTCTTAACTGAAATAATTATACTGGTACAAAATCTGTAAGTATACAAGGCCTAAGTTTGAACAAAAGCAGCTCCTGGAAGAAATGAAACGGTTACTCCCTTTACAAAGGTAGTGATCGCTGAGCTATATTTGATGTGGCAGATACGTTATAGTCAATAATAGTATTTTAATAGTTCAAGAAATATAAATAGCTAACAATTCACACAGATTGAGGGTCCCAGCTGCCATGCAATAATTGTTGCAGAATTGAAGTCCCAGTGACTTGGATTTAGGAATTTGGGGCCAGATTTTTAAAGCTATTTAGATGCCTAAGTGCAGATAAGCACTTAAAAAAATCGTACTAGGTACCTAAGAAGATTAGGCACCTAATTCCTGAACTTCTACTTCACTTAGGTGTTTTTGAAAATTTTACCCATAAATCTAGTTTTCCCTTTCCTATGTTTATCCTTTATCTCAACATCCATCTTCCCTTTGCACAAATACTTCTATCATTTCAAGTTGCTTAGTCACACCCATCTTTGTGTTTGTAGTAGCAGTATTTTACTGACTCTTGATCATGCAAAACTCCCATTAACTTCATGTGGAGCTGGAGGGTGTGCTTGGTATATGAGTAGAATGAAAATTGTAATGCTATGTTTATAAGAAACTCATCAGTGAAAAATATTTTGTCTTAGAAATCCCTATAATGCTCTCAGATTTTTGTAAAATGTTGCAATTTTATGTGATTTCCCAAACCCTATCAACCTGCTAACATTTGATAATTCTAAACAGGGATGTGCCTTTTAACGCCATTGAAATTATTTGAAAGAGAGCTTTTAAGTGGGAGAGTTGAAAAATCAAAATATTTTGCTAAAAAGCCAACCCATCATTATCCTTCCTAAATAGGGATCATTAGGATGTACACATCTAGAAGCTGATTCACTCTCTCACCCTTTGTGTAGTAGTTTACATTTGTACAAAGAGGCTGTAAAATGTTGCAATTCTGATCTGGTAACTTTTTGAACGCACTTTTCACAGATGTAAATAATTGTGCATGGTGCCAAGCAATGAAGAATCAGGCCACACAGTTTTCACCATTATTTAAAGAATGTTTTTTAAAGTGAAGATAAAACAGGATCTTGCAGACTTCTGAGAATTTTGCTGCAGCCCAATTAAGTCATATCAGTACTAATACAGTTATATATTGGGATTTTCAGGAACAAAAGATGGTTGGGTATATTTTTAAAAAGTTAACCTTTTCCTAAAGGCAGACAGAAGGATATTGCCTGAAGGACCCTGTGTCCTGGAGAGAAACTGGCTTTGAAAAGTTTCAGCAGGCAGCATGGTAATGAGCCCATTTCTATTGACTTGTTATCTTCAAAGGTGAACTCTTGGGCAGCAAAGAGGCAGCATTCAGCACCAGGCTGTTACTGTGAAAAAAATCCTCCTTATCCATTTTCATATCAGGCTGATTTATACTATCAGACAGTCAAGCCTATTACTGCCACAGTGATTTAAAACACCAGACAGTACAGACTGCTAGCATCACAGTGATTTAAAATTCCAGATAGTCCAGATTATTAGCACAAACGCTAGCCATCCCACCTTGTTGATACCAAGGTAATTTAAAATACCTATCAGCTTAGGCTACTGGCACAGAGGTGAAAGAGTTAGACTGTATAAAGCAGCTTTTTATAGAAATGGAAACCACGGAAAAATGAAAAAAATATTCATTAATATTCTTCATGACTCGGGCAAGATTATAGGTAGCAACCCTGTGAGGAAAAGGATGACTTGCCCATTTGAAATATTCATTGACTTAGTGGGGATCAAGGTTTGGGCTTTTGGGGTTTTTTAGATAAGGTACCATAGGCATGTGCCAGGGCATGACCAAATAGGTTGTTGTTGGGGTTTTTTGTATCCAGTTATGAAAAAAAAAAGAGTCAGCTTACAGGATTCCATCTATAATATATATATATATATATATATACACACACACACACACACACACACACACACACACTCTTCCCAGGTTATTAAATGGCTATTGCATCAACATGTAAAATTTCTATAAACCAGCATATTAAATGTTACCAAGAACTCAAGTTTGCTTTAAATGTACAGCTGAATTTTGTCAACATGAGATGATAACTAATAGGCCAACATTTACAAAAGAACATGTGCAGAGAAAAAAATAAATCGGTGTGCATTCAGCCCAAGCGATCCCCAAAAGCATGGATCATTACTGAGGTATGAAATATGAGCCCCACATTCAAATGCCACCATCTCTTTGCCTTCCTGGCATGCCACAAACTCCTTGGGATGATGTGTTGCAAAACATGCTCTGGAAAACTCCTTGGAATGATGCGTTTCAATGTTCAAAATGCTAAGTGACATGGACAGTACTTCTCTTGAGGGGCTGTAAAAATTAATTTACAAGGCAAACAAAAGCAGTACCCAGAACAGAGCTCAGCAACAAGGAGGGGCAGCTGTCTCAGACCACAGTTACTAGAATTGTACACCCACAAGCCAGACTGGTTCAGGCCCTGATTAATTCTGTCACATCTGCTGAATATATGGTTTCACAGCGAGGTCCCTAAACTGGCACAGCTCATTCACTGAGGGAGATTCTCTTTCTGCCCAGAGATGTGGGCAGTCTGCAATACTATCACTCTGGCATCTTTAAAGAACACTGAATTCTCTTAAAAATAAGAAATTAAAGTAAATGCCTTACTTTACCTAATCTCATACAGTCTCCTATAATCCGATTGGCCGCATTTTATTACTTCTCCAAACAGGATTAATAAAGAAGTCTCAAAAATGCTGTAAGTTGCACTGGTTATGGAAAGTAATGGGTTTACAACTGCAGAGTGCCACTAGGGTTAGGAACTTTAACAAAAATAAGTATGATTTGTACCCAATCCATAATAATTGTACCCCACTTGGCTAAGTACCCCGCCTGAGAGAAATCTAAGGTAAATGTAGACTCAACAGAAAGAGTGGTCTGATCCTACAGTCCATACACAGGCTAAACTCCTCTTTATAGGCAAAACTATTGCTTAGAGAGGAATAAAAGATTAGTCCTATGTGTATATTTCTAATCTATTTTTTTAAAAAGCACTTTCAACAATTATCACAGAACATTTCAAATCTATCAAAATTGCATATTTTAGCGCTGTCACTAGTGCATAAAGTCTGAACATATTTATACCTGGCCCTGGAAATTTCCACTACATGCATCTGACGAAGTGGGTATTCACCCACGAAAGCTCATGCTCCAATACGTCTGCTAGTCTATAAGGTGCCACAGGACTCTTTGCTGCTTTTACAGATCCAGACTAACACGGCTACCCCTCTGATACTGAACATATCTTATTTCAAGGGGAAATCAAAATTTGTTGAACCTGTTAACACATTTTTAGCTTCCTTCCCTCACTTCTGCGTGAGAACGGGAAATTGCGAGGTAAACCCACTTCTCCTAATTAAGGAAAATCAATCAGGAACAGCAGAAAACAGTTTCAGGAAATTGACCATTAGTCTCATTTCTACATCTCAGCTGCTGAGAGACACACATAAATAGGAAAGTGGAATCTTTTAAAACTTAATTTCACGATCAGACTTTCTTAAAAGGCCCAAAACAAGACAAGATTGGATCAAAATGAGAAGATGAGGCACTAATAATAAATAAAAGTAAACCCAGTTTTAGGCATGTGCGATCATAAATATGATGAATTTCACTGAATTCTATAGCAGGGATTCTCAGAATTCCATAATGTGAACCAGAGCTTGATACACAGATGGCTCCATGAACACCTCATGATCTTACAACATCCCTATGACATCTACAGTGATGGCTTATATGGCAAAGTGATATTAGGAAAGTATTAGACATCTTTAATGCAATTTAGCAGCTGAAAAACAAAAAAGTTACCAGCACATGCCTGACCCAAAGCCCACTGATATCAATGGGAGTACACTAACTTTAATGGGCTTGAATCAGGGCAATGTGACTAGCCAGTACAGACCATAGTTTGAGAACCCCTGTATAGATATATTATGTGTAAGAAACAGTTTCCAAGGCAAGTCATTTCTGAAGGTCATATGAGCACACTTTGCACACTTGCAATTAGCAACATAAAACTTTCTCATTACATTACTATTCCCAGCACACAACGTGGCAGCTGAGAAAGAAATCAACTCAATTATGTGTGTTGGACAATGAATGAAACAAATCTATAGTAGCCTTTTTATAACAAAAAAGCCTGAATAATGAGATACTTGCCTGAACTATCAATGAAAAAGGTAAAAGGGGAAACGATCTTCTGTTTAAGCAACCTTCTAAGTGCTGCTCGCTCAAGAAAAATCTGTAATGAACTCTGTTTATTTTTTTTACTCTTTAGCTTTCAGTAGTACATAAAAGGGGACAGGCACATCACATTTTGCCCAAAATGTAAGCTTTGTAACAAAACAGTTTACCACAGGGTTTCTCAAACAGGGGTCGCCGCTTGTGTAGGGAAAGCCCCTGGCGGCCTGGGCCAGTGTGTTTACCTGCCCTGTCCGCAGGTCCGGCCGATCACAGCTCCCATTGGCCCAGAGCAGCGATCCGCAGCCAGTGGGAGCCGCGATGGGCCGGACCTGCGGACAGGGCAGGTAAACACACTGGCCCGGCCCACCAGGGGCTCTCTCTACACAAGCGGTGAACCCTGTTTGAGAAATCCTGGTTTACCAATATGTTACCAAAGCCTACAATTACAGGAATGTTTCCATCATTTTTCTATTATTTTAGTATCTAATACACTTTCTTTAATCAAACAAACCTGCTTCTGCAGCATTTGCAGCCTAAACTTTGCTCCTTTGTGTTAGAGCATGAGACTCAAAATGAAATTGACTAGAAAAAAATCTAATCTTGACCAATACTGAGAGAAAAGTAAAAAACTAATAGCTCTGGCCCCAGCATACCCACTCAATCCCTGCCTAACTAGAGTACTTGTATCATGCTCTTATTATAGTATCTGGGTGCCTCAAACTTTAATGTATTCATCCTCATAACACCCAAGTAGTATGGAAGTACTGTTTATCCTTATTTTACAGATAGGGAACGGTCTTCCAGAGAGGCTAAAATTGACTCATCCAAGGTCACAGAGGAAGTCTGTGGCAGGCACTTGAACCCAGGTCTTTCAAGCTCTAGGCTAATACCCTAATCACTGGAACATCATCTTCCTTTTTCCCCTAAAGACTTCCTACCAGGGACTCTTCTGGCTACAGCTTGCTCCAAGTGAGGATCTCCATGGATAAAATAATACAGCCCTAGGATGTGTATCACCTCTGTTCTGCCTACTCCTTCCCCTGGTCTGTCCCATCACCAACCCTTAACTTAGAGCAAATTCCAGACACTGAGTGCCTTCTGGAGGGACTGAGACAGAGGGGGACAGTGCCAGAGGAGAAATTTAGCCCAGCCTCTCATAGAAGGGGGAAAGCTGAGCACCATAGATCTTAGGCGGGATGGGGAAGCAACCTCAGTGTGTGGTGTTTAGAGATTGGGAGCTAAAAACCAAAGTAAACTTTGATCATCAATGTGTGTACTTGAGAGAACTTATAATGCAAATGAACTTCATTAATCATGAGCTAACAGTCACGAGTTCCTTGGCAGTCAGTTTTATGACCTTTCCATAAATGTATTTTAATTAGCTTTCTAGATAGAGAGAGCAGTGCACTTTTTTGTTTTTTAATATTGTGGTCTGGCAGAGTCCATTCTCAAACCACACCTTGACCTCCTAGATGGAGCTATAGGTAACTTCCAGTGGCAGGAATGAAACTGGTTAACTCAAGAAGCAATTACATTCTTTGTCGATTGTGGGAGTGGAGGATCCCTAGCTAACTACAGCACTTTTTAAAGCAAAAAGTCAATTTCTATCTTTTAGTTTTACTTGTAATCAGCAATCACCATGAAAGCTACTAAAATAAAAGCTTATGCTCAAATAAATTTGTTAGCCTCTAAGGTGCCACAAGTACTCCTGTTCTTTTTGCGGATACAGACTAACATGGCTGCTACTCTGAAACCTAAAATTTCTCTCTCGCCATCTAAACTGCTCTCTTTGTTGCTGAAGATACTAAAGACACAGGATTAAAATAAAAAGGGGAGAAGAAAAAGACTTTCAGAACCATATAATCTAAATTAGAATAATTGCTAACACAGACAGGCTCATTGCCAAATGTACGTGGGCCAGAAGTAACAGTCCACCTCAAAGCAGCTGCAGCCATTCTACTTACTCTTTTTTTTTGGCTTAATAGCCTTTTCCTCTGAGCAGATTCTGAAGCAGAAACATCTAAATATATGCTAATGCCCAGAAGAGCAATAGCTTCTTTTGATTGATTCAACAGTACTGAAAGATCAAACCACTTATTATACAAACAACCCAAGTCTTCAATATGGTACATGTCTGCATGAAAGCTGGAAGGAAGTGAACAAGCTAGCTACTAATGGCTTACATGGATCTGAAAGTGACAACATTTTTAAATGCTTAGAGATAAAAGTGCATTTTTCTTAAATTGTCACATCAAGCCATAACGTTCTGGAAAACATGTCATTCTACTGTTAAAGGAAAGAACTTGTAAGATTTATGAAGGGAAAGCACTTCTAGGAACTTCAGGAAAACCATGAGAGTTTAAAATAAACACAGGATAATTAGGTAATTTTCCAGTCAGCTACTCCCCTGAAATAGGGTTAAATCCATAATGTAATGTTACATAAATTCATAAGAAGTTAATGAGTGTCTGCTGCTGGAGCTCAGTGACTAACACCCTTAGCTGGTAGTTGTAGCAGAGAAATAAGGCCTTGGCTACACTGGCGCTTTACAGCACTGCAACTTTCTCGCTCAGGGGTGTGAAAAAACACCCCCCTGAGCGCAGCAAGTTACAGCGCCGTAAAGCGCCAGTGTAAACAGTGCCCCAGCGCTGGGAGCATGGCTCCCAGCGCTGTAAGCTAATCCCCTCGGGGAGATGGAGTACCTGCAGCGCTGGGAGAGGTCTCTCCCAGCGCTGGCGCCGCGACCACACTCGCACTTCAAAGCGCTCCCACGGCAGCGCTTTGGAGTTTCGAGTGTAGCCAAGTCCTAAGCCTCTTATATGGACTTGTCACTAGAGATTCACACTGGAGTCATGTGGGCTACATATGGAAACATCCTACTAAAATGACAATACTGAATATCTTAATAAGGAAAGGCTAAAATGTGGTTCATGTATTTGTTCTCTAGAATTCAGTAGACTCTATAGCTGTCTCCACAGTGGCACTGCAGGATCATGGAACATTGTACAGTTCAGTGCTATGTAAGTGTCCTCCTAAATCTTTGCAAATGAATCTAAATCCTGACAGCAGTGTTCTTGCTGTTCTAGACATGGGTCTCTCCTGGGCACAGACTGTCAATTGTCCTGAATTATAACACTTTATGATGTGGATAAAGTCCACCAAAGAATGAATGAAACCAAACACATTTTCATTTATGTTCTAATTATTTGAACCCTGATTTCAGGTGGCAAATAGTGATTGCGTGTTTAATGCAGTCACCCACAGCCAATACTTTTTTTTTTTTTAAATGCATGCTGGAATATTTTATTTTTCATCTAACAATACATGTGTTTGCTTTAAAACTGTGCAAAAAGTGCGAAAAATCATATTGGATTATCTTCATGATTGTACATTCTTAGCTCATAGGTCTCACTAATTCAACTCCCTCCAGAAGGTTCTTTTTTGGGGTTATACCTATGAGGCAGCCCCTCAAAGTAAACTATCATGTGCTTATGGCTACATTCAAAGGCTCACTTCTGTACCTATCCTTCATGATTCAGGGCCGCCCAGAGGATTCAGGGGGCCTGGGGTCTTCGGCGGCGGGCCACTGAAAACCCAGCACTTCGGCGGCGGGTCCCGGGGCGGAAGGACCCCCCACCGCCGAATTGCCGTTGAAGACCCGGAGCGGAAGAAGCTCTGGGGGCCCGGGCCCCGTGAGAGTTTTCCAGGACCCCCGGATTGAGTGAAGGGCCCCGCTTCAGGGGCCCTGAAAAACTCTCATGGGGGCCCCTGCGGGGCTTAGGGCAAATTGCCCTGTTATATCCTTGGGGAGGAGCCGGTGTAGGAAGCAATCACTTGAGGCCAGAGAGCAGACAGCTAACCAAAACCACCATTTTATTTACAGACACAGAGAGCTCACTCAGCCGGTTGAAACCGGCTGAGCTATCCCTTAATAGTCTAACTCAGTTGCCATAGTAACAAAACCCATGACAACCAAATACACAACATGCCCCACTTGCCCCCCACCCCCGGGCAGCCCTGTCTTGATTTATCAGCTGCATATAACAATGCAAATGTAACTCTTCAACTTTGACATATACTGCCATGTTTTTCCATCTCATTTCTTTCAGGATTCTCTTCCTTCCTCTCTGATAGAAATCAGCCCAAGAAAATCACTCTCCCTCTCTCTCATATCCTTCTCTTTCTATTATCTTCAACTCCACCAGAGAGGTCCTTTGGGGCCATCTGCCTGTCCCAAGTCAGGGTAAAGGAGGAGGGTTGGGCGTGGGGCTAGCAACCCCACCCCATAAAAAATCAACTTGCTACAGAAACGCCAACAATAGAGTTAACAGAGACTTTTAGCCTGGAAAAAGAAGGGTCTTCAACTCGAAGACGCATGACGCTGGGTGGTGAAAGCCGCGAGGAAGCCACTAAGCCGATCACCCTTCTTACAACCAGGAGGCTGATAGCAAAAAAATGGGCTATACCTGGAACCAGCTAGAGCGAATGGCCCAGGATAGAGGACTCTGGAGATCTGTTGTTGGCGGCCCATACCCCGATTGGGGTGACGGGCATGAGTGAGTGAGTGAGTGAGTCTATTATCTTCTCCTTTCTACGATCCTCTCCACAGCTGTGTTCTAGATCCCCTATTTCCCCCTCCCCTTTATATTTGCCTTCTTATGATATATTTGATCATAGTTTATAATGCCATATGTACATTAAAGACACCAGATATATTTCTGCTTTTCTGTCATCTCCTTGCACATTCTTGACTCTGTCTTCTTTTATGAGAGCCAGCTATCTTAAATAAAAGATGGCCAAGATAACATTTTTTCTTCTCTCACAATTGAAGATATTTTTATTTTGCCAGTCTCTAATGTTAATATCTTAGGTATTACCTTTGGTCAGAGATTCTTTCTGCCACACACATGTTCCAATGTGCTAAATCCTGGTCATATCACCTCTTGAACATCTTTCCCATCACATTTTATTCTTGATACAGATACTACTAGAAATGTAATCCTATGCTGGCCTTCTTGAATCTATCCTTTGGCATCTCCCATCTGCTAAAAAGCAACGGTATCACTTTTGAGTTTTGCTCTGTAACTCTCACACCTTTCCCTCCCTCAAATGACTTCTTGATTAGCTGCACTGACATTTTAAAACTCTAATCCTTACAATGCTATTGCATTGCACAGGTCCTTCATTCTTCTTCTTTAGCCAATGCTTACTCTATGTACTCTCTCTCCCACAGCTCCAACTCATGAAAACCCCCTCCACACCTTTTCCCCTAAGTGCCAAATCATTAATTGTGAAAAGGATTGTAATATACAAGGGAATGTGTTTGTAAGCAGCATATGTGCAGGGAAGTTGTCTAAAAATGTTTAAGACCAGACAGCCTCGCCTAGATAAAGATGATAAACAGGTCCATCCTAGACAAAGGCATATGGGTTTACGTCAGTGTACAGATTAGCTGTAAACAAAGCTATCAAGCTAACCCGGCAGGGGTTATCCTGAGCCTGAACTCGAGACAAAATTAACATAGCTCCTCCACCTGAGAGAGACACAAGGAGACTGAATCCCCAGGAGGCCTTCCTGACTTGTAAGACAAAGACATCCCATTGGGAACAAAGAATGGAGAGAGAGAGCGAGAGAGACACACACACTCTCTTTATCCTTCATCTTAAGGAGACAAAGAAACCAAGTGATTTGATCTCTGTGATGGGTCCCAGTGAGTAAGAAGCTGGAAAGGAGACAGAGAGAGAGAGAGACCATCTTGAAATGCTAGATTATGTTTTAGACTTTTAGATGTGTGTTTTCACTTTTATTTCCTCGTAACTGTTGTTTACTTCTCTACCAGATACGGACTGGTCACAGCTTGCGTATATACACACCAGATGCGCTCATTGTAAGATCCTTTAATGATCTGCCAGGTATGGCTGAGGTTAGCTCAAATAAAGGTATTTTATACCTAGTGCCACCTAGTGGTTCAGCAGTCTAATACAGTTTAGCATTCCATTACAGTAACCATTTCTATCTCCATCTCTTTTACTTGGTATCACTTAATCCAAGCTCTTTTGTTAATAAAGTTGTACTTTTACTAAAAACCAATTCATTGATGTTTTTGAAGGGATGGATATATTTACCTCAGTTAAATTAAAAAGATGTGATGGACTGACTAATAGAGAAGCACACTTAATACCTTCTGTGAATGCACAGTGGTAGAGGCTGAGCAAGAAACATCTCTGAGGTGCTCAGGAGTTCACTGACTGTTACCTGATAGCTTTGAAGAATATGCAGGTGAGGAAGACAGACTGGAATGGCAGGGAGCTGACTGAGTCTAACTGCCAGCAAAACTCACTGTGACAGAGAGGTACAAGGGCTCAAAGCTCTGGGTAACCCCAGCAGCCTGTTACACTAAGTGCAAGACATGGGAGGCTGTCCGGAAGCAGATCTGACTGCTCCTGAAGTCACAGGAGTCTATATTACTTGAGGTCTAGAACTACATTCACCATACACCTATTTGCTCTCAGAATCCATCGCCTACACCCATGGTTCTCATACTGGGGATCATGACCCCTCGGAGGGGTTGCAAGGTTATTATATGGGGGGGGGGTCCACAATGCCTCCAGCATTTATAATAGCGTTAAATATTTTAAAAATGTGTTTTTAATTTGGTGGGGGTGTCACACTCAGAGGCTTGCTGTGTGAAAGGGGTCACCAATATAAAACTTTCAGAACCAATTTCCTGCACCTGGAATCAGATCTATGGGAATGCTCTGTGCAGTGAATTTGTGATTCTGCTGTTCCTCGCCATGCTTTTACTACGGGGATGATCAGCCAGCCCCCATTTCCTTTGTGCAGGAGGGTAAACCCCATTCTCACAATGGCATGACACCTTGGGATGACCTATGTCTTCAGACTATCTTATTACTGACCACAGATTTTTCATTTGCAGGGAATGAAATGGGGTTTTTATTTATTTTAAATATCAGATCTAATTCTCCCTCTCTTCTTTCCCCAAACTGCTATCCAGTGTAAACCACTCATTCTTATCTCCATTTTGTAATCCAGCATTGCATTTGTAGTGAGGCTACCAGTTGTTAGTCTGGTTCAATTTTTCAGTTTAAAGTACTTGGTACGTTTTCCATGTTTGCTATATTTCCTTTGTCATCACTGCCTAAGCTTTACATTATTAATGGAAAGTGTTTAAGTGTACTTCTCTTGTCACTTAGTGGCCACTGAAATGCCTCCCGTAAGGCATTATGAGCTATATTGTCTTTTGCTGCACAAGTTTTCTAGTGGGGCAGAGAGATTATAGGAAGCCTCTTTCTCTCTCAGTGCAGTGATGTGGAAGCCAGGTGGAATGCTGACCTAGTACTTCCTGATCAACACACCTGCTGATGCTCCATAGCTCCAATGTTCAATGGCACCGTGTGACCAGGCTCCCTCCAGCTCAAGCATACGTGGTGGCACTCCAAGGCAAGCAGTGTGAAAACACAAACTGCTTGTTCCTATGCCTAGGCATTTGGCTGAGTATGCTCCCACCAAGACACAGTACGCCATTCTGCCTCTGTATTCCGTGCTCAGGCAAATGGTTAGGGGTCCACCATAGCTCTGTCCCTGCTCTCTATGCTGAAGGTAACAAGCTCTCTCCATTTTCTCTTGAGTTTAACGTTATATAAGGTACAGATCCCCAGGGATTTAATATTTTCAAAGAAAAACGCACAGTGAAATGCTCTTATGAGGATCAGGTTGTGCAAACCCTCTTTTAAATCATTATTCTTGAGTAATCACTATATAGTTAGCAAGCATCCTAAATCAAACGTGCACAGAAACCAAATCTCCATCTCAGAAGGACTCACCTCCTGCACATTGTAGGGCACAGAACCTCACCCACTCCTATAATAGATCCACAACAATACAAGTTCCACATTACATTTAATGCCAAGGTGAGTCAGTCCAATTACACTTCGCTCTCATCTGGCAAACCACGGGCCAATAAAATGCATTGTCCCTCAATAACTCTCAATCAACTCTAGGTAAAGATCGTTCCTGCCTTTGAAAAAACAAAGAAAATGATAAAAATAAAAGTTTTTCAGAGAAGCACATGTGAGGTGAAACTACACCAGCACACATGGAGATAGACATTTGGAAAGTAAGATTTGATCCATATACATGAAGGATAGCAAACGGCTATCAGCTATCAGCAGAGTTTTTGTGGGAGTTTGGGGGATGGGTTTCTCTCCCTCCCCTCTAGGTACAGGGTCTAGGTAGAGAAGACAATGATGGTACTGAGGCACCACTAGAAGAGACCAGAGGAGGAGAGAAGAGAAGAAAAAGAAGATAGATGCAGAAACCGCAGGATGTACGTTGTCCTTGAGGGGGCATCTGATGGAAGCTACTTACGTATGAAATGTCACCTGGCAGAGAAGATTCAAGGAGTAGAGATGCAGCTGGAGACAATGACAGAATTTAGACAAGGATTTGAAGGTATAATGCAGGAGAGGAGAGGGGAGGTGGTGCAGACAAGCTAAGATTTGAGGACACCTGCTGAACAAAAGGATCTGGAGAGCAGACTACCAGAAGAAGCAGCTGATCCATGGAAGAACATGACCACAAGGACAAGGCAGAGGAAGGGACCAGCTAGTGGTAGTGAAATCAAGTTGAGTAACAGGTTGCTGCACTGGGGAATGAGCAGGAGAAACAGGCAGAAGATGAGATGGGGTGATGAGGTGAAGATGAGGTGAAGAAGAGAAGGGAAGACAGTCCTTGCAGAAAAGAGGAAGAAATGATGTAGATAGCCAGGGACAAGAACCTAAGAAAAATGGGGATGTTGTACAAGAGACTATGAGAGAACATAAAACAGATTAATACTAATGCCACCAGGAAGAGACAGGTTTATGTGATTGGGACTCCATATTCAAAAGACTCTACAGGCTTGTTATCAGACCAGATCCAGAGAACAGAAGAGTGTGCAGTCTGCCAGGAGCAAAGATACAAGATGTGGACTTGAGGCCAAAGAGGATCCTGATGGAAGCAGGGAAAAATTCACTGATTGTGCTGCGTATCTGGACAAAGGACACTGCTAGATTCCCACTAGAATGCATCAAGGACAACTATGCTTGATTAGGTAAGACGCTTAAAGAAGTGGAAGCTTAGGTGATTTTCAGCAGGATACTTGCAGTCCCTGGTGGAAGAGGGTGAAAGCATGCCAAGATAAATGAAGATCAAAATATGACTCAAGGATTGGTATGAGGAAGATTTTGGATGACCAACCATTAGAAGGAATTTATAGAAAGAAGACTTCTCGACTGATCAATTCCACTTGAGTACTTGAGGTATTAAAACTTTTATCAATTGTGTCAAGGTTAAATTAGGAGATGATGGAAGAAACTTCTGAAATCTCCACATCTGGTTTCAATACACAGGAACAGGAAAAAAAATCAGCTAAAAGTGTGATATAGAAAGGGATAACTGAACACCACAAGCTACAAAACTGGGTGAGGTTCAAGGGAAACAACTGAAATGCTTGTACACAATGCAAGGAGTCTGGACAATAAAATAGAGGAACTGGAACTATTGGTGCAGTTATTAGAGGGGTTACTAAGGGATTGTGGAAAAAGCACTCATGACTGGAATACAGGTATTGAAGGGTATGTGCTGTTTAGGAAAGACAGGAATAAATGTAAAAGTCGTGGCATAGTGTTCTTCAACAAAGAAGCAGTAAACTCAATACAAAGTGATAGTCTGGACTACACAGAATCTGTCTGGGTCAAAATCACTTTGGGGAAGGATTGTAGAAGAGGATCTGTTGGGATGGTGTTACAGGTCTGCTATAGATTCCCAGGGTCAGATTCATACCTGGATAGTGATCTCTAGTATTATTAGAGAGAAATACTTTTCGGAATTGTGTCATAATGGGAGACTGACTTCCCAGATATAGATTGGAGAATAAATGCTACTAATACTGGTAGGGCCCAGTTATTCCTGGGTGTGATAGATAAAAGTTTTTTTCATCAAATCATCACTATACCAACAAGAGGTGATACAGTTTTAGACTTGGTTTTAGTAAGTAGGGAGGACATCATGGAAGAGCCAGTCACAGGAAATATTCTTGGATCCCATAGTCACAAATGGACTCAGATTAAATTAAATGGAAGGATAATCAAAACCAGGTAGTCAGTTGTTTTTTTATTTCAAAAGGGCAGACTTTGGGAAATTAAGGGAATTAGTTAAAAAAGTCAGCTGGACGGACGTGCCCAAGCACTTAAATAAAGAGGAGGCCTGGAATTTATTCAGTTCAATTATACAAAAACTATCTAAAATTTGCATCCTAAGTAAGGGGAAGTAAATGGCAGGGAAAAGATCCAGAACCAGCTGGATGAATATCCACCTCAAAAAGGTTGTTAGGGGTATGCAGAGAGACTATAGGGAATGGGAAGAGGGGTTGATCAGCAAAAAAAAAAAAAAGCTACATTGTAGAGGTTAGAAAATGTAGGAATAAAGTTATAATTGCTAAAAGTCAAGCTGAATTAGCTCTTGCCAAGGAAATTTAAAAAATGAGGTTTTTTTAGATATATAAATAAAAAGAGGCTAAAGGTGGAGGAGATTGGGCCACTAAGCAATGTGCATGGGAAGGAGACTAAAGATTATCTAGTATCAGATGGGTAGCCGTGTTAGTCTGGATCTGTAAAAGCAGCAAACAATCCTGTGGCACCTTATAAACTAACAGACATATTGGAGCATGAGCTTTCGTGGGTGAATACCCACTTCATCGGATGCATGTAAAGATTATCCAGATGTTGTCCAAAAACTAAATGAAAATTTTGCCTTGGTTGTTATTTACAATGATAATATGGAACATGTGAATAAAGGGAGTCTGGCTGATGAAAATGAGTGTCTAGAAATGGAAGTTACCAAATCTGAAGAAAAATGTTAAGAGTTTAATATGCTCAAATCAGGGGAACCGGCTAACTTCCACCTCAGATTACTGACAGAACTGGCCTGGAAAATTTGTTTAAAATCTTAGCAATCGGACTACCAATCTAGTCAGAAGTAGTACCATATGATTGGAGAATAGCGAATGTTGTACCTATATTTAAGAGAGGGAATAAAAATGATCTGGGCAATTACAGACCTGCGAATCTTACCTTATTAGTATGTAAAGTTTTAGAACAAGTTGGGAAGGAAAGAATTAAATGCATAGAAGCAAATAGTAAAGGGGATAGAATTCAGCATGGGTCTACCACAAGTATTTCATTTCTTTTTTGAGAAAAGGAATGATTTTTTAGATAAGGAAAGTGCAGTAGATAGTTGGACTTCAGTAAAGCATTTGACACAGCACCACAACATGGGAAATTAGTTAATTTAGGGAATATGGGGGTTAATGCAAGTATTGTACAGTGGATAGGGAATTGGCTACAGTGGAGAAAGCAATGGGTTGTGCAGAAAGCTGAATTATTAGCTAGAGGGAGGCTACTAGTAGAGTTTCTCAAGGATCAAGTCTTGGACTTCACGTCTTGGGAAAAATCATATTCAATATTTTTATTAATGACTTTGGCACAAAAAGTAGATGCACTAATGAAATTTGCTGATGCTACTAAGTTGGGAGGCATAAATACAGAGGAGGATCAGAACATTATACAGGAAGATCTGAATGACCTTGAAGACGGAGTGATGGAAATGGAATGGAATTCAATAGCACGGTCATGCACTGAGCAGCTAATACGAATTTCAGCTGGGGGTTCAACGGTTGGAAGTGACAGGAGAGAGAGACCGGGGTGTGTGGGTTAATCAGAGAATTATTATGAGTCACCATGTGATGTGGCTGTGAAAAAGGCAAACATAATCCTAGAATGTATTAGGCAAGGCATTTCCAGTAGACATAGAGAAGTGTTAATGCCATTGTATAAGGCATCAGTAAGACCTCATCTGGAATACTGTGTACAATTCTGGTCATCCATGTCAAGAAAGATAATTTAAACTGGAACAGGTGCAGAGAAGGCCTACTAGGATAATCAGGGGAACGGGGGGCATATCTTATGAAAGGATACTGGAAGAGCTTGGCCCATTTAGTACAGCAAAAAGGCGGCTGGGGGAGGATATGATTGCACTCTATAAATAGGTTGGGGGGCGGGAGGGTTAAATACCAGGGAGAGTGAAGACCTGTTTAAGCTAAAAGACAACGTTGGCAAAAGAACAAATGGAAATGAAGTGGCCATGAACAAATTCAGGCTGGAAATTAGAAAGTTTCAAACCATCAGAGGGGTGAGGTTCCAGAACAGTCTCCCAAAAGGAGTTATGGGGCACATAACAATCAGTTTTAAGAGACAGCAGGACAACTTTGTAAGTGAAATTGTATGAGAGGGATATTTGTGATGGTAGAGGGTGCCAGAATGTATGTTTAAGCTGGAAGAAGCCTGGTCACGCCATTGACCATGTCTCTTTGGAGCTATGGAACATCAGCAGGTATGCTGATCAGGAAATACTAGGTCAGGGAGGGATTCCCCCCTGCCAATGTATTCTGGGAGGGGTTATTTTTTAATCTCCTTCCTCTGAAGCATCAGAAGATGGCCCCAGCTGGAGATGGGACATTGGGGAGGGGCCACGGTTCTGAGGCGGCACCGAGCAATCTCTCTCTCAGATGCTAGTCTGGCTGGTTCTTGCTCAAGTGCTGAGGGTCTAACTGTCATTCATGGGGCTGGGAAGGAATTTCCCCCAGGCCCGACTGGCAGTAATTTTGAGGGGGTTTTACGTTCCTCTGGAACATGTGGGTGTGGGTCACTTGAAATGATTGAGATATATACAGATAATCCTGGCCCTGCCATTGTGGAGGCCTCAGGCACTGGGGCATCAGTCCCTCCTATTCTCAGCCTGTGGCACATAACAGTCTAGGTTCCTGTGGGCTGTAATACTTTGGTTTCATTTTGGTTGTTGAGTTTAATGTGTGGACGCTGGGTGGTAGAGGTGGCCTGTGATATACAGGAGATCAGACTAGAAGATCTAGTGATCTCTCCTGGCCTTAAACCCTATGACTCTTAGAAGAAGTGATTATTCCACTACATACTATTTAACACCAGATTTCTGTCTAGTTTATGATAGTGTCACTTGAATTCATTAACTATGACTACATCCATAAATAAGTGTTGGAGTTTGGATTGCCTGTAATGGAGACTCGTCAAGAATTAAATAGTGTTTTACAATGGGTCACTGAGAAAGAGTGAGAAGTCTTCTCCACCAAATAGTGAAATCTCACAAAGCTGCAGGGTTCGGTGAGAATGACCTAGACTGCAGGCACGTTAATACACAGTTAACTTCCTTCTCAGCATCCTGTCAAATACCACAAGGGTCTGATCTTATTTCATTTGCATATGCCATAAAAATCTTTCCCAAAGAAGAATATTGCATTACCATATGCAGATTTTCAAACAGGAAACTGAACTCGAGGACAGCACTCAGGAGAATCAGCTCTAAGAAAACAAATCTTGTAGGCAAGAAAAAAGAAACAAGACGCAGTTAAGCTGGCATTAATTCTTCTACAGAATTTTCACTTGTTTGTTCATAAAGAACTATCAAATATCTGCAATGTGGGGGAAAAAAACCACTTAGAAATCTAGGACTGGCTTCTTTTTAGTTTGGTAAATGAATAAGCACAGTTAACACTAAAGTTCTTCACTGAATCATAGTCTTGTCATGCAGATAGCAGCCCTGCTGGTAATCTCAGCTCTGAGTGGATATGAAAGTTAAGACAGATATCCTAGCTACTTCAGTCCTGGGGTCCTGCCGAACAGAGCCTGCCAATTATGCCAAGTTTTGCTAAATTATATGCAGTGCTCCTCTGATGTGTCCCCTCAGCTAAGACTAATAGCTCTCCGATACTTCTTGTTTGTCAGAACGCCAAATGAAACAATTGAAAAACCAAGACAGCAAGTAAGTGTCCCTCTATCCCTTCTGGAATAGATTCAACACTACTGAATAGAATTCCTTAAAGAAGAAATATGTCTTTCCCATTTCCTAATGTGCAATATCTTTGGACACCAAGACTGCATATTTGGACAGCAGGATTAGCCTCCCATACACTGCTGCTGCTCAATTCAGTCTTCTGGAACAGTGACCTATACGGCAAGTGTCAGGAAGTTCATTATCCCAACAGACGGAGCAGAGAGAATTAAGCTTAACAGAGGCCTACCCTCAGGCTTGAGTGGATGCAAGGAAGAAGTTAAACAGAGATGGAAAATAAAACATGGCATGAAAGGGGAAGGGGAGTGAGGGGAAAGGCCAAAGAGATAGAAGCCTGTGCAAATACATACAAAGCAGAAACAGACATCTACAGCTCCAGTATTTCTAAACAACAGGAAAGAGACACTTCGGGGCCTATGCGAAAAGAAAAGTAACAAGATACTAAAAGGTCATGTCATGAGGCACTGCAGTGTTTAAACACAGACCAAAGCTATTTCCCATTTTAAAATGAAGATAAAGTATCAAATAGGAGCAAGACGACTGATTTATGGTAACCTATATAATCAAATTCTGTTTTCATGAGTTGAAATGCTGGGGTTATTCCAGCATTTGTTACACTATTATCCAGGATTTCACTGGTGTTAGTGTTTTAATAGTTTATTTACATATCTAGATTCAGGTGCCAGTCCTGCTCCCCCAAACATAAATGCAAGCTCCAGATTTGCTCTGGTGTAATTGAAATTCTACTTTGCTGTTTTGAGAACTCTTAAACTTGCCGCTCTCCACCAGTTAATTTCCAGAATTTTGATAAGGCCACAAGGGGGTGCTCCATCAGAAAGGAAGGTACGTCTGTGACCACCAGGAGACAGGACCAAGATTAGAAGATTAGAGTTGGAAGAGACCTCAGGAGGTCATCTAGTCCAACCCCTTGCTCAAAGCAGGACCAATCCCAACTAAATCATCCAAATTGATTATATTGGACCACTGCCTAAAATGGCCTGAGGAAATCTATGCACCTTAGTCATTGTGGATGCTTTTCCAAAGAGGTATAAACAATTCCTATAAGGCACAATAAGGCAGCAGCTATGACTTGATCTGCTCAAGCAGAACCTTTTACCAGATGGAGACTTCCACAGGTAACTGATTCAGACCAGAGAATACATTTTACTGGTGACGTAATGTGTAACACCATGATAATGCTGGAAATATAGCAGAAACATATAGCCTATCATCCACAGTCATCAGGACTGGTAGAAAGAAGTAATCAAACCTTAAAGGTGATATCACTAAATACCTTAAAGAAAACAAATGAGACTGGAATATCAAATTCCTCTTAATACAGATGGCACTTCGAGCTACTCAAGCAGAGCAATGATGTAAAATAGTGTTGTGTGAACACCTGGTTGGTGCTGTGCCAGGCTTGGTACAACACACTGCTGTAAATAATCAGTTAAAGGAAGAGTTGAGAGAAGTTAATTGGAAAGCAGCCAAAACTACAAGTATGAGACAAAGACTGCTGATACTTTGATGCCACAACAAAGTTGCAAAAGTGGCAGATAAGAGATGGAGTAATGATAAAAACCTACAGCAAAAAAGGAAACCCTTGACAACCTGGTTGGGATGGGCCATACTGCATCATAGAAAAAGCAAGTCCCAGTGTTTATTTGGTGCAAATTGGTACGGGTTAGCGAAAATGGGACAAATGGTTTCATGTTAATCAGATGAAATATTTTAACGGGGAAACCTGACTGCTTTATTTTGTCTTTATGCAAAATTACTCTACTGTTTGGATATGTGCTGTTTAATGAACTATGGACTTGGACTTATCCTATGTATATGGAAACTGAACCAACTGAAATGCATAACCATGAATGCTCCTGATAAACTGTCTATGTGCCTCGTCTTACCTATGATTGGTCCATAGGACAATGCAGAAGACAACAGGAATTTCAGCATGTGCCATGTATCAACTGGATAATTGGAGATTAGATGTGGTCCAAAGGTTGTGCAGTAGAAATTCAAAATAATTATGCTAGAAATAGTGGAGGATTGGAAGTGAGAGTATTTTCCTCCATATGTGAAAATGGGGTTGTAAAGTGTTATCTGTTAGGTTTGCGCGCGCGTGCACGCACACACACACACACACACACACACACACACACACACACACACACACACACACACACACCCCATTCTCTGAATGCTGTAGAATAAGACTAAAATTTCTTTTTGACCAACTATAAGATCTAATACTAAGCAATTCCACATGCTAGCTGATGAAGAGGATGCAACAGTCAAATGTAGGAGAGTCCTATTTAAATATAACACATGAAGGCAAGCAACTGAATACTGACAACATGTACAAGTGCTAACATACATATGCTAGAAGTCTAAATCCTAACATGCGTGAACTTGAGTGCCTGGCATTAAATGGATGATATTGATACAATAGGCACTGCAGAAACTTGGAGAAAGGATTATGACGATCAGTGGGACATGGTACAGAATATATAAGAATGCACTGGTGGGAGTGGAGCTATGTGAAAGAAAGAAAATCAGTTAAAGTAAAAATCTGAAATGAATCAAGCTGTACCACAGAATCTCTATGGGATAGAAATTCAACAATAAGAATATATAGCAGTAAGAATATACTACCGACCACCTGACCAGGATGGTAACAGTGACTGAAATGCACAATGAATTTAGGGAGGCTACAAAGGTAGAAATGCAATAATAGAGGATTTCAACTATCTCCATATTGACTGGGCATGTGAGGGATGGGATGCAGAGATAAAATTTCTGGACATCATAGATGATTGCTTTTTGAATTAGCTTCTTCTAGAACTCAAAAGGGAGAGGCAATTCTTGATTTAGTCCTAAGTAGAACACAGGATCTAGTCCAAGAGGTGAATACAGTTGAACCACTCAGTAATAGCAACCATAATTTAACATCCTTGTAAGGGAAAAATTGCCAAAGAAACCTACCACAGTAATATTAACCTCAAATGGGGAACCACATAAAAATGAAGCTAGTTAAACAGGAATTAAAAAGGAACAATCACTAGAGTGAAATGCCTACAAACTGCATAGAGTCTAATTGAAAACACCATAATACAGGCTCAAACTAAATGCATACCCCAATATATGGATTGAGGGATGTGATCATCCCCTTCTACTCGACGTTGGTGAGGTCTCATCTGGAGTAGTGTGTCCAGTTTTGGGCCCCACACTACAAGAAGGATGTGGAAAAATTGGAAAGAGTCCAGCGGAGGGTAACAAAAATGATTAGGGGGCTGGAGCACATGACTTATGAGGAGAGGCTGAGGGAACTGGGATTGTTTAGTCTGCAGAAGAGAAGAATGAGGGGGGATTTGATAGCTGCTTTCAACTACCTGAAAGGGGTTTCCAAAGAGGATGCATCTAGACTGTTCTCAGTGGTACCAGATGACAGAACAAGGAGTAATGGTCTCAAGTTGCAGTGGGGGAGGTTTAGGTTGGATATTAGGAAAAACTTTTTCACTCAGAGAGTGGTGAAGCACTGGAATGGGTTACCTATGGAGGTAGTGGAATCTCCATCCTTAGAGGTTTTTAAGGTCAGGCTTGACAAAGCCCTCGCTGGGATGATTTAGTTGGGAATTGGTCCTGCTTTGAGCAGGGGGTTGGACTAGATGACCTCCTGAGGTCCCTTCCAACCCTGATATTCTATGATTCCATGATTCTATATACATATTAAAACATGCACACACACCAAAAGCAGTAAGAGGACCAAAACAAAAAAACGCCACCATGGCTAAACAGTAGAGTGAAAGAGGCAGAAACAAAAAGGCATCCTTTAAAACCTGGAAGTCAAATCCCACTGAGGAAAATAGAAAGGAGCATAAACTCTGGCAAATAACATGTAAAAGTATAATTAGGTAGACCAAAAAAAAATAAATTGGAAGAACAACTGGCAAAAGACACAAAAACTAAGCAATTTTTTTTTAAAAAAGAACATCAGAAGCAGGAAGCACTCAAGACAAGGCCATTGCAGAGAAGCTACATGAATTCTTTATAGAGGTCTACGTTGAGGAGGATATGAGGGAGATTTCCACACCTGAGTTGTTCTTTTTAGGTGACAAATCTGAGTAATTATCCCAGACTGAAGTGTCAAAAGAGGAGGTTCTGGAACAAACTAATAAATTTAACAGTAAGTCACCAGGACCAGATAGTATTCACCCAAGAGTTCTGAAGGAACTCAAATGTGATATCGCAGAACTTCTAATTGAGATACGTAACCAATAGCTTAAAATCAGCCTCTGTACTAGATGACTACAGGACAACTAATGTGACACTAATTTTTAGAAGAGGTTCCACAGGCAATTACTTGCTGGTAAGCCCAACTTCAGTACCAGGCAAACTGGTTGAAACTATAGTAAAGAACAGAATTATCAGACACAGATTAACACAATAGCTAGGGAAGAATCAACAGGGCTTTTATAAAGGGAAATCATGCCTCGCCGATGTATTAGAATTCTTCAAGGGGGTCAACAAACCTGTGGACAAGTGTGACCCAGTAGCTATAGTGTACCTGGACTTTCAGAAAGCCTTTGACAGGTCCCACACCAAAGACTTTTAAGCAAAGTAAAGATTCACGGGATAAGAGGGAAGGTCCTCTCGTGGATCAGTAACAGGTTAAAAGATAGGAAACAAAGGGTAGAAATAAATCAGTTTTTCACAATGGAGAGAGATAAATACCAGGGTTTCCCAAAGGATCTGTACTGGGACCTGTGCTATTCAGCCTATTTACAAATGAACTAGAAAGAGGGCTGAACAGGGAGGTGGCAAAATTTGCAGATGATACAAAATTACTCAAGGTAGTTAAATCCAAAGAGGACTGTGAAGAGTTACAAAGGGATATCACTAAACTGGCTGACTAGGTAACAAGATGGCAGATAAAATTCAAAGTAATGTGTACTGGAAAAAATAATCCCAGCCATACATACAATATGATGGGGTCTAAATTGACTTACCACTCGGGAAAAATCTGGGAGTCATTGTGGATAGTTCTCTGAAAACATCTGCTCAACATGCAGCGGCAGTCAAAAAAGCAAAAAGGATGTTGGAAACCATTAGGAAAGGGATAGACAATAGACTAGAAAATACCATAATGACACTACATAAATCCAAGGAAAACCCATACAAGTTCTGGGTGCCCCACCTCAAAAAAAAAAAGATATTAGAATTGGAAAAGATGCAGAGAAAAGAAACAAAATGATTAAAGGTATGGAACATCTTCCATATGAGGAGAGATTAATAAGACTGGGACTGTTCAGCTTAGAAGAGAGATGGCTAAGGGAGGGGGGACTATGATAGAGGTCTATAAAATCATGAATTGTATAGAGTAAGTGAATAGGGTAGTGTTATTTACTCCTTCACATATCACAAGAACCAGGAGTCACCTGATGAAATTAATAGCCAGCAGGTTTAAAATAAACAAAAGAAAGTACTTCTTCAAAACAGTGTACAGTCAACCTGTGGAACTTGTTGCCATGGGATGGTGTAAAGGCCAAAAGTATAACCAGGTTCAGAGAAGAATAAGATAAGTCCCTGGAAAATAGGTCCATCAATGGCTACTAGCCAAGATGGTCAGGGATGCAAACCCATGCTCCAGCAGTCCCTAACCCTCCAACTGCCAGAAGCTGGGACTGGATGATGGGATGGATCACTTGTAATCGCCTTGTTCTCTTCATTCCCTCTGAAGCATCTGGCACTGGCTACTGTCAGAGACAGCACATTGGACTACAGGGACCATTGGCCTGATGCAGTAGGGTCGATCTCATGTTCTTATTAAGAGGGGACAATACCAATAACACCACAAGCATTAAAAATGAAAAAGGAGAAACTGGGGAACATACATCATGAAGGAATATTAAGAGAAAGTGGAGAAGGGATTAACCAATACTTATGATAGTACCTATGACAGCCTAATCACTCGAACAATATAGTTTTAGAATCTGAAGGGCAAAATATAACTCTGCACTCTATTTTAAAAGGCAAAATCTGAGTTCACTCCTTGTAACATGGAAATTCATTTCAAATAGTGTAAATGTGGAAATGTTAACATTAATGTATTCAGGGGGGGAAAGTATGGGCCATGCGCTAATGAAGAGAGAGAATGTGTTTATGGAAAAGATCATGAGCACAGCAAAGAACAATTCGTAAACAAGGATGTAACAGGGATATGTTTCTATGGTAATTCAAGATGTTCAGATCATTGATACTGGAACATATCGATATACAGTAGGAGAAAACTTCCAGAAATGGGAAGAGTAGAGGTAGAATTATTAGTTACAGACCAACAAACTAAACCAACTATTCCCCACCCCTCCCCATTATCACAAGCACAAAAACAAATCTGAACTCAACCGCTGAAGTTTCCTCCATGTTCAGTAATAACACCAGGACCAGAAAATGAATTAAGACTTTCCCTTATTAGAAGCAAAACCAGTACCTTATATAATAAGGTATGCTGGTTCCTTCAGTTATTCTGAATATCACTCAGTGGGATTTCACCAATAATGAAGTTTGTCAAGGTAGTCAAGTAGGGGGATTATACAGAGAATTTATGAAAATACTTTGGGATAACCTGAGAAGCAAAGGAACAGATATATTCATAAACATTCGAGAAGTTTTGTGTCATTATCAACTAATATTTTCTGGATTGGTACAGGAATGAAACAACTAGTCAGAGGTTGATATCCTCCAGAATCTAGCTGTGGTAAAAACATTACCTCTTGATTACAGTTAATTTATAGAAGACGTGCAAGTCTATTTTTCACTTTCTCCACCAATAATTGAAAAGAAGGATGTTTATGAGACAATAGTACATATAAATTAAGTAGGGGGTCCTTGAAGACTCCATTTTTAAGGAATGTGTCCAGGTCTCTCAGATACTGGTAAGACACTCACATGGATGGTGGCAGGTACCCCTTCTGGGCTGCTGCACAGAGGTGCAAGCCAGATGGATCTGCCAGTGGAAATCCATCAACCTCATGAAGAAACTTGCACAAATACAGACGGATATCATCTTCCTTTCCAAATGTAAACGGATGGACATCATACCTAATGGACTAAAGGTAAAAAATCCACTGCTATCTACATACTACACAGACCACAGTGAGAGATTATGCCGTACTCTATCTAAGAAACTGAGGAACCACCTGATCAGCATCCTATACAGCAAACAGGAAAACATCAAAAAAGAGCTCTCCAACCTAGAGATTCTCATCAATAACCAAACTTCCATACAAACGGACTTCACTAAAATAAGACAGGAGATCTACATTACTCACTTCACCTCTCTAAAAAGGAAAAAGGACTGTAAGCTGTCTAAACTCCTACCTGCCACATGGGGCCACAACCGTGATACCCCTAACCCACCCAGCAATATCGTCAATCTATCCAGCCACACACTCAGCCCAGAAGAACAGTCTGTCCTATCTCGGGGACTCTCTTTCTGCCCTGCCACCCCCACCAACATGATACAGTTCTGCGGCGATCTGGAAGCCTACTTTCGCCATCTCCGACTCAAAGAATACTTCCAGGACAACACTGAATAGTGCACTGATACACAGTTACCCTCCCACCAACAGCACAAGAAGAAGAACTCCACATGGACTCCTCCTGAGGGTCGAAATGACAGTCTGGACCTATACATTGAATGCTTCCGCCGACGTGCACAGGCAGAAATTGTGGAAAAACAACATCGCTTGCCTCACAACCTAAGTCATGCAGAACGCAATGCCATCCACAGCCTCAGAAACCATCCTGACATTATAATCAAAGAGGCTGATAAAGGAGGTGCTGTTGTCATCATGAACAGGTCTGACTACCAAAAGGAGGCCGCCAGACAACTCTCCAATACCAAATTTTACAGGCTACTTCCCTCAGATCCCACTGAGGAATTCACTAAGAAACTGCACCATCTACTCAGGACACTCCCTACACTAACACCGGAACAAATCAACATACCCTTAGAACCCCGACCAGGGTTATTCTATCTACTACCCAAGATCCACAAACCCGGAAATCCTGGACGCCCCATCATCTCTGGCATTGGAACTCTCACTGAAGGACTGTCTGGATATGTGGACTCTCTACTCAGACCCTGTGTTACCAGCACTCCCAGCTATCTCCGTGACACCACTGATTTCCTGAGGAAACTACAATGCATTGGTGACCTTCCAGAAAACACCATCCTAGCCACCATGGATGTAGAGGCTCTCTACACAAACATCCCACACACTGATGGAATACAAGCTGTCAGGAACAGTATCCCTGATGATGCCACAGCACAACTGGTTGCTGAGCTCTGTGCCTTTATCCTCACACACAACTATTTCAAATTTAATGACAATATATATCTCCAGATCAGTGGCACCGCTATGGGCACCCGCATGGCCCCACAATATGCCAATATTTTTATGGCCGACCTGGAACAACGCTTCCTCAGCTCCCATCCACTCACGCCCCTTCTCTACCTACGCTACATTGATGACATCTTCATCATCTGGACCCATGGGAAGGAGACTCTGGAAAAATTCCACCATGATTTCAACAGCTTCCACCCCTCCATCAACCTCAGCCTGGACCTATCTACATGGGAGGTCCACTTCCTAGACACCACGGTGCAAATAAGTGGTGGTCACATTAACATCACCCTATACCGAAAACCTACCGACCGCTATGCCTACCTTCATGCCTCCAGGTTCCATCCCGGGCACACCACAAGATCCATTGTCTACAGCCAAGCACTGAGGTACAACTGTATCTGCTCTAACCCCGCAGACAGAGACCAACACCTAGAAAATCTCCACCAAGCATTCTCAAGACTACAGTACCCACACGAGGAAATAAGGAAACAGATCAACAGAGCCAGATGTGTACCCAGAAGCCTCCTACTGCAAGACAAACCCAAGAAAGAAACCAACAGGACTCCACTGGCCATCACATACAGTCCCCAGCTCAAACCCCTCCAACGCATCATCAGGGATCTACAACCCATCCTGGACAATGATCCCACACTTTCACAGGCCTTGGGTGGCAGGCCAGTCCTCGCCCACAGACAACCTGCCAACCTGAAGCATATTCTCACCAGCAACTGCACACCGCACCATAGTAACTCTAGCTCAGGTACCAACCCATGCAACAAACCTCGATGCCAACTCTGCCCACATATCTACACCAGCGACACCATCACAGGACCTAACCAGATCAGCCACACCATCACCGGTTCATTCACCTGCACGTCCACCAATGTAATATATGCCATCATATGCCAGCAATGCCCCTCTGCTATGTACATCGGCCAAACTGGACAGTCTCTAAGGAAAAGGATAAATGGACACAAATCAGACATTAGGAATGGCAATATACAAAAACCTGTAGGAGAACACTTCAACCTCCCTGGCCACACAATAGCAGATTTTAAGGTGGCCATCCTACAGCAAAAAAACTTTAGGACCAGACTTCAAAGAGAAACTGCTGAGCTCCAGTTCATCTGCAAATTTAACACCATCAGCTCAGGACTAAACAAAGACTGTGAATGGCTTGCCAATTACAGAATCAGTTTCTCCTCCCTTGGTTTTCACACCCCAGCTGCTGGAACAGGGCCTCATCCTCCCTGATTGATCTAACCTCGTTATCTCTAGCTTGCTTCTTGCTTGCTTATACACACCTGCCCCTGAAATTTCCACTGCTTGCATCCGAAGAAGTGGGTATTCACCCACGAAAGTTCATGCTGCAAAACGTCTGTTAGTCTATAAGGTGCCACAGGATTCTTTGCTGCATGGGCTATGTAAACCACCTGTGCCAGATGGGAACCCAAGAAAGGACTGTGACCCTAACAACTCCCCAGTGCCAGATAGCAAAAGGCTCCCTGTTATGTAACCATAAATCCCAGCAGGCCTGGGCAGCTCACTACACCTCACACACTGTTGTCAGGGTATTTATTCAATAGCTGTCTGTAACATATCATTTGGAAACTGGTTAGACATTGGCCATAACACCACTGGATTCCGGTGGTTCTGGCCAACTCAGTGCTACCGAGGGGGTTGGAGATCTTGCTGGCACTCATCACTCCGGTGCTGGATGGGGCATCAATGACAGTGCCAATGGTACAGTGTGTACTGGCAGAGTCTTCTTAGTGGTTTGCTGGCTCCTGTCTTTGTCCTTCGGTACCGCTGACTCTGTGCCTATGCTCATCAGGTCCTTAGGCGCGTCAATGACACTTGCCAATCCAGATTTTCTTGAGCTCTGGGTACTGGGCTGGGACTGTCTCGGTGCCAATAGTACCAAGGATACTGAGCATGCTAGAGATCTTTTGCGGCTGGCTCAGGACTCACCCTGGGGACTTCGCATTCTCTTTTTTTGATGACTTACGAGAGGGGTCTGTGGCTGATTTCTTCGACCCACAGTCCTTGAATGGTGAAGGCTGTGGGGAAGACTCACGTCTGCCAAGAGACTCTCAGTTCAGTTCCGGGGAGGGTCAGAGGGATGCCTCCATGAAGATGATCTTCTGGCTCAACTCCCTATCTTTTCAGGACATGGGTCTAACTTTCTGGCAGAGAACACTTCTGTGGGATGTGGCCTTCCCTGAGAATGTGTATACAGCAAGTGCGCTTGTCTGCCACAGGGATGGCACCTTTGCAAGAGAGGCACTTCTTGAAGCCTGGTGAACCCAGCATATCAAGTTGGGGAAAAAAACAGGTGTGTGTGTGGGCGGGGGGGGGGGGGGAAATAAAGCCTTTGTTTTTGTTCAGGAAGAACATAAAAGAAGAAGAAAACTACAACTAAGGCTGGGGAGACTAACTATAGAAATGTTAATGAAGATAATAGTCGCAAACGGACTGCTAATAGGTTCACCTCTAGACAGGGGTGGTTGAGAAGGGGATTAGCCCATGCCCTGGCTGGCCTTGTGGCAAGGCACTAGGAGAGACAGCGTATGAGTAGGCCTAAAGGACACCGATCAGTGGTGCAGGGACGCAAGCACACCTACAGTAGAGCACCCATAGAGGCACCACTCAAAGAAGAAAATGATGTTATTGCTGACACAAATAAGGTAAACTGTTGTGCTGGAAGATTTTAGATAAAAAGTACACAAACCTGTCATGACAAGCAGCACCTTTACTGGGAAAACCCAGGAGCAAGGTGACACAAACAAAATTAAATGGCAAGAAATATGTAAACTGAAGCTTGTGCATGCACACTGTATGGGTTACCTAAAACAAATGCTTAATGTGCTCAATGCTGATTGGAGAAAGGTTAAAAAATATGTAATAAGGAAATGTATAAAAAAGACCCCTGTGGACAAGGACCAAATTGGAGAAACACCAGACCAAAAACTGAAGGAACAGGACAGAAGGACCAGACGTGGTGAAAACCATCATGAAGTACAGGAGAACTTCCCCGTGTCCCAGAATGAGATAACTTGGGCTCCCTACGTATTCCATCTTATCTGTTAGTGGTCTGTCATAAATAACTGTTCAGACACTTTAAGTGAAAATAATTCTGTCTGAAATTGTATAAAAGGCAAAAATTGATTAAGCCTAAAAATTGTGTAGACTTGTGATTCAGTTTCCTACCGTACACTCACAGCACTACAAGGCAACTATGCTTCCATTTATATTGTCAAAGTTATCTTTGCAAGCAGAATTGGGGGGGGGATCTTTATTTGTTTTTAAATGAAAGCTTAGATTCTGGAGAATACAACAAAATCCATCTGCATGCCCTAACTCTATGAGTCTATCCATGTTTCCATGAACACAGAGAATCTGTGTCCCTGATTATCATGTACATTTTTTATCAGTTTTCTAGGCAAGAATATTAAGTGTCGCTTAAAAAAATATTCTAGACTCTAGTCAATTGAAGATGTTATTCATGCTTAAGGAAGACAACGGTATACAATATTGCATCTCATGTCTGAACAGCACAATAGGTAGATTGGCTTAAAGATCTCAATATAAAGTAAGCGCAAGTTCAAATACTGTATGATAACTAGAATTGCAGAATAGTATTGGATGCCTCCACAACTCAGAAGTGTAACTGGTAATGTCCCTTCCTGATCATAGTTATCTAATTATCGTAGCATAGAGCAAAACACCAAGGGTTTGTTTCTCCTTCTCACCCCCTCACCTCCAACCCAAGAAAAATATGCAAAGTTATTCCAAAGAGGTTGAGCAACTCGAAAGGGGAGAACCCGACTGATTCCTGGGGCACTTCCTGGTACGCGAACATCAAGTGGGGTAAATACTTGTTCCAGTCCTGTGGGTGCTGGTTCATAAAGGTTTTCAGCATCATCTTTAGGGTCTTATCGAACCTCTCCACCAGCCTGTTGGACTGGTCTCAAAGTCACTTTCCCCTTGTTCCGGGCCTTCCCCACCCTCTGGCAGAGGTCGCAGGATCTGCAGTATTGCTGGATGGCAGCAAAGACCGCGAGCCAGTAAAAGTTCTGTAGCGGACTCTGCCTGGTGCACGGGATTCCCCGGTGTCCCGAAAGAGGGACATCATGGGCCAGGTACAGTAGCTTGTGGTGATATTTCTGGGGGACCACCAGCTGTCTCCTGATTCCCTACAGTTCTACTTCCCCTTGGGAAGCCCATTCCCGGTACAGGAATCCCTTCTCCCACAGGAATCTTTCCTGGCAGCCTTCCCCCAGGGGTTTTGCTGCGCCATGGCCAGCAAGTTCCCTCAGCTTCTCTAAGGAGGGGTCCTTCCGCAGCTCGGCCTGGAATTCAGTGGCTGGGGAAGGGATGGGGACCTGCTCCCTCTCAGTGACTGGGTCAGAGGCCGCAGCCCGCCAAGTCCTGTCCCCAGTGGCTCCTTTCCCGTTGGGGTAGGGACCAGCATCCCCAGCAGGGCACCGCTCCCGGTGTCAGGGAAGAGTGCCCTTCCCTGGCTCTGGCTACGGGTGACAACTAGGGCGCTCAGGGGGCTGCCCGGCCAATCCGCCAGGTCACCCCCCATCAGCACCTTGGTCGGCAACTGATGGTGCACCCCCACATCTTTGGGGCCCTCCTTGGCCCCCCATTTCAGATGCACCCTCACCATGGGTACTTTAACTGGGGGCCCGCACATGCCCATCAGGGTCAGGTAGGTGTTGGACACCACCCAATCTGGGGCCACCACCTCAGGCCGAGCCAGCATCACCTCAGCATCCATGTCCCAGTACCCAGTGACCTGCTTCCCATCCACCTCCAGGAGATGGAGGCATTCGCTCCTCAGGGTCACCCCACCCCGACTCTGTAGACTGAGAATTTTGAATCCCGAGCATCAAGCCTCCCCGAGGAGCTGGCCTGAGAGGCTCCTCCCTCTTGGGCCATTGCTAAACTGCCAGCCCCTCCTGCCTGGGGAGCCTGCACCTCCTCTGGCTGGGCTCCCACCCAGTTAACCCTGTGAGGGCTCGGTTTGCTCATCCTGTCCCTGAGCTTTTGGCACCAGGCCCATCTGTGGCCCCTCTGCCCGCAGTAATTACACCTCCGGTCCTGTTGGTCCCTGGGGCTGGTCGGTCAGCTCTGGTATTGGCTGTGCCTCTCGGGAGGGATTTATCCAAGACTCCCTTCAGGGAAGCCCCTGAGTAACCCCCCTTCTGCACCGATGTGGGCCTGTACCTCTGGGACTCCATTCCATATCCTGACCTGCTGTCTACAAACTCGCCAGCCAGCAGCCCTGCACGGCGCAGGTCCTTTGGCCTCTTGTCCACCAGCCACATCCTCAGGTCAGGGGGACAGAGTTCATATAGTCGCTCCAGCCCCACCAGTTCAATCATGTCCTCCTTGGTTTAGGCCCCGGCTCCTATCAGCGTGACCAGGACCAGATAGGTCATCCCCGGGTCTTCTGCATACTCTGGAACCGTTTCCCTGTATGCCTCGGGGGTCAGCTCAAACTTGCACAGCAGGGCTTGTTTGAACAGTTCACAGTCCCCTGCTTCCATCTCCTCCATCTGGCTGAACATCTCAATGGCTTTGTGACCCAATAAGGGAGTGAGATGCTGAAGCCTGTCTGCAGGGTCAACCTGGTGCACATTGCAAGCCTTCGCAAAGGCAGTGAGGAAGGCATCTATATCACCCCCTTCCTTAAACTGAGGCAGCACTTTTATATCAGAGTTCCTTGCAGGCTTAGCCACCCTGGGCCCATCCCCACTCACCACGGTAGGGGTCTCTCTGCTTCTCAGCTCCACTATCACCAATTCATGCTGCCTCTGTCTCTCATGGTCCTCCTGTTCCTTCTCACGGTCCTCCAGCTCTTTCAGTTTCAGTTCCATTTCCAACTCCAACTGTCTCAGCTCCACCAATGGGGAACTCAGTTGGTCAGGTAGGTGGGTCCTGGGACTGCCTGGCTGCTTTCAGCCTCTCTCATGACCTCAGCTGGGACAGGAACTGGCTCCTTAGAGCGATCATTCTCTTCCAACTGGGCAATCAGCTGTGCCTTGGTAAATCTTCCAATGCGAAGCCCTCTCTCTCTGCACAGCTCTACAACATCCTCCTTAAGGAGATGGTTATAGGCCATCTCCACGCTGTTCCCAAATGGTCACAGACTCACAGGCCTGTGCTCTCTCCACTCCGCATGGTCCCTGGGAGGAACCCCTTCAGTACAACAGCCCTTCTCAGGGGTCCACTCTCTCAGGGTTAAGCTGTAGGCTCCTCTGCCTCCTGGAACCCCACCTCTGAGCCTCCAGCACTCCTGTCTCTCTTGCTAATCCCCCTTCATTTTACTGCTCCCCAGTCACTTACAGCAGGATGTGCTGTCCATGGGGTGCAGTAGATCCCAGCGCTACCACCAGTTGTCAGAGCTACCAGGCAATACTCTGGAACTACTCCATATGAAGCCAGTCAGGACTCTGGGGTAGCATGCCTCCTCTCTCTGAGCATACTGTCTCCAGGGCAAGAAGCTTATAAAGACAGGACGCTTATTCGTAGACAGGACCAGAGCTTGTTATTAAAGACATCAGTGACTGTCAGCCAAGTCCATCTTGGGAATCCTGGGCCAGACGCCCTGGATTCCCCCTCTTCCAGTTCCCCCAAGCAGACTGCTAGCTTCCAGCCACCTGACCTCCGACACCCTCTTCATGTCCCTCCTTCTCTTTGTCTCGCTTCCAGGGCCAAAGGTGTCACCTGGTCACACACACCCCCACCCGGGCCTCAGGTTACATAGCTGGACAGTCTCACCTGCCCCGAGGGCCTCAGCAAAAATCACACACCCAACTCCCACCACCCAAGTATTGGTGCAGTACACAGGGAAACTAAGGTACACACAGTATTAGTACAGGTACAGTACTATTAGTATAGTACAGTAAAACTCACATGCAACATAGCAAGATGAATACCGCCCCCCCTTCATCACACAGGTCTACACTACTGCTTAAGTCGATCTAACTTACGTCACTCAGAGGTGTAAAAAGCTCCCACCGAGTGATGTAACTTTCATGCTGTCCACACTGGCACTATGCCGGTGGAAGATGCTATCCTGCCAACATAGCTCCCACTTCTCACAGAGGTGGAGTAATTATGCCAACAGGAGAGCATAGCATAGCTCTCCTGTCGGCATAGTGCATCTTCACCGGAAGCACTACAGCGGCACAGATGCGTCAATACAGCTGTTCCAATATAGCACTGTAGTGTAGACTTGCCCTAAGCTTTTCATAGACTCTATTAGAAATAGGGCAGTAGCTGGCCAAGCAAACAAACATAAATCTGGAAGAGACCATTTTACACCTACTTTCCTTGCATTATGTTGACTTAAATGTGAGGTTTTTTGGTTTTCAACATTGTTATCCACATCCACTAGCCACTATTATGTCATAATATTCCCCTTGCTAAATCCCACAGAACCTTGCTCTGTGTGTCAATGTCTTTGAAGATAATGGTCTTAGACAGATGTCGGTTCTCACATTTCTCAAAATTTGCAGCTGGCACTGAGCACCTCTCCCCCCAATCTCTGCTGTGTTTCTCCAAAACAGTGGCTGACTGAAAAAAAGCCTAGACAGAACCTCCCATGTCTGAGAATGTGAATGTCAGAACCAGGGCAGAAGACAGACTTTAGGTTGCTTTGTGGCAAATTGATCAAATTAGTAAGTACAACATTTCTGCTGGGGATTGTTTCCCTAAAGGTAACAGCACAACTTCCACATTCCAAAAATAGTTTTAATCTCTCTTGACCACATCTAAAATAGACACAGTTCCATTGTTATAAACTCAGACTGGAATGCTTGTTTTCTTGGATTAAAAGAGAAGAATTGTCTAGTATTTCAGATTCTGGTGTACACTCCGAATTGCAACTAAAAAAGAAAAAGTATTTCCTCCCATCGAAGTCACTGCTGCAAGAAAATTCAAGTGAGAGCGCTACATTTCATTAGGGAGTTCAGCATTCAGCTGTCCCTACTGCATATAAATGGAATTCAATGTCTTCTTTCCCACAGAATCCAGACATGTTTTAAGAATGACAGATATTCTCAGTATACAGAGTTGTGGAAGAAGAGCTCTGTATAAGCTCAAAAGCTTGTCTCTCTCACCAACAGAAGTTGGTCCAATAAAAGATATTATCTCACCCACCTTGTTTCTCAGATATGAAATATTACTACAATAGACCTACAATATGTGAATTTACTGAAGAGCCCTGATCTTTTTCTTTATATAGAGAAGATGGCATATGTTTGCTCTGTTCTTAAGAGAGAGGTGGGCTTTCCAGGCAGGATTCATTTACAATATATTATAAAACACTGCAAAAACTTTTGTAATTTGATGCAATACAATTTAGACAATGCCAACAACTATTAAAAATGAAGTATGAATCCCACAATACCACACTCCACCTCATTAGTTAATACAGGTTCTCATAACTAGTTAACATTGTTATTGGTAAAAAAGTCAAGCAACAGGTGAAACTGATCAATCCGTTACTGAAAACTGCAGAGCAAAATCATTCTGAGTGGGCCTGTGATTGTTCTCAAGTCACTTATGCACAACATTTCTCTCATCACCTCAGTCAAGCCAAGCACATTCTGTGCTACAATTTATGAACATTTACGAAAAGTGATGAAAAGCATAAGTATTAGAGGCCATTTACTAAAAAGCCATTAATTAGATTGGTTTGCTTCAATTTGTAGGTATTACTTCAACATTATAATAATAGTAAATCTGGGGAATTAACTGATGCAAATAATCTTTGGACGAACAACAATTGTGGTATATAATGGGGGATACTTCCTATCATGTATGTTTTTACAGCAGTGACCACAATGGAGCTCTAGAGCGCTTGTCTCTAGCTGCTAAGACAATTTAAATGTTAAATAAATAAATAATGAAGCTTTTGGAGTGTGCTGAAAGCAGAGGAAAGTCAGTCCTGCTGTGGCTATAAATTAAACTTTTATATCAAGCTTTATGCAGAAATTTTCTATATCCCAGAGACTGAATCTAACCTATTTTCAATTATACCACACAGAACCTTTTCCCAACCAAGTTAGACTGCTGGATCTCTTTATTTAATAATAAACTGTGTAAGATTGTTTGACTGGGACAATTTCTTTGATGTGACTTTAGAATTGTAACCGTGGACACAACATAGGCTTCCTCATTGTCTGTCAATCCTGTCCTGTTCATTTCCAAAATACACTGGTCTATTTTCATGTATAGATTCCATTTAAAAGCAGTCAGACATTCAAAGCAGCGCCTCTCATGGAGATTACTACACTTGGGTGGTTGCAGTTACTTGGCCTTTGGCCTAGTCTCTTATAATACCACCTGGGGCATGCTATAATTGTGCAGAAATGCTATGCCTATCACACTTGTATACTTACTTACACAGTAAGTAAAAACAACCTGTACTTTTATTGATGGGTTGCTTTCAGTTAGGCTGAAGCACACAAGAAGCCTGTTCTTTAGGCCAATTAAAATGAAGATATTCAATAATGGCGAAGTGAGGAACTATCACTCCATTTTTCAGACAAAATGACTACAGCTGTAGCAACCCTTTGATTGAGAAACAATGGGTCCAATCCTGCAAGGTGCTAAGCAGCCTCACCTCCCACTGAGGTCAGTGGACATTAAGCATGCTCAGTTCTTTCAAAGGGTACTCAGCACCGGACCTGATCAGGCCCAATGTCACTAGACTAGGGTGCCGTCATTCATAGCAGCAATGTATCAGGCATTTTCTAAATACACATCTAGGATTTCTTTCAATATTGTGTTTTTGATACAAACCTTTGCTTTTTTCAGACTTTTCTCGAGAGGACCATTATTCTGAGTCAGTCCATTTGCTCTTATTTTAAATCATACTATAAACCAACTCTTAGCCATCAGATTACTCACTACTATTCTGATAATTTAATTACAGCTCAATGTGTGAACAACATATCATGTGGCTTCATACAATGAAGGCCAGATTCTGATCTCACTTTCATCAACATAACCCCAAAGAAATGACTCCTGAATTACATCAGTATAAGTGGAATCAAATCAAACCCTTATCGGATATCTATATAGTACTTTGAAAAATGTAGAGCACTGTATAGGTGCTAGTTTATTAATTGCTAGTAGTATTAGTGGTGGCATCACAGCAACCTAAGCATTCATGTATATGAATTTCAATTAAGAGCCTAATCTCAGAAGCTGCTAAGCACTTAGCATCTAGTAGCAGCCATGGGCGGCGAGTTCTATGGGCCCGTGGAGCCCAGGCCCCACCAATAATCCAGAAGGTGGGCCCAGCTCCACCAATGTTTGGGCCCCAGGCCCTGTGCTTTGAGGGGGGTCCCCGCGTTGCAACGCCGGGCGCTCTCGCGGCAGCGGCAGCTCCCGGGAGAGGCCCCAGCAGCAACTGGGCTCACAGCCCATTGGCCGGGAACCCTAGCCAATGGGAGCTGCCGGGGGCGGTGCCGGAGCTGCCTGGCCACGCCTCCACAGCAGGGAGGGGGAGCGAGCCACCGGCAGCGTCTGAGCCCTGGGTAGAGCAGCAGCAGCGTCTGTCCCTGTCAGACAGACACAGAGACACAGCCGGGGAGGGGTTTTGGTGGGGACAAACAGACACAGCTAGGGGGTTGTGGGACAGACACACACAGCCGGGGGGTGGTGGGGGCAGCCAGACAGACACAGCCAGGGGGGTTGTGGGACAGACACACACAAGGACACAGCCAGGGGGTTGTGGGACAGACACACACCAGGACACAGCCAGGGGGGTTGTGAGGACAGACAGACGGACACAGCTGGGGTTGTGGGGACAGACAGATGGAGCCGTGGGCGGGGAAAGGAGCAGCAATGGGCACCCCGGGGCTGGTATAAAATACACAGGATGGGGGGAGCTTCCTGAGGGGACTATAGCAACACCCCCCGCAGAGCAGACCCAGGTTGCAGCTGGCTCTGCCCATCACAGCCCCCTGCCCCACAGAGACCCACACAACCCTCTACCCCCTCGAGAGACTCCCAATGACCCCTGTGCCCCTGTCACTCCTCTCCAGAGAGCCCTCCCCTTTGTGCCAGCCCACTCCCCTCCCCCACTGCCTCCCCTCCTCCAAAGCTCCCTACAATCTCCCCCTTTGCCTTCCGCCCCCCAGCCCAGCCCAGCCCATTCCATTGGCTGGGAGGCTCCCAGTCTAGTGGCTATCAGGGCCCATGGGAGCTGCACCTGAGGCAGGGTGCCTGCCTGCAGATGCAGACCTGCCTGGCTGTGCCTCAACAGCACAGGGACGGGGAGCCACAGGTGAGCAAGCCCTGGTCATCATCATCACAGGCCCAGTAATTCTCTGGATATTTAATTTCACTGAGGCAAAATGAGTGCAATTTTATGGATTGAATGACATAATACCCACCTGCCCGCATTGTCCATCACTAAGTCCAGTAATTTTGTCAAGTGTTTGTTGCACAACATGGTGGTGCCTACCCCTACCTTGTGCTTCAGGGGGTGATGGGGTCCAGGGCAGCCTGTTATAGCCTGTTATAGAACTACCTGATTAGTAATTGGATATGTTGGCTGGCATCTTTTTTTTACGTGTTCGCTCCCTCTGATGTTAGAACCTGGCTACACCACTGGGGAGGGGAGCTTCCTAGACCTGTGCAGCTGGGGCTTAGGTGAATTTTGTGATACTGTGCCCCTCCCCAGCTACCACCCTGCAGTCCCCACTCCTGCACCATGCTGGGCAAGGCAGCATCCAGTGAGGCTATGGTGAGGTGGCAGCAGGGGAGGCCACACGTGATGGCAACCTCCCCCCTCGGTACCCACCATAGGGGAGGCGAGTCCTGGCAGCCAGAGGTCCCTGCACCCCAACTCCGCAGTCAGATGTGACTCTCAGCCAGACTGTAAAACAGAAGGTTTATTAGATGACGGGAACACAGTTTAAACAGAGCTTGTTGGTACAGAAAACAGAACCCCTCTGTCAGGTCCATCTTGCGGGGTGGGAAGCCCAGAACCAAGTTCTGAGTCTCTCCCCATTTCCCTAGCCAGCTCCAAACTGACACTCCCTCCTCTGGCCTCTGTGTCTCTTCCGGACAAGGAGGCCACCTGATCTCTTTGTCCCCAACACCTTCAGTTGGCATCTTGCAGGGGAAACTGAGGCACCCACACAGTATTCAGAGAAAATATTAAGAACATTCCCACTTCATCACAACAGGTGCAACAAAATATAATACTGTATATTGAAGTAGGCAAGTGCTGCTTCTGACTTTCCACTTTTAATTGACCCTTGTAATCTTGTGGCGCTGACGCATTGTAGCTTCATTTTATATCGGCTTACAGGGCGGGAGCGGGGGGGCACCACCATTTTGGGTCCCACCAAAAATTATACAAACCTGCCGCCTATGGTAGCAGCCACCCCAGCACCTTGCAGAATCAGGCCATACACTAATTAAACTGCTTAAAAAAAATCTTCCTATTTGTTAAACTACACTTAGAGCCTAACTGTGCTCTCAAGTTGTGTCTGGGTAACTCATATTGACCTCAACAAGAATAGCACCAAAGTGTCCAAAGTCACGACTTGGCTCTTAACATTTGGTTTCTTGTTGTTAATTAACATGGTTAACTCAAACAACTGGAACCTATGGAACAGTGCCAGCCAGCCAAACTTATTATAGGTTTGATGATCTTTTCAGTAATTTACAATAGCTTCCAAATGTCTCCTTTCCCCGGTTTCTAATCACACCTCAAATATAATAGGGGCAGGCAACAGAAAGGATGTGTTCTGTCTCAGCACTAGTCCAGTTCCCTTGCTGGGATTAAGTACTAAGGCTTTGTCCCAACACTTTATCCACTTGGGGACTAGATTATTGCCCCAAATAATCAGACTAATCTAATTACGTAGGCTTAAATCATGCTATTTGCATGAGCCCCAGTGGGAGCACCTGAAAGCCTCAGAGATGTAGCACTTGGAGCAATAAGTAATTTGCAAAACCCCTTATGGGGTACAACATACTTCTTGTCTGTGCAGCCATCCTTCTCTGCTTGCTAGCATGGGGTGGGGAAAAGCTGAAGCAACAGCTCTGCCTACTCTTCATTCTTCCATGCCTTACTGGTCTCAGTGGGGGAGCATCTGGTCCAAGGCCCACATGCTCCCCTGAGCTCCTGGAGTTGTGGTATGAGTAGCCGTCTACGCAGGACATCATCCCTTCTCCCTCCTACATACTTTCAAGGAGGCATAGAAGCTAGGCAAAGTCCAGCCCTTAATCAGAGCTGCAACAACTGCCCACTACCTACGGTAAATATTTAAAAGCATGTATGCATCCAAATAAATAAAATGCTTGCATCTTAACGTAGCAAATAGTTCCCCTGGGGACCTTTCAAATCACTAAACGTAAACTACAGCATTTTGATATGCAACCTCTTGGGAAAGTACTGAAATTTAGTTTGATGAGACTCTACTAAGATAAATCAGAAAATTACATTGGTTCAGGAGCACATCAGCCATTGATCGCATGTCTAGAAAATGGAGTTTAATTGCCATTGTTTGCAGCCATTCCAGTTACACACCAATACTTTTGTTTAAGTGATTGTTCATTAGGGATCACTTCAAAGTAGCCATGTATTAGGATACACTCTTTAGAGGAAACGTACGAATATACTGAAGGATACAGTGCCAACAAATCTGTAGGGTTTTAGTTCATATTGCAGAGACACTGATCATCATGAACATAAGCCACAGTACAGAAAAACTGTTCCTTATTTGTAAATTTCTTTTATGTGAAACTGGATACCTGGCAATTCTGTACAAATTAATAGGTTGCCATCATCAGGGGAATTGGAAACAGTTGCAGCTGACTTCCAGAGAGAGGCACTAGAACTTGACATCCACCCTACAGCTGCTCTGAATGGCTTACACAAAAAGCTATAAAAACATAAGAACTGACTAATAGCTAGGCACTGAGGGTATGTCTGTGATACACTATACTACAAAGTGGCACCCTGCAAACCCCATATTCATCATTCATATATGGTTGTGATATTTCATACAAAGCATGTAAGATATCATAAGAAAGGCGCACTGGGTAATAAACTTACATTGGTCAGGCTTCTGACCAGGGCAAGATGGTACATTCCTGAGGTGCAAGACTGTGGGCTTGGGAGATTTGGTGGTGCCTCTCTGTGTGATTCATGAGTGGCTCAGGGAGCATTCATGCAATCTAGCTGGGTGTGGGGCTCCACATGCTGTTATGCTAAGTAATATCAGCGCCTGGAGGGGCTTGCTGCTTGTCACTAGCAAAGCATTGTGAGAGAACCAAGGCTAGAGAGTTAAGAGGACCCAGTGGTACTCTTGTTCCAGATTGTACCCCAGGGATTCCATCACATTGTCTATAAAGGGATAAAAGCCCCCACCCCAATCTGGCCATGGCTGGCCTGGATCAGCTGACTCAGGTTTGTGGGGCTCAACAATTTCTGTGTTGATATTTGGCCTCAGGCTGGGACCATCCACCCAGAGCTTGGACTCCAGCTTGAGCCCAAATGTCTACACAGCAATTTTTCAGCCCCAGACCCGAAGTCCCATGAGCCTGAGCCAGCTGCCCCAGGCAAGCTGCAGGTTTTTTATCCCCATATAGACATACCCTATAAGCCCTTAAAACGTATTCAAACTTAACCATATCCATTCCCTTTTCAGAGCCATTATTCTAAACCTGAATTCCAGGGTGAGGCAGGACTGCCAAACACACTGCTTCAGAGAAAGAAAGTGTACATATAGAAGTAGTAAGAAACAAAATTTTCTTCCGTCAACTCTATCCATGTGCAACTTAACTATTGGTGAGTTCAGGAAGTAGGGGAGAAATAAAATATTTTTTAATGAAATTTAACTATTACGAACTGTAAAATTCTTCTAATAAAAGTTTTAGCTGTAGAGTTTATGTAGAACTTAATGTCTGGAAAACACTTGGAGGACAAAGTAAATATTGCTTGTGCCTTCTCCACAAGTGCTTCTTCCATATGTGCACATCATCATATATCAAGATTGTAATTTCTTTGGGAGCAGGGCTTGTCTTTTTACAGAAGTATATCATGTCTGTCCCACACCTAACTCAATGTGGCCCTACTCCTTCATCATACTGCAGTGCAAATAAAAATAGATAATCAACAGTATTTCTGCTTTTAGATTATGAGGGTAAACTAGAATGCCTGAGACTCCTATGTCATTTGTTATTTTATACACAACTGACATGTTCTCTACTATTAGTTTTCTTTCTAAATTAAATAGTCCTAACCTAATATTTTTGCTGTATTCTCATATTGAAGATTGTCCTGCCTCTAATAATTTTTGGATGTCCACCTGTGCACTGAAATAGAAAAGATCCTGAGAAGGATATGTCCTAATGCCACCTCAGAAAGTCAACCCTTTCGACCCTGAAAAGGGAGAAGTGCGAGAGACTCCATGGAGTTGTTTATGGACTTTGCTGTTGCTATTTATGTTATGTGGAATACACTCCGATATTATAGAAAAGGATAGCAGTACAAAACCCTAAAATGCACCCATATGTATAGGAATGCCAGACATGTTTTCAAAAGTAATGAGTATTCCAGGTTGTAATACTGTAGACAAAAAAAGTGTTCATTCATTAGAATGTATGTGTGCAGTGTAAATAAAACTTAGGAAAAAAAATTCAGCATTGGCCAGCAACAGAAAACTAACCAAATGCCAAAATGGGTTTATGGTAAATAGGCCTTGTCAAATGAATCTGATATCGTCTTTTTGATGAGATGACAAGTTTGAATAATAAAAGTTAGCATGATGGTAAAACAGATTTCTGTAAAGTGTTTAATTTAGAACCATACCACATTCTGATTAAAAATTGGCACTAGACAAAAATCAATGCATCACATATTAAATTGATTAAAACCCAGCCAGTTGATAGATCTCAAAGTATAATGTTTTTTAAATGAGGAATCATCACTGCATGAGGGTTCTTTAATGGGGTCCTGCAGGAATCTGTTCTTGGGCCAATGTTATCCATTATCTTTATCTATGATACATTTTGAGACAACACATTCAGTGGATTGTGTTTTAACGAAGCTAAATACAAGATCATATGTTTAGAGGGAAAAAGTGAAGCCCTGGCACCACTGGAGTCAATGGCAATTTTTCACTCAAAGAATACAATTCATACTTACAAGGTGGGGGAATATATCCTGGAAAGCAGTGATTCTGAAAAGACTCAGGGGTCATGGTGGATAATTAACTGAACATAAACTCCCAATGCAAGGCTGGGAACAAGAGGGCTAACATGGTGTATAAACAGAGGACTACCCAGTATGAGTAGAGAAATGATATTTGTGATGGGTTGGATCACAGAACTCCCCTTGGGAGCTGCCAATTGATGTGTCAAGACTACTTCTGCCCCTGTTTTCCTGCCCCGTCAGCTTAGGACTTCAGTGCCCTGCCTGGTTTACACCAGACTCGCTGGCCTGCTGCAAACCCGGACCCAGGTCTGAATCACGACCCCTAACAGCTGCAGACTTAACTGAAAGCAGCTAACAGAGGTGTTCTTATCTTTAACACTAAGGCCTGGTCTACACTGCCCCCCCCCCCCCGGGGGGAAATTGATCTAAGATACGCAACTTCAGCTACAAGAATAGCGTAGCTGAAGTCGACGTATCTTAGATCGACTTAGAATCACTTACTTCGCATCCTCGCAGTGCAGGATTGACACCCGACGCTTCCCCATCGACTTTGCTTCCGCCCCTCATCGAGCTGGAGTTCAGCAGTTGATGAGAGAGCAATCGGGGATCGCTTTATCATGTGTAATGTAGATGTGATGATCTATCTATTAGGGATCGATTTGCTACCCGCCGATCCAGCAGGTAGTACAGATGTACCCTCAGATGCTCAACTCTCAATGGGGTCTAAACCCAAATAAATCCATTTTATCCTGTATAAAGTTTATACGTGGTAAACTCATAAATTGTTCGTCCTCTATAAATAACACTGATAGAGATATGCACAGCTGTTTGCCCACCCAGGTATTAACACATACTCTGAGTTAATTAATAAGTAAAAAGTGATTTTATTAAATACAGAAAGTAGGATTTAAATGGTTCCAAGTAGTAACAGACAGAACAAAGTGAATTATCAAGCAAAATAAAACAAAAAAAACACACAAGTCTGAGTCTAATACAGTAATACAACTGAAAATCTCACCCTGAGAGATGTTTCAATAAGTCTCTTTCACAGATTGGATGCCTTCCTAGTCTCGGCACAATCCTTTCCCCTGGTACAGCCCTTGTTCCAGCTCAGGTGGTAGCTAGGGGATTCCTCATGATGGCTGCTTCCCTTTGTTCTGTTCCACCCATTTATATATCTTTTGAATAAGGCGGGAATCCTTTGTCCCTCTCTGGGTTCCCACCTGCTCCTTCTCAATGGAAAGACACTAGGTTAAAGATGGATTCCAGTTCAGGTGACATGATCACATGTCACTGTCCGACTTCATTACCCACTTGCCAGCACACACTTATACAGGAAGACTCAAGTAAAACAGAGCCATCTACAGACAATTGTCCTGGTTAATGGGAGTCATCAAGATTCCAAACCACCATTAATAGCCCACACTTTGCATAATTACAATAGGCCCTCAGAGTTATATTTCATATTTCTAATTTCAGATACAAGAGTGATACAATTATACAAGTAGGATGATCACACTCAGCAGATTATAAGATTTGTAATGATAACTTACAGAGACCTTTTGTATGAAGCATAATCCAGTTAAATTAGCATATTTTTATAAAATCATATAGAGTGCAATATCACAGTATTAGTTCTGCAAACTGCATTGGTGAGACCATTACTGGAATACTGTGCCCAATTTGGTTGTTCATAAATGTAAAAAGGATCTTGAAAAATTGGAGAGGGTTAAGAAAACAGCTATAGGAATAACCTGAGGAAAAACCTGCTTTACAGTCAGAAACTTAACAACCTCAGTCACCTCAGAGAGAAGGTTAGGATATGACTTGATTATATACATCTCAAAACGTATAAAAAATGTAAATTTAAAAAATTTTAAAAATGTAAAGAAAAATCTTAACTTTAAAATGAACAAAAAAAGTACTGTCTAAATAAAAGTACCTACATGAGAAAAAAAACATTTCTAACAGAAAAGAGGGCTTTTTAATCTAGAAAAGGCATAACAAGATCCAATGGCTGGAAGCTGAAGCTAGATACTTTCACACTAGGAATAAGGCACTTTTTTGAAAGAAAAAAAAAAGTGTGATGATAATTAACCAATGAAACAACTTACCAAAGGATAAGGTGGTTTCCCAGTAACTTGGGGTCTTTAAATCAGATTGCGTATCCTTTAAAAGATACACTGCAGCTCAGCCAGAGTTATAAACTTGATGTAGAAATTACTGGATGAAATTCTTCGGCCTGTTATGCAGATCAGACTAGATGATGATAATAGTCCCTTCTGTCCATGAAATCTATGGGTGAAATTCTGGTCCTACTTTTATCAAAGTCAACAAGAGTTTTGCCATTTTTCAGTAGGGCCAACATTTTATCCCGTGACTCAGTGAGCCACACTGATTTTCGTCCTTAGGGTTAGGGACAGAAACTACATCTAATACAAAGTTTATGCCTGTATGCTCTTGCTGTTGGCTCCTGGAATAGCACTCCCTAGGAACAGTGGCATGGTATATTCATCAGAGGTCACTAGCTTGTGGAAACTGCTGCCTCTGATGACTTGCCGGAGCCAGAATCTGCAATTCTTCAGGCAATGGTGGGAAACTCATCTGTTTACTCTGGCTCTAAAAAAAACCCCACTATAACAAGGGATGGGTTACACACAGTATTGTGTAGCCCCATTTGGGAAATTCATATCTATTGATTGTAAATGATTAAAGCACTACTGAGCTTTCTAAAACTGGATGTTGGAAACTAAGTGAACCATGGAAACAAGGAGCAAGTGAAAGAAGATCCTGTCCTGCTACCAATCAGGACCAGAGATAAGAGGGAGCGCCCACTCTGATGTTTGAGGGTATTGTTTCTTCAGATAAAGGAATCAAGCAGAGTTGCTCAGCAATTAATTACGTTTATTCAAAAAGATCCAATTCTCTGTAACTTAAAGCTCTACAATCCTCACAGAATCAAACTTTTCAAGCAAACGCAGACAACAATTAAGAGGACACAGATAAGGACAGGGAGCTGAAGGCTCAGATAGAATTCATCATGAAAAGGCAAGATATTAGAGTCATGACAGTCACAGGTGAGAAGCATACAAAGCCAATTAATTTTTCCTCGTGAGGTAATTGAAGGAGTGTCTTGTCTGGCACCTGTGCAAACTTTGGCCAATTTATAAAAATTGGGGTGACAAAAGATAGACATTTAAATTCATGGCCTCATTTTCAGAAGTGCTGGGAATCCACAACTCCCACCAGGGGGTCAGTAAGCTCTTCAAAGCAGGAACGGGTCCTTTTTTAGGTGTGTTCATTGTGGGTTTGGGCCTCTAGGCAGTACTATAATACAAATAAATAAAACAAATCTGTCTGTTAGCCATCAGCTTAACCAAAACAGACCTCTAAATCTTAAAGATTCTGTCCAGCCCCCAAACACACATGGAAAACACAATTTTGTAGAACAAAGCAGCGTCTTCCAAACCGTGTAACCTCCCTCCCTGGACATGCGAGGTCACACCACATGGAGGATGACATTTTGTGGAACAATCGATAAAAAGGCATGCAAGTCTAGAACTGAATACACAAGGTCTGAATGGGGACTTGCCATTATGGAAGTATAGAAGGGAACATCTCTGCACTACTCAGTGATTCAATAATTGTTAACCAGACATCATGCCTTTGTACATTTCTGGCAGATGATTACATTAAGTGCATTACAGAGTTTAACATCTCTTTGAGGTTTGCATTCAGATACCAAAACTTTAGCAGATAAGGTCAGATTATAGCTATAGGGAAACATGAAGTTCTTGAGGTGAATCTATTCAGCGCATTTCTGCACAGAGGACTAAAAAGGCATGCAAGTGTAGAACTGAATAGTTCATGACAGAGCAGAGCTAGCAGCGCAAACGCTTCATCGGGATGGTAGTTTAGTGCAAAACTGATTCATTAATTCATTCAGTGAAAGAATATATTTGGTGTATTAATTGCTACGTGCATGTTTTTTAAAAAAAAATCTTTTTATCTCTGTCAACTAAAAAGTTGTCATGTGCCTTACGCTCAGGGGTGAAAGTAAGGCAGTATGGGCCAGTACGGTGTACCAGTGGCAGCCTGTACCGGCCCATACCGCGGACTTTAAAGCGCTGTCGCGGCAGCACTTTAAAGGACCCTGCTTAAAGCACTGCTGCAGCAGCGCTTTAATGTTGCTGCCGCTTTTGCACCCCCTATCGGTGGCCCTGCTGGGTCCCTACGCACTAAAGTCCCTGCCTCTTTTGCTCCCCCGGCTGCCAATGGGGAGAGGGGGGCGCAAAAGGGTGCAGCTACCCCAGGGCTGGTGATTTAAAAAGGCCTGGGGCTCTGGCCACTGCTGCTACCGCAGGCCTTTTAAACCCCGGGCAGCGTGGGTGGGCGGGTTGGGGGACGCTGAACTCCCAGCCCCGCCCCTTCTGCCCGAGGCCCCATCCCTTCCAGGGGGGTGGGGTGAGGGCAAAGCTGCCCCCCTCTACTGGTGAAAGAAATTTTACTTTTACCCCTGCTTAGGCTTTGTCTACACTACAGAGTTTTGTTGACAAAAGTCAGCTTTCATCAACAAAACAGTGGAGGTGTACATACTACAATGTGAGTTTTGCTGACAAAATAAAACCACTTTGATGAGAGGTGCAGAGCTTTTTGCAGCGAAGTTAGATCGACAAAGTGTCATCGTAGACACTGCACTGTTTTGTTGCTGTAAATGTCCTCCACGAGGTGTACCACAATGCCCATACTGACTGCTCTGGTCAGCAGTTCAAAATCTGCCCCTCCCCCTTTAAAGACCCAAGAATTTTTGAAATTTTAATTCCACTTCCTGTTTGCTCAGTGTGCAGAGCTCACATTACATCTTCTCTGCTGACTATGCCAGCTTCACTCAGCAAACACTCTCCGGCTTGAAGCACACCTGAGTTGTTGAATCTGCTGAGTATTGGGGAGAGGAAGCTGTCCAGTCCCAGCTGTGGTCCAGTCATAGGAATTTTGATACCTATCACGGTTAATGACAGAGCACCAAGTGTGGATGTGCTCTGCTGACAGAGGGAGCGTAGTGTAAACATGCACTAGCAATGTAATTATATCACTTTTTGATCATCGACATAACTTGTCGACAAAACTCTGTAATGTAGACAAGGCCTTATTAAAGATGTCACTGCATGCCACGGCTCTACCGCCTCCCCCACCCCCCACACTCCACTGCATCAAACACGAACTTCTTCACTTTTAAGGCCCTTCATGGCCTATCCCCATGTTACTTTTCTCACCTGTTTTCAAGACATCAACTTTCACCTGCCAATGATGCCAACTTTTATCTTTCACTTGGCAAATTTTCCAACAGGAAACTTTTGCACTTTCTCCCATATCGCTTTCTACATGTAAGTGGGGTCTGAATGACCCTCCCCCATGAACCGAGAGAAGACTTCAGGAGCAGACTGTATTTACATACACACCTACTGTGCCAAGGTGTTCAGCAGACAGAGCTAGTTTGCCAAAGTGATCAATTTGGGCTGCTTTTTGTATTAAATATGAGTCACACTACTTGCCTCACTTGCTATGCAGGGACTAGGGATGCCAAATCTCACTGAAAGAGAGAAGGGGGGGGCATGGTGTACCTACCTGGAGGTGTAGACTCTGCTTAACAAGAACCCTAGACACCATTTGACCCTCTCCTCTCCAGTATTTAAAGACAGAGTTGATCAGACTTAATGGAGTGTCCTTGTTTCTGTTCAGTGAAAGTTAGAGCTAAAATAACTGATAAGCAGATCTAGGGGTTAAGTCTTAGACATGATATGGGGATACTGTAGCAGTGATAGACAATGCAGAGACTGCACTAGCAGCAAGGTTCCCTACTACCCAGTGAAATCACTAAGAGCTGTGTGAAGTGGCAGAACCTCAGAACACTGCAACGCAGAAGTGGCAGTGAGCAGCAAGCAGCAGAGCTGAGCTGCGGCAGAGGTGGCAGACTGTGGCAGCAGAGTAACAGCCTCAGCAAGTGGCCAGCAGTGGCAGAATAGTATGGCAGAGGCACCAAGAACAGCCAACTGTGAGCAGGATGCAGCAGCGGGACAGGGAGTGGTGTGCTAAAACATTCATTCATTGACTTTTTACACCACAAGGTGGGAAACTGAGGCAAAGGACACTGCCCAGCATGCTGTAGGGTGGGTGTTTGCTTATGGTTACATGCTTTTGAATCCCGGTTGTGGTGTTTTACCAAGTTAATGCTGGGTTCCCTCTCAATGAAAGGGATATTTTGTTATACACACTCAGTGCTTGCGAGTGGGTAAGAACTACCTCTTAGAGGTGCCCAGGGGTGGTATTTTATTTTCCCACATTACCGGCTGGGGGCTCAAGCCAGTTCTGTTTTATATTGAACCCAGATACTGAACGCAGGCCTTGCTGCTGCTGACACCACCTAGCAGAAGGGTTACATATGCATGGAAGGAATTCTCTGTAGACACCGACAAAGGCATTCTGTTGTCTCTTAAAAAACTTAGGTCTGCTATGATACCGACAAAAATCTTGACAATGGTTAAGCTTATAATGATGTTCATAATCATCTCATTGCTACCTTGTGCTTCCCATAGCTATTCATCATATCCAACAGTTTTGGATCTTCTTATAACTAGATAATGAGCTATTTGGATCAGGGACTTCTTTGTTATAAGACTGTACAATGCTTAACACAAGGGGTCCCAATATGGAACCCCTTGGCACTATCCTCAATTCAATTAATAAATATTGGAACAACTCTCACATTTTCTCCATCTGCAAAATTAGAGCAATATTTCCCTTTCTAAAGAGAGTTGTAATGGGGTGCACTCACTTCTCATTGGTGCCCCCTTGGTCAAATGCACACACCTGCATGCTCTCTTTGATTGTTCCTCCTCTGGGATTAGGGTGACCAGATTTTATAGGGACAGTCCCAATATTTGGGGCTTTTTCTTATATAGGCTCCTATTACCCCCCACTCCCTGTCCCAATTTTTCACACTTGCTGTCTGGTCACCCTATCTGGGATAGAGCAGCAATCCAGGGCTCCCTCCCTGGAGACAATGTATTCACCCTCTTGGGACTTCCTGGCTACAGCTCTCCAGCTGGGCCACTATAGTTCTGTTCCCCATCTGGGGTGTCTCAGTGTCCAGGCCACCTCCTCCAGTGGCTAATGATGGGGGGGACCTGAGCCCACTCACTACTCCAGGTCCCAGCCCAGGGGCCCTGCAGCTCACAGCCATCTACTGTGTCCCTTTAACTATGTCACATGGCTTCTCTACTTCCCTGGGCCTCTTCCCTGCAGCCCCATGCCATCTTCACCCTTACCTCAGAGCCTTGTCCTAATGGAGTCTCGGCAACCAGCTCAAGGCTCCTTTTCACTCTCCTGCTGTCCTGTCCTGTAGCTCTATCAGCCATCCACACTCCTACAACTCCTACTTCTGGTCCTGCAGCTCTTCTTATACTAGGCTGCTGGGCCCTGATTGGTTGTGTCCCATACAGCCACTCTAGGCAGCTTGGAGGACCCTCTCCACTTCCCTTTATTTTTGGGTCGGGGTGTGGCAGGACCATGAGGCCTCCAGCAGGGGGCCTCAGAGGGTCTGGTATACCCCATCACAGGAGTGTTGTGAAGATTAGATAGTTTGCAAAGTGTTAATATTTATGTATTATTAATGGATGTTGCATCAGCAACAAAGAGGTTAAGAACTACCTCAAATAAGATTATGTATTTTTAAAAAGTTTGTCAGGAATGCACAGAACGTAAACTCATTAGCTTAGTTACTTGATGTGACAGTTGGAAGGTTTGAAAAATTCCTTGAAAGCCTCTTTCAAGGAAGAAAGAAATGGAAAATTTTGTGCATCTCTGTTACACACTGCATTAAAAAAAAAAGGCAACGTTAAAATTCAAGCCAAAAAACATCAGTGGGGAATTTGGATAAAACTTGGTGTCTGAGATTTTCCATTAGAAAACTTCAGAGTAATCAGTTTTCTTTACAATGCACACAACTGATATTTAACATTTCTTAAAGTAAGATCCCTTCATCGTGACATATGTTATTAATGTAATTTGTAAAACAATATGTTTTCCCCAAATTGTAATAATATCAAGCACTAGTTACAGCAAAATCTAGTAAAACCGTTTTTGGCAGTGCTTTTGAATATAGCACTTTCAGACCCAGAATTGCTCTGCTCCCTGCAAGCTAATGAAGTTTTGAATATAATATATCTATTCAAAGAATATCATAGCAGTGAGCTTTACTCAAAGCAGTGTTATAGCAGAAAGGATGTTGATGTCAGCTACTTCTTGCCTACACAGCTTTAAAAAATGTTTTAATGTAAAAATACACTGGCAGTCATTCACTTGCTTCTCCCCGAAATACGTCATGGGCAGTCGCACGTCTGGGGAGAAGCTGAGAGGATACAGCTGAAGTCTCAATCTCTCCCAGTGAGTGCTCTACATACAGAATTGGAGAAGCTTTTCTCATTGACAGTGTTATTACTGAACATTTTGAGAGACAGTACTTTGTATACAAACCATTTACCAATAGTTTGTGCTATAGTATAGCTCAGGGCATTTAAGCTGTGTGTACGTCTTTACTGTGAGAACTTTTTAAAAACAGTGGGTTTGATCTTCTGAAGTGCTGTGTGCCCTCATTTCTCATATGTCCTGGGAGTTGAGGCCCCTCAGGAGCTAACAGAATCAGACACATTATTTGTGGGGTAGGGGAAAGAAGTCTTCTTATTTGTTTCTGGACTTGCCATGCACTAATTTGAATACTTATCATGGGTCTTTATTAAGAAGAAAAATTCAGCAGTAACTCTGGCTCCAAAAACATGCCCGCTAATATTACACAACAGTACCACACAGGTAATGGAGAGAGTGAAGGGAGCCACCATCCCCATTTCCAGACTATGTCTGGCAGACCCCGTTGCTGGGAAATATTTTCTTATACTTAAATATATTTTTGCTCAGTTTCATCCCATTACTTCTGCTTAAGCCCTTTCTTGGATCACCCTAAACAATTCTTCTCCGTTGAACCTTATTTTGATATTCCCTCCCTATACCTCTAACCTCTTTGAATTATTTCGCTCTTCAGTTGCATTTGCAGCACCTCTCAATTTAGAATTATTTGTAAATTTAATTGATGGCCATTTCCCTCCTCTTTCAGGTAATTTATCATAGAATAGTAGAACTAGAAGGGACATCGAGAGGTCTTCTAGTCCAGTCCCCTGCACTCAAGGGAGGACTAAGCATTATCTAGTGATGACAGGTATAATGAAGACGCGTTAGCTCTGTTTCTATTGCACATAACTATTTCCTCACCATTGCAGTCGCAATTCAAAACAATATTATTTACAATTACTTCAGCACATTTTCATCTTATGTGACATCTAAGCCAATACAAATGGACTTTTCAAGTAAAATTTAATGTGCCACTTTTTTGCATAGCTTTCTAAGGTCTAACTGTAGTGTATTTACAGTATTCCCTTCATCTAACACTCTAAATTGATTACAAAAAAGGAAACAGTTGTTTTCGCTGATTTATTCTTTACAAATCCATGTTTACTACTTATGGTTCCATTATCTTCTAGACCAGTGTTTCCCAAACTTGTTCCGCCGCTTGTGTAGCGAAAGCCCCTGGCGGTCCGGGCCGGTTTGTTTACCTGCCGCGTCCACAGGTCCAGCCGATCGTGGCTCCCACTGGTTGTGGTTCACTGCTCCAGGCCAATGAGAGTTGCTGGAAGCGGCAGCCAGTACGTCCCTCGGCCCATGTCGCTTCCAGCAACTCCCATTGGCCTGGAGCAGTGAACCACGTCCAGTGGGAGCCGTGATCGGCTGGACCTGCGGACACGGCAGATAAACAAACCGGCCCGGCCTGCACAAGCGGCGGAACAAGTTTGGGAAACACCGTTCTAGACAATTACCAATGTTTCTTCTAGTTTTTTGGTTGAAGAATTGCCACTTTGAGGTCTGTTATTGCGTGACCAGAGAGATTGAAAAACTTCAAAAACAGACTCCAACGTGAAGCTGCAGAACTGGAATTAATTTGCAAACTGGATACCATCAAATTAGACCTGAATAAAGACTGGGAGTGTTTGGGTGATTACAAAACCTAAACTTAATTTCCCCAATACTAATTTCTCCCTACTGCTACTCACACCTTCTTGTCAATTGTCTGTAATGGGCCTCTCTCTTACCACTTCAAAAGTTATTTTTCCTCCCTTGGTATCCTGCTGTTAATTGATTTATCTCGTTAGACTGACCTAACACTTGGTAAAGCAACCCCTATCCTTTCATGTATTTATACCTGCTCCTGTATTTTTTAATTCATAAATCTGATGAAGTGGGTTCTAGCCCATGAAAGCTTATGCCCAAATAAATTTGTTAGTCTGTAAGGTGCCACAAGGACTCCTCTTTTTTTTTTTTTTTTGCTGATACAGACTAACACGGCTACCACTGAAACTTGAGGGCAATATGTGCTCCCCATTTGGGTACACCCATTAGCAATCAGAAACACAAATTCCTGTTTTAATTGTCTATATGCAGAGGTAAGTGCCAAAATAAAAGATTTAAAGGCCTAGTTTAAGAAGGCTAGTTTGAAAATGGGAGTCTCCTGATTAAATTCCTGATGGGAACTCATACTGACCACATTTAGAGCAGAGTACTGAGAATCAGTGTTTAACTCACAATACGGAGTCTGCTATAACTACTATCTATTGGAGACACCCCTGAAGCTCAAGTGTTATAGACCCCTACTTAGTAAAGAACATGAATGCCTGAGTCCAGGGCTGTTATAAATGCAGTAAAATATGAGGCCTTTCGTCTAGATTTCTGATCTCAATTAAATCAGCATTGATATAGAGTAACTCCATTTTCTTCCAGGGTATTACACTACATTTATGCCTGTGTAACTGAGATCAGAGTCACATTATTTGTAACCTCCTTTTACTTGAATATTCTTCACCTTTTGATTGGTTTTATGGCTCAGGGGAGAGTATAATTACCCATTAGTAAACAAAGCCTAGATTTTATTCTTGGATTCACACTAGAATATCAAGATGGATCCAGAGGATCTAAATCTTAACTAAGCATGTAGTTAAACAAGACTCAGAGAAATTGATCCTTATGTGATGCTATCTAAGCTGTAATTCAAAGAGAGTGAGAAAGTCAGAAGTCTCATTTATTTTAACCACTAAAATGTACAGTAACCGAAGTCCTCTTTTGTTGTGCAGCTTTCCATCCAATAAGATTCCCCATTTGTCTCCCCTCTCCTCACTCCCACCCTGGACTCCTTTTCCCTTGCTAATCAGTGGAAGCCGCCAATTAGGATTGACAATAGAAGGAAGTCTTATGATCTTCAGTCATCACAATATAAAACAAAGACTACACAGTTCTTTCCAGTCATTATTTTAGCAGCATCTTAAAATATTTTGCTGGTGTTTTCATCTTATTGTTGAGCCCCAAAAAATTCTTTATCATTTCTTCCATTCTCGGCTCAGTCTCTGAACGCTGAGCATGTACATTTGTCTAGCTGGCTGCAGCCTCTGCTAAATTGCTGCTGCCGCTGTTATTCCTATTCTTTACCACCTGGTAAAATATTGATTTCTACAGCACACATTAGAAAAAAAATCAATATTTCCCTAGACACAGCAGATTGGCAATAACATAACAGAGATCAGCCTGGTGTGTAAGACTAGCATCCAAAAATGAAGTGAAGCAGCAAAATGGGGGGGTGGGAGGAGAAAGGGGTGAAAATAGAAAATGCAAGCAATGTGGTAATGTGGGAAGAGAGGCCATGGGGGATGGAGACAAGGAGTAAAATAGGGACTGTGAAAGGGAGCCTAAATGCAGGGTTTGTAGTGCTTTTTAAAATAATTGTTACAGAGCTTCTTACCGCACTTCCATAGTCCATCAGCATTTCCCTACAATACTCAACTGTCAAGTCTATATAATTCAGCCACATAAGCCTGCTGTGAGCACACAAGGCCTCTGCTCTGTGTATTTTTGTTTTTCAAAATGCTGATCTATATGTCTTTCACCTGTATTGGTGAAAAGCAAAAAGAAAGCAAACTTCAGAGGTTTGAATCCGATTTACTCTTAGAAATTTCTTGGATTGAAAAAATGTGGTGTGTGTCAAGAAATGAGTGTGCAATGCGAGTACCTGTATAAAATGGAAGGAGGACTGCAGTATGTGGCAATGTGTATCCGCTACTCAAAGATTCCTACCAGAAATCCATAGATAACTGGCTCTGTGGATATGGGGAAAGCAGTGGACATGATGTATGTACCTTGACTTTAGCAAAGCTTTTGATATGGTCTCCCACAGTATTCTTGCCAGCAAGTTAAAAAATATGGACAGAATGAATGGACTATAAGGTGGATAGAAAGCTGGCTAGATTGTCAGGCTCAATGGGTAGTGATCTATGGCTCGATGTCTAATTGGCAGCCGGTATCAAGTGGAGTGCCCCACGGGTCGATCCTAGGGCTGGTTTTGTTCAACATCTTTATTAATGATCTGGATATGGGATGGATTGCACCCTGAGCAAGTTCACAGATGACACTAATCTGGGGGGAGAGGTAGATATGCTGGAGGGTAGAGATAGGGTCCAGAGTGACCTAGACAAATTGAAGGATTGGGCCAAAAGAAATCTGATGAGGTTCAACAAGGACAAGTGCAGAGTCCTGCACTTAGGATGGAAGAATCCTATGCACCATTACAGGCTGGAGACCGACTGGCTAAGCGGCAGTTCTGCAGAAAAGGACCTGGGGATTACAGTGGATAAGAAGTTGGATATGAGTCAGCAGTGTGCCCTTGTTGCCAAGAAGGCTAACGGCATATTGGGCTGCATTAGTAGGAGCATTGCCAGCAGATCGAGGGAAGGGATTATTCCCCTCTATTCGGCACTGGTGAGGCCACATCTGGAGTACTGCGTCCAGTTTTGGACCCCCACTACAGAAAGGATGTGGATGAAATTGGAGAGAGTCCAGCAGAGGGCAACGGAAATGATCAGGGGGCTGGGGCACATGACTTACAAGGAGAGGCTGAGGGAACTGTGCTTGTTTAGTCTGCAGAAGAGAAGGGGAGGCAGACTTGATAGCAGCCTTCAACTACCTGAAGGGGTGTTCCAAAGAGGATGGAGCTCAGCTGTTCTCAGAGGTGACAGATGACAGAACAAGGAGTAATGGTCTCAAGTTGCAGTGGGGGAGGTCTAGGTTGGATATTAGGAAACACTATTTCACTGGGAGGGTGGTGAAGCACTGGAATGGGTTACCTAGGGAGGTGGTGGAATCTCCATCCGTAGAGGTTTTTAAGGCCCGGCTTGACAAAGCCCTGGCTGAGATGATTTAGTTGGGGATTGGTCCTGCTTTGAGCAGGGGGGTTGGACTAGATGACCTCCTGAGGTCTCTTCCAACCCTAATCTTCTATGATTCTATACCCTTTAAAACAGTGGTCCCTCAAACTGTGGGGCATGCCCTCTAGGGAGGCATGAAGGAACATCCGGGGGGCACGGCAGGGCCTGGGACAACCCACACGGGGAGTGGGGAGGGAGTGCCACCCAGCCCTGCTCTTCCCCCAGCTCTTCTCCGGCCCTGCCCCCCAGCCACAGCCCTGGATCCTAGCCATGGTTCCGCTTCCAACCCCACCCCCAGCTGCAGTACTGGCCTTGGCCCCTGGCTCCCAGCCTAGCCCTGGCTCCGCACTGAGCCGTGGCCCTGGGACTGTGGCTCTGCTCTTGGCCCCAGCCACAGCCACAGCCCCGAACGTGTCCCCAACCCCAACCACGGTCCCATTCCCAGCCTCGAACTGTGACTTGGTGGGGGGGAAGGTAAAATGTTTGGGGACCACTGTTTTAAAAGGTGCTTTGCTTTTTCTAGACTGCCAGCCATTTGAAGAGGAGGCAGGGACCTTGCCCCTGTCCCCAACTGGGACGTTTAGGATTACTAACCCCCTTGAACTGAGTGCAAAAAATTATTATTGATTGCTTCCTACAAAAGAGCATGTGGCAGGAATAGCTTCCTGAATGCTCTTCCTGTTGCACACCCAGGAACCAGCCGCCAGAATCTGACCCTTTGATGATCACACGTCAGCTAGCATGAATGTGTGTTAACAATTTGGTTCCAAACCAGTGGGCCTTTGCACAGATTGTAACTGGCCCCAACTGTATAAAAATATAGCATACTACTGAGCTCCCAGAGCTCAGTAGTACTGAGGATATCCAAAGGATACGGTACTGGGTCCAGAATACATATTTTTAAAAGGCCCCTAAATACACATTCATATAATAAACCACAGATGCTCCAAAAAGCTGTTACCATCTGTTCTGTTGACTTTCAGACACTTCTGTAAGACTCTCCCAATATCCACTTTCTTTTTCCTAAAATACTGTCATACAAGGGAAGGGTAGAGGAAAAGAAAAGGAAATAAAAATGCAAGAGCTGAGTCCTTAAATCACAACACTGTGCCTGGGTATTGTAGGGACTTCTAAAGAGTGAGTAACCTTTTGTGTGGGTTGTGGACAGAATTTCATCCCTAACTCCTTGCTTTTCCCATATAAGTCAGACCCATAACTTTTTTTTGTATGCAGCTATTTTGTGGTTTAATATACATTCATTTATTACTTCTAATTTGAAACAGACTTTATATTCCCTTGTTTTAAAACTAAGGTGTTTTTTAAAAAGTGTGTCTGGCTAAATTTTCCTTTAAACTTTTGCTTCACTCTTCAATTAACAGACACAGCAATGGCGTACAGTAACCCTGCTCACCCCGTGTCCCCCTCCCCTCCCCAGTCCTAAAACATCACAATGTCACATACAGTTCCAAACTCAGCTTTAAATAATTTCTATTCTGTACTAGCAGGAAAAAGTACACACAGTGCAGCTTAATATAATTGACAGTAACTGTGAGAATACATTATTAAAATGAAATAGTTTTCAAGCAGCTTCCCTGAACTCCAGAAAACATTTGGATTCACTCTTTAGTACTAAAATCTGAAAGCAAAGAGTGGGGGTGGATGGGAACAGGTGAGATAGTTTCAACTTTTCACCCTCTCGGAAGAAATTGAGATGTTAAGTGGATGCCTTTACAAGCTCAATTCTGAGGTACTCACTCAATGTTTATTCAGAGCCAGACTGTGGCTGGCCCTTATGTAGCTGCACTGTGTGTGAGGAGGGAGGAAGAAAGGCTTCTTCCTCCCACAGGGCTTGCTTAATGGCCAGCTGAGTTCAAGAAATACAGAGACTACTAGTAAACTGCAATTTTATGCATATCCTCAAAACAACGTGCTCAAAAGGGGGCAGAGAGAGACAGAGCGATGGCTCTTCTATGAACAGAGTGGGCAGTTGGGGGGGGGGGGGGGAGAAGAATGGTACCTCTTGATGTTCCCAGGGTGGAAAAGCTCCACACTGCCTCTAACTATAAGCTGTGGCTAAAAATGCCAAATATAGCCCTCAGTACTTACCTAGGCAAACTCCTGTATAAATTAACTAGAGTTTGTCTGAGTAAGCACTGAGTGATTTAATCCTGTTCTGAAAATCTTAGATTGGCCCTGTCCATGCTGACTGCCCAAACAATGTTTAAATAGAACTTGGAAACTGTTCTAATCTATGTTTTAAATTAGGCCATTAAATCTAGTTCCTGGCCCACTGCAGATGGGATCTAAGTCAATCAAATCAAGTTACACAACCCAACCTATATAACATTTTTTCTTGTCTGTGGCTTTATATTCCAGGAGACAAGTGGCTAAACTGGAATTTTGAGCAAGAAGTCTCTGTTCTGTTCTTTTGACTGGGACAACATATATTTGAAAGTAGGGGACTGGCTGATGGAAACTTGAGGAGCCAGGAGCTGCCTTCTAATGTGCTATGGCCCAATAAAACCACTGTATTTTCTTGGAGTAAGAAATAACGAGACAGACCAACAAACTCTGAATTGTGCTCACCAACTTTGAAAAGAAGGCACAACACAAGATTCCTGAGTGTAATTTTAAACAAACAGAAAGGGTACCAATTTTTAACAGGGGAAATGAAGAATCCCCCATTCAGCATAGGTAGATATTTTGATACTTACATTACATTTAGGGATAGTTTTTGAAAAAGCTAGGTGAGCAAAATGCACAAATAATTATGCATACAGTTAACATAAACATACATACAAATCAGGTAACTATATGCAAATTAATATAATTAGCCCACAGTTTGCAGTCACGCAAAGTAGGCATGTAATTTTGGTGGACAAACATATCCCTATTTTTTTTTAATTTACATTAAATGTAGTAAGCACAAGTATAAAAACATTCACCCTATAATTCATGGGAAGCTCTCAACCCAACTCTACAAATGTGTGTGCAATTACACACCAAACCTTTCTGAAAATCTGACCCTTACTATGCTGCAGTTTCAGCCTTGATAGCAGCTCCTCTGAAAATAAATTTTACAATGTCTGTAGTATACAGTATCTGCAACAATAAGGTGCTGCTCATTATCCTTTTAAGTATTGCACCAGGATCTGCTGGTGGTACTTCTGGAAAAGATATTAGCAAGTTGCCAGGCAAGCAGGTGCTCTTCAGAGGCCTGTGGTTATATGTGTGTATTGACTAATCTAATACCTACTTCTACTGTTTATAAACACAGCTTTTTGACTTCTAGCAAAATAATTAAATAGGATGCTAACTGAACAAGTGTGACAGCCAGGCTTCTAAAGATGTTTTTGCCTTCTTAAACTGATACATCATTAAGTGGGCTAAAGCAGCATCTAATTTTCCTTTTATCATCCCCTTCTAATACGATATCCCTACCCATCTATCTATCCAGAAAGAAACCTGACAGGTTTGGAGGATATGATAAGATCCCCAAAGATAGTGATTGTTGTTAAAATGTTAACTGAATTTTTACACTTAGCCAGGATAAAATTCAGTTCTCCGTCTCCTTTTTAAGGAGAAGGACTCTTCCCTTTCTCCTTCAAACACACAATATTCCAGCCAACACTGAAGAAACTCACCCAGGACATCAGTTCTAGCTAACAGCCAAGTGTCAAATTTCCCATACCTGAACAATCTCACACAGAGAAGCTACAAACTCATCTAATTTAAGCTAATTATTTGAGACCTGGCACAATCTGGATTCAAGCCAGATCATGAAACTGAAACTACTTTTGTGACACTGATAAATGATCTCTTGCTGTCACTGGATAGAGGACAGACATCCATTCTCATTCTCCTGGACCTCTCTGCAGCATTCAACACTATTAACCATGAGGTATTTCTGTCCTGCCTAAGAGTGGTGGCAGGGGTCCCGGGGAATAAGCTAACATGGTTTGAATCTTTCCTAGAGGGACACACTCAATAAGTAGTGATGGGAACTTGACTATTAAACCCCTGACTTGTGGAGTTCCACAAGGATCAGTTCTCTCTCCAGTGCTATTGAACATATACATGCAAGGAACAGGTAAACTGATCAGACACCATGGACTCAAGTGTAAACTACATGCAAACAATGCACAGCTCTGCCTATCCACCAATGTATACGATTGTACCATTACCATCAACAGGGCCCGGTGCTCAGATGAGATCTGCTCATGAATGAACAGCAGGTTGAAGCTGATCCTCAGCAAGATGAAGATAATGCTGGTGGGGAGTGGTGTTGTGGTGGGCATTTTGAAGAGTTTACCATCAAACAAAGAAGACAGCACCGTGACTGCATACGCCCACAACTGGTCAGTTCAGGCCGTAATTTAGGAGTGCTCCTGGAGTCCTTGCTGATGCTAAGCTCTCACATAGCAGCATCCACAAATAATTTCCACTAGACTGGGAGACTCTGTCCCATCCTGGTGAACAATGACCCCAGGCCTCAGTTATTCATTCCTTTGTCACCTTTCAGTTTGGCAACAGCAATGCAATATGCCTGAGCACGAAACCTTCAGCATTTAAGAAATGCCAATGAGTAAAGAACACTGCAGCTTTTCCTTTCAGCAATGCAGACCACCACCAAGACATCATACCTGCTTTCCATTCCTTACACTGGTTTCCCACAGAATACTGAATTAAGTTCAAGGTCTCAGTCCTTATCTTCAGGGTACTCAATGGTCTGGGCTCCCAAGTTGTTTAAAAGACATGAATCCCGGCTTCACTCCTCTGGCACAATGGAACTCTCTACAATAAGGGTAAAGTTCATAGTGCGGGGGAGATAGCTTCCTCAGGGCCAGCCCCAGACCATGGAATGAGCTCCTAAAGGAACTAAGCACCATCACAAGCCTCACCTCTGCTCCAAGTGCTCCTTGCCTCCTTCTCTAACACACAAAACTGCCTATCTTACATAAAACCTACCAAAACAATACACTCCACTGCACATACTTCTCCCCCATAGGGAGAGGATGAGAGAACTAACAACATATCATAGATGTTAATCACATCACTTAGGGCTTGTCTACACTCGCACTTTACAGCATTGCAACTTTCTCACTCAGGAGAGTGAATCCCCCTGAGCACAGCAAGTTTCAGCACTGTAAAGCACCAGTGTAAACAGTGCACCAGCTATGCCTCTCATGGAGATGGGGTTTTTTAAGAGTGCTGGGAGCTGGCTCCCAGCGCTCTGCCGTGACTACACAAGCCATGCTTTAGCGTTGCCATTGTAGACTAGCCCTTAATGAACTACAGGAAGGTGATCATTAGGGTGAGGAGCATGGTATAGGAATCCTACCTAGAACTGAACTGCACTCCTTCCTCAGGACTGAGGCTATAGCTCTCAACCAGTATGCACAGCATTCAGGACAGGTGGTGCCTTACTGCAGGCCAAGCTCAGTTTGCAGCTATCCCTCACAAGTTCATACAGGTAATTAGCTGTCTAAATTCTATTTAGCCCCCTATTTTTTAATTTGCATCCATAGTTGATTGTTCTTGCAAAACTGTATATATAGGTAAATAATTGCTGGTGAAATTTTAATGCTGTTTAAAGGATATTTTTGAAAACTTCCCAGTAGGGACTTTTGTGCTGTACATGTTGTATGTAAATGAATACACAGCACATTATAAATATATGCATGCATACACACACTTACTGTATTTTATAATGTGAGTCACCTCTCAGGAGACCTGTGAGATGGAAGTGCCTGCAATCTTAAATGTTGGATATGGCACAATGAGAGTGAGAAAGAAACACTAGGGAAGGGAAGGAAAGCACAGAAAGACAAGGGGGGAAGCATTACAATCACGTAGCTATTCAGTACAGTCATGTACAAGTTGGTAGAGCATCAGGTCAAGGCCGGGTCCAGGGTTTTTGCCGCCCCAAGCGGTGGGGGGAAAAAAAAGATTAAAAAAAAGTCGCGATCGCGATCGGCGGCAGCTCCACCGCGCCCCTTTCTTCTTTGGCGGCAATTCGGTGGCAGGTCCTTCCCTCCAAGAGGAACTGAGGGACCCACCACTGAATTCCCGCCGAAGAGCCCGACTTGCTGCCTCTTCCCCTTGGCTGCCCCAAGCACCTGCTTGCTGAGCTGGTGCCTGGAGCCGGCCCTGCATCAGGTTTTATCAGAAAAATAAACATTGGAATTAGGGACCTCACTGAATCATTTAATGTAGGCATCACAGGAGAAGTGAGTTTCCAGGAGGGCTTTAAATTAGAGGATAGTGACTTACATGAGGTCTCTTTGCTTAATAGCTTTAAATATTCTATCATGTTCATTATAATTTTTAGCATTCAAGAAAATCTATTATTCTCATAATTAAAAGTAGAAAAAAACCTAAGGCACACAGGCAGTGAAAAGTTACAATATAAGATCAGCTTCTCTGGCCCATGCCATAGCTAGGAGGAGGTGCAAAAATTGAATTTTAAGACAAGGCACCAGAAAGGCCTAAGGCCAACACTGAAACTAACTACCTGCCACCAATTCATAAATTCTGACTGTTTTTACCCTAATGGTTTTTTGACAGATATTTCCTTGGAAAGCTGCCCTGTCTTCAGCTGAATGATAGCTTGATTTAGAATGCACAGTGCACACTGCAACTCTTCTGATATATCCCAGAATGCATCTCTTCAGAAGAGATTTCAAAAAACATTTGTTGCCATAAGTGTCTCCTGGAGAAGGAAGAGTGGTATGTTTTTGTGGGCAGAAGTGCCTCAGTATCACCAGCAAAAGGGTGTTTTTCAGTGGAGGGCTTGAGTGTTACTCTTCAAGAACATGGGAGTAGGCACTGCCTATGGAGTGCCATCAGCTGTTGCCAGACTTTGGAGAGTCCAGAACTCTGCTTGCACATGAAGAATGTCACATTCCCACGCCCTTAGGACAGCCAAGAAAAGGAATAAGCTTTCTAACAAAGTTACCACCAGTGCTGCAAGAAGAATTCATTTCTTACCGGTACGCTGCACCAGCTAAAGGGGGGGGGCGTGACCTCCCACGTGACCCCACCCTGCCCCCAGCCTGGGGTCCCACGCTCTCCCCTACCTCTTCCCATGATCCATCCCACATTACCTGGAGAGGTGGGTCTGTCCTCCTCCCGCTGGGCCAGACATTTCTGAACCACAGGGCTCTTCGGAACCATAGCGGCGAAAAGAGCAGAACGTGGAGCCACCTGAGAGCTCAGATCTCAGTGCTCTCAGTGGATGGATACGGCACAGCTGCTGTGTGGGCTGCTCAGAGAAGGACTGGCTCTCTGGAACAATAGCCAGTTCACTGTCACACCTGCTTTGGGAATTGCCAGCAGAAGAGCTTCCAACCAGCTCCCTCTGACAGCAGAGAATATTTTTTTCAGACACACTGGCAGCTGAGCCCCACGCCGGCAGCTCCTCTGGCATGGCTGTACCACCCCCAATTTCACCCCCAGCCCTTCTACACAGCTCCATCTCCTGAGTCCTGTCCGGTGTCTGTACAGCAGCCCTGCCAGAGGGCAGGGCTGGGGGAGTGAGGCTGGGGGCAATACAGCCATGTCGGAGAAGCTGCTGGTGTGGGGTTCTGCTCCTTTCGCCGCTGCAGTTCCCAGAAGAGCCCTGAACCGCAGCAAGCACAGCAGCGAAAGGAGCAGAACGTGGGACTGCTGGGTGGCCCACCAGCAACTCCTCTGGCATGGCTGTACTGCCCCCAGCTTGTCCTCCGGGGTCTGTACAGCCCCACCGGAGAGCAGACGCAGGCACGCAGCTGCATGGAAGGGCTGGAGGCAGTACAGCCGTGCTGGAGGAGCTGCTGGCGGCCCCACATTCTGCACTTCCTGTGTCTTTCTGGTACGGCTACAAATACCTTACTGGTACGGCTACTGGACCGGACCAGCCTACTTGCACCACTGGATACCACATAGCTGCTGCTGACTTCACACAATCAAATAAGGAATGATAATGGTTTGTGAGTGCACAATAATCCTTAACCAAATTGCCCCTCAGAATTAGTGTGGTGCGGTACAACCGTGTGTCATATATTAGCTGTCAAAAGAGTTACATTTAACAAAAGGAAAGCAAATTACCACATCTCACCACATTCCAGGCATATGGGAAATCTGACAATCACAACACAGCATATCACTGTGGTCAGACCACTGTTGATCATGAGATTCTGCTGTCTCACCTCAGAAGACTGGCAGGGGTCCAGGGGAATGTGCTAAAATGGTTTGAGAGTCTTGCCTTCCAAAAAAGTAGTGATGGGAAACGGTTCCTCCACCTCTAGACCTCTCACTTGTGGAGCTCCAAAAGGATCAATTCTCTTTCTCTTTCCTGTCCTTTTCAACATCTACATGCAGCCTGTAGGTGAACTGGTCAGACAACGTGAACTCAAGTGCCAGCAATAAGCTGATGATACACAGATGTACCTACCCTTTACCACCTATGACCACACCACTCCCACCAAGACAGCCCAGTGCTTGGATGAGATCAGGTCTTGGATGAAGAACAGCTGGCTGAAGCTGAACCCAAGCAAGAAAGAGGAGATGCTGGTTAGCAGAGGAAATTATTTTGAAGAGATTGCAGCCACAGTGCAGTTTCTGTTGGTTGAAGATACACACGCAGAGCTGGTCAGTTCACTCCTTATTCCAGGAATACTCTTGGATTCTTCGATGATGCTGAGCTCCTACAAAGGAGACTCTGTGAGTAATGTTTTCTACCATCTCCACTTGACTAGGAAACTCCATCCCATTCTGGCAGACAAAGACCTGGCCTCAGTTAGACATGTCTTCACCAGATCTCAGCTTGATTACAGCAGTGCAATGAATATGAAGCCTTCAACGCTTCAGAAATTGCAACTATTTCAGAATGCTGTAGCATGCATGTCTCTTAAGCAACGCAGGCTACCACAAACAAATCCAACCTGTCCTCCGCTCTCTATACTGGCTTCCCACAGAATTTCCAATCAAGTTCAAGATTTCTTTCCTCATCTTCAAAGTGCTCCATGGCCCACACCACTTCCCGCAGCCCCCATTAGCCTGGGACAGCGAACTGTGGCCAGTGGGAGCCGCGGTCGGCTGAACCGGCCGACGTGGCAGGTAAACAAACTGGCCCAGCCCGCCAGGGTGCTTACCCTGGTGAGCCGCATGCCAGAGGTTGCCAACTCCTGGCCTAGGCTTAGGGTATCTGAAAGACTGTCTAAAAGTCTGGGACAAAAATGGTGGCTGATGACTATACTCCTCTGGCACAATGGAGCTCACATCAATTTGAGTAAAGTTCATCTATGCAGGAGACAGAACTTTCTCCAGGAGCTGTCTAAGACTGTGCAATGAACTCCCCTAGGAACTAAGGACCATAACAAACCTCATCACTGTCTGCTCCAAGTGCAAGGCACATATCTTTGACCTTGTCGTCTCTAACTTAACCAGATAGCAACAGGTATGGTTATATTTTTTAAAGTAAGACACACACTAGCAAAACAAGACATGGCAAACCCTTCTTTCTTTGGGGACGGGATGAGAAAATACACATGACAGACAGTCACACTGCTTAACACACTACTGGAAGGCACTCAGATACTACATTGGTGAGTGTGGTATGAAAACCTGAATAGAACAGAAGTGTCGTGGGGGCAGTTTATGAAGCCACCTCCATGATCCTGGTTTCTTTCTATCTGAGGAAGTTCCTTTAAAAATCTTAAACCTTGTCCTGCATGCTAAATATTACATGCATTGAGGTGCTTTCCATGGGGACACAAGTCTTCCGGTGCAGTGAAGGAGCTGACCGACCAAAGGTAGGGTTATTGGCACATACATAGGGCCCTTCATTTTCGGTTTTTATTTTAATTGTTCCCAGAAATTTATTGGTTTTTATTACTACAACAACAAAAACAGGTGAAATTCAGTGGAAAAAAATAAGAATTTTTCGGGTAAATATCAGGGTTTATTTTGGTGGACAAAAGGACAAAAGGAAAAAAGTATTGAGTAGATTAATGCTTTGATGAACAGAATTCAATGTGGTTTGCTGCAGAACTAAAACAGAACTCAAAACACAATGCCAGCCCTGTGTTTAAGTAAATAATATATCTCTAATCCCCAAATAAAACTTTTCATTTGAAAAAACAGTTTACTTTTGTAGACTTGGAACTATTCATCTATAAATGTTTACATTTAATAATTGGGCCTCACTATTTGCAGAGCATACACTCAACTTCATCCCTTTTTCTGTTTTGTTTTTTTGTAAACTTTCAAATCCTTCCTTGTGTTCTGAAACATATTCTGATACGGATTTTTGTTTTCTTCCCATTTTAGTGTGTCAAGTCTTTAAACTGTTATCAGCTTGAAATATGTACATGGTGGGTGTGAGATTCATCAGTATGTTCAGATGCACACACAGTGCCTGTTTATTGTGTGTATCTTCTAAACTAATACATAGCCTCCAAGAGGCAGCTTTGCATATATACACAGACTAATATATTATCATAATACATGTATCTTATGCAATGTATTGTATTTTCCTACTTATTTTTTATATATTTGAATGATACAAAAGTAGGGTGAAAATCAGAAAAAAAGATTTTGTAAAACCTGGGAATTTTTTTTGGTAAAAACAGGTTTAAACTAAAAACAAAGGGACTTACACATACAGAATATTTATATCAGACTCACCACACATCTAGGAGAAGCTGATCACTAAAACAGCACAAACTACCTTACACTAATACTTCCACAAATACCCTGGTAACTGTCCACATAATCTCCTTCTCTACACAGGGTCCCTATTCTCACCCTCAGACATTGATTTATGCTGCAAACACATATTAATGAGAAATTCCTCCATCTGTTTTCCCTCCCAGTGGTATATTAGTGACCTAACCTCCTAGAATATTAAGTTATCTAGTCAAGAAGACATTATTAAATACACAGATTTTCAAAATGGATGGGACCATTATAAGCATCCACTTTAACGCAGGCTATAGAATTTCACCCAGTGATGCCTGCAGGTAGCCAAGTGACCTGTGGTTCAACTGCAGAAAATTACTTATAAGTAGGTGTTCTGATTTTTGGTAGTAACTAATAATCACTCCCCATATGGAAGTTATTTATCCAGTAAAAACCAGAAAAACACCAGAATGATTACTTGGATATAAGGGCTTGTTTACAGGGAGCAGTAATGTGGATTACAGGGGGTGTGATTTCTAAAAAAAACATTAAAGTGTAGACTAATTGGTCTGTGTAGACCAGGATGGTGCACACTAGAGATTCCCTAGTGCACTTCAAATAACACTAAGTTAAAACAGAACTACGTGAAAGGGCATTTTGGGAACATTACAAAGAGATTACTCACTATAGTATATACTACTGTAATGATTATATATAACATACATTACACATTACAGTATATACAAACAGAAAGCCCCAGAAAACTTCATTTTGGATATCTACACAAAACTCAAAAATTTGCTAAAAATTAACCCCCCCCCCCAATTAAATTAATACATCCAGAAAACCAGAAACCCTACCTATAGATTGCTTTTGTGTAAACCTAGGAGCTTCCGCTAACATTTTATATATGAGCTTTTCATTTCATCCATCACTTCTGATAAACACACAGTGAGTCTTGTTTTGGTATAGCTCTTAGCACAATGGTGCCTTGAGCCTGGTTTGATTTACTATAATAAAATATTAACACTTCCATAGTATCTTCCATTGGAAGATCTCACAGCACTTTTATAAACACAATGAATTAAGCCTCACAATACCCCTTTCAGGCTCTCTCCTTCTGTAAACAAGAGCAAAGAGAATTTAAGTGTCTTGCCCAAGGTCACATAGCAAGCCTAAACTAGAATCAAGAATAAACCTTGGATGTCTTATTTTCATGCCAGTGACTTAATTGTTAGATATTTTTTATTTCTAGATGTTTTGTAGTTTCCTAGTAAAAAGTAGTAAAATGCTGAAAGGAAATTTGAAAAAAAAAAAGAAGATTTGAACTGAATACATCTAATTATTAGTTAGTCTGCTTTAGCAAATACAAAACGTGCAAAAAAATGAAAAACCAATATATAACCTTTCCATGAGCCATGAGGTTGGATAAGCAGAAAGCAGGCTTTACACAATTATTTGATTTACATTTAGATTGTTTGCATTCAACATCTGCTTGCCTATTTACATCGTAAGTCTTTGAAGCCATTGTCTGGCCAGGTACTTAAAGTATTTGACACACAAACCATATAAAAATGAAGTTATATTCATGTAATTTACAGACCCAAATCAGCATATGAAAAATAAGATTCTCAGCTTCAAGGCACAAAAGCTGAGTATAGCTGAGACAACAAACTGCATCACTGTTCAAGCCTGAATCATGCAAGGAGGATCCCCTACACTGACAACCAAGAAGAGTTCAGTATGATATTTTAACTTGCCCTGAAGTATTACAAACCAGATATAAGTGATTTTGTTTGAGGGACCTCTAGGCAGTAGGGGACGTGGAGAGAACATCAATTGCCACTTCAAAACACCTGAAAAGGGTGGCACCTGATGCATTGTTTTCCTTTGTCCACTTAAAAGTGTGATAGCCAGAAGCAGAACACATTATCTCATATATTACCCTCAAAGCATACAGGACACAGAGACAGAAAAGTAGTAAATTAATAGTGTTTGAGAAGTAACTCTAAATCACAGGAGTTACTTAGGAGCAGGCCAGCTGAAAATAATCTTTTGCCCCTATATAGCACTTTATATTATCAGAGTGCTGCAAACAGTCCAGTTGTAACTGCATGTAAGCATACAAATATCATATAACATACATTCTCAGGCAAAGCTCATAACATCTGCCTACCACATACATAAGTTAAAGAAATAAAAAAGTTAAGAGAAAGCAAAAGACCTTTTTTATTATATTGGGGAAAATGGTTACTCACACTGATGTGTTGTATCAGATGACAATCCACTGGATTTTAAGAAATGTATTTCAGGTTAGAGTAACTTCCTTGTTATCAGGCTTTCTGTCTGTTACACAGCCCGGAAGAGAATAAATAACTCTCAGCTACCAGTGCTTCACCTCCATTTTTCTGCCCTCCTCCCGTCATCCCACACACAAACTCCAAGTCCTATTCAGTATCAGGGCAGAATATTGCTCAGATACGAGTCAAGTGTAGTTCAGGCATTGTATTTTTTTAAATGACCATGATTTGGAAAAGATAAACAGTAGGAAAAACATTTAAATAACCAGCTTCTGAAATATGTAGGGTGGGATTTTTAAAAGCGTTAAGTGCGGGCCTGTGTTTCTACTGAAGTCAAAGGTAGAGCTCCCATTGGCTTCAATCTTAGGGTTACCATACGTGCGGGTTTCCCCAGACACAGCCGCATTTTTGAGACTCTTCTCTGTCTGGAGAGATTTTTGAAATAACAGGAAATGTCTTGGGTTTTTGCAGAACAGACAAGCTGCAGCTCAGAAAGTGCCCTGATTGGTTTGTTTCCCGATTGGACCCTCCCCTGAATCCGCAGCTGATTGGTCCATTCCCCTGCAAGCTACAGCCCCTTTCAGCATTTTATTGCCAAATCCCGCCCACCCAGGCCCCAGCTCCCAGCCCTGAGAAGAGGGTTCTGGAGGAAGATACTGACTGACAGCTGTCACTGCATCCTGGGCAGTGTCCTCTTTTTGGACACCTGAAATATGGTAACCCTATTCAATGTAAGCAGAGTTAGGCCACAGAACCAACTCTTCATTCGAATGCCTTACATACTATTATTATTAAGGTTAAGATTTTGTCATGGTTATTTTTAATAAAATCCATGAACAGGTCACAGGCAATAAACAAAAATTCAAAGAAACCCACAACCTGTCCGTGGGGGGGAACTGACAGCCCAGAGTCCCACCATGCAGCTGAAGCAGAAGAAGTCACAGAGGTCCACTAAAGTCACAGAATCCGTGATGAAATCGTATCCTTAATTATTATTAGTTAGTTGTATTGCACTAGAGCCCAGAGGCCCCACTGGGATCAGGGACTAGGAGTCATGCTAACACATGGGATTACATTGCCCCTGCCCCAAGGAGTTTACTCTCTAGGCTTCTGGATTTAAGTACAGTAGTGAGAAATACAATACTTTAAAGCTGGCAGTGTGAGACAGTGCAGGATTTGCTGGGTCCTGCCAAAGAAATGAAATTTCAGCTGTTTTGAATGTACTGCTTCTGAATGAAACTCAGCAGCTACTGTTAAACCTTTAAAAGCCCCTCTTCTCTACAATGGCATATTTGAAGATAGGTAATTTTAAAATAGATGTTTGAAAGCAAAAACAAATCTTGAAATCTTAAAAGAGAGTTATGGGTGTTATCTTAGTTGGATTCGCACCTCTGAAGGAAAGTTGTAAAAGTCTTCTTAAGAGCTTTCTTGTCAGAAGAGGCAAATTCAAAATAGTACCTGTAAGCTGGGCTGCAAAGATTTTTCTACTTTCTTTACACCACATAACAGTCATTAGAACTCAAAGAAGAGAGAAAGAACATAGGGATGAATATTGGTGAGCAGATGATTAAAATTCTTCTCTGTGTAGCCAGAAGCCCCTATAGCCAGTACCAGTATAGTAGAGAGTAGGAGTCACTCCATACTTGGACTCACTCCAGCATAAGTGAACAACAGGGAGTTCAATGAGGGAAATGCTGAAGAGTCCAGCTGGCAGCCTACACTTGTTCCTAAAGCTTGTGGGGAGTTTGGACGGGATATAAACAAACAGCAGGGAAGAAGCCAAAGGAAGATAGGAATAGCAGGCTGGAGGAAAGCACTTGTGTATTAAGGGTCTGGTTGTACTGTCACTGAAGAGAATGTTAATACTCCCATTAACTTCAACAGTGCAGCATCAGGCCCTAAAAGCTGTTTGGCAGAGAAATGCTTCATCTTTATTTTAACTCTTGGCTGAGACACAGGACAGAGTGTGCTTCTTTAATGCGTAAACTACAGTGAAGATCAGTATATATTATTAGAGCACAACCTTATACCCACCCACACATGGCTGGAGTAGAACTCCCAGCTTACCTGATTTATCTGGCATGTTTGGAAATAGTGTGATCATACCAGAGACTGATATATAGTATGTACATGAGATGATGCTTTAATTTTTTTCCTATCAGTGATTACATCATGTTAAATATATATAGCATAATTCATCTTAAAGGAACTCAAAGCACTTTATTGATATACAAGATACATCATATCACAGTTTAGGGGTAACTGCACCTGTATTTCCCCCTCCCTGGTCACTCACATGCACTCACTTAAAGGCTTCCAGCTCCCAACCATCACCTCTGTTGGGCAGAGACCTGAATCACACTCAGGCCTGCTGAGAGGGGTTTAAGACTGCTCAGCTCCCTGGATTACACTGAGATATCCCCAGCAAGCCAGACTGCCTAAAAAGGCCAGTGAGGGCTATGATTAGCATAATTAGCAGCAGTTACAAGGTATCACATAGCCCTTGTAAGCAAGCATTTATTTTCAGGTCAAAGCATTACAGAGAAAATATAAAAAACATTGTGTTCCTATGCACATGCTAACAGCTTACCAGAGGTCACCCATGAGTCTTATGGGACCATAGTAGGCCAGAGTCTTTCACCCCTTTCACAAGGGGCAGGGTACTCCTTGGACCACAGGTCCTGTCCCTTTGCTGGATCAGACAGAAGACTCTGAGACAGTTTAAACTCAGGCTGTTTATCCAAATGTCCCTTCTTTGTCTGTTGGTCTCTGGAGAATCCAGTTTGACCTAGTATATGTGAGCTTCTCTAGGTGGTGGTACTTCTCTGGAGGTTACAACATGAGTTAACACCCCTTTCACCCCCCTCATTGTTAGTTCCTGGGAGCTATGCTTACCCTCCACCGTGGAATTACATACTGTCCCTACCCCACAATGATACCTAAACCCAATATAGCAAAATCTCCTACAGATATGGCAGGAAATTGCCAGATCAGTCACACACTATTCAGAGAACTTAATTCATTCATCTCATTAATGAGTTGGAGTGGACTCATGTAAACCCTTTGATAACAGATATGACCTTTGGGCATCTGTAGTGGGGTAGTCACCCTGCTCCTGCCCTGAAGGGCTTAAAACAGCCCTGGGAGAGGGCTGGTGATGGGGAAGCTAGGCTGATTGGGGGATAGCAGCCACAGGTGGGGCCACACCCCAGTCAGGCCACGGCTGGCCCTATAAGAGGGCTGAGGGCCAGAAACTGGGAGAGAAAAGGACCTGGCTGCCTGGGAAGCTGAGGAGGGTACCTAGGGTGGAGCAGTATTGGGGAAGGGCAGAGGGAGCTGGGGAGCTCCAGCCTAGCAAAGCCCCAGGCTGCAGGCCAAGCTAAGGGCCCACATAAGGGTACTAGGACTGCAGAGGGGCAGCCCAGATATAGGCAGAGCAGCTGGCTGATGACGAGTGGTTTACAAACTGCTATCTGCCCCAGGGAGCAAGGGCTAGGTGATGACTGGCAGTAGCCACTGAGGCAAGGTGGAGATAGGGGGTTGGGAGGGGAAACCCAGAGCGAGGGAGTACTGTGGTGGGCAGAACCTCTGGGCAAAGGGCACCAGGGTCTGGGAGGGACATGGGGACCAGCGGCAGGTGAGTCATCAGCTGGCAGAGGGCATTCTGGAGCTGGAAAAGAGCTAATTCCCTGAACAACCAGCAGGAGGTGCCATGCCAGTGAGTCTCACCCCACCACAGCACCAGGAAGGAGTAATTTTCATTTAAAATATAAACTGTTTCCACCCTTTTTACTTGCAACGATAACCTTGAAAACTTAAAGCTGAAAGGAACAAGAAGCTGGGTTTCATTTCTGCAGCTGAGGTGTGTATATGTGTGTATGTGTCATACCTAAACACCCACATCCAAACACACTGTTTGGGTAAAAGGAGTCAGTCAAGCTGGTGGTGTCTCAAAGAACCACCTGATAACCCTACCCAAATCCTTAGCCAGGCTTGTTTACTGTGATGCAAGAACAATGAACAATAAATTAATATGTTGTACAGGAAAACCAGCACTGGAGGGGAACGGTTCAGAGATTGTGATAGGCCTACAACGTACCATACCTTTCCACAAACAGACTGCTCTGAGACCTGTTGTTAAGGACCAGGCTGTGGATTGTCTTGCCTAATGGTCAGTGCAGGAGGCTTGCCTAGTGGTTGGAGCAGAGGTGACCGGGCCTAGCAGCTAGAGCCCTAATCAGGAGCTGAGTTACCAAGTCAGCAAGCCAGCACCAGGAATCAGGAGCCAAGGCTCAGAGTCATAGGCAGAAGCTGAATACCAAATCCAAGGATCAATCCACAACCAATGGCCATAAGCCAGAGGTCAGAGCCGGGAACAGGAGTGAGATCAGAAACAGCTATAAGCATGGAATGCTAATGAGGAGCCAGAGATGCAGGCCTGCTGCAGGTTTTCAGAATGTGCCTGTTGGAAGCGTTAGCCATCACGGGGGCCAGGTTCATTAGATGAAACAGGGCTTGTTCCCCTCACCTATCTGGGTTCAGCTATGGTGGGTCCCTGACAGCTTGCTTATAAACAGCAGCATGTACTTTATTTACAAAGTCTTAACCTCTCCACCACTACTTATCAGTGCAGCCACACCTTTGCACTATTTCCCAACTTTCTGGCCCCTTCTCCCAGGGAAGCAGGGGCTGAGGTGTCTAACTAGAGAACTCCTCAGATCAGGTAAACACTCATTCCTGCCTCCCCCATTCACTTCCCTCCTGTGCTCTTTATAAATCACTTTTGCCTGTTAATGGCCTAATTAGCTCATTAATTCCTAGACTCATGGCCAATTAGGCTTTCTCCAGAGGAAGCTAATTAGTGCTAATAGTGACCAGAGTGCTGGCTCAAGATCCATCTCTTAGCACTATCATAGAGGCCTACACCAAAATATTGAGGCTGGCTCAGCTTGTTTACATTTTCAGCCCCACTGCGTCTGGGACTGAGCTGGCTGCAGTTTAAGCCATCACCATGCTGCAGCACCCTCTCCACTCAGGGAGGACCTGCACCCCGTTGTCAGTCTGGGGGATGGGAGCATATTTTAACCAGAAACGTTACCTGTACTGGCAACATAGGTAGAATTTTTTTGAAGGAGTTCATTGTTGAAATATTGGCAGCAAATTACTGAATTACCTGTGGACTGAAACCTGGCAACTGTTGGAGTTCAGACTGATACTACACAACAGTTTCAAGCAGGAAGTGAAGAAGAATACAGGTCCATCGCATCTTAGGTGTATTTAACATGCGCGAATTCAAAAAAAAAAAAAAAAGAGAGAAAAATAAGAATTTAAATACTGTTTCTGTAGTGCGGGCGATTCCACCCGCCATTACATTCAATGTAATTTTGACTATACGTGATTTTCGCTTTACGCGCTGACTGCGGAACGTAACCCCAGCGTAAGATGAGACAGACCTGTACCATATCCAATTGACAAGGAAAAGGGAATTCAGATGGGAAGAATGTAATTCTCCAAACTAGAATTTGGCCAGCACACTGAGAATAACACACTTCTTGTGACACTGCCTCGCTCAGCACCAGGGGGTTTTCAGTCACCAGAGAGGGTTCCAAACCACCATTTTATATCTCTTCTGAAATACAGCACAGGACACCTAACATCATATTTGAGAAGACAATAGTTTTAGTTTAGATACAACATGGGAAATGTAATTCAGTGCAAGGTAAAGCATTGATGCTGAAAAACAGGTAAGGGTGATTGCGGACAACAAATCTGATATGAAATCATGATGCTATGAAATATGAAGAATAAAAACTAAACACTATTTTAAACTTCACATGCAGAGGTAGTGCATAATTGCCAAAGGAGGTGACAGACCCATTATATAAAGCACTAATGTGAACATACCTAAAATATTGCTCATGATTTTGAGCACCTCTGTACCAGAAAGATGACAACAAATTGGAGGGAATTCAAAGGAGAGCAACAAAATAACTAAGTGGCTGAATGAAGTGACATAAAGAAAGCTTTAAAAAAAATAGCATAGCTTGCTTAGATTATACATAAGGGGGAATGTGATAACTATCTACTGAGATTTGAAGCATGTACCGTCAACATTTTTCCTATGAACAGTGCTTCAAATTTAAGAAGATTAATATGCTTTGGCTATGTTGGCACCACTTTTCCAAAAATATTCTAGTTACTGGCAAAAATGTTCACAGAAACATGGAATTTTAAATGAATATTGCAGAATATTTTAGGAAAGTAAGTGTTTAATTCAGAACCACACATATTTGCATGAGAAATCAGGTTCTAAGAGCTAGCTCATCCAGTAAGGAAACAATGCTATGCATTCTGTGTGTCCAATCAAGACTGAACAACACATTGTGAATTTCAAATGTGTGCAATAAACTACCTGTGTCCAAACTACAGATTTATAAATTTATTAAAAAATTATTCATTAAAAAGTACATAGTGAATAATTTCAAAAGCATATAAATTCTGCAAATTGTAACCAGTTTTGTGACCATGAAAAGTGGCTGAATTCACCAATAAAATTGTTATAAATTATTTACTCGGCTTTCAGGTAAACACCAAGCAAGGGGAGGAATTATTAAAAGTATATTTAGGGCTATAATAATGGGATGAAATTAAGCAAAGGAAACATTCAACCAAATATCAGGAAATATTTCCCGTATATGTGGTTTATAAGGCTGTGTCTACACTACCACTTATGCTGGCAAAACTTAGGTCGCTCAGCGGTGTGAATATTCCACCCCTCTGAGAGACATAAGTTATGCCACTCGGGGGGTGGATTAATGATGTCGACAGGAAAGCTCTCCCATCGGCACAGAGCGGCTACACTAGAGATCTTACAGAGGCGCACCTGCGTCGGTACAGCTGCACTGCTGTAAGCTCTCTAGTGTAGACATAGCCTTAGACTGTAGAATAGTTATCCAAGGGAAGTAGTGAAAGCCTCTTCACTTGAGTAATTAAAAAACTAAAATAGACAAATCACTTGAGAATATGCTGTCCTGAACAATTATTTCACAGAGAGATGGACAATATCACCGAATAGGTATTTTTTCTAATGTGACAGGGTCAGGCCAGATGGCTACAAGAGAGTGGTTGAAGGTGGATACATTAGCTCCAGGTTAAGCAAGTCCCTTTTCCCTGGGTAAGATAACAGGGACTATTCGAGAACACTCAGGAACTTTCTAGAACTAATTAAGGCAGGCAGGCTAATTAGGACACCTGTAGCCAATTGGGAGGTTACTAGAATTAATTAAGGCTAATCAGGACACCTGGTATAAAAAGGCTCTCACTCCAGTTAGTGAGGTTTGGATAAGGAGCTGGGAGTGAGAGGATGTACTGCTGGAGGACTGAGGAGAACAAGTGTTAACAGACATCAGGTGGAAGGTCCTGTAGTGATGACAAAGAAGGTGTTTGGAGGAGGCCATGGGGAAGTAGCCCAGGGAATTGTAGCTGTTGTGTAGCTGTTCCAGAAGGCACTCTAGACAGCTGCAGTCCACAGGGCCCTGGGCTGGAAACCAGAGTAGAGGTTGGGCCCAGGTTCCCCCCAAAACCTCCCAACTCCTGATCCAACACAGGAAGATCTCTGAGGCTAGCAAAACCCACCTGTAGTGGGGTGAGCACCCGCTCCAGCCCTGAAGTGGTTGGAAAAGCCCTGCAGAGGGTTGGGGCTGGGGAAGGCAGCAAAACTCTGGCTGATTGGGGGAAGTGGCTGCAGCTGGGGCCACACCCCAAACAGACCAACTGGGCCTTATAAGAAGGCCAGGGCAGCCAGAAGCTCAGGACAGTCTCTCTCTGCCTGTAGAGGGAGAAGGGCCTGGTTGCAGGGAGCTAGAGACAGGGTACCTGAGTGAAGCAGGGCGGGGGAAAGGCAGAGGAGCTGGGGAGCTCCAGCCTGGAAAGCCCTAGGCTGTGGCCTAGCATTGGGCTAATAGGTACTGGGGGTTGCAGAGGGAAGCCCAGGGGTAGGCAAAGGCAGCAGGTCCAAACCCAACTTTGCCAGTGATGAGTAGGCTGATACTGCAGTCTGCCCTAGGGCGTGGAGGCAAGACAATGACTGGCAGTGGCCTTAAACTGAGGTGAGGTGAGGATAGTGGGTGGGGTTCACCTGGGAGGGGGAGACCCAGAACTGTGGGGGTACTGCCAATGGGGCAGCACCCAGTTAAAGGGGCACTGGGGTCTTGGGAGGGACATGGGGGCCAGAGGACAGGCGGATCACCGGCCTGCAGAGGGTGCTCCTGGCTGGAAAAAGCTAATTCCTGAGGACAACCAGCAGGAGGCGCCGCAGGGGTGAGCCTGCATTGCTACACCGCCAATAAGTGCAGGACCCACCAAAGTAGAGGAGGAACTTTATGACACTAAGGCCACGTCTATACTTACCCGCCGGGTCGACACGGCGAGTTCGACTTCTCGGAGTTCGAACTATCGCGTCTGATCTAGACGCGATAGTTCGAACTCCGGAAGCGCCGCGGTCGACTCCGGTACTCCACCGCGGCAGAAGGAGTTGCCGGAGTCGACCTTGGACCGCGGAGTTCGCTTCCGCGGCGTCTGGACGGTAAGTCATTCGAACTAGGGTAGTTCGAATTCAGCTACGTTATTCACGTAGCTGAATTCGCGTACCCTAGTTCGAACCAGGGGCTGTGTGTAGACCAGGGCTAATTTCTTTTAACTCCTAGGAATGTGTGGATCTGGTGTGTGCCATACTGAATATAAAGCCTGATTACTGCTCTATTGTTTTGGTTGCATAGTACCGTTCTCAGGTTAATATTGATAAGACACTCTGAGGTCAGACAAGGACTTTAAGACTATTTACTTCTTGTAATATGTAAGAGATAATGAATTAACACTATTCAACTCTTCTAGATTTTCAAAGATTTTATGGGTCCTAACCTTACTTTTATAGCCATCTCAGATGCTTCCATTTAAGTATAAGAAGTGTTCAATTCCATTCGGTAAGGTAGTCAAGCTGTATGTCCCATTCCCATTAGTTTTAATAAGAGATGCACAAGCACACCCAGAAGTGAGTACTGCTATTATTTGATGGAAAGATAGCAGTTGTAAAGTACATAATTAAAAAATATTGTAGTACTCAACTGTGTAAGAATTGTGTGTAAATGCCCTTTAGTGTCTTTAAACAGGTTTTTTCAGTAAAACTGTAAAAATAAATGCTAGAAAAGTGAACAAATGGTTCACAGATGTTTTTGACTCGATAAGCAGGGATTTCTTTATAAGAGGATTATTCTAAAACTGGGATGTTTACCTTGGCCTTCAGTGGTTAACATATCCAAATGATACAGCAAAATCATTGAGAACCATTAATACCACATACTATGAGAATAAATGTTCACGCACTGGGTTCTCAGATAACTCGGATGGGTGACTGGAATTAATGGTAATTTTTTTTCTTTAAACACTAGCTATTGTGGTAGAATGAGCTAAACCACCTGAGACAGTGAGGCTCTGGAACTCTGTCATAGCTCAGGAAGCTGATTAACAAAAATGAACACAAGCCAGATCATTCAGCAGAAACTCACTCTTTCTGCTGACCCTGCAAAGCTTTGCAGATAAGGATAGTAAAGCTTAGAAATCACCAATCATAAAACTCAAACACAAATTCAGCTTTTTCCTAAAGATTATGTATTTGGGATTCAAACAGAATATTATCTGTTTTGCAACTTTACCTATATCTCTGAAAAGCAATCAATAGAGCTTCTAAAAACTGGACTGTAAAATATAAATTGCTGGAGTGGTTACACACATATACACACACACACTCTCTCTCTCTCATATACACTCATTTTGGACAGATCTGTTTGGATGGCTATTTCCAATGATGTGTGCCCACATTGTATGCATGCACACAAGCATGAGTACATGGATGTGCCAAGTCTGACTGCAACTCCAAACCTTCCTCCCACTTCAATTATCTGCAAACATTAAAGCTGCCAGAATGATTCTTCCCTTATGGTTTTCAAAGTCATGAGATGAGTGCTGAGCTGTCATGAGTTGTCAGAGGTAGAACAAGAGAATATGCATTGATAATTCAGTAGGTGATAGATGAGGGAAAATGTCAGATGTGTATACAGGAAAATGGAGCACATACATAATTTTCTTTGGGACCAATTAATGTTAGAACTGGTTTGCATATTCTTAATAAAAGAAGGGTTGTAATTTTCTTGTCATGGGAATGGGGATCTTTTCTAATGAAAGTCAACAAGACACTTTTTTGTTTTAATAAATAAATACATTCTGAACTACACCACCGTATAATCACTTTGTCAAGTACTAACACCAGCAACAATATGGGACTTAAAGGCATAAATATTTAAGATCTGTTCCAGATGTTCATTTTGTGCGCTATATTATTGATGTTTCTTCTGTGTGGTGACGGAAGACTAGAAGCATCAAACTGTGGTCCAGTACCTTGGCACTCTGGGCTACTTCTCCCCGCGGCCCCACACACATCTACACTTCCATTATTTAGCTGAAAAATCATACTACAGATTAGCCAACAGAAGGCAGGAAGTGGGGGAAGGGCAGAAAAAAAGCAATTTCTGCAGTGATGTTGCTAAAACTCTCCTCTCGACACGGCAACACACCAACCTGAGTACCTGTCTGTATTACAACATTCAATACCTGTTTTCTAGGAATGGTGTCAATACAGTTTAGGCATTTTTATCACCCTACCATGAATACCTCACTTGAAATTGCAACACGGCTTCACTTTCCAATGAAACATTGATAGGGGCACTGGTGATAACAGCTGTTGGCAGCCACCAACTTTCTAATAGCTGTTCTCTCGACCTGTTCTGAACAGGGGATTCAGATGATTCAATGACTGGTCTACATTAGCACTCCCACTGTTGGTACTGCTGGTGGAGCTGCACTGGTAGTAACAACAGTGGCTTGTTTTACATGAAAAAATAGCATCGGTATTCCACTGAGAACAGCAGAATGATTGGGAGTGCCTGGATTTATTCACCTTCTGTTCATGCTGCAATGCCCACATTTTTTACGGGCCTCTGGTGGAAGAAGGAAGTTGATGGGATGGGAATATGGTGGGTATGTTGATGGGTTTACTGTTAATGAGGAGGCAGTTTCATTGTTATTTCTATGACAGTCAATTAACTGTGCTATACAGCAGTGGTTCTCAACCAGGGGTACGTGTACCTCTGGGGGTACACAGAGGTCTTCCAGAGAGTACATCAACTCATCTAGATATTTGCTTAGTTTTACAACAGGCTACATAAAAAGCACTAGCAAATTTCATACAATGACTTGTTTATACTGCTGTCTATACTATACATTGAAATGTAAGTACAATATTTATATTCCAGTCTATTTATTTTATAATTATATGGTAAAAATGAGAAAGTAGGAAATTTTCCAGTAATAGTATGCTGTGATACTTTTGTATTTTTATGTCTGATTTTGTAAGCAAGTAGTTTATAAGTGAGGTGTAAGTTAGGGGTACACAAGACAAATCAGACTCCTGAAAGGGATACAGTAGTCTGGAAAGGTTGAGAGCCACTGCACACAGGTGTTTTTTGTTTTTTTTGTAAACAGCCCAGAAACTAGGATGGCACTAATACAACAAAATAAAAATAAAATAAAGAAATTGGTTGCAAAAGAGATGTTTTATGAATTTAAAAACAAAAAATTATGAGGCAGATCTTCTGCGGGTATAAATCATCTAAAAAAAGATATATTGGAATTGGAAAAGGTACAGAAAAGGGCAACAAAAATTATTAGTGTTCCAATTTTGAAGTTTAAAAGGATTGTGGTTCCACACCCCAAAATATACTGGGCTCCAGTATGTCTTTGCAGAGCCAGAGCCTTCCTGGCTAGAGGAAGGAGGTGTACTGCCCAATGTTCCAAGCCCCGCTGTCTCCTATTATGTTGTAAGAATGCACGGGACAGGGATGCTTTCTACATCTGTACCACAAGCATAGTCAGCGAGCGCTCCACCCAGCACAGCACAGCAGGCATTGATGGGGGGCAGGTGGCTCATGGCCCCCACCCTCAACATGCCAAGACATGCCTCTCCAGAGACATTTGTGCTGCCAGCACCTGTAGCCAAATTACGCATTTAACATGGGAAGGTTCACAGGAAGGGCTCATTGTGTTCTCTAATGCACCCCCTCTACCAAGCACCTATGGTAGAGCACTGTCGGAGAAAAACTCAGTTCTCGCTTTCTGTTTGGGTACAGCAAAATCAAAGACTTTATTCTTTCTCTAGTAATTACAATAGAGGGAGGGAGTGTCCTAGGAAACAGGGTTGCCCCTTGTCCCGGACAGGTCTCTCTCAATTGGTAAACAATTACAACAAGCATTTATACCTTTGTTACAGACAATAGCTAGCAATAATGGAGACAGTAAAAGAGAAACAATTGCATTTGTTTATACATAAGCCTTTCTGCTATCTTATTTGTCTCACTACTAGAAAAAGCAAGCCTGTATATTTGGTTATCATTGCAAGGTCGTAATAACCTTTTACACAGTTCGTTCGTCTGTCTCACATTATCTTACTTCTACAAATCTCACGTCATTAGGGTCACAGCTAGCCTAACTCATGCTAACTAACTGACATGCATTAAGATCCCTTCAAATCCTTGTTAATTATTTCCTTGCTTCCACAGCACCAAGTTACTCAGAAAATGACTTATTTTTTAAAATTCTACAGAAGCTGCTTTCTTTCTATGAGCTTCTCTCTACCCTAAATGCTGCTAGGTTGGCTCCAGCTCAAAGACTAGTGGGCAGGGCCGGGGCAACCATTTAGGTGACCTAGGCGGTTGCCTAGGGTGCTAGGATTTGGGGGGTGCCATTTTCTTCAGCAGCGACTGCGGCGGCCGGATCTTCGGCCACCCCGGTCGCCGCTGGCATTTAGGCAGAGAGAGCTGGGGCAGGGGAGCGCGGGGAGGGCCGCCTGCAGTAAATAAGGGGGTGGGGGTGGCGCGCAGGGGAACTCTCCGCCCTAGCTCACCCCTGCCTGCCTCCTCCCTGAGCACACCGTTGCTGCTTCACTTCTCCCGCCTCCCAGGCTTGTAGCGCCTAAGCTGATTGGCGCCGCAAGCCTGGGAGGCGGGAGAAGTGAAGTGGTGATGACGTGCTTGGGAAGGAGGCAGGGTAGGGGTGAGCTGCTTCACTTCTTCCGCCTCCCAGGCTTGCAGCGCCAATCAGCTTATGCACCGCAAGCCTGGGAGGCAGGAGAAGTGAAGCAGCCACGGCGTGCTCAGGGTGCTCGTGTGCGGAGCAGGGGTAAGCTGGGGCGGAGGGGGTGCCTCAGGGCGGAGGGTGGGGAGCTGCCGCAAGGGGGGCGCCTCAGGGCAGGGGGGGGAGCTGCCGCGGGGGCGCCTCAGGGCGGAGGGGGGAGCTGCCGTGGGGGGGGGGGCGCCTCAGGGCAGGGGCGCGGGGTGGGGGAGGGCACAAGGTGGAAGTCTTGCCTAGGGTGCGAAACATCCTTGCACCAGCCCTGCTAGTGGGAGCAGCTTCAGTGTAAACCTGAATAGAAGTTCTGCTAAACAAACAACAACCAAGAACCTCTCTCACTGCACAGGCCTGATTTCAAACCCATGAACTATACTGATTGTGCATCATGATGTCTTTGTATACAAATATCTTTGTATTTGTTAGCACTGCAGTGTGTTTAATGGCTTTCACCAGGTACTTCACAGCATTCCATTAGCAATTTTCATATTCAAAGCATGCCACGCATTCATCTTTCCTGCAGATTAGTTTGCAATCATAGGTATAGCAGGAGACCAGTGAGCCAAACCTTACAGTACAAACCCTGACAAAAAATGTGTCTGTAGGAGGAACCACTTCTAAAAACTTGCTTCTTCTGCCAAACCCAGAAATGCTAACTCATGATAATAGGCAATATTGTCACTTACTCACCCTCCCACCCCCTAAAAAAAAATAATGTTCTTCTGGCAAAATTTAGCCCATAGTTAAAAATAACCAAGTGAAATAAATATAATAAAGTTCTTGGAAATAAAGTCCACTCAGTGGTGAATTTCTGTTGGCTATCTCTCCAACTCATTTTTGAACAAATCTTACCCCACTGAATAGCACTTTACTCCAGGAGTAACCCCATTTACTTCAATGGACTACTTGTACAGCAACGTGCTATTCAGTGTGAGTAAGGGTATCAGGTTTTGACCTAAGTCTGTGGAATGGTATTTCTTACCAAGCCTATTCTTTAAGCTTAGAGTTGCTAACTCTCTGGTTTTGCAAGTTTACCCAGTCTGGAGGGGTGTATTTTACAGCTAATCCTCTTTTTGGAAACACCAATAGTGCACAATTTAGCTTGTCAGGCGATACCATCTTCCTCTTTCTTACTACAAAATGGGGGTAAATTTACTATAGTTTCATTTTAAAAGATTACTCCTGAGAGCCAAGTTCAACTACAGTTTATGTCTAAAGCCTAGCAAGTGATTATACAGTATATCTTAAATATGTTTTTAAAATGTCATTGAATGGGAAATGCATCTGAAATGCCCCAGGGGGGATGAAAATCTTGTACTGAATTTATGTTATATTAAGTCCCATGAATTTATGCTATGTTAAGTTGAGAACAGCAATGTAGCTCCTTCTAGAGTGTACCATCAAGTTTAAAAAAAAAACACACCCAAAAAACCAGATCCCCTCCCAATTAATGTTTTTGTTTGAAGGCTGTAACTCTATTTAATTTGAAATTTCCTCTTGCTGTGCCAATTACATTTTAAACTTCTTCCTGTGAAGTTTTAAAGTGCACTGTCTTATTTGACACACAGAGTACTATTAAAACGGCCCAGAGCGGGATAAAAATGTTTTTCTTTCTTTAGTATCAAGCACCTGGCAAGTAAATGGAACATTTCTGCAAAGCCTTAAAGGCTATTAAAGGCATTCCTCTTTTTCCCTGGGGATTCAAAACCCACTTATTTTTATTTCCTGTTTTAAACCTATGAAATTACATCACTTTTTTCCTTTGATTTAACATTTTGCAGTATTTTTCCACATTGTTCCTTAGTATTTTAACCCACTAATAATTAAAACTGCTGTTCTGCTAGACCACCAGAGATAGTGGGAGAGGAGATGACTAATATTAAATTAGTCTTGGCAATGGGGGAAGAGCACTGACTATTTACAGTAAGTCATATGACTTAGGGTAATTCAAATTAAGGTTTTGCTGATGTGAATTGCTTTGGCTATACAGGCCTTTGGGCTAGCCCTCTCAAACCCTGGCGGAGGGGACACGGGGGAGTGGAGCAATCAGGGCTGGATTCTGGATTTATAGGATCCATGTATTCAAAATAATGTGGCAAGTATCTAAAACTAATAACTTTATTGAAATAAATTATAATGTGGGAACCCAACAAAGGGGTTAACAGCTACTGCACATATACTTAATTCTGAAGTGAGATGAGTATTTGGGGGGAATAACATGTATCATCAAAATGGATGGATGGGCTATAAACACCCAGTGGACACATGAGACCTTGGGTCAAATTCATCCCTGGTCTAACTCCACTGGCTTCATGATGAATGTGGTCCATTGTGTTTAGGAGGCAGGAGCATTGCATTTGAGTGGTTTTTCTATTGTATTGCAAAACACCTACAAACAAAGAGGACAACCCACTTCCCAGGCTCCCAGAACCATATGGCCAAAGCATGCTCAGCATTTAGAAGAACTAGAGAAAACATCATATGATGCAGGGATGGTTTAAGACTGAAAGCTTCTACAACTGAGAACTATTTGGAATAGCCTTTGGGAGAAGCACAAAGAGAATACTGTCTGGCTGGAAAACTGAGGAAGTTCTGATGTCTGCAGTACTAAGAGTAACTGCACTTGGAATAAGTATCAAATCACAGATGGAAAAGACCTACAAGGGACATCTCGCTCCAATGCAGGACTGCTATTGCTTTTGCCATCTAATACCTCTACTCAGGTGTGCACGTATTGGTCGATAAATTAGACTAAACTATATTATTCTGGTGTATGGGATCATTCATTTCTCTTACCAAGCGAATCTCCTCCTGGAGTCCAGATACATTTTCTTGTCCACTCAGAAATTGTCACAATACCTTTTGCGCCCTCACGTTCCCCCATAGGCCAAACTACGCCAACACAAAAAAAAAATGTGCCCCTGAGGCTATACAATCTTTCTGAAAGCCTAAGAATGATGCAGCCTTACTGCCGTGCAAAGCAAACCCGGATGGTCTTTATATTTTACTTTATTGGGCTCCTATTTCCTTCCTTCCTTCCTGAGAAGTCATGACATGGGGACATGTTTGTAAGGCTAGATACACACATGGACCAAATTCTGATGTGAAGTAATGAGATAAATAGTGGTGTAAGTTATATATCTCATGGGATGGTCATAAAATGGGTACAAGTGATAACGTAGTATGATTTGTGCTGATTTGGTTGTAGAGGTGCAAAAGAGGAGGTTACTGTAACTGGAAGTTCTTCGAGATGTGTGGTCCCTACATGTGTGTGCATGCGCACCATGCACTGGAAAATCTCCGTAGCAGTATCCGTCGTATCGCATGTGCACCACCCATGGCATCATCTTGCAGGTGAGGTTATATGAAACTGTGCAGGATGACGCCCCCTCTTTCATCCTCTTACCACCAAGCAGTGTGGACTACAGGAGAGGAGATGGAGTAGTGGGTGGTGAGGGTATGCACGGAACACCATGTGGCTGCCTGGAAGAGGTCATGCCAGTATATGTCTACAAGGAAGACGGAGATGGCCATCTGCGCCCATGTTGAGTGTGCCATAATCTGGTCAGACGGTGGGATGTTAGCGCGTAGCACACTTGGATGCAGGCAGAGACCCACTTTGAGATACACTGGAAAGAAAGGGCTTGAACCCAGGATCTGTCCACAATGGCCACGAAGTGGCATGGAGAAGCACAAAAGGCATAGGCTCTGTCGAGGTAGAATGCAAATGCAAGGCAGACACCAAGCGAGTGTAGGGTTCTGTCCACAGGAACAGCATGTGGCTTAGGATGGAAGATCAGGAGGTGAATAGACTGGTTGAGGTGTAAGTCTGACACCACCTTTGGGAGAAATTTAGAGCAAAGGAGTAAGGAAACCTTGTCCCTGTGGAAGACCGTATAAGGGGCACTGGCCATCATGGTAGCAAGGTCGCTGACCTGCCGAACAGAAGTGATAGCCACAAAAAAAATGACCTTTATGGAAAGGTGGGAGATGGAGCAGATAGACAAGGCCTCAAAGGGGGGTCTGGTGAGAGCGGAAAGCATTAAGATTGAAGTTCCAGGAGGGGGTGGGTACAAGCATTGGCAGGAAGGTTTTCAGCAGCCCCTTCAGGAAGCAGGTAGTTATGGGATGAGGCAAGTCCTGGTAGTAGTGAAAGGCAATGATGCCAAGCCCAGAAGGTGAAATGTGTCCATTTTGCTCTGTAGCATGCGCTGGTGGAGGTACATCTACTGTATGTAAGGATGAGTCCCACCAGCGTTGAACAGGCATTGTCTACACGCAAGCCCCGTCCAAAAACCAGGTGGTGAGGTGAAGGGGGCTGGGATTAGGGTGGTGGATTTTGCCCCGGTCCTGGGTGAGGAGATCCAGGAGCAAGCGGAGGTGGAGCAGGGGGACAGGTGGAGAGCCAGAGGATGGCCCTTGAGTCCTTCAGGCTGTGAATCCTTGTGCCTGTCTGCACAGAGAACTGTGAGGAGCCTTCAAAAGGGAAATCCTGGATAGATTGCTGGATTCATGATGAAGTCCCAAGAACTGGAGCCAAGAGCAATGCTTCATGCTGATAGCTCAGGCCATTGTCCTGGCTGCCATGTTGGCTGCATCCAGAGCCACCTGGAGATTGGTCCTGGCCACAATCTCACCCTCCTCCAAAAGGGCAGTGAATTCCTGCCTTGAATCTTGAGGGAGAGAGTCTTTAAACTTGGCCAGGGTGTCCCACCGATTGTAATTGTATCTCCCCAGCAAAGCTTGCTGGTTAGAGATACGCAGTTGAAGGCTACCCATTCACTAAACCTTTCTCCCAAACAGGTTCAGTTTTTTTGCGTCTCTTTGTTTAGGGGTAGCATTCATCTGGCCCTGCCTATCCCTCTTGTTGGCTGCTAACGCAACCAGAGAATCCGGGTGTGTGCGCAAGTACAGGTACTCAAACCCGCTTGCTCGCACATAATATTTCTTCTCTGTCCTCTTTGAGGGGAAAGGGTGCAGAGAAGAAGCAGTTTGCCAGAGGACCTCGACCAGACCCATTGCAGACTCGTTAATGGTAAGGCCACTGTGGAGGAAGCTGCCACAGCCGGAATGTCAATAAGGCTGTGGGATATTTCCTTAAGCTCCTCAATCTCCAGCCCCAGGTTAGGTGCTATCCTCTTCAAAAGGTCCTGTTGGGCCCTGAAGTCAACCTATGGAAGCGAGCTACTGGACCCTGAGATAGCCTTGTCTTTTCACACAATGCACAGTCAACCTGTGGAACTCCTTGCCAGAGGATGTTGTGAAGGTCAAGACTATAACAGGGTTCAAAAAAGAACTAGATAAGTTCATGGAGGATAGGTCTATCAATGGCTATTAGCCAGGATGTGCAGAGATGGTGTCCCTAGCCTCTGTTTGCCAGAAGTTAGGAAAGGGCGACAGGGGATGGATCACTTGATGATTCCCTGTTCTGTTCATTCCCTCTGGGGCACCTGGCATTGGCCACTGTCAGAAGACAGGATACTGGGCTAGATGGACCTTTGGTCTGACCCAGTATGGCCATTCTTATGTTCTGAGGAGGAGAAGGAGGCAGCTTGTACCGAAGGAGGGGCTCCTTCCTCTTTCTCAGCCTCAATGATGTCCATGGGCGCCACATCTTGGATGTTGGTACTGGGGTCAGTATCAGAGTCAGGGTCCAGTGCCGAGTAGGAAGGGATGGTAGCCCACCTCTCTGAAACCACTGAGTATGATCGATGGGAGGGAGGACCTGGTACTGGGGGAAACCCCCAAGAGTTCCAGTATGGCCACTGCATAGGCCAGTGAGACATTGGCCAGGTGCCGGCTGAGGTCTCGTGACACATAGGCTGGGTACTAGTAGTGACTTTTAGGCTGCACATAGGTTTCCCCTTCGGACTCTGATGAAGAGTCCTCCCTTGGTGACCACGTTGGAGTGATACCCCACTCTGCCTCCATACAGTGCCGAGGGTCTGGGGACTGGCAGTGGACTGGAGATGGCCGCGATGAGAGGATTGGTCTCAGTTTACCCCAGAGGGTTCCGGGGGTGCCTGGTGCCAGGAAAAAGTTTGATGCTTCCTGATCATTCCTGCTCCCAGTCATCGGAGCCAGCAGCTATCCCATTGGAGTCAGGGAGACCAGGAATGATAGTAAATCCCTGGCCACTGCAAAGGCCTCCAGGGTCAATGGAACAGTCAGACCGCTGGTACTACAGTGGCTTCTGGGTGTTGGCCGAGGGTCCTGCACCAGACTCAACACCCTGGGCAGAGCCGATAGTGCCACCATGGGATCGGGGGTGGAGGCGTGGCCCAGCATAGGTCGCACTGTGCTGCCTTCCCCAGGCTTGTCCTTTTTCTGCACCATCGAGCGCCCTCTATCAGTGCGCTGCTTTTTGTGCTTCTCCTTGACATTGGAGATGGTGAATAGTGCCAGGAAAAGTGTGGTGCCGGAGAAGGGCTTCGTATCAAAGCCAAAGTGCTTGGTGTAGAATTGGAGCGACTTGGCTCTGAGGCTGGTCTGAGAGTGGCTTCTATTAGGATAGCCTTCAGCCTTATTTCTCTGTCCTTTCTGGTGTGGGGTCTAAAGTCCCAACAAATCTGGCACTTGGCCCTCACATGAGTTTCCCCCAAGCACTTCAAGCAGCTGGAGTGCAGGTCACTCATGGGCATACGTTTTCCACAAGAGGCACAAGGTTTGAAGCCAGGGACTGGGGCATGCCTGGCCTCTCGGGCGAAGGGAGTCCCTCAACCATAGGGACTATCTACACTGACTATTTACACTAACACTAATTACAAAATCTATGTACACTAAAAATTATTTATAATGGGAGTAATACTGTGCTACCTCCTAGGATTGTTCTGAAGATAAAATATTACAATGATAAGCAACATAAAATATCCCATGAGGAACCTGATTTTTGTGTTCAGTGCAAAGTTTGGATGGTGTGCAGTAAGTAAGGCTTAAGACTAGAGACTGAATGATGAGCATACAAAGAAATATTGAATAATGACCCTTTCAGTGAGGAACATCCAACCTGTGCACTGAATGAAGGGTTCTGTGATAGCATGTAATCATGTAATTAAAAACTACATCATATAATGCATACACACAAGAGGGGTATGATGGGGTACCCAGGGTGCAACCTGGACTGTGGAACTGCTGAGCCCTCCAAAACCAAACAGCCTGGCTATTCCTCACACTGCAATGCTGATGTCAAGCTACAAACCTCTGATAGGCACTGCACTTACACAGACATCCACAAGCAGGGACACTCCCAACCGTGTTATATGAATGATCTCCCAATTCCCCCCAGCTCCCTCGTCTTGCACCCCAGAACTGAACCATCTTGTTCCAGTCAAAAGCTGGGCCAGTGTCAGTTCATTACCTAGTTCGCAACTCCAACAGAAAGGTAGTGGACGTTCAACAGATCTTGTTAACCTGAGCTGAGATTTCCCAAGCTCTTCAAACAAAACACACTGTTTTAGGTCAAATATAAAACAGATTTATTAACTACAGAAGGACAGATGTTAAGTGATTATAGGTGGTAGGCATAAAGGTCAGAGATAGTTACCTTAAGAAAATAAAAAGTAAAGATGCTTTCTAAATCCTTAGCTTTTAGTCTGAGCAAGAGTTGAATCAAACAGCTTTTCTCACCCTGACAGATGGTAGAAGCAGGTTACAGTTCCTCAATACACAGACTGGACCCTTTTCCAGCCTGGGACCAAACTCCCTCACTTCAAAGTCTTTGTCCTCCAGGTGTTGATCCTTCCTTGGATCTTTCCTTTCCCCACTGCTTCCCCTCTTCCAGAGCCTCTCACTGCTCCATGCGCTGCCCCCGCCCAAAGCAACAGCTCCACAGCTCCCATTGGCTGCAAACAGTGGCCTGCAGGTGAGGGAAGTGTGAGGAGCCCCCTGCCACCCCTGCGCCTAGGGGCCACAGGGATATGCCAGCCACTGCCGGGAGCCGCCTGAGGTAAGCACTACCCGGCTGGAGCCCACACCCCAACCCCCTGCCCCAGGTTGGAACCCCTTCCTGCACCACAACTCCCTCCCAGAGCCCACACCCCGCACTCCAACCCCTGCCCAGCCCTGAGCCCCCTCCTGCACCCCAAACCCATCATCCCCAGCCCCATCACACAGCCTGTACCCCCCAGCCAGAACCCGCACTCCCTCTCACACCCAACCCCCCTGCCTCAGCCCTGAGCTCCCTCCCACACCCAAACTCCCTCCCTGGAGCCTGCACCCCACACCCCCTTCTGCATCCCAACCCCCTGCCCCAGCCCTGATCCCCCTCCCACCCTCTCTGAACCCCTTGGCCCCATGGGAATGAGCCCTCTCATCCCCCCAAACCCTTCATTCCCAGCCCCACCCCAGAGCCCACACCCCCAGCTGGAGTCCTCACCTGCTCTCACACCCCAACCCTCTGCCCCAGCCCAGAGCCCCCTCCTGCACCCTGAACCCCTCATTTCTGGCCCCACCCAGGAGCCAGCACCTCCAGCCAGAGCCTTCACCCCCTCCCACACCCTAACCCCCTTCCCCAGCCCTGTGAAAATGAAGAGCAAGCAACAGAGGGAGGGGGTGGAGCCTCAGAGAAGGGGCAGGGCCTTGGAAAAGGGGCAGAGCAGGGGGAGGGGCAAGGGTGTTCGATTTTGTGCCATTAGAAAGTTGGCAACTCTACCTTGAACCCTGGTCTCTCATGTGAGTGGCCAAACCACTGGGCTATTCTGGAGCAGGTCTCTCTCAATGTCTCTCGTTGAAGCTGTTCCACTTTGTATAAAGACACTTACATAGGCACTGGGCTAGAAATACAATGACTCCTCTATAGTCTAGTGGCTAGCACGCTCTCCTGGGAGACCTAGGTTCCAGTTCCTGCTTCAATTAATATTTAAGTTTTTTAAACAAAGTGGAACAGTTTCAGCAGGAGAGACAGGGCCCCACTTGAGAATATTCATAACCCAGCAGTTAGGGCATCTCACCTGTGAGGTAGGAGACGTGGGTTCAAGTCCCTGCTCAAGTCAGGCAGAGTAGGTATTTGAAAGGACCTTCCACATTGCAGGTGAGTGCTCTAACCTCTGGGCTAGCGATTGGGTAGAAGGGAAGCATAGGCACCTCTCTCCACTCAATGTGTGTAAGGCCTGGTCTGGTAATTACTCTAAGAGGGCCTGTGAAAATGCCATTAGATTGGGCACTACAGGCAAGATAGGTGGGAGAATGCCCAGGTTGAGGATCCAACTGGCTTAGGCATGAGGTAGGTGCTACAAAGCTGAATGGCCTCAGGACTTAGGTGGTGGTATGTATGTGCACCAGCAGAAATTCAGGTGCCTAGGGGACTTTACCAGTGGAAACAGGTGCCTACAGGGTTAGGCAAAAACTAAACAGGGGTTCTGAGGATCTAATTTTGGACTTAGGTCCTTAAATCCCTTTGTGGATCTAGCCTTGTGTGTCTAAGGTTTGCCACTCAAACCAAAGTACCCCAAATTAGAGGCCAATTCTGAAAATACAGGTCTTAATTTTGCTGTTTCTTTCTGTCTCCATCTATAAAATGGGGAAATATTTTCCCAATTACCAACAGTATTGTGGGAATTAATTAGCTAATATTTGTAGGCTGCTTTGAATGGAAATGTGAAAAACTTTGCACAACAACTCTTACCATGCAATCAGACTCTGCCCCCCACTTACAATGAAAATATTATCAAATATTACCATTACTACTTCTACAAGGTATTAATTAAAGTATTCTGTATATTAACCTTCAAAACAATAAGGAGGGAAATTTCTTTCATTACTCAGTCTTCTGAGTTCCCTTTTTCATCCAAAAAAGACCCAATGAAAACAGCCTAGTAGTACAAACACTCATTGCCTCAACTCTTCTGTTTTCATCAAAAGATTTAAACTCAGCAATGTAATTTTCACAGTGTTCTGTGATTACAACATAGAAAAATGCTGAATACTAAACCCTGTTAGAGCTCAAAGCCATCGCAGGAGACTACTCAGCAGCAGAACATCATAGATGGCTACCCTCTAGGGAAGGCCACGCAAATGAATTACAATCTAATAACATATACTATTGGGGTTTCTGTACCTGCTAAGATATTTAATATTGTTTCCTTGCCTCTCTGTGCAGCTCTGCTTAATGAAGAGCTGCCATACCAAGTGGAGGCAACCTCTGGCTATTTAATTCCCACTGCTTAAGCATGATCACAGGTATAACATCACAGCTCCTATTCTTCAGTGTCTCCTATAATCAAGGGGTCAGGGAGGCCTGTTTTCTCATTATCTCCTATCACTTTATAAAAAGCTATCAGGCTCAATTTGAGGGAAAATCTGCATAATTAAAAAGCATTTCTATTTTTAAATAGGGGAGAATCCTGCCTGTTCGTCTGCAGCCATGACATTTTCTATCTATCATTTAAATACCATGCTCATCACTGTAGTACAGTTTTTGAGAACCAAGATAATTCCATTGCTGGGGGGCATTCAAGACACAGAGAGTCCATGAAAAGGGTATGCATCCCTGGGGCACTGAACAGGGGCTCGTTCTGTCTTCTGACTGCAGGGTTTGGGGTTAGCAGAGGGGAGAAGTAAAATCCAAGACTACACTGATCCGCCAGTCACTCACACAGTCCTGCAGAGTGCGGGAGGAGCGGGGCATAGCTATGGTAGCTTCAGCAGCTGCAGCAACCACAGAAAAGCCATTAGAGGGGAAATATTCCTTGCACTCAGCCCTTGTGGGATATTCCCAGTATGCAGCCCTGCTTCCCAATAATTGTTCCATAACAGATAACTCACAACTGTGTTTGAATAAACAAGCGACTTACAGCAGACAGCTCAACTCCTCTTAAATATTAACCTGTAAGTTTCCTTCTTTTACATTTTCTGCATGTGCTGTAAGCCTGAAGGAGATAAATGGCAGGAGAAGATGAAGAGTTACACCAGCTCCACAGCAGCTTCTCACTGGAGAAAATCCTGACATTTCTTACCTGCAACAGATGACTGCCTTACAGGACAGTGCTAGGTCCAGGAAGCACTGCCGGACTTCAAACGAGAGAGCATACTTCAGAGTCTGGCCATCAATAATGAGAGCTATATCATTTTCTTTCCCCAGTGAATCTCCCAGGTTTGTACAGTGATGGGTCAGGGTTGCTCTTGTTGCCTAAAGTACAAACACACAAAAAAAGAAAAAAAATGTTTCTTTCCACTATACTCCAGCCATCTCTCTAAACCAGCATTAGCATCCTTGACACATTCTCAGATTCAAAGGTGGGTTAGAATAAATGATTTGGATGACCTTGTAAACTGGAGTATTAGTAATAGGATGAAATTCAATAGTGAGAAGTGTAAGGTTATGCATTTAGGAATGACTAACAGGAATTTTAGTTATAAGCTGGGGACGCACCAGTTGGAAGTAACGGAAGAGGAGAAGGACCTCGGAGTCCTGGTTGATCGCAGGATGACTATGAGTCGGCAATGTGATGTGGCCGTTAAAAAAAGCTAATGCGGTTTTGGGATGCATTAGGCGAGGTATTTCTAGTAGAGATAAGGAGATGCTAGTCCCGTTATACAAGGCGTTGGTGAGACCTCATTTGGAGTACTGTGTGCAGTTTTGGTCTCCCATGTTTAAGAAGGATGAATTCAAACTGGAACGGGTACAAAGAAGGGCCACTAGAATGATCTGAGGAATGGAAAGCCTGCCGTATGAAAGGAGACTTGAGGAGCTCGGTTTGTTTTCCTTAACCAAAAGAAGGTTGAGGAGGGATATGATTGCTCTCTTTAAATATATCAGAGGGATAAATACCAGGGAGGGAGAAGAATTATTTCAGCTCAGTACTAATGTGGACACGAGAACAAATGGATATAAATTGGCAGTCGGGAAGTTTAGGCTTGAAATTAGACGAAGGTTTCTAACCATCAGGGGAGTGAAATTCTGGAACAGCCTACTGAGGGAAACAGTGGGGGCAAAGGACCTCTCTGGCTTTAAGATTAAGCTTGATAAGTTTATGGAGGGAATGGTTTGATAGGATAACACTATTTAGTCAATAGGTCAATAACGTGCCACCACTGGTAATTAGTACCGAGGGTCAATGTTGGGATATTGAAAGTCTTTTTCCTGAGTGTCTGGCTGGAGAGTCTTGCCCGCATGCTCGGGGTTCAGCTGATCGCCATATTTGGGGTCGGGAAGGAATTTTCCTCCAGGGTAGATTGGCAGTGGCCCTGGAGGTTTTTCGCCTTCCTCCGCAGCATGGGGCAGGGGTCGCTTGCTGGAGGATTATCTGCTTCTTGAAGTCTTTAAATCAGGATTTGGGGACTTCAACAGCTGAGTCAAGGGAGAGAATTATTTCAGGAGTGGGTGGGTCAGCTTTTGTGGCCTGCATCTTGCGGGAGGTCAGACTAGATGATCATAATGGTCCCTTCTGATCTTTAGTTCTATGATTCTGTGATTCTATGAAATGGAGCCTGGTGCTTCCATGGCTTTTGCCACTGCTTCCCCCTCAAAATATTATGGATTTGAACGTCCTTCCCCGTGCCTACTCAAAAAAAACCTACATTTGGAAAATGCTTTGCGATCTACTGTTGAAAAGGGCTGCATATTATTATTGTTTCACCATCTTCCCAAATGACTCAATCGTCAGCTCTCAACCTTTTCCTCAGACTCTTAAGGTAGGAATCGCAAAAGTGCTTACACTGGCCTCTCTTCCCATTCAAGTCAGAGTTTTACCATTGACTTCAATGGAAGCAGAGTTAGGTCAGTACTGAACATTTTTGAAAAATGTTAGTTTCTCAGGACCAAATTTTCAAACATGTGCATGTAAATTGTGTGTATTCTTTTGTGTGTGCAAAAGTGCACACATAGTTTTAAAAATAGCCCTCACTGACTCATTCCTTGTTCACGCTCTCTCATGCCACCAGACTTGGATAACAAAGACTTTAATTAACCCCCACTCAAGCATGGTACTTTGATAAGGAAGATGCTCAGTAACTGACCGCTTATTAATCTACTACCAGATTCACAGTTCTCTTGTTTTTTTTGAAAATCGATGGTTATGAATTGTTTCACCAGATTTACTCTAACAAAACAGCTCTCCAAAAGTGTGTCTACATTATCTACTGGTTTGTTCAAGTTTTTGGAGAGGGGCTTTTCTGACATATTTGTAAAGTAAAGGGACAAAAATTGCCCATGGATCCTGGAAATCTGTCGGGGAAGGACTCTTCAGAGGCTGGGGCAGTCCACTGGTATGGTGTTTGCCTGCATGCTTCTCCACTAGGCTCTCCTTTAGAAGCAAAACTGATTTACCCCCTGCTTCCTGGTAGAATGGCTCAGCATATATTTGGTCTATCCAGGTTCCCAGCTGAGAACACAGATGGCAAAGCTGAGTGCCTGACTATGCAGCATGGACTGCATTGTTATTGCTTTTTTTGAGGATAGGATGGGGCTTCCCTCGCAGCCTGTAGCCTAGAAGGAAGGACTCAGAGTCACCAACTCTCATGATTTTGTCATGAATCTCATGATAATTATTCTTTTCCTTAAAGCCCCAGCTCCTGGAGTCAAGTGAATATGTGATGATTTCAGTCTTCATCGTTCAAGAAAAAGTAAGTTTCTAGCCTTTGTATCTGTGGAGAAAGCTTCCAAATGTGATCCCAGTGCACCCTAAAGACTCAAAAAGCATAAGGCAAATAAAAAGAAAACCAAATCTATTATCTGTACATAATCTCATGATTTTAAAGCCAATCTCATTGTTTTTGGAGAGCCTGACTCATGATTTTTGAACATTTGGGGTTGGAAGTACTGATGGTTTGCTGCCTCCATTGCCTCCAGCGGGCTTTCTAGCATCAACTGCATCTCAGATTTTCTGTATGCAAGGTCCATTCTGGTATGATCTCCAATACACAGCATTGCAAAACAAAGTATCCTTTTTTTGCTCATCCCAGAGCTATGAAAACCTGGTGCCAACTTAACTGTCAAATATGTGTCTCAGTGCTTAGATGTGCTTCCTTCCTTTGTATGCTGGTCTACAGGAAAAGGTACCATTTCTTTCTATCTAATATGAGCAATACTGGAGAAAGATTATATCTGTCAAATGCAAATACTATATTTATGTCTCATTGTAATCCATTCATTGTTTTATGAAGCCACATTTCTCCAGGGAGAGCTACAAATCCACAAGCAGTTGCTGAGTGCTGCATTTTCAATTTGCATCTCTGATTTAACTGACAGATGTAAAAAAATAAATGTAGCCAAACTGCTCCCTACAGACTACACATCTGCTGGTACTGAAGAACACAAATTACTCCAGTTAAGTTCAGCATTACCATACAGTCAGGATTTCCCCTACACATTCACCTTATGGGATAATATGGCTTTGTGGTTGGGGTTAATCAAAACATATGGAGACCAGAACATCCACACTTTTGGAAGATAGAGACGTACCAGCAGACCAGTTTTCTACAATAGGAGGTAAAATCAGTAAGACTCCATCTACGCTACAAATTCAACTGAGGGTATGTCTACACTGCAATCAGATGTGTGACTGTAGCACATGTAGACATATGCAAGCTAGCTTTGGTCTAGCTACCTCAGATAAGAATAGCAGAGAAGCCACAGCAGCACGGGCATCAGCATTGGCTGGACACTTGAGTACATACCCAGGTTCCTGGGCTGGCTTGCATAAGCTGTACTACTGCCTATGCAGTGTGCTGCCACAGTTTCATTGTCACTAGCTAGATCGAAGCAGCTCAGGTATGTCTACATGTGCTAGAATTACACCTCTGATTGTAGTGTGAACATACTCTGAGTTAGGGGCCCTGGTACACCATAGAACACCATTGAAATCAATGACTGCTTAAGTGTAAATGAGGGTAGAATTGTCTTCTATCCCTATTATATATGCTGCAATGTTTTCTCATGCATGTTGCCACCAAATAAATAAAAAAACAATGACAGAAGTATGAGGGGGGGGGGGGGGTTACGTATTACGGATTCTTCACTTCCTGTCCTAAACTGTTGCTAAGCTTCAGTGCACTGTGAAAACAATTGACAAGCTTCGCCCTAGAGGCTGGTGTGTTTTAGAGATGAATTAAGTGATTCATGTGTATAATTTATACATCAGTTTGTTGTAGAATGCTGAGAGATCCTCTTGGATGAAAGATGAAGAATAAATGTAAGACAGTCATCATTATATGCATACAGTATACACATACTGGCAACCACTACGATTTTCTGTGGGATTGCTGAGATTTTCAAGTTCCCAGCTAGACAAATGGATTGCAAATGTAAATTTCTTCAATATTCTGAAATATCATATAAATTATTTTCTATAGGGATTTCACTTTCCAACTGAAAGCCATTCAATATATATGTAAACACATTCATTACCACACAGTTTGCCAGACTGCTAACAATCCTACAGAAAAGGAAAATGCCTGCATTGCACTTTAGAATAGTTTGATGCAAAATGGGGACGTCTTCTATTTCACGGATCTTGCCATAGAATCAAATATGCTTGTAATATAGGGGTTTTTTTTCTTTTGGGGTTAGTGTAAGATTCACATATTTCACTCCTGAGATGCTTCACTGAACAGGACAAAAGTTATTTCCACAGCAATCTAAAACAGAAACAGCCATGCTACCATTAGTAATGAAAATCTATTCTGGGATTTTGTTTTTTAATTTTGTTGCAACAAATATGTTGCAACACTAATTTTCAGGACTTTGGCTTTGGCATAATTTACGGCTAAAGCCTGAACCATTTTTCAAGTATGTCTACATGTGCTAGAATTACATCTCTGATCGTCGGAGCCCTGGGTGCATAGGACCCCAGTAACGAGTGAGTGTTGAGAGAATATGGAATAGGTCAATGCTATGCGCGGCTGATGCGGCAACTCATGGTGTCGGATGCCATCATATGGTCAAGAGACGTATACCTAGAACACATCACCGGACATCGGCAATACCAGGAGAGATGAGCTGGAATGCCTATGAGAAGCACAGTCAGGAAAGTAACTGAAATACTTCCCTGATGGATTGTATTTTCTAATTGGACAACCTACCTGTCATAAACATACAGTTAAGAGTTAATTCCTCTTTTACCTGTAAAGGGTTAAGAAGCTCCCACAATCTAGCTGACACCTGACCAGAAGGACCAATAAGGGGACAAGATACTTTAAAATCTGGAACGGGGGAAAAGGTCTGTTGTCTGTGCTGTGTGTGTGCTTTTGCCGGAAACAGAGAAAGAAGGAGCCAAACCACTCCCATAGGGTAGCGAGTATTTACAGAAGGAATGTATTAGATTACTTAAATGTGTTAGTCTCTAAGGTGCCACAAGTACTCCTGTTCTTTTTGCGGATACAGACTAACACGGCTTCTACTCTGAAACCTTTTATTTTCTTGTTTGTGAGTTCTTTTGCAAATAAGAGGGATGATAAATTTGGGTTCTTTGTGTAATTTTAAAGTTTTGCCCAGAGGGAAACCCTCTGTGTTTTGAATCTGATTGTCTGTGAGATTATCTTTCATTCTAATCTTACAGATGTACTCCTTTCACCTTTTTTCTTTAATTAAAATTCTTTTAAGAACCTGATTAATTCTTCATTGTTTTAAGATCCAAGGGTTTGGATCAGTGTTCACCAGGACTAAGTGGTCAGGGGATATTCTCAAGCCTTCCCAGGGAAAGGGGTGTAGGGGTTTGGGGAGGATTATTCTCAAGCCTGCCCAGAAAAAGGGGGTTAGGGACTTGGGAGATATTTGGGGGAAGGCAGAGTTCCAAGTGGCTCTCCCTAAATATTTGGTTAACGCTTGGTGGTGGCAGCGTACTGTTAACCTAAGCTGGTAAAAATAAGCTTAGGGGGTCTTTCATGCGGGTCCCCACATCTGTACCCTAAAGTTCAGAGTGGGGAGGGAACCTTGACACTACTCTAAATTCTCAATTACCGAGGGACAATCTTCACTCATTGATATATGTGCTTTCCACAACCAACTCTCTGTATAACTCTTCATGAGTGATGTACTCAAATACTTGGATGCTAATAAATAACTGTATTGTTAAATTTATTCATCTAAATTTGGGTTACTGGAGATTATGCATTATATGTATCTTATGACTTTTAAAACAAACCTTGTATTTGTGGATAATCTAAGCACTATACCCAGATGTACAGACACTCTTTTCTTAACCTGTGTATTGTATAATTTAACATTAGCTTTAATAAAATATTTACACTAGAAAGATTAAATGTAATAGCAATGGGGAAAGTGAGCATTTTGTTTATTTACCTGTGGATCTCTTTACTATTTACAATTTGTTATTTTGAATTTAAAATGTTTACAAATTATTAATAGTTTCCATTATAGCACCTTTTGTTCAAAGGTTTCTAAGTACTTTTAAGAATGCATCTGTGACTTCAGAACAGAAAAACTTGCTGTTCATTCTATCTTAAATAAGGTTGGCCTTCTTTAGTCAGAAGAAAATACACCAAGGTTTCAAGTTCTGTACTTTCACCAACTGATTATTTTCATTCACAACACTGAGTGACCTTGATATGACCTTCCATGGAGACAGATAGCAAATACACTATACTTAGTAGCAATTGAGATATGGATGCTACATACTGTTGCTTGCTGGATGAGTGATGAGAATTGCCTGAAAATTAAAGCAGTATTTTGAGTCATCTCAAGTTCATAAAGTGCCTGCTTAGTTAGCGCCTAAATGTCAGTGATTAGGTCAACAATTTATACAAAAATGACTTGAAGCGTAAACATTTCCAGAAGTCTTGCCAAACTGTACCAGCCAATTTGCGGAGGTAATACTATAAAGGGACAGAGACATCTGTCTCAAATGATTTCTGAATCTGAACTTAAAGCAATCTGAACCATAATAAAAATTGCAGAGTAAGTAATTGCAGTATTAGCACATTTATATTTCTTTTTGTGTACACCTTTAATTGAGTCTGAAACGTGATGGAGAACAGCATTTCACAATTCAAGGGCCAAATACATCCCTGCTGTAATACCACTGAAGTCGGTGGAGTTACACTAAGGGTGAATTTGGTCTTATGTCTTGAATGAACTTCTTGGAGGTTGTTAAAACAGACAGGTAAATACAGTCTGTGACTGCATGTAACTTACAGGTAATATTCAGGCATCCTTATTCACACTGAATAGCATCGGACTCTACAAGCACCCCACTGACATAAGTAGCACTAATTGCAAGGTGAAGTACTGCTTAACATGAGTAAGTGTGGTACAATCTGGGCCTAATTCAGCAGTCTTTCTGAAGCTTGGGAAAGTCAGCAGTAGTGAGGAGGGCAGACGGACCTGCTTGGAGGTTGGAAGTAGCAGGGGCTACTCAGTGCCTGTCAGGGTTCCCCCCCACACACTCTGAACTCTGGGGTACAGATGTGGGGACCCGCAGGAAAGATAAGCTTATATTCTACCAGCTTTGGTTAAAACTACCAAAATACAAATTCCTTTCCTTGTCCTTGGCTAGTATTGCTGCCACCACCAAGTGATTTACACAAAAATTCAGGGAAGGGTCACTTGGAATCCCTATCTCCCCAATATATCCCCACCAAGCCCCTTCAACCCCTTTCCTGGGGAGGCTTGAGAACAATATACCAACCAGTTGCTTTAGCAATGTGAGCACAGACCAGACCCTTTGTCTTCAGGACACTGAAATCAATCAGGTTCTTAAAAGAAGAATTTAATGTATAAAGAAAAAATAAAAGAATCACATCTGCAAAATCAGGATGAAAGGTAATTTTACAAGGTAATACAAAGATTTAAAACACAGAGGATTCCCCTCTGGGCTCAGCTTCACAGTTACAAAAGCAGGAATAAAACTGCATAGGAAAATTCACAAGCCATTGTGATAACCTAATGCATTTCCTTGCCCTACTCACAGTTTCTGTGGTTTTAGATGGATTATTCCAGGTATATTTTCAGGAGATGTTGTACCTGCTTGGCTTCTCCCTCTGTCTGGAGAGGGAACAACACACAGAACAAAAAAACAAATCCTTCCTCCCCCAGATTTGAAAGTATCTTCTTTCCTCATTGGTCTTTCTGGTCAGGTGCCAACTAGTTATTTGAACTGCTTAACCCCTTACAGGTAAGGCGATCCAGTACAGCTGCCAAGGAGGGATTTTATGCTACTGCATACATTAAGGTTGCTACCCTTCCCCCTACATTCATGACAGTGCCAATACCTGAAGTCTATAAGACATGCAGGGACAGTCAAGGGGAGTGAATTTATGCTCCTTATTCACTTTTATGCCCCTCCATGGCAGCACAGACTAGGTCACAAACTGGCCTTATAATACCCTAGTGAAGGCCATGATCTGATTTCACAACAGAGGGATATAAAAGAAAGACAATACAGCGAGTAAAACATTTCTCTGGGAGAATTAACTCTCTTGCTCCTAATTTAACAATAGAAATTGGGGAAGGAGGTTGGTCAGAAGGTAAAAGCAGCTGGGATGTGCAAGTTGACAGCAAGGATGGATGTGGTGCTCCTGAGTAGACAGGCTGAAAGTAGAGAAAGAGCGGGGAGAGTAATGGCAGGAGAGATGATCAGGGAGAAGGAAATTGGAGGGCATGGCAGAGCAGAGAAGGAGTAATGACACTGTTGGAAGAAGCAGGAGAAGAAAGGAGGGAGGGTAGGTGGAAGGTGGGTGGGGGGAGTCAGGTGGGCAGAATGCTGTCTGAAAGAGCCTGCAATGCCATGCCAGCCAGCTGGAAGGAGTGAAGAGCTACTTAAAATGTGGCAAGAAGAGAGGAGCTTCTTCCCAACTGGCTTTCTATAATCCAAGGGGTCCAGCACTCCTGGGGAACTAACATGGCAAATCAGAGTTAAGGAGCCAATACCAAACTGGAACCAAAATCACAGGTTATACTGTGTTTAATGTTAATGTGTTGTGCTATTCGTACTCTTTGGAGGGATATGGATTATGGTGTTCTATGCCTTCTTCATTTCTATTACTGAATAAACAACTTTCTCCATCAAACTGTAAGGAATTGGCTTTAAGACCTCATGGTATGATGTGCTTATACTCTACCAGTGTACTCAAACTACAACAAACTCAATCCAGGAAAAATGAGGGGATGTTTTGGGGGAAGAATTAGCAATTTTGTCTACTACAAAAATTGTAGTATGCAATTATAACAATCTACAGTAATTCAGGGCACACAGTATGGGTCTATTTTTGATAACTGCTTCACATCATATATGCAATAGCAAGAACAGGAATTCATGTTAACCCTAAGAACACTTACCATTAGGATTCTAAGGAGTTCAGTAGCAGTTGAGAAAGATCATTCCTAAACATTTGCTTTTTCCAGATGTACACAGAGTCAGAATGAGCTCTACCCTGACATCTGGTGGTGAGCAGTGGAAAAAGACTTCAGGGGCTGATCACATTTGCATGGGCACACCCACTCCGCCTAGCATGATGGGACTGCTTGCCCAAATGGTTACTTTGGCTGCTGTGGGATCCCCAGTCTCTTTGTTATTGGGGCAGGAGTAATAAAGTGTTGTTATCCTGGTTATGTGACTCAAGGACAGTAGAACTGTACTTTTATGACAGAGGGACTTGCCCTCACTTAAGTAGCACTTGCTAGTCAAGGGACATGGGTTCCAAATCCTAGTGAACTGAGAGAGGTGAGGGTCTAGTATGTGTAGCTGGTATTGTGGGTGTTTCTTGAGGCCCCTAAACACCATTTTGTCCCCGCCTCTACTGTGTAATAACAGAGCTAATTTTGATTTCATTAGGAGTCTTGTAATATACTGCAGAGCTGAAATCACTGATATCTAGGTCTCAGCATTAGTACCAGCACTGAGGTCCCCCTACTAACAGCTGAAATTACTAATAGCTGAAATCACTGAGAGCTGTGTTAAGTGGGGAACCCCCTGAAGACATATTGGTGAGTGGCTAGCAGGATGGCTGGTGGAGAGGAGCGGCTAGCAGGGCGGCTGGCAGAGTGGTGCAGCTTGCGGTGAAGATTGCAGCAGAATCCCACGGAGAGGTGTGGCAAGTAGCTGTCAACCCGAGCAGCGGAGCATGTAAGATGCTTCCCCCTGCTTCCAACCAGGCTGGGACGAGAACTCTGCAGACAAACTTCCAAACTCTGGGGGCTGCACTGACCAAGGAAAGAAACTGTGGGTAGGGTGACTTTTGGGTTGCTGGACTTAAGACCCTGAGGGGAAAAGGACACTGCCAAACTTACTTGGGGGTGGGTCTTTTGCTCATAGTTTGTGTTATGAATCCTGTTTGTGGTGTTTCCCCAACATAATGCCATATTGTTTCCTTCCTTTATTAAAAGGCTTCTGCTACACTCAGACTCTGTGCTTGTGAGAGGGGAAGTATTGCCTCTTAGATGTATGTAATTGTCCCAGGTGACAGGGTGAGGGCTCAAGCTGGTTTTACATTGTGTTACTGAAATGGAACCCCTAGATACTGAACCCGGCCCTTGTTGCTGCCAACTCTGATGGGCAGAAGAGTTATACATCAGAACATCCAAATCCTGAGCTTATGAATAGATATTTTAGAAGAGTGAAACTACCTCAGATCTCAGAGGATAATGGGGCAGCTCTTGATAAGTAAATTGCTGTAGAGGTAATTGAAGTTGCAATTAAGTGTTTAAAATCCAGTAAAGCTCCAGGTCCCAATGGGTTTTCTGAGGAGTATTACAGAGCTATACAGCAAATGTTGGTCCCTATTTTAATTTAATTAATGGTATATTGCAGGGGAATGAGATTCCAGATTAATGGAAAGAGGCAAAAATTGTGATCATTCCTGGAGAAGGGAAAGATCTTACCAACTGTGCATCATATAGACCTATTTCTTTAATGTGGATGCTAAAATTTATGCCAAGGTGCTAGCAAACAGACTGTCACCCTTGATCACTCTAACCAACCAGGCTTTGTTGCTGGTAGACATCAATCTAATAATATTGGAAGAACTCTGAATTTAATCTATAATGTTAATTCTAGCAACTGTTGCTGTGCACTGCTTTCTTTGGATGCTTAGAAAGCCTTCGACCGGTTGGCGTGGGAATACCTTAGACAGATTTTGGTGAGGTTTGGTTTGGGTAATCAGTCTTCTATGGGCATATTGATCATGTATACTCATCCTCATGTGCCTGCTTTGGTTGACAGTCATCAATCCCCTCCTTCTAAGTTATCTCAGGGTATGAGACAGGGTTGCCCTTTATGCCTTCTGTTTGCTCTGGCCAGGGGCGGCTCCAGGCATCAGCACGCCAAGCGCGTGCTTGGGGTGGCAAGCCACTGGGGGCGCTCTGCCGGTTGCCACGAGGGCGGCAGGCAGGCTGCCTTTGGCGGCTTGCGTGCGGAGGGTCCGCTGGTCCCGCGGCTTCGGAGGACCTCCCGCAGGCACGCCGAAGCCACGGGATCAGCGGACCCTCCGCAGGCAAGCCGCCAAAGGCAGCCTGCCTGCCGTGCTTGGGGCGGCAAAATTCCTAGAGCCGCCCCTGGCTCTGGCAATGGGGCCATCTGCAATAAATGTGAGAAACAGCCCATTAGAAAAGGGCATCAAAACGTCTTCTGGATTAACTCAAAATAGCTTTGCATGCTGACGACATCCTGTTATATTTGCAGGATCGAGAAGTCCCATTAAAAATGGTAGTACAATTGGCTTTGACGTTTGGGCAGGTATCAGGCTTTGAAATAAATTACAGTGAATCTAACATTGTAGGAATTAATATTCCTGAAAGGGTCAAACCAAACTGCTATCAGCTACATAAGTTTAAATGGATAAAGAAATCTTAAAATATTTAGGAATAAATATTGTGAAGAAACAAATATATTTTAAGGCAAACTGCCCTTCACTGTGGAATAAAATAATAAGACTTGGAGGAATGGAACAAATATGAAATTTCTTGGCTAGATAGGGTAGCACTGGTAATGATGAATGTCTTCCCAAAGTTAATATTTTTGTTTCAGTTCATCCTCGTTGGTATCCCTGACATGACATTAAAAACTTGGCAGGATACACTATTAACATTCATATGGAACAATAAAAGACAAAGGGTGAGTTATAAATTCTGTTTAATCCTACCATGTAGGATAGACTAGCTTCCCCTACTTCGGTTTATTATTATTATTATGCACCACAATCAAAAGATGTGATCAACTGGGTTAACAACAGACCATACACACACTCAGTAAAACTCAAACAGGACTGGAGCCCAAATATAGCTATTTATAGTAATTGTTATATAAAAAGAAATTTAGGTCATCAAAAAATAAATCACCCATTCATCCAGACCACTTTAGCAGTTCTGGACAAATTTTTCAATTTAGCCCTTCTCCCTTGGCCACTGTCTTTAATAATCAGGCATTTATCCCTTCTCCCTTGGCCACTGTCTTTAATAATCAGGCATTTATCTCTACGAAATATCAACATACTTATTCATTGTGAATAAGAGCTGTGACTACTCAGTTTGGACAGCTATTCCTGGGACCTGATTTGAAATCATATCAAGAGATATGTAATAAAGTAAATAATTTAAAGCTCCCATATTTTCAGTATTTACAAGTCAAACATTTTATGGTGAAATTTGGATTGCCTATCTAGACCTTTAGCCACATTTGAGGAGCTGACCCAGGAGCAAGCTGGATCAAAGGGTCTAATTTCTAAAACATATGCAATTTTGACTGAAAAGATGTTGATAAGAAAACTCAGATGAAAAGATGGAAGAGAGATTTGGATAAAGAAACCGATCAGAAACAGTGGGTCTCTATCTGGGAAAGGGGATAAACATCTTTCATTTGTGTCACTCATGAAGAATATTCTTATAAATTACTGTATAGATGGCATAGGATACCAGTAAATAGCCATCATATTTTTGCTACTAGAGAGGTGCTCTGTTGGAGGGTTTGTGGGGGAAAAGGAACATGCTTGCACATGTGGTGGTTGTAACCAGGAATTAGACAGCTTGAGGAAGAAATTATCAAAGCAATTCATCTTATAACAAAATGCTGGCTTCCTAGAGATACGCTGACCTGCTTACTTAATGCTCCAGTAAAGGATCTACATTCTAAATAGAATGGCAAATTAATTTCTTTTTACTGTTAGGAGCAAGATTCTGTATTGCATATAATTGGAAAAATGTGACTCTTCCTCCTTGGAATTGTAGTATAGTAAAATATGGGCTGTCCTTGTAACCGAAAAGCTTTCATACTAAGTATGTACACAACAGAAGAGCCAAAAGGAGAATAAAATTCAGAAATGTGGTCACCCTTTTTAGTGTACTCAGAGGAGGAGGGCTCCCCGGCCAGCAAGCCATTATCTTTAGTCAGATTCTTTGAATATTAAGCAGATCCTGAATAAGTAATAAGAAATGTACGATAAGAACATAACGTAAGAACGTGATGCAGTATGTTACAGTTTTATTGTAACTTAGACTTAACAAAAAGTTTTAAAATAAAATACAAGAAAAGAAAGATAATTCCTCCTCTCTCTCCTCCCATCCCCGCTCCTGCTCCCAAATACAGAATATGACCTCTTCCACCCACTTGACCCACCTGAAGGGTTGAAACTGATTTCTACTCCCCTAAATGGATGGAGACAACCTCCTGTCCCTGCCCATTGCCTAGTTCTCTGCCAAGAAGTCCTCTCTTCCTGCCCTCTGCTGTCTATTGATGCCACCAGTACCATAGGCGCTGACTCCGTGGGTGCTCCAAGGTTGACTGTAGGACAGATGCTGTGACTCCTTCGCTGTCTCCCTTTCCTCTGCTAGCTGGTCACTGCTCCCTCCCATTTGCTCTTTTCTTCCTCTCCCCCCTCAGTATCTCTTGTTAGGAAAGGAGGACCTGAGTACATGGCAGATATTGACTGGCTAGTAAGTGAAGATGAGGAGAGAGACTCAGCCACTAACCTTAGTCAAACATGGAGAAATCAACAGGGAGTCAAATAAGATGCCTGAAAAGTGGAGCCTCATGTCAAAAGCAACAAATCAGCCAGGCCTAGTAACAGGCATTGAGAGACAGCACTAGGAGTCCTACCCAACATTTCAGTCCCTGGCCACAGAGCCTCTTCCCTACCTTTGTGCAGCAACCCCAGGGGCAAATGTTCAATGAGCCAGTGTCCTATATCACAAGAGGCCATAAATCAGAGACATCTTCTCACCTAAAGAATGCCTCAGGAAACATTTTATGTGGCACATTCTCTAACATCTAATGATAATCCTTAACCCAGCAATTTACACAGCAAAGTGGCACTAATTCTCACAGCAGATAAACACACACCCTGGAAAGTAGTATACTCCTTTGTACACAATTTGTCACTGATGTTAAAAAAGTACAGGTGATTCCACTCACATATCCTGTTTTTATTCTACACTCACCAACCGGGGACCACTTCTACTTTTGCTTAATGCTTTAAAAGGGCCAATTTTACAAAGCTGAAAACAATTATGAGTCAAATCAGTTGGGAAGAAGAATTTAAACAGCAAAACACGAATGATAATTGGGAATTGTTTAAGTACATTTTACTAAATGCCCAAAATGCTACAATCCTACAACTGAGAAAGAAGGCTATGCTGTTAAAAAAACAACTTGGCTTAGAGGGGAAGTAAATGCAGGTATGAAAAAAATATAATGAACGGAACAAGGGGGAAGTTCATAGTAAATAATATAAATCAGAAGCTAGGAACTGTAGAAAATCTATAAGGGAAGCTAAAAGATACACAGAAAAATCTATGGCCAGCAAAGTTAAGGGAAGCAAGAAGGAGGATTTTTTTTAAGCATATAAGGAACAAAAAGAAGCTTACCAATGGTATTGGTCCATTACTAAGTGGAAATGGTAGAACTATCAATAATAATGCAGAAAAGGCAGAAGTGTTCAATAAATATTTCTGTTCTGCCTTTGCGGGGGAGGGCAGAGGATGTAATACTATCATATGATAAAACACTTTTCAAGTGATCTTGGTAAATGGGGCACAAGCAAATATGTGTTTTTGCCTGGCTAAATGTAAAGACATACATCTAGGAACAAAAAATATGTGGGCAATACTTACAGGATGGGGACTCTTTCCTGGAAACCAGTGCCTCTGAAAAGGATTTGGGAATCATGAAGGATAATCAGCTGCATATGAGCTCCCAGTGTAATGCTGTGGCCAAAACTGCAAATGTGATCCTTGGATATATAAATGGGAATTCTGAGTAGGAATAAGGAGGTTATATTATCTCTGTATTTGGCACTGGTGCAACCACTGCTGGAATACTGTGTCCTGTTTTGTCCACAATTCAAGAAGGATGTTGATAAATTAGAGTGGGAACAGAGAATTGCCATGAGCATGATTAAAGAATTGGAAAACATGAACTTATAATGATAAGCTAAATAAACTGATCTCTTTGAGTATAACAAAGAGAAGGCTATGGTCAGGGCTGGCTTTAGGGTGATTCCCCCGATTCCTGGGAATTGGGCCACACACCTAAGAGGGCCCCGCAGTGTCCGGAAGAGGGGCCTTGCACCCTCCACCGAAGTGCTGCTGGAAACAGCAGCAACCAATTGAGCTGCCGCCGAATTGCCGCCACTATCTTTGGCAGCAGCTCAATCGCTGCCGCTGCTGTCTTCGGCGACATTTCGGTGGCAGTTCTTTCGAATTGGGCCCCACACATCCTAAAGCTGGCCCTGGCTATGGTGTGACTTGATTACAGTCTATAAGTACCTACCTAGGGAACAAATATTTCACAATGGGTTCTTCAGTCTAACAAACAAAGGTATAACCAGATCCAATGGCTGGAAGTTGAAGCTAGACAAATTCAGACTGGAAATAAGATGCAAATTTTTCATAGTGAGGCTAATTAACCATTGGCACAGTTTAGCAAAGGCTGCGGTTGATTCTCCAACACTGGACATTTTAAAAACAAAATTGGATGTTTTTCTAAAAGGATTCAGGGAAGTCCTGTGGCTTGTATAATACAGGAGCTCTGACTAGATGATCAGATGTTCCCTTCTGGCTTTATAATATATGAATCTCTGATGCGGTTGGAAAGTCACAATCCTTTGCTAGAATTAACTCACTACTGTTAAAGTAAGAGGAATTGCAAGAGGACATTTGACCTGAAAAAATGAACCTGAACATCCTGAAAGATTTCAGTGCTATCTTTACAGTTCATCCACAAATAGGGATTGGGGGTAAGGGTGGATCTGAAGAGGGAATATATTCAGAGCTCTCCAGCTATCAGTCACTAACCTAGTTTTTCTCCTTTATGAAACTGCCTGCACAGATCCCCACTCTTTGAGATTACCCATCAACCTATCCAGGAGGAGAACTGAAGATGGGATGCTATAATAAAATGTCCCTGAAATAGGCACCAAACCTAACATTTAAATTAATACCTTGATCCACAAAAGAATTTGTGCAGTTTCATTCTAAGGGCTGGTCTACACTAATGCTGTAAGTCGACCTAAGTTATGCTACTTCAGTTACATAAGTGATATAACTAAAGTCGATGTAATTTAGGGCAACTTACAGCAGTGTCTACACCATGCTATGTCAACAGGAGACGCTCTCCTGCCGACTTACCTTCTGCCTCTCGGAGAGGTGGAGCACAGATGTTGAGAGAGCGCTCTGCCATCGACGTAGTTTGTCTTCACCAGAGCTGCTAAACCAACACCGCTGCATAGATCGCAGCAGTGCTGATTTAGCCAGAAGTATGGACAAGCCCATAGACTTCTACTGAAGTTGATGGGACAGCACACAAAAGTAAGTGTTCCCTCCCCACACAAAGGAAAGCACTTAAGCCCCTGATTTCAATGGGACATAATGAAATTCTTAAGTGTTTTGTTAAATCAGGGCTAAAGTTTCATTGTTTTAAATGTGAGCATAAGAATCCTTTCATGCAGCTCCCTTTGCAGGATCAGGGCCCGAGAGTGTAAAATTAGTAAAGATGTATCTTAAGCTACAAGGAGTACATCTGCAAGTCTCACACATAGACAAGTTATATATATATGGCTGCAGAAGCTAACTTTGGTGGCATGATCTTCTTTTTCATTATTTACTGTTTATTCTGCTTCTATTGGTGCGATGCACATAGAAAAGCAGCTTTAAAAATCAAAATCAATTGGACAGAAACAATAGGTATGTTTCAGGTTTTAGTTTCACGGCTGGGAGCCTATGTATGTGATTTCAATAATTTCTCCTATGGACTGTTCCCTTCCATAACAAGTCTACCCTGCAGACATCTTTCCACAGTTTTAATTTTCCTACTACTATTCCCCATTTTAACAAGTGACTTGCTCAAACTCTTGGTAGACCATTTAGTTGCAATATTGCTCTTAACATTTTATTTACCAAGAAGAAACTTCCTGAGTTTTGTACACTGTGTAAATGTAGTTTCATTCTGCAGATCGCCATATGTTGAGGAACACTAGGGCACTGTTATAAATCTTAGCAGCAGAGTATAATTTGTTGACAGGCAGAGAATTAGAATATCCTGAAGCAGAGTTCATGTGTGGTCTTCACTCTAGACCACATCCTGCCTTTCTGTATGAAACCTTGTAATGGCTTGTTTGTATTTTGTCACTTTCTAAAGCCTCACAGAAGGACCCTGCCTTACCAGGGTCACTCAGTATCTGAAGGATAAAGCAGACACATTAACAACCCATAGGGTTCTACGCAGATTATTAAAAAGAAAACAGCATTCCATTTTGGAATTTAGCACTGAAAGGAATGCTATATAAAATTTCACACACAACTCCTCCATGGACCAAATTCAGACTTGATGTAAGTGGGTACAACTCCATTAATTTCAATGGAGTTATACATACTTACACCAAATCTGAAGTTGGCTCATTACCTATAATTTTAAAAAGCCAAATAATAAAAAAGTTTGAAAAACTAATACAAGTTTATAAAAGGAAATTATATGGATTTTCTGGCTTGGGAATTTTTAGCAGCAGCATTTTGTGTAGCATGAATGACAGTAGAAAAACCTGGTCCTATCTTCACAGACACTATATTTACATTTCACATGCAGTTTAAGGCTCAGTATTGCCCCAGGTGAAGCAAAAGATCTGGAGAAGAAAACCAGTATTGAAATAGACTGGTTATGCTGGGTATCAGACAACAAATATTCTTTTTCTAGTTAAGATGGACAAAGAAAACACTGACTGTTGGGATCCGTGGCCTACATCAGGCACATTGCTTACTAAAGTTGAGAGCAACTATAGGTTGCATTTTGGCAACTCCTGCTTTAATATTTTGTATACCATTATCACATGTTCCTTTTTTTATCTCAATAGAGTTAATGTAAGAGTGATCTTCCAGGATGAACCTCTATAATAGCTATTAAACTTGAGTTCCTAAAGTAAACTGTTTATATTGGTACCTGTTTACATATCATCTCTATTATAAATCTTGGAAGTGTTGTTCAATTGCTGTAGTAAGAAGATTAAATGGTTTCTAAATTCTAATGAATTTTTCTATCACCAGAACTACTGTCCCAGAACTCCGAGAACTACTGTCATGTTTTGTATGATCGTATAAATCACACAGAATCTGCTAGCTCATTGTTCCAAAAGACACTAAACTGCCAATTGGACATATTTTACCAATATGAGGTATTTATTTTTTACTGCATTTGCTGTTTCCTTCCTACATCTGGATAGTGTGAACAGTTAAATGTGATACAATTGTTTGAATTTATTGGAAAAGTGAAGTTTATTGGGTTTGGTTTTTTAAGTGAAATGAGTCTTCCACAGAGTGCTGTGAAGAACAGAGGACCTAACTGAAGAACCATATTCAGGGAGACACTTTGCGGCCAGGTTTGAAACTCTTTCCACTGTACCGTAACCATGGTTTAAAGGATTCACCATCTGTTTAGTGGAGAGCATTTCACTTGAAGCTGTCTAGTTCCTGAGCCCATGGGACCTGTGGACATCTGGCATAACGTAGTGTACAGTAGAGAAGGGATAATGAAAATAATAAAGGAAAGACTAAATAATGTTTAAACCAAAGCTAGCTGAAACAGAATATAAGTATTAAGGGCAGCACCTGTTGAACTGAGGCTGCAGGGGAAATATTTCTTACAATAAACAGCACATGTTCCAATTTCAGCCCAGAAATAACACTTCCACAAAACTGAAGTACAGTTAACTACAGGCACAAATGACCCTACCTGATTTGCAAGAGTAATCAAACTGTCAGATGTCTAAATTCTATAATTCCTGCCTGGCACCTAGAATTTGTTTGTGAAAGCAAAATTGCAAATTCAAAATTGCAGGCAAATTTCAAAAGTGTACCACCCCCATCTCCCTTTCACCTCGAGGCTCATTTACACACTGTATGTATAAATATCTCCTGTCTGTGTGTTCCATTCTATGCATCCGAAGAAGTGAGCTTTAGCTCACGAAAGCTCATGCTAAAATAAATTTGTTAGTCTTTAAGGTGCCACAAGTACTCCTGTTTTTTTTGCGGATACAGACTAACACGGCTGCTACTCTGAAACACTGTTCACAATCACTCTCTGACATTCCTCTCTCCAATTCCATCCATTCCTTTTCCCCCTGGCTTCCATCCCTTGCACTCCCCTGAAACCACTCTTGCCAAAATCTTTAATGGCCTCTTCCTAGCCAAAGCTCAGAATCAGTGATCCATTCTCATTCTGTCGGCCACCTTCCACACAGTTGGCCATGCTCTTCTTGAAATCTTCTCCTCCCTAGACTCTCACCCCTCCTGGTTCTCCTCCTACCTCTTTAAGTGTTCCATCACTGTATCTTTCGGAGGCTCCTCCTGGTTTCCTTTCTGTGGTGGTCCCTCAGAGCTTTGTCTTCGGTCCCCTTCTCTTCTCCCTCTGCGCCTTGCCTCTGGCTCATCTCATCCACAAACATTAATTCAACAACCATCACTATACAAATGATTCACAGATCTTCTTCTACACTCCAGACCCATCTTCTTCCATCCAACTAGAATCTTGGCCTGTTTCTGACAACTCCTCAGATATCAAACTCAACACGGCTAAATAAAGCTCTCAATCTTCCCCCACAAGACTTCCCCACTACCTCTTTTCTTTATCACAGTGGAACATTCCACCATCTCAGGTCAATATTGAGGTGCCATTTTCATCTCTGACTTCTTTCTAGGTCCTCATATCCAGACTATGTCTAAATCTTGCTGATTCTTTCAGCCTAACATCTCTGAATATTGCCTTTCCCATCTGTCCAAACAGCAAAAACTCTCTTTCAGGCTCTCATCATTGTGCGTCTTGATTACTGCAACATCCTTTTCTCTGGTCTTGCAATCATTTTCATTCAGAATGCTGATATAATGATCATTTTCCTAGTCCATCTCTTTGACTATGTCACGCTTCTTTCCTTCCCTCCACTTCTCTATCACATCAAACATAAGCTACTTGTCTTCACTTTCAAGACTCTTCACAGTCAATCTCTCACTATTAAGATGTCAAACTCTGCCTCCAATCAGTCCATGATGCCAGTCTCCATTGTACATTTGTTAAATTTTCAAAGAAGCATCTTCATGCTTTCTTTCATGCTGCCTCTCATGTTTAGGAAGAGCTCCCCTAATCATCCGCAAAGCTACCCTCATTATCCTCCTTCAAAACCATTCTTAAAATTCTCCTTTTCATTGATGCCTATGAAAAACTTGACAATGGTAAGACTGCAGCTGTGCCGAGACCACTCCCTGTCACGCTGCCCAGTACTCATTGTTTCTTTGTAATCAGTTCTCAGCCCAAATGTATCCATCTGTTCTCTCTCTTTTTTTTATACTTAGATTGTGAGCTCTCTGGGGCAGGAACTGTCTTTTTGTTTTGTGTCTATACAGCACCTAACACACTGGGGTCCTGGTCCATGACAAGGGCTTCTAGGTGCTACAGTAATACAAATAATAACAAATAAAATAAGTATATCTGAATGCCAGTTTATATACAAACAGTACACAAAGGATCTCTATTTCCTTCCCCCTCCATCCTCAAGTTAGCTGGAATTTTCCCAGCCATATAAGATACACACTAATTATCAGTAATAATTTACAGCGATGATTGTATTACACTAGGATCCAGAAGCACCAATCAGGATCAGAGCCTCCATTGTGATGGACTCTCTATGAACATGGAACAAAAGACAGTCTCCATCCAGAACATAGTTTTCTTCATCTACTTGTTGAGCCTTTTGAGATCTAGAAAGGCTCAGATTCCCACTGTACACTTCTGAATGATAAAGAAGATGGAGCAGAACCCTAAGAATCTTTCTTCTGAGGGAATACTCTCTATTAGTCCCATATTCTAGTGCTGAGAAATATTAGACTGTGCCCAGTGAAGTTGTTTGAGATAGGGGACTGGATGAAAAAAAATGGATGGCATGGGGTCCGTAACTCAAAGGAGTATCCCTGGCTCACTATCACCCTAACCCACTAATCTGTGTTCAAAGCAACCCATTCCTCCAGGAAATGGGAAATTCTACCCCTTTATAGCCCTGGGACCTAACAGAGTGAGGGATGAAGACTAGGTGAAGGCTGGGCACAACTCACTGTCCACTGAACCTGGGAGGGCAGTCTCATGGATGGAGCACCTTTTGGATTTCGCTCAGGGGTTTTTAGACTGCTCTGCCATACCTGGAAGATGCAGAGGTGCAAACGGGGAGGCACTGCAGCTGAGGCTCCAGGGATTCCAACAACCAGCTAAAGCTGGCACAGGGAGAGGAGGGGCTGGGAGGGACATGACTGCTTACCACTTGCCCCAAATTTGAACAAAAAACCAACAACCCTTAGGCAGATGAAGGCAGGAGCCTTCAAACTACTGTCCTCATGCTGACATGCAGGCAGACAAAACTGTCTGCAAGCAGGAGCAGAGAGGGTGTGGCCAGAGTGGAGGCCCCAAAACACTGATCTGCCTCAGAGAAGCCACAGATCGAGGAGAGCAGCCCAGACATCAAGAATTGTGGGAGACGCTGGGCTACAGAAAGAAAGAGAAAGCGACTTTAACGTCTTAAAATTAATACTAAATGTGTAAGTTTCATATTCCATATGTGGAACTTAATAGATCTGAAATGGGGATACATTTTTTTTTAAATTCTCCTTTCTAGCTGAAAACATTTTCCAAAATAGTTTAATATTCAATTGCTCTTCTAATGGTTTTATTCATACAACTCTTCCTATTAAACTATCCAAGGTGTCTAACAAAATAGAAGTTATGGTAAATGAATACAAAGGTGCAAGAACAAAACAATTAATCACAGGCCACAAATGATGTTCATAGTGCTGTGTAAAGGCCTTGGGAGATAAAATGGTTTTGAAATCTGATTTAAAAAAAAAAGATTAGTACTGTTGTCATCCTTAAGCAAAATAAATAAATGAAAACAGTACATTCCCCAGCTCCAACACTATAGCAACGGTACAAGGAGCTCTGAAAGCTGCAAACAAACTCTTTGGGCTTGAGAGAACTCCCATAAATGGTACACAGAGAGAAGCTCAGAACGGCTTTCAGAACTCTGTCTCTTAAGGGCGTTATAAGATAAAAATCAATGTTATATTCACTCCATATGCACAAAGGCAGGCAGTGAAGGGAACATAGTAGTAGGAAGGTACTGCCCCTTTGTCCATCCTCAACTGTATTCAAGCTGTGACATTCTGTACTACCTGCAGGTAGTAAATCAGCTTTTTGGGTAGCCTCATGGTAGACAGCATTACAATAGTCAACTTGTGCATCACATCTTGTCAGATGAGCATGTGAGCAATATGAGAGCAGTCTGGAGACATTTTTAAGATGATAAAAATCAGCCCTGACCACTCCTGATATTGGATCATCAGCCCCAATCAAGAGCTACTCCTAAACTCTAGCCTTTTGAAGTGATTCACCATCAAAGATTGGAAGGCCTATCAAAATGTCTCCTTCTCTCTTTAATGCCATCAGCAAGATTTTAGTCTCACTTCAATCTCGTCCAGTTTTCAGCCTTCCAGTCTGATTTCTATGACAGCACTGCCAAGACAATTTCATGTCTTTGGAACATGGTGAGATCATAAATTTGTACATCTGATAGCTGGGGATAACCTAACCCAAATCTTTCACAAAGCTCTCCAACAGGCAGCATGGAAAAATTTTAGAACATCTGAGCCAATACTGGCCAATGCAAAACTTTTCACATAGTCCCATCAAGACCCAATGAGAATTCATCCAGTGACACAAGCTTAATTAATAGATTTTGAGGCCAGAATTATGTTCATCTAGTCTGATCTCCTGCATAATGCACCCCACAGAACCTCGCCCAGTAATGTCTGTATTTGCATCAGGTAAGAAAGACAAATTCAAATATTCCTAGTCTCAATACTGTGTTCATCTGAAACAGACTGAAATGGATAAGCAGTGGTATGTAAGTGTTACCTTAGCTGTATTGCTAGGACCTTCTCCAGAGCTTTAGCTAAAAATGGCAGGCTAGAAATCAGTAGGTAATTCCTAAACACATATGCATTGAGCAAAGAGGACTTTGTGACAGAGGCTTCATTGCCAGCTTTTCAAAACAATATGAATATGTATATCTAATAACATCTCAATTATGCCTGAAAAGACAGACATCCAACTTCCCAGACCTCCAAGATTGACATTATGACATAAGGACCTATGGATATTAGATGAGCCTACTCGCACTATTTTCACAGTTTTGAATCTGAAACTATCCAGAAATTCCTTCCCAGAAAGGCAAGTAATCTGAGACCTCAAGATGTAGCAAAAACTCCTTAACCTGAGACATGCTATGCAGATTTTCACATATGGACTAAATCTTGCTTTCAAAAAAATTAGATAAATAGATCATATTTTTATCCTGTTGTCATCTGCAGTGGCTGCTGAAAGTCCAGATGAATTAGACCATCAAAAAACATAACGAGAGCTGTGGACAATTATTCAAGGATGCTTTATCAGTCCTGAAACATAAGCTCATTATGCAGAGGTCATAATATCCTGCTGATAGGAAAAATATACCCTCAAGGCAACTCAGCCCTATATGCAATGTATTTATCTGCACCTAATCCAGTTCAGGCTAAAATAAACTACAGAAAAATACACGTACAGTAAAATTACCTAAAAACCTATGGAAACATGTATTTTCTTTTATTACAATATTTGAAATACCATCTGAAAAAATACCAGTCAAGATACCCACACTGATCTTTGGCAGGTAGTTTGTAAAGTCATAGAGGTCACTATGAAGAACTGCTTTTGATACCGGAAATTTCAACCAAAAAAGAGAAGGTTACTTACCTGTAAATGGAGGTTCTTTAAGATGGGTGTCCCTATCTTTATTCCACTGTTGATATGCATATGCACCATGCACCTGGAGTCAAAGAATTTGAAAGCAGTGTCTGTTGGTCTGCGCCTCCACGCTGACTCGCCTAGTGTTTCCATCTGAGGCGATAAAAGGTGGGGCAGACTGACCTCGTCTCCAGTTCCTTCTCAAATGTGGATCTGACAGATCCGAAGCAAAGGGGAATGAGGGCAGGTGGTGGAATACACATAGGGACCATACGTCTCAAAGAACCTTCTGTTACAGGTAACTAACCTCCTCTTCTTCTTTGAGTGATGGTCCCTGTTGTATTCCAATGTGGATGATTGACAAGCAGTACCTCAGTAGGAGGAGGTGAGGATGAGGATGGAAGGGTTTTGTGGAGAACCGCTGTACCAAAGGAGGCACCCACCAACGAGTCCTGCACCAGGGCATAGTGGGTTGCAAATGTGTGGACAGAACTCCATACACCTGCTCTACATATGTCTGGAAGACACATGTCTTGAAGATATACTGTGGTCACTGCTTGAACTCTATTGGAGTGATCCTGCATCCCAGTGCCGGGAGGTAGGTTTGACAGCAGGTAGTAGAGTTTAATGCAGCTGGAAATTTATTTGAAATTCTCCAGGTGGAGATTGCATGTCTTCTGATTCTCTCTGCTACCACAATAAACAGTCTGGGGGACTTCCTGATTGTTTTGGGTCTCTGTAGGTAAAAGGCCAAGACTCATTGAATATCAAGGGAATGGAGTCTGTGCTCTTCTGCAGGGGCATGTGGTTTCGGGAAGAAAACAGGTAAGTGAATGGATTGGTTAAGATGAAACTGTGAGATCACCTTGGTAAAAATTTTGGGCATAAAGAAACCTTATCCTTGTGGAATACTATAAACGGTGGATCTGCCATCATAGCACCGAGTTCACCATCCCTTCTTGCTGAAGGGCTGGCTACAAGAAAGGCAACCTTCATGGAGAGAGGAACAGAGAACAGGTCACCAATAGGTTGAAGGGGGGAGGTTGTTAGTACTGAGAGTATCAGATTCAGATCCCACTGGGGCGTGATCTTTTGGAGAGGTGAGAAGATTCTTAGGAGGCCTTTCTAAAATCTAGCAGTTAACGGGTGTGTAAAATGGAGGATAGAACATGCTAATTGCCATGAGGTGGACCCCTAAAGAGCTGAGAGTGAGACCTGATGTCTTCAAAGATAGAATGTAGTCCCTGATGAGAGGAATTTCTGTAGTTTCCGGTATAACACCTTTTTGTTGTGCCCAAGAGGAAAAGCATTTCCACTTAGCCCGGTAACATTACCTAGTGGAGTCTTTCCTGCTGTTAGAGAGAATGTTCTATACAGCTGAGGACTGTGCCCATTGTAAGCTTGATGCACATCCAAATACCACAGTTTGAGGTGGAGCGGTCCTGGATTGGGATGTTTGATTCTGCCATTGAACTGGGTCAGAAGACCGGGGAAGTTCGGGATGGTAAATTGGTGGACGGGATGATGTGCAGTAGGTTGGTGAACCGGAACTGTCTGGGACAGAAGGGGGTGATCAGGATGACCATCACTTTGTTTCATTTGGATCTTGTGTAGCTCTCAAGGTAGGCGCAGTAGTGGGATGCAGGAAGGCACAGTTGAGCTGATCTGACCAGGAGAGAAGAAGACCATCACCCTGAGAGCAGTAACTGAGGGCTCCCCTGGAGCAACATCCATTTGTTGTTGGCCTGAGAAGCGAATGGGTCTCTAGTTGGGGTTCCCCACTGCATGAAGAGGTCCTGTGGTACTCGGTCATGAAGTTCCCACTCGAAGTCGATTGCAAAGTGCCTACTGAGTGAGTCCGCGAGCATAGTCTGAGTCCCGAGAAGGTAGGCGGCAGCTAGCATCTGATTGCCGATGCACAGTTTTAAAGATTGACCACTAATGTGCCTGGGGCAGTGTGTTCGCTCCCCACGTTTCTTGATGTAGAAAACAGTGGTCATGTTGTCTGACATAATCAGGACATGATGGGAGCAAATGAGTGGAAGAAAAAACTCACAGGCCTTCCTTACTGCTTCAAGTTCCAGAATATTGATGTGCATCCTGGATTCTTGAGGTGGCCATGTCCCTTGTGTTGTGCAGTTGTCCATAGTACCTCCACCTGTGGCAAGTTAGAGCACACGTGTGGACCAACAGACGCTATTTTCAAAATGTTCGATTCCACAAGGAGCATGGTGTGCATGTATAACCACAGTGGAAAACAATACAGCCATCACTCATGAAGAATGTACATGTTTAAGGGCATGAGTCATGGTTATTTTGGGGAAATTTAATATGTCTGGCACATAATTGTAAAGGGCCCAATGCTCAGTGGTGAGCTGGAGCTGGTTTCCACCGGTTCACAAGAACCGGTTGTTAAATTTAGAAGCCGGTGTAGAACTGGCTGTTAAATGGGCAAGTGGGTGGGCAAACAACTCCAGTCCGCGGGCCACATCTGGCCCGTGGGACCGTCCTGTCTGGGGCCCGTCTGAGCTCCCAGCTGGGGAGGCTTCCTCCACTTCCCCCCCATCACAGAGCTGCAGTGTGTCGAGCTGCCAGTGCCAGTGCTCTGGGTAGCTCTGCAGCTCCTGCCGCTTTGAACAGCAAGGTAAGGGGGCGGGGGGCCATGAGCTCCAGCAGGCCGCGCGGCATCCTTACACGCTGCCCTGAGCAGCATGGTAAGGGGGGGCGGGACAGGGCTGGGAGGAGGGGTTGGATAAGAGGCAGGGAGTGGTTGGAGGTGGCGGAGGTTCTTGGGGGGCGGTCAGGGGACAGGGAACGGGGGGGTTGGGTAGGCATGGGAGTTCCGGGGGTCTGTTGGGGTGGTGGTGGATGGGGTCGGGGCAGTCAGGGGACAGGGAGCGGGACGAGTTGGGTAGGGGGTGGGATCCTGGAGGCAGTTAGGATAGGGGGTCTCAGGAGGGGGTAGTCAGGGGACAAGGAGCGGGGGGGTTGGTGGGTTGCGGGTTGTGAGGGGAGCAGTCGGGAGCAGGACGTGGGTGGGGGTCGGATGGGGGGAAGGCTGTTTTGGGAGGCACAGCCTTCCCTACCCGGCCCCCGATACAATTTTGCAACCCTGATGTGCAGGGCCAGCTTTAGGAAGTGCGGGGCCCGCTTTCGACAGCACCCCAGCAGGGATTACTATAAATAAATAAATAAATAAATAAATAAAAAACACATTAAAAAACACGTGGGGCTTGTACTCACCAGGTGGCGCTGCAAGTCTTCAGCGGCACTTTGGCAGCAGCACTGAAGGACCCACCGCTGAAGTGCCGCCGAAGACCCGGAGCAAGTGAAGGACCTGCCGCCAAAGTGCCGCTGAAGACCCGGTAGGGAACTGGTTGTTAAGATTTTGGCAGCTCATCACTGCCAATGCTGCACTTCTTTCAAACCCAAAATTCCCACTGAAGTTGTCAGATGGCTTTTTGGGAACATAAAGAATGTAGGATTGCCTCCAAAGCAATGGGTTCTTTTTTCCTCCTTCAATTTTTCTGGAAATGCTAATTTGTCCAATTTTTCATTAACCAATCCTCTTTCCGTTTAGCAACACTGAACCCAGTGGTGATGTAATTGCCAGAAACTGTTCACTCATTATAAAGCTATTTAGGGTACAGTACGTGAAGTATAGATACAAAATTAGTTTGACAGTACCTCTGTTTTACAAGAACTTAAGAAAACATTGTGAAAACTCAACTGTAATTCTTCAGATTGGGGCTAACCTCAGTGCTTACTGCTCCAGACTACCAAACCAAACCTGGCAACTTTGAATGCGCATTAGAAGTTTGCCCACAGAACACTTTATGATGCATACCATGGAATATTTTATAATATATACCAAGGAATGAGCATTAAAAAAACCCTTGTTCTGCAAGCATTAACATGTCTATGTAATTATAGAAAGCAATAGTACTGCAGCCAAGAGGAAATGGTCCACATTAGTTTTGTTAATGAGCTGGAATGCCTCGACATATTTAGATTTGATTATATAAATAAAATGGGGTTTGGTTTGGTTTTTACTTCTCCCTGCTTTTGTCAAAAACAAAAATTCAAAATGCGGTTCACTTCTTTCCAATACTGTAGTTTGACTTCATTCAACACTGTATTATTGACATGGTATACCAGCCTGCCTGCAGTGGAAGCAAATCATTGCTTAGAACTCCATGGTGATTTTACATCTCTGCCAATTAATTTCCCCAACTAAAGATAAAAATAACATTTCAGCCATCTGACTGGAATGTTGGCAGAGTATTCTCTGTGTGAGGCCAGAAATAACATCAGGGCTCCTTACTACTCTAGCTCATGGAGATTTAGGTTCCTGCTCATCAATATTTTATTTACTCATATGTATCTTTCTAGTTAGAAAATTTAGCACATCCAGATGGCCATGTAATCTGGATGATAGGAAAAAAGGAATTCTGCATGTGGTCACCACTGTCTTATTCAGATCCTAAATTCTCTGAAGCAGGAATTATCTCTTATTATGCATTTATATGGTGCTTTTGGGATCCTGATCTTGGTTAGGGCCCCCATAATACAAGTAAATTGCCTAGATTCAGGAAAACACTTAAACACATGCTTTATTTTAAGCATATGCTTAAATCTCATTGACTTTAATTCAAGTTAATCACATGCTTAAGTGATTAACTAGAGAGGGGTACTTTTCTGAATAGGAATCAATAACAAAAACAGCCAATAACAACAACATAGGCAACTGCATATTTGCAGGAGTTCATCAATACTAATAGGTAAACACATTTCCTTGGTTTAATAAAGTAACTGCATAAGAAGTTAACACTAATCACTATGATTAGTGCAAAATAAATTAGTCAGTACAACATTTCTCAGAATAAAAGAACTGCACATGAGAAACATGTATAGGTTAGTTCAATGCCATAGAGCAACAGGACTGCCTCGGCATGGATTCCTCACGCAGCGGTATTCTAATACTACAGTGACGAGCACTTTAGAAATTCAAAACCGAAAATGGTGTTTGAAAAAAGAAGCTAAGGTTGCTAAGAGATAACAGTGTAATCACCTAATTGCACCATTTGTAAAATTTAGGCACTCGAAAGCAAGGAAACGGATAGTTAGGGACACTGTAATGGGATTTATAAACCCCATACTGAGCACAGGCAGAAGAGGGAGGACAGTCTTCCCTGCTTACAGGCAATCAATCTGTCCAGGCCCCAGCATAACCACCAGAACTGCCAATCATGGAGACATACCCACAGCTGAGACCAATAAGGAAAACAAGCCCAACTATAAAGGAAGGAGAACAGTGAGAGAAGGAGGTACAAAGGCTGGGGACAGCAAAGGGGTAAACACCCCTGCACCTGACTGCCTCTAAGACACTGACAGGAAGACAAAGGAAGACTGCAAGCCCTGGAGTTTAAGGGCTGTGTGATGAAGCAGAGCAGCAACCAGCAAACACATCGGGGTTAAAGACAGGCTCTGGGCCCAGGTAGCCCCGCCCTGTTATACCTGCAGCCAATGCCATGCCCTGGAGGGAGGAGAAAAGGAAACAGCCTGGCTCAGTTTGAGGCTGACTGGTGAAGGGGCTGGAGCTAGCTGCCTCTCTAAAAGGGGACGGAACACTAACCTGCCCACCAAGGCAGCCACCTGGGAGTAAGCACTGGCTCCGCAGCCAAGGGGGAGTGTGGGAGGAGACCTAGGAGCCTGCAGCTGCAGAGGCAATGGAGTGGGTGAAGCCCTGGGACATTGTGAGCTCAGCCCCCACAATTTGCAGCTGCCACCTGAAGGAGCCTGGGACCAAGATGAGATACTGCTCAAGACCCATGAGAAGGACCCTATGGGAAGCAGGTTGCCCAACTAAGCAGACTAGAGAGGGGCCATGCCACAAACTGAACCTACTGGTAGGAAGTAGCCCAGGGCACAGAATTTAGCCTGCCGGTAGGGCTTCCCCTGTTCAGGGGTTCACAAACGCAGGGCTCTGCTCTGGGATACAATAAAAAGTGAGGGCCTGGGACCCTCTACCTCCTCCCCAGGCTTAAAGACATAGACCCCACAACCAAGCAGGGGGCTGGGAGTCACACTCTCTAACCACAAGGCTGTCTGGCCCTCTAGGCTGCCCATTACAGGCTGATTGACTCGTTTTAGGTCAAGTAAATGGACTGGGCTAACTGGAAAGGACTAGAGGGAGACCTGTTAGGAGAAAGCTGGGATCTCTAGAGAGACTGCCCCAAGAATAGTTGACAGACACCATAACTCTTAGAGTGCCCATATGATGAATGCATTCATTTTATCTTTATATAGTCTTATAAATATTAAGTGTTCAGGGTTGAATAATAATAATTATATGGAGATATACCTATCTCATAGAATTGGAAGGGACCCTGAAAGATCAGAGTCCAGCCCCGTGCCTTCACTAGCAGGACCAGATCCCTAAGTGGCCCCCTCAAGGATTGAACTCATGACCTTGGGTTTAGCAGGCCAATGCTCAAACCACTGACATAATATACTTAGACTTCTGTAGGGCATTTGACTTTGAACCATATGATATTCTGGTTTAAAAATTAGCACTATGAAAATTAATGTAGATGGATTAAAACTGTCTAATTGATCTAAAAATGCAATTGTTAATGAAAAGTCATTATCAAAAGGTGATGTTTCTAGTGCAATGCCATAGGGATCTGTTCTGGACTCAAAGTTATTCAATAGCTTTACAAATTATCTGGAAGAAAATATAAAATCGTTGTTAGTAGTTTGCAAATGATGCAAAGATTGGTTAATAATGATAAGCACAGGTCAATTATACAGAGTGATCTGGATTGCTGGGTAAACTGGGCTCATTCAAACAATGTGCATTTTAATACAACCAATTGCAAGGTCATTCATCTAGGAGCAAAGAATGTAGGTCACATTTACAGGAAATGGGCCTGTATCCTGAAGAGAAGTGACTCTGAAAAGGACTTAGAGGTCACGGTGGATAACCAACTATAAACAAACTCCTACTGAGATGCTGTGATTAAGAGAGTTAATGCAATCCTGGGCTGTATAAACAGAGGACAATCCAATCCAGTATGTGTCAGGAGGGGGTATTACCTTTGTATTCAGCATTGGTGAGACCATAATTGCAATACTGTATCTGGTGTCCAGGTTTTAAAAAAGATGTTAGAAATTTTAAAGCGGTTTAGAAAAAAAAGAGACAAGAATGACTCAAGGTCTAGAAACTCAATCTATTTAGTTTTTCAAAAAGAAGGTTAAGAGGTGAGTTGATTATAGTCTATTAGTAGCTAGACAATAAGAAGGTTTTTTTGGTAGTAGAGAGCTCTGCAGTCTAGCAGACAAAGGCATAACAAGATCCAATGGCTGGAAGTTGACGTTAGATAAAGTCAAACTGGAAATAAGGCACACATTTTTAACAGTTAATATAACTAACCTTTGGAGCAACTTACCTAGGTATGTTCTGGATTTTCCATCACTTGAACTCTTTAAATGTCCTGCCAAGGAAGGACTAGATATGCTCTAGTTCAACCAGAAGTTATGAGCTAGATCCAGACATTATTGGGTGAAGACCTATGGCCTGTGTTATACAGATAGCCAGACGAGATTATCATAATGGTCCCTTCTAGCCTTAAAGTCTATGGTCTGGGGGAAACCAGATGAAAAACATGGAGATCCACCATCCTCCAGCAGAAAGTGAGAGCACAATGGCCCCTGAATCTGTCTGAGGAGGAAGAGGGTCTACTGTTCTCCCCAGCAGATGTGAAAAGCGGCATTTCAAGTCATTGGGCCTGCTTCCCCCATGAAGGAAATTACATGATCTTGATGAGGGAGAGTTTGGGGACAGGGGATCAAAGAGACCCTATAGGTTCAGATCATTATATACATTTCTGGATGCTGATATGAGTCATTAATAATTATAAGACAGTTGTATTAAAAATCATGTAAATCCCACGACAGCCCTTAACTTTACAGAGAATAGTTCCTGGACAATTTTTTTTTAAATGTTTGCTACTGTGTGCTCAAACTGCTGCTGTTCTCTGCTTTCTAAGACACCATCTTTGCACACGCTTATACCTCCATGTATATAACCAGGCACTAAGGGCTTGTCTACTCATCTGGCTAAATCAGCACTGCTGCGATCGATGCAGAGGTGTCGATTTAGCAGATCTGGTGAAGACAAGCTAAGTCGATGGCAGAGCACTCTCCCGTCAACATCTGTACTCCATGTCCCTGAGAGGCAGAAGGTAAGTCAGCTGGAGAGAATCTCCTGTCAACATAGTGCGGTGTAGACACCACTGTAAGTTGATCTAAGTTACATGGACTTCAGTTATGTAAGGTCAAGCTACAGAGTTAGTGTAGACCAGCCCTGAGACACACAAACTGAACATATACAACAGTTCAGTTTTCTGGTATCTGTTTGGAAACTTCAGTGCTTGCTTCAGAAGATATGCTGGTTAAACATACTGCATAGCCCTCAAGATGTATGTACTGCTCAACCAGGGGACCACATGTCCACAGGTCACAAACAGACCTGTTACCTTTGCTTAAACTGGGTTCTACGCAGCAAACATCAACATTGCTTCTGCTCTGCTTGATGCTATTGGAAAAGATCATTTGCCAGTGTGCACATACAGTTTGAAATTTAAATGTAAAGTTTACCTTCTTCAATTATCAGAACACCCAACAAGTCTTAAGGTTCTCCAAAAACTAAGGCCTGGTCTACACTAAGGGCGGGGGTCGAACTAGGGTACACAAGTTCAGCTACGCGAATAGCGTAGCTGAACTCGAAGTACCCTAGTTCGAACTACTTACCCATCCAGACGCCGCAGGATCAAAGTCCGCAGCTCCAAGGTCGACTCCGCCACCACCGTTTGCAGTGGTGGAGTTCCGGAGTCGACCGGAGCGCGTGGGGAGTTCGAACTATCGCGTCTAGATTAGACGCGATAGTTCGAACTCCGAGAAGTCGAACTCACCGCGTTGACCCGCGCGGCAAGTGTAGCCAAGGCCTAAGTGTGGACTACTGAGGTGACTAGTGTTGTGCCAGTTTGCAAGGGGAACAGAGAGACTGAGCTTCCTGTCCTCTCTCCCTTTTGTACAGGCAATCAAAAGTACAAAGATAGTGCCAATCCAGCATCACCTGCAGCTATGGCCATGCCTCCTTGCCACTGCTCAACAGAGCCAAGTCAGCAGGGGGGTGGGTGGGGTGCTCACTGTATCCTTTCAAAGGGTTTAATCAGGAGCTGAGCTGGCCCATACTCCCAGAGAAGACATGTCAGGCACAATGCCTCTAAGGAGCTCCTGCTAGAGCAATAAACCTCTGCACCTACTCTACCTTTGGGCAGAGGCCAAAGTGCCACAATTTAGCCTTAACTGGCTTAATAATATACAATACGTAAGAGAACGAGGAGGGAGGAAGGAAACAAATTTTTCAGCCTTTGGCTTATGCAGGAGTGGGTACTAAGCTGGGAGCAAAATGAACTGTACCTATCTGTACAATGTACCAGCACCATTCACTGCCCATCTGCCCACACATACACATTCCCCAGCTGGATGCAGAGATGTGAACATGACACAGAAGTCCATTGGTGCCAATGGGCAAAGGGTTCACTACTCTGTGTCAGCAACTCCTGATAGGCCTGACAAACTCACTAAACTCAACACATTGCTTTCATAATATGTATCCAAAGAGGGTCACGCTTATGTCATACTGATTTTCATAACTGTTGTGAGATATATGTACAGCTGATATTTAAGGAGCTGCGTATATGTACTGAAAATACGTTTTTAAAGTCTTCAACAAGGCAGTCTTTCCTGCCAGACCAGAGATGTTTATCCATCTCTGTGTCAAATGTAAATGTAAGCCTGCACAACGGAACCCCCACCTACATAACAACTCAAAGACATGTGAAGTCAACACGAAAGGAACACACAGGAAAAACAAGCAGCAGGGGAGAAGTGTCTTATCTGGGGTGAGGGCACATCAAAGATTTACTGGACTGTAACTGTGGGACAAGTAAAGCACCCCGTTATCCATTAACTGAGGAAACCTCTTGAATAGTAGGGGGTGTTCATGAATGATTACATCCTGTTTGACTGAAAACTAGCTAGCTCTGCAAAAGACTGACTCCTTAGGGGAGGGGAGGGAAATCTACTGTATTAAATAGGAAAGGTAACCATTGAAAAGTGCAGACCCAGGTTTGCGTTTGCATTTTATGTTTGTTTTATATGTAACCATTCTGTTTCCATTATCTTTGTTAACGATCTCTTAAAGATCAGCCTTTGATAATAAACCCATGATTGTTTTCATTATAAATGTATCTTAGTGCTGTGGTGATATATTGGAGCTGAGCCAAAGAAGCACTCTTCCTTTGGGGACAGCTTACCTGGTATTTTCTATGTCCAGTAATTTAGTGCTAGACAATGCAAGGAGTTCTCTGAGGACTCAAATGCTAGTGTATGCCTATCACTAGCCTGTACAGGCAGAGCAAGGCCTGCAGAGACCTGGAAAGCAGAACTTGTTTGGCCAGAGGTCGTTGGTTTCAGGGAGCTGAGCTTCAGAATGCACTGCAAAACTGCTTCATGCTAAGGGCAGGTAGTGGTGAGGTACCTGACCACCTTGCATACCTCTGGGGAATGGCAGAGTGAAAGAAACTAACAGTCCTGAAACACCTTAGTGCTACCATTTCAGAGGTAGTTTAATGACTCCCTTGCTTGCTCTACTCCTCCCCATTCCACAGCTCCCTTCTGCTGCAGGAGAAACAGAGCAGGTGGAGGAAGGGGCAGGGAGCGAAGCACTATTGCTACCATCCCTCGCTGCTGTTGCTTATCTTCATTTAACACACGAGCATTCAAATCACACTAGGTTGTGGAACAATGGGAGCCAAAGAGAGACAGGGGCAGCAGCACGAGCTGACAAGAGAAGGCACAGGAAAGCAATCAGGTGGAAGATGTGGAGCAACAACAAAAGTAGACAAGTGAGAAATACAGAATAAAGACAAAGATAGAAAGAGGGAGGAAAGCTATGATAGAGAAGAAGGACCAAGTGTGCATCACGGGGAGTAGGAGGAAGAGTGGCGTCAGCAAGGGGGTTAAAGTGACAAAAGAAAACTATATTTTTCATATAATAATGATGTTATACATTTTAAATGATCTGACATAGAACCATATTTGTAATAAACATAAATAACCTCAAAAATTCAATGTTTTATAAATGAAAAAATTACAATATGCTCCTGCTGAAGTCAACAACAGCTTTGTCACAGACTTCAATGGTAGTCTTAAATATGAAACAATTATGTTCAAATACTAAATTTGTAATGATGGATTTTGTAGCTGTGTGCGCGGTGCATTGAGAATTTTGTAATTGTGGAGTGCCTGACTGTAATATCACTACTTTCCCTATCCCCAGCTGTACTAAGTATCTCTTATTGTTTAATCATCTGCCCATTCTACTGGAAGATTATCAACTACTTAAAAATCTATAAGAATCCACAGTTTTAAAAAGCAGCACCCTAAAGATTTGCAGAGCTTCTCTCATCATTATTGAGTAATACACAATTAAGGAAAGCCACGCATCACAAGTCCAAGAATAAATTATTCATCGTTAAATCATATAGGCTGCCTGTTCTTACCATGTGAACTGAAATCCCATCAGCTGGGAGTTAGGGATTCAACCATGCACTGAACATGGAAATTAGCTATTGCAGAACATTGACCTTTAGAAGTTCCTGACCTGGCAGGGCTGAGTAGCAGAGCTCCTGGCCTTACATGAAATGTAACAGCCATATAATCAGTGGCTTGGCCAGTGGTCCTCATTTCTGCAGTGACTGCATCTGTACTTTTCTGCCCTGAGCCTCCTTCAGGCCCTAGTTAACCTTTGCTCATAAAGCATCATGTGTTCCAGAACTGTTTAATGGGAAAGAATCTTGTAGCCAGTACTTGGTACATGGGAACCCAAACTGCAGGAGGTTACTGAATTTATTAGACAGTAGGCAGCTTAAAACCACACTGTCAGCTTTTCAGCAACAGTTTTTGTTTCCCCACTTTTAAGACACTTGTAGCTAAACTGATTATTTTAGTCTATTTCCTTTTAACTCTGGCCTTCTGAAATACAAGTTTATGTGTCAAATTTCCCACTAACTTAAATGGCTACAGTAATACAAGTAGGGACATAAATAATAACTTATTACTAATATCAGAGTAGCATTCAGATGCCCAATTAGGATTAGGCCCCTCTGTGCTAGGCACTGTACAAACTCAGAGATAGACAGTCCCTTATAAGTCCATTGGTTAGCTAAAAATCAGGAACTAATCATGTCATTGCATTATTGTTTATACAAATGTTACAGCTAAATATTTATCATCCCTTACACTTCAATATTAAGGTATTTAGAATTCTTCTGAAATCAAATTTCAATTCCAGTTTCAGCTGCATTGTGAAATAACTAGAATGCCTTACAAATGATACCATGAAAATGAACTCTGTCATGATACAGAAAGCTTTAAGGAACCTAATAATAAAGGAACATCTTCTGCATGATGCAGCCTTTGCTCCTGGTGAGCCCATCTCACTATGATGCTGCACAGGTTACGGCAACCGCAATTCTACTTGAATTCCTTGAGCTCAGCTCACAATACAAAATACACAATACAAAATAACTGCTACTGACTTAAAGTCGAATTACTCATATTCTTGGAAAACAAGGGCCCAAATGTTTTCTCCAGAATTGGCCCTCAGTTTTGCAGGCTCATTTGCATTTTCACTATCTCTCTTTTATTATTTTATCCACAGTGGAACAGCTTCAACAGGAGAGTCTGAGATAGCCCCAAATCAGAAGGTGTTATAGTCCAGTGGTTTTGGCACTCACCTCAGAGGTGGTACAGCCCTGTACCAAATTGTTCTCCCCTCAGGCGGCAGGGAGAATTGAACTTGGGAGTGGGGTCTCCTACATCCCAGGTGACTTCACTAACCATTGGGCTAAAATAGATGAGAGAGTGTCTCCTTCATCTTGCTTTCCTCGCCAGCCATTTTGTGTAAACTCATCAATAGAGGCCTGATCTCGTAGGTGAGCTCTGAGTATGGCTACTGGATTAGGCGAGTTATGGAAGGAATTCCTATCCTTCCCTGGTTCATGAATTGCACGGGGCCTTAGGCTTCCAGACACCTGGTATGAAGCAGCAGTGCACATACTCAGAGGCAAAAGCATAGCCATCTAGCAACTTTTACTGCAAAAAGTTATGCGCTGAGTGAGTTTAGGCACCCACAGGGTTGGGTGGCAGCTGAGCAGGGGTTTTGTGAATTCCAGTTGCCTAAAGTGGCAGTTAAGCACCTAAATCCCTTTGTGAATCTAGCCCATTGGCCCTTCCCCTTCTCTGTTCCTCACATGTCCCCCACAAGACTGTCTCCTCCTCCATACATTCTACTCTCCCAAGACTCTAGGTCTTTAACCTTCCATCCCCTCCCCCTGCAACAGATTTCTTCGCCCCATCCTTCCTGGACACAGGCTTAGTACAAACAAAAGTACAAGGCTAAACAAAATATTACAATAAATATACCAATTGTTTAGAGCCACTCATTGATGACCTACCAATAATGGCAAACTAGTTTGTATAATACCAACAATGGTATAATGGAGGAAGTAACTAACAGTTATTGTTCTTTAGTTAGGATTGATTATTTCACATTAAAAGGATTACAAGTGAGTTTACAAAGATGGGGTTGGAATGTTGCAGGAGCTGGGATAAAGCAGCATGGAGCCTCTTCTTTATGCTAAGCCTAACAACTTAGAATGGTTTTCATGTGCCACCAGGTAGCAGATACAAACCGGCATTTAAGCCTAACACCTTTGAGAGACTAGGGAAGCAGTGTTGAACCTTTGGACTGATAGCTCTGTACTGTAGGTTTATTTGTTTGTTGAATGTGTTTGCCTCTGTTAATGTCTTTTTAGTAGAACCCTTCAGACAACTTTAGACAATTATTTAGACAACAAAACTATTTAGACAACTATTCTGGATTTTCAGAGAGAGCTCACTGGGATTTTACAACATTTTCATAGCAGAAACAACTGAGTATCCATGTTAACACGAGGAGATGGACTCACTTGCTCCTCTTCCATCCTTACAATTTCCTGTATTTTCTGGCCAAGAATTATGGAGTATTTATGTTAGTTTTTGAAACAGTATGTCCTGAAAATCTAACTTCCCTTTTCCAGTCAAGTACATGCATTACTTGACAAGGTCCCTAGCTTTTAAAAAGTCTTTTACTGTAGATGAAAACAGAAACATTCAGTTTCATATCAATTTACTTAAATATGCCCATCTTTCTAGAATGCTTTTATTAAAGTTTATCTAATAAATGTGATACCCACATCAATTACTGACAAATAATTTTAATAAGAAAAAACAAAACCATCAAGATCAAATTTAATTTTAAAATTGAACTACTGAAGTCATTTCCCTAAAGTCCACAGCTTTACAATAACTTTCTTTTATTAATATTTACTAAACCTATTAACTCCATCCACTGAATTGTGAAGTACTATAATTTCTCCATCAATAGCATGACCACATAACTCCTAGGAACTTGATAATATTACAGTTTTTGGGTGTAGTAAATCTAATAGACCTGGCAATTAAATTCTAATAACTTTAAAAGCTCAGTGAAAGTTTTCCAAAACCAACTTCTTATACCTTTGACCCAAGTCTCCCTTCCTTATTATATTAATGGATATTTCCCAATTTATCTGTGAAACAATCATTACATCATAGTATTTTTCATTACAGCACAAACCTGATTTACTAAAAAACCCACTCAACCAATTTCTTTTATCCACCCAAGTTGCACTGGAGAGACCTTTGCTCCTACAAAGCTACCAAGCTCCACAGGAGAAATTAAATGCCCTGATGACCCCCGCTTCCACTGAGACAGGTGGATTGTTGAAGTCAAACAGTCTTGGTCATAATTAGCTAGTAATACGAATGGTCCCTTATGTTATTGTGGAATTGGATAGTTTGGGTTTCTACAAAAGGTGAAGTTTTATAACTCCACACTTCAACTATGAGACCCTAATTAATAACAAGGGCTAAATTCTGCCATCCTGAATCCTATAAAATTCCCTGTGACTCAAATGGGAGTTCTGCTTAATTATGGGCCACAGAAATGACCTGTGTATTTACTTCAGTCAGATAAGTACACATCACAACAATAGAAGCCTTCCAGTATTTGCAGGTATTGAAGTTGGTTTTCTAATTATCATCTCATTACCACTTCTTCTGAAATGATGCCAAAGTATTATTTTCTAAGCAAAACATGGATTGTAAATGAAACTTATTGATATAGAATCATGGAAATGAAGTGCTGGAAGGGTTCTTGATAGGTCATCAAGTAAACCTAAACCTTCCCTGACAAATGGTTGTCCAACCTATTCTTAAAAACCTCCAGGGCTGAGGATTACACAATCTCCCTTGGAAGCCTATTCCAGTACTCACCTAGCCTTCTAGTTAGAAAGTTTTTCCTAATATCTAACCTAATTCGTCATTGCTGCAGATTAAACCTATCACTTCTTCTTGTCCTACCTTCAGTGGGCCTGGAGCACAATTGATCACTGTCCTCTTTATAACAACCCTTAACATATTAGAAGACCGTCATCAGGTTTCTCCCCACCCCATCTTCTTTTCTTAACCTAAGCATGTCTAGTTTTTTTTAACCTTTCTTCATAGGTTATGAACCTTTTGAAATTTTACTGCTCTCCTCTGAACTTTCATCAATTTATCTACATTTTCCCCAAAGTATGGAGCCCAGAATTGGCACAGGACTCCAGCTAGGACCTGACCAGTGCCAAGTAGAACAGGACAGCGTCTTACATAAGACACTCCCATTTAATACACCTCAGAATGATATTAGGCTTTTTCCCCAACTGCAGCACATTGTTAACTCATTCAATTTGTGATCCATTACAATGCCCCAAGTCCCTTTCAGCAGTACTATCACCTAAGCCATTTTATAGTTGTGCATTTGATTTTTTCCTTCCTAAGTGAAGTACTTTGGATTTGTCTTTATAAAATTTCATTTTGTAGATTTCAGACCAATTCTCTAATCCTGTCCTCCGAAGTGCTTGCAACCCCTACCAGCTTGGTGTCATCCACAAATTTTATAAGCATACTTTCCGCTCCATTATGCAAGTCATTAATGAAAACATTGACTAGTACCAGATGCAGAGCTGACCCTTATGGGATCCCACTAGATATGCCCTCCTAGTTTGACATTGATAACTACTCCAAATATACTCTTTCAACCAGTTGTGCACCCACCCTATATTAATTTTATCTAGACCACATTTCCCTGGTGGAAATGATTCCATCCTGCCCCTGACAATATCACCAAAATACATTTTATAATTACAGCACATCTTGAAAGTTCTATTAAACTATACATTGTACAACAGTAACACAATGTATCTATCATTTTCTACCTACTTCATGCACTTATGTGGTCTCCATTAACATAGTAACCAAGTACTTCACACTCTAACATATTTACCCTCTCAACACCCCAGTGCAGTAGGGAAGTGCTATCATCCCCCCAATCTTATAGATGGAAACTGTGGCACAGAAAGGTTAAGCAGTGCCCCGGTCACACAGGAAGTTTGTGACAGAGTAGCATGAGCGGCGAGTATCATAAGCAGGTGGAGGCTGCACCTCCCCAAATAGCCTGGCATGGCCTCACCCACGCTCTGCCCCCAGGTCCCCTCCTGCAGTTCCCAGTGCTCTTCCATGGGCCAAGATGGTTGGGCTGGGCAGGCCGGCCACCAGGACTCGGGGAGGCTGATGCCGGGGCCTGGGCCACGCTGCCTGCCTGGTGCTCGGACTGCACCACATGGCCGCCTGGCACTCCAGGGCTAGGGATGCTGGGACCATGCTGCCCAGCCACCCACCACTCTGGGGCTGGGGGTGCTCGGGCAGCCTGGGTCTGGGGCCCATGATGGGGGTGCTCTGGGCTCCTGTAGGGGAGGGGGGCAGAAAGGGAGGTGGAGGGGTGAAGCCTCGGACAGAAGGGGAGGGGCCAGGGATTAGCCTCCCCCAATGGCCGGTTCACTGGCAGCCCATGCAGAATAGGGAATTGATCCCAGGTTTCCTATATCCCCTGGTTCTACTCCATCCCCAGGACCATCTTTCCTCTCTTATTTTACTCCTCTCTCTCTCTTCACCATTGATAAGATCCTGAGCAGAAAACATTGCTAAGCTTGTATATTTGATAAAAAATTGCTTTCTACTGGGAGTCACTTTGGATCACAACTGATTGCAGGCTATACCTTGGAAACCTCAAAGGAAGCTGACACCCTCTACTTCTGTCAGAGTAACAGCTAAGTTAAAAATGTACAGCTTGTTTACATCTGCATGAGCTTAAATTTCTTACCCTACAACTATCGTCGTTTATTAGTATTACAGTGGTAGCTCCAGTCCTGACTGGGGCCTCATTTTTGCTGAGTGTTCTACAAAAACATAGCTCTTGTCTCAAAGAACTTTGTCTAATTTAGGACATCCTCATTTCAGCGTTCGTAGCTCTCTACTCTAAAGCAAAGGGAAGATGAAATAATGCTTTTGTCCTGAACTTTTCTTATTTCACCTCACAGAAAAAAAAAACCCCAAAGCCATGTTCTCTCCAACAATAGGCTGGAAAATTGACATCCTGAACAGTAGTATTTGACACTATATCAGAACTGGGATGGGGAGCTTCATTGAACTGGATCCACTGGACTTTTATATCAAATACTTAAACAGTAAATAAGCATCACCAGCACTCTTCTGAGAGCAGGTTAATTTGGTAATGGCTAGAATCATCCAGCTTTAATTTAAATGCAGTATTTTCATAAACTGCCTAGAAAATGCATAACTGAAAAGAAACCCTTCCTCTCTTTCTCTCACAGACTCTAAGTCTTCAGTTCATTCTGTCCTATTTACACTATTTTTCCAAAGAATAAAATTTGTTGTATATGGTTGCTGTTATGCTAGTTCCGCCCATTTACTGTTCTTCTGCAACATACGCTATTAAAGGAAAGGCACGGGACAATTATGGGGTGGATACATTCTGCTCTCCACCCTAGAAAAAAAATGCCAAATATTCATAACAGACATCATATGTAATGCTGAATCACTTTACTCAACAGAATACACGTATGTCGTACACTAAAATGTATTCTACAACAATACATTTTATTTAACAACAACATGAGTTAAATTTTCACTGACAAAATTGTTTCAATATTTGTTTGATCACACAGGTTTGGAACAACTGCCAGTCTCTGTTCAATATAGCCTAGTATACGAATAACAAAATATATTGGAGATCAGGAATGAGAAATCTAGACAGAAAGTTAGCTTCTATATCTCATGGCCCATTTTAGCTCAGTGGTTCTTTGTGCTACAGTAGCAGGGGCTAATCACAATTTAATGGAAATCATATTTTCAGAGTTAAGTATCCCATGCCTCCCTTTTCTCAAAAGCACAGCAGTTGATTCATATAGGAATGAATTTGGGGGAATCCATTGAGCAAGCCTGGCAGATTAACTAAGATCTGTCTGTCTTCAAGTTTTCTACATCATGCATCACCATGCATGTCAAGGTCCCTCACGGATGTCAAGGAGTTTTCTGTTCTTTGCACCTCCCTGGTTAAAAGATGCTCTGCTTAGGGAATCAAGCTCTTGGTCAATGTCTATAGGCTTTGGAAAAGCTTAACTGAGTCATGACTAGGTGATTGACCTGTAGTATTGTTGGGTAGGTAAAGGCTAATGGTTTTAAAAACAAAAAGCCTTTATTTGGTTGAACTCAGGGGTAGAACTGCTAGTCAGACATGAACAAGAAAAAGGCTATGAACAGTCCAAAGATTTAACCAAAAAGAAAACCGATAGGGGGAGGGGAAGATTCCCCTCCCCAAAACACGTAGGTAATGTTTTTTGGGGGAAAGAGGATTCTTTTTTTCTTATTTATCTTTCCTTACTCCCAGCTAAGCCCTCCCCTCTCCCTCTTGTGCAAGCACATGGGGCTAATCATCATCTAGTCCTGAGGGTGATGGGATAAAATTAAAGATACAATTTAAAAGGAATATGAGAAAAACTTCCTGAGAGTGAGATGTACTTGGCTGTGGAATAGTCCCATCAGAGAAGTGGTGAAAGCTCCACAGTTTGTGATATTTGAAATCAAAGCCCAGAAAAAAATCACTAGAAAATGTATTGTTGGGAACAACCCTGTTTCCCACCTTTAATTTCTGTATTGACATAATAGAGCATTTTAAATGATTTCCTGTAGAACTTTTCGACAAGGAAATATTATGTGAGACACTTTCCCTTAATACCAGATAAGCAGCTAGAGATGCTTTGCAAACTACACTTTTAACACTGAATGTAATCGGCTCTAACTAAGCTAATTTCATCAAGGATGCGAATGCTAAAGCTTGTCAAAGAAACATTAAGATGGGGAGAAACTGGCAAAGAAAACTTGTTACTACTAAGCAATGTGTCACAGGTAAGATGGGTTCCTTGATGACATCTGCAGTTGCATGAGAGAGACTGATTTCCCTCAGTCTTTTCCTTCCTTCAGTCAGATGACTATATACAAGAAACCCAAGGATCACCACACTTACCTCCACAGATCCAGAAACCACCCCAGACACACCAAAAAACCTGTTATTTAGAGCCAGATACTCAGGTACCACAGAATTTGCTCCAAAGAGACAGTCCAGGATACATATCTAAACACACTTAAAACCACCCTCACTAATCCATCACACTCCACCAGAGAAATAGATTGCATCATGGAACGAGCCACTCAAATACCCCGAGAACATACTTCAATATAGAAAAAAACCCAACTGATCGCACATCCCTACCTGCCACCTACCACACCACACTGGATCCCATATGGGATATCAAACAGTTACAACCCACACTTGCTAGGGACCACATCCTGAAAGAAATATTTCCCAAACCCCCTATCTTTTGCCCCCTCAAACAACCCCTCACCCTTTCCAACCTCAACATCAGAAACAAGCTCCCTGCAGACTGAACACACCAACACAAAGCAGCACTAGACCCTGCCAGAACAACAGATGCAAAACCTGCAGACATATCTCCACTGCTCCAATTAACAATACCTATCACAACACAGACCTTAAACCTGGGCTCACAGGAATTATAAGAGTAGCCATTCTTTAACCACAGCAAAGAATCCTGTGGCACCTTATAGACTAACAGACGTTTTGCAGCATGAGCTTTCGTGGGTGAATACCCACTTCGTCGGATGCAAGTAGTGGAAATTTCCAGGGGCAGATATATATATGCAAGCAAGAAGCAAGCTAGAGATAACGAGGTTAGTTCAATCAGGGAGGATGAGTCCCTGTTCTAGCAGTTGAGGTGTGAAAACCAAGGGAGGAGAAACTGGTTCTGTAGTTGGCAAGCCATTCACAGTCTTTGTTTAATCCTGAGCTGATGGTGTCAAATTTGCAGATGAACTGAAGCTCAGCAGTTTCTCTTTGAAGTCTGGTCCTGAAGTTTTTTTGCTGCAGGATGGCCACCTTAGGATCTGCTATTGTGTGGCCAGGGAGGTTGAAGTGTTCTCCTACAGGTTTTTGTATATTGCCATTCCTAATATATAGAGCTTGCATCTGAAGAAGTGGGTATTCACCCACGAAAGCTCATGCTGCAAAACGTCTGTTAGTCTATAAGGTGCCACAGGATTCTTTGCTGCTTTTACAGATCCAGACTAACATGGCTATCCCTCTGATTAATGGAAAGTGGATCTTGGAAGACTCCAATCCACATAAGAAGTCTACTTGAGGATGTTCAAGATAGCATGTGAACCATAGCTGCTACCTGTAAGTTCTAAGTCATGCATGGACATGTGACTTGCCCATGTGACTCCAAAACTCCATCTTGGAGCTGGGATTCTACACAGGGGGAGGGAGGGGTGTCTACCCACAAGAGAAAGTCTGTTTAAACCCCTGGAAGACACCTCCATTTTGTCTTCAGTTGGCTCAAGAGATAGCTTCTCCAACCCAAGGATACCTGAAAGAAACTGGAACAAAGGACAGCAACTACAGTGGATGTGAGTGATTGCTGGACCCAGACTAGAAGGAGACTAGTCTGTAAAAGGAAGCTTACTCGAACACCTCTAAGGGTGAGGTTTTAGCTGTATTCAGTTTTCTTACTGTATTAGGCACAGACTTGCATGTTTTATTTTATTTTGCTTGGTAATTCACTTTGTTCTATCTGTTACTACTTGGAACCACTTAAATCCTACTTTCTGTATTTAATCAAATCGCTTTTTACTTATTATTTAACCCAGAGTATGTATTAATATCGGGGGGGGGGGAGCAAACAGCTGTACATATCTCTCTATCAGTGTTACAGAGGGTGAACAATTTATGAGTTTACCTATATAAGCTTTATACAGGGCAAAACGGATTTATTTGGGGTTTGGACCCCATTGGGAGTTGGGCATCTGAGTGTTAAAGACAGGAACACTTCTTAAGCTGCTTTCTGTTAAGATTGCAGTTTGTGGGACGTGGTTCAGACCTTGGTCTGTGTTTGTAGCCTGCAAGCGTGTCAGGCACAACCCGGCAGGGTTCTGGAGTTCCAAATTGGCAGGGAAAGCAGGGGCAGAAGTAGTCTTGGCACATCAGTTGGCAGCCCCAAGAGGGTTTCTGTGATCCAACCCGTCACATACCCCTTTTATCCTTACCCAGAGACGTTCAACAAGTCTGTCTCCTATTTCCATGTCAACCTCAGTCCAAGTGTATACATTCTGATAAATAAGGCAACACCTCCTTCCTTTTTTCCCTGCTCCATCCTGCTCTGGACTGCAGACCTTGTGGCTCCTGCTCCTCCAGCCTGACTTCCCAGTATCCTGACCTGGCTTGGTTACAGACCTTTGACCTGTGGTTCTTATCTCTGGTTTGTCTCCTGCCTCTGACCTCCTGGCATCCTGATCCAGCATGACTCTGGTTACCAACTTGTGGTTCTGATCTCCAGTTTGTCTCCTGCTTTTGACCTCCCAGTATCTCAACCCAACTGACTCCTGACTGAGGATTCCAGCTCTGACCACTAGGTCTGCCTGCCCCCAACACAGCCCTGACAGCTTGTTCAGATCACAATAACCCTATAAGACTGAGCCCAGTGTGAGAAGGATGGATCGAGCCACACTGCCACCTCCACCGCAAGCATCGGATTCACCTGATTGGGCCCTCTGTCTGCAGGTGGATAATCAAGCTCTGCAGGACCAAATTGTGCAGCTGATTGGGGAAAGCAAGTGAGGCAGCTCATTGCTGAGAATGCCGTACTTGAGCACTGCTTGCAGTGCCTTTCCCCAAACAGGGTCCTGCAATACCCATGCCTGAAAGGTTCAATGGGAACTACCGGTGGTTCTGGGGCTTCATGAACCAATGCAGACTTCTGTTCCTGATGCACCCCCAAAATGTATGCCTCTGATCAGTCCAAGGTGGCTTTGGTAATCAGCCTGCTGACAGGAGATGCATTAGACTGGGTCTCCCCACTGCTGGAAGGCCATAGTCCAGTGCTGTCAAACTGGGAGGCCTTTCTCTGGTCAATATCAACCATTTTCGATGACCCGCACCAAGCTTGAACAGCCAACGCTATCGTGAGGAGACTCGGGCAAGAGTCAGGTACAGTTGCCTCTTATGCAGCTAAGTTCCACTGCTTCATAGCAGATACTGAGTAGAATGAAGCAGCACAACTATACCAGTTCCAGTGGGGCATGCAGGAGGAGATCAAAGATGAACTGGCCCATGTAGAGCTGCCTATGGGCCTAGATGCCCTTGTGGACCTTGCCATCTGCATCAACCATTGGCGACAAGAACAAAGAAAGGAGAATAGAGGTCCCCTGCAGTTCTGCTACCCATGTACTGGAACCTAGCCTCCTGCATCACCCACCAAACCCACACAAGCCAAACTGCCTCATCAGCGGCTCACCCCTGAAGAAAAATAACGGCGCTGTCAGCTCCACCTGTGCTTCTACTGTGGCCAACCTGGCCATGCCATCTCAAACATCAAGGAGCTTGGGGAACCAAGCCAGTTCAAACATGGTGGGGGGAACCAACCTGGTCTTTGAAGAAAATGAGTTTCCTTATACTCCAGTCCTCGCTGAGATACACACAGAGCCCCATCTGGGGGCTTTCCATTTACTGATGCCTGTCCAGCTGCACATCCCAGGGGACCCCCAGTAGATATCCCTCCAACAGGCACTCATAGATTTGGGAACAACGGATAATTTTACGCTATCACTCAGGCCCTACAGATCCCCCTGCAACACAAGGTCACACCGGAAATTATTGAAACTATTGATGGCTCTCCACTATCTTCAAGTGCAGTTGTGAAGAAGACTGTCGCCCTGGAGGTCATTATTCAGAGACACAGAGAGATAATTCGGTTTGGTGTGATCCATTGCTTATATTTTCCCCTGATCCTTGATAACTCCTAATTAGCAACCCCATCATTCAGTGGCGAGAACAGAAGATCACTTTCCCACTGGAATTCTGCCAATGGCATGACCAGGGACCAGTGAAGGTTGCACCAAGGCCCAAGAATGGCCAAGTAGGTCTAATCACCCATATCAAAACCCCTACCACGGGCACTATCAAATTTCCCCCTCCCCCTCACCACAAGTACTGTGACTATGTGGACATCTTAGAAAAGAAGAATGCAGAGAACCTCCCCCCAGATCAGGACTATGACTGCCCCATAAAACTCCAGCCAGAGGTGAAGACACCATTTGGGCAGATCTACGCAATTTCAGAGCTGAACTGGCAGTCGTGCGGGAATAACTTCAGGCGAACCTGGCCCAAAAGTTCATCCCCAGGTTCACCTCACCAGACGGTGCCCCAGCTCTTTTCATAAAAATGAAAACTTTCCATCTCTGCATCAATTACCAAGCCATAAACCAGGTAACAATCTGCAACCGTTGCCCACTATCTCTAATCCTCAAGTTGTTGGATCCACATATTCATTAAACTGGACCTCTGGGGAGCTTACAATCTCATCCGTATCTGAGAGGGGGACAAGGGCAAGGCTGCCTTCCGAACCTGCTATGCCATTTTGAATATTTAGTCATGCCATTTGGATTGACCAATTCCCCAGCAACATTCCAGCACGTTACTAACAACGTGTTACGAGAGCTAATGCAACAGTTTGTAGTGGTATACTTGGATCATATATTGATTTTCTCAGATGACCTGGACCAACACACCATTTATGCCTGCACAGTTCTGGAGAAAATATGGCAACACGGTCTCTATGCTAAACTGGAAAAGTGTGTATTCCATCAGACCTCAACTGAGTTCCTGGGTTTCATCCTGTCCGCGGAAGGAATCAGGATGGACCCGTACAGGGTCCAGGCTGTCCGTGAGTGGCCAACCCTTCACAATGTGTGGAACCTACAAAGTTTTCTAAGCTTTGCAAATTTTTAATTGGAGGTTCATCTCAAATTTTTCAAAACAAACAAACAGAGCCACTCATTGTCCTACTCCAGAAGAATGCCCAATTCCACTGGTCGCCTGAGGCCCAGCACACATTCAAATAGCTAAAACTTGCCTTCACCACTGCTCCGGTATTGGCCCACGTTGGTGGTGGGTATCACAGACCAGAAGACTGAGACTCCCCAAACAGCTCAGCATTTTCTGCCCCCAGGACTCCTCCTACCTGCTTCCAGTTCCCACTCTTCTGCTGGGGCTCAGGCTGGGGTGGGCTGGTCTGCAGCCAGAAGTTGGGGCGGCTGGGGCTGGTGCACATGCCAGTCTGTGGCTGGGACTCAGGGTGGCTGGGGCTGCGTCACCTGCCCGGCACTCCAGGGATGGATGCACTGGGGCCACACCACCCACCCAGTGCTCAGGGGCTGGAGGCAGTCCTCTCCCAGAGTAACAGACCCAAGCAAGTACTGCACCCCATCTTCTACTACTTGAGAAAGCTTACCCCTGCCGATGAAAACTATGAAATCCTGGGCAAAGAGCTCTTAGCAATCAAGATTGTCTTTGAAGAATGGCGACATTACTTGGAAGGGGCCCATCAACCAGTCCACATGTTTACTGATCACAAGAATCTGGAATACCTGTGTCGGGCCAAGGCCCTAAACCAAAGACAGTTTCAGTGGGCCCTGTTCTTCTGGTTTCACTTTACCTTGAACTACCACCCTGGAACTACAAATGGCAAGGCTCTGCCTTGTCCTGAAGGTATAGCACTGATCTACAAGGCCCCAATCCGGAACCAGCCCACATTCCCAAGTCCTGTAACTTTCTCAATGTGACTCACCACCACGACCTGCTCATACTCATCTGCTCTGCCTCTGTCATTCTACCCGACAAGATGGCCATTATCAGCCAAGAAACACATGATACTCGGGAGGGGATCATGTTCATCTATGTTCCCCCCAGATCTGCAAGAGTGGCAGTTCTTCAACTGTGCCACGACTCCATCCTGGTTGGATACTTGGGGCAACATAAAACCTGATGACTAACATTCGTACTTCTGGTGGCCCTGTATGAGCCCCACAATGAAGACCTTTGGTGCTTCCTGCCAGGTGTGTGCTTGCACCAAGATCCCGTGCCAGAAACACTGAGGCCTCCTCCAACCCCTGGACACCCCATCTCGGCCCTGGGAGGCCATTTCCTTGGACTTTGTGATGGAACTACCAGAATCGAGTGACTTCATGACCATCCTGACAGCGGTGTATTGCTTTTCAAAGATGGCCCATTTCATTTCCTACAGGGGTCTACCCTCTGATGGGGAAACTGCCCAGCTCTGGATAAACAATATAGTCCATTTTCATGGCTCCCGGATCACATCACCTCCAAATGGAGGCCCCAGTTCTCTGCCCACTTCTGGCATGGAGTCCTACACTTGTTAGGAATCTCTGTGTACCTGTCCTCTGCCTACCATTCTCAGTCAAATGACCAAATGGAAAGAATCATCCAGATCCTAGAGCAATACGTATGATCCTACACCAACCATCACCAGGACGAATGGTCTGCACTATTACCATGTGTTGAGGTCTCCTATAATAATGCAGACCATGCGTCCAAGTGTCACCGCCCCTTCTTTGTTAACTATGGGTACAACCTGCAATTTCATCCACAATTACCAAAATCCTCCCCAACCCATTGACCTTGGACCTAGAACAGCACATCAATCACACCCAAGAAGTAGTGAAGGAACATCTGGAGATGGCAAGGGAGGATTATAAAAAGCATGCAGATAAACGTAAGCAATGAGGCCCAGCCTACTCTGTGGGACAAAAGGCATGTCTCTCTACAGAATTCCTCCACACAGACAGACCCTCTCAGAAACTATACCACTGGTTCTTTGGCCCATATTGGATTAACAGATCAACCCAGTCACCTTTGAACTCCAGCTCCCTTGATCATTTATAGAGTCCATCCTGTATTCCATGTCTCACTCCTAAAACCCCATACTGAGAACACATTTCCCCATAGAGCCCAATCTTCACGCCCACCAGTGCAAGTACAAGGTCAGGAAGAATACATTGTCCACAAAGTCTTTGATTCCAAGGTCGGGCGAAGTACATTGCGGTACCTCATTAACTGACTGGGAAGGTTATGGCCCAGAGGAACGCATCTGAGAGTCAGCAGAAAAATGTTCAAGCTCCCACTTTGATTTGGGCCTTCCATAGGCACCCTAGGGGAGGGGAGTAGTGTCATGACCACAGGCCTGGAAGCCTTCTGACAACAGCTGACCCAGGATCCATGAAGCCTAGCCCCAGTTTGAGGATCCATCCCCGACATCCCATTGGCAGAGTCCCAGAGCAGCCGATGGGCCTGCTGGCCCTATCTAAACCAAGAAGAGGAACAGGAAGCTGTCCACCCTGCTCTGGACTGTGTACCTGGTGCCTCCCCTCACACTCTCCTGGCCTGACTTCCCGGAAGCCTGACCTGGCTTGGCTCCACACCTCTAACTTGTGGTTCTGATCTCTGGTTTGTCTCCTGCCTCTGACCTCCTGCTATTCTGACACGAGCTGACTCTGGTTACTGACTTGTGGTTCTGATCTCCAGTTTGTCTCTTGCTTTTGACTTCCCAATATCTCAACCCAACTGACTCCTGAGGACTCCAGCTCTGACCACTAGGTCTGGTTGCCCACAATTTGGCCCTGATACACACCTTTCAAGGTCCATGAGTCCTACACAACATGTGGGATACCTCAGCCAGTATTAAATGCCTCAACAAGAACTACTTAGGGGAATCTAATCACTGCACTTTCAAATGAACTCAACACATAAAAATGATAAAAGGCAAAAACACACCATTACCTATGGGTGAATACTTTTCACAAAGCGATCGCTCCATATCTGACTTCTCAGTGCTCATCCTCAAAGGAAACCTCACAACACCTTCAAAAGACAATCCTGGGAACTTCAATTTATAACTCTGCTGGACACTAAAAATCATAGATTTAAACAAGGATACTGATTTTATGGCTTATTACAGCAACTTGTAATACTCCCCACTTCACTTTAAGTGATCTCCTACACCATGGGTGAACCCCTTATGCTTAACAATCTGTCCCACCTTATATTTAGCTTGGACACACTGATTACCTTCCCCAGACCTGAGGAAGAGCTACGTGAAGTTTGAAAGCTCATCCCTTCCACTAACAGAAATTGGCCTAATAAAAGATATTACCTCACCTACCTTGTCTCTCTGTGGACATTCGCAAGGCAGCATTCATTTGTCCTTATGAAGTCACACAGTATGCCCTTGGTGTCTCCTGAATTTAATTTTGACACATTAGAATTGCTTAGCCAAAGGGTGAGAACAACTGCAAAATTCAAGTACTCAAAAGGTTAATTCAGTTAGAATAATTTATTCAAAAAAATCTTAAATCCAAGACTCAAGACCCCAATTCCCAGATTCTGGCTATGTTTGTAAGATCTAAACCTGCGTTGTGTTGAATACCTTCATCTCCCGCTGAAGTCTGTGGACGCTGAAAGTGTTCATCACCTTTGAAAATCAGGACAGTATTGGACAACTGAAGCAAGTTCCTCCACTCAACTTGATGACATTTCTCTGTTTGTCTGTAACACAATAACTTCTTAATCCTTTCCAAAATTTCAAGAATGTTCCAGGCATCAGTGGGCAGACCCCTATTGATTTTGGTGAAATTCAGAAAACTGGAAAGGTGAAATGGAAGACACAGACCCCTTGGCCTGGGCAAGATGGGAAGACCTTGATATGAAGGACACGCAGGGGTGAAAGTAACTTACAAGACTTACCGGTACTGCCGGAGTCCTGAGGGGTGTGTGGCCTCATCTGGAAGAGGCGTGGCCTCTCAAGATTTAAAGGCCTTGGGGAACCAGCTGTGGCTGGGAGACCCAGAGCCTTTAAATCAACCAGGGGCTCCCAGCTGCAGAGGTGGCTCAGAGCACCCCTGGGCTCAGGGGCAAATTAAAAGGCCCGGGGCTCTGGCCGCCAGGGGGAACCCCGAGCTTTGCGGGGCTGGGGCAGGGATTTAAAGGGCCCAGAGCTCCTGCCGCTGAGGGAAGCCCGGAGCCCTTTAAATCCTGGCCCCAGCCCGGCCACCAGAGCCGTGGCTGGGATTCAAAGGGCTCTGGGTTGCCCGCAGCCGCGGGCATCCCAGACCCCTTTCAATCTCCGCCGTGGAAGTTGATGCGGTCCAGCACAGCGTACTGGCTCTTGCCAGTACGCCATGCCAGACCGGACTGGCTTACTTTCACCTCTGACTGTATGTATGTGTATGTGTATGAATGTGTCACAAACAATGCAGCTACAGTCTGCCACCGACTGGCAGCGACCCCAGCAACCGGCCCCTGTGGGCTGCTGCCTGTAGAGAGTCAGCAGGTGCCGCTGGACTGGGTCTGCCAAGGAGTAAGTAACCAAGGCAAAAACCACAGCCAGCCAGCCAGGGAGGGAGCCGGGGGGGTGGGGGGAGGGAATGAGAAGTCAGGGGTGAATGAAGGACAACTGGAATAGCCTTCATGAAATATACAAAATATTTAGAGAAAGTTTTGTCAATTTCAGCCTCTGCACTCTGCAGGCAGGACAAAACAAAAAGAGATCTGAGATTGCACCCGATGTCCTAAGGACATTTCAGGTGTTTAAATCAATATATAAAGAGGGTGGATTGGAATGAAAACTACTATTTCTTTCAAAGGAGGCACAATAATTTCCCTGAATATTCAGTTTTCCCCTCCAATCCCTTTGTGGTTTTGTCTATGGGGGGGTATTTGCTTTCCCTGTGAATCTTTAGTTGCTTTAGCAAAATTGCTTTGCCCAAAATAAATCCTAATCATCATGACACATCTTTCCACCATGTTCTCCGTGTTTTTTGCGTTTTTTTTTAAACAGTATCATTTCAAAGAAGATCTGCAAGCAGTTTGGACATCAAAACCATGATCCTCTGCTGGAGAGGGAATGGGATAGCTTTGACCTTGGAAATGGTTCCTGATTTTGATTGTGTTTAGGAGATCCCCTCATCCTGGGGGTAGAAAAGAACTGCCCCTGCCATGGTCACACACACCCAACAACACTTTAGGACTATAACAATGTTTAAAAGGGAACTGGATAAATTCATGGTGGTTAAGTCCATAAATGGCTATTAGCCAGGATGGGTAAGCATGGTGTCCCTAGCCTCTGTTCGTCAGAGGATGGAGATGGATGGCAGGAGAGAGATCACTTGATCATTGCCTGTTAGGTTCACTCCCTCTGGGACACCTGGCATTGGCCACTGTTGGTAGACAGATACTGGGCTAGATGGACCTTTGGTCTGACCCGGTACAGCCGTTCTTATGTTCTTATGTAACAACTGGGAGTGAAATTAACAAGGATGCCAGAAACGGCTCCTAACTCTGGGCACTGAATTGCACAGGGAACAGCTGAGTTTAAACTGATCTTTTGTAGGCAGCAGCAGCAGCAGGCATCTCAGCCAGTGTCCCTACTGCAAGCTAGAGCCTAGAGGAGAACCCCGTGGGGGAGGAATGCAGAGCCTTGTCTGCAGCCTGGCTGGAGGAGGGGGAGGGAGGAGCCGAGAAACCAATGTGACAGTGAGTTTTCTCCTTCCAACTGCTTTTATTAGCTCTGGATTTAAGCTGTGCAGCCAAATGCTTGTATTTGTTGTGTATATTAGTATTGGAGAGATCCCCTCATCCCGGGGGCAGAAAAGGACTGCCCCTGCCATGGTCAAACACACCCTCCCCTCGACCCCCTCCCCCCAGCTACTGTGAGTGAAATTAACAAGGATGCCAGAAACCTAGCCCTGGGGGCTGAACCATCAGGGAACAGCTGAGTTTAAACTATTCTTATGCAGGGAGCAGGCTTCTCTCTCCCTCCCTCAGTCAGTCTCCTTTTCTTACTGGTCCTCCGTACCGGCCCATACCAGCTTACTTTCACCTCTGAGGACACGGACCTAGTCAAGAGATGGAATTGGGAGGAGGATGTGAAGACGCTACACAGGGAGCTTGTGAGGGGAAATGGAGGACTTCAAGGAGCTCTTGTGTGTGCAGTGAGCTCAGCCTACAGAAGCTATTAAGTGTGCAACCCCCTAATTTAAGTATCTAAACATGGATTTCGGTGCCTCACAAATTACACAAGTTTTGAAATTTTGGCCTAAGTATTTAGGGCTCACAACCTACCATCTTGACCTGCTACATACAAATTCCACTCATTTAGATGATAGTTGTATAAGTCTATCAGGGCAGAATTGGCCCATATTGTTATATATTATAGGCCAAATTCTACTTTACATCTGGTTATATCTGCAAAATTTCCATTCATTCCAGTAGAGTTACTCTGGATTACTGTGAGAAGAATTTGGGTCAGTGTCTTCCACCTATGGTGTGGAGAAATATAATATGACAAATAGTTTTTATTTATAACAAGTAACCCCAAGATAATGCATCACAAGTTGCCAAAATACATTAGCACAGTTCTTCATTTTATTTAACTGTTTCACAACACCATGATTGGAAGAACACAAATAAATGAAAATTAACCATACAAGATGTGGGGTAGAGGCTGACCCATTTGGAACACGGTGCATGTCTCACGGCAAAGTGAAAAGCCTGAAACATGACATGCTGGCTTTGCAACAGTAGTATGCTGCCCAGGCTGTAGTGTGTCAGGTTCAAAAATCCATTTTATAATGTGCCTTTCACTTCACTAGGAAGCATGTCACGAAATGCTGATGCCCTCATAGCAATATATCTGCAGTACACATTAGTGAGATATATAGCATTGCTTGATTATAAGAGTTTACAATATATTCTTTCCTCATGAAAAAACGCAGGAAATGAAAAAGTAGTCAGGAACATTCCAGGGCATTTGAGCCACAGAAAAGCTGGCAGATTCTCTCTTCCAGGAGGAGAGGTTAGCAATGGCACAGTGGGGATAAGGATGTGGTTCTCTAATTTCACATTCTTCTAAACAGATTATACCAGTCCCAAAGGTCTGGTGGGGAAAACTGTCTGTTTTAAGATTACGCAGATGATGCTCCCTCACTACTTCACCAAGGTAGCATGGAGCCCCCAAAAAGGGGAAGGAAGGACAGAGAGTAGGTGGTTTCACACCAAAGAGTTGGCTAGCAAAGCTGGCTGGCTGCACAGAGAAGAGAATTTGACAAGCAGTGCAGCAGCACTTTATTTCCCCTGTACTGTGGGGAAGCTTCGGAAGGCCTTTGGTCTCCCTGATTTCTTTTGTGACGCTCCTGAGGCAAGGTTGTGGTTAAAAAGCACAACTGAGGCCTTATATAGGTCTGCAGAATATGCCCTCTTTTTAGAAGCTGAAGTATTGTTTAATCATATTTTATGACAACATCAACTCCAACAGGCTAAGAAGCCTCTGGAAATCTCCTGGGACACTTTTGTGGTTTCCGAACAGGATTAAAATGCCAGTTTGTTCTTCTACATTTCTGTGTGTGAAGAAAATGAATTCCTTCCCTGGTTAGTGGACAAGGAAGCTTGAAGCTGTAATCAGCTTTTAGCTAAGGCAGAAAGGTGATCCCACTTTAAGATTTGAGAAATTCCTCCTCAAAGAGAAAAATATGGGGCCAATCTGCTAGAAAGAGAGAGCACACTTAGAAATGCAGATCTCTATTTTTGTCTTTCTGAAGGTCCAGTCACACTCAAATCCTTCAAGACTTTGTGGCTCCAAATCACATGCTAAATCCCAAAAGATCTCAAGCCTACCCCCGAAGTACTGTGGGAGTGGGATATCTTGCAGGACCTGGCCCATCCTGTCCTTTTTGCCCTCTCCAATTGTGAGAGCCACCTCAATTCTTACAGAGTTACACTAGTTTTTTGCCCTAGCAGAGCAAATGCATCACAGTAGCTTAGTTTCTGTTTGGCCTGGCTAGGCCTGAAGCTAGGGAACATTGTGAAATTGAAGCCAGAGCCCCCAGCAAAGTTCAATTCTCAAACAAGCTTTTATACAATTTATAGAAAAAACCCTAATGAATGCAAAAGGATCAGGTATCAGAATAAAGCTATCCTGATATAATGAAAAGTCATTAGTCAGTGTGTTTTGTGGTTTATTCCCTTCCCTGTAGAACAAATATTTGAGTTGTTACACATCAGCTGTAAAAACAGTTCAGCTACAACCAAAAGGCACTGTACCCAAAATTCAGTAGGTACTCTGATCGTAGAGGCAAACAGACATTATTTTCCAAAACCAACAACATTTAAGAGCATGCATTTCTGGAGTGCCATTCTTACTGAAGGAGAACCTACTTTAACTTAGTTACATGTCCCAAGTATCTTTTCCATGTGCCTATTGAGATTCTTTGTGACAGTGAAACTAATACATTGCTTGTCACCTAGTAGCAGTGCAAAAAGGCACCTTCTTCTTTGTCCAATTAGAGACCTTTTTATTTTTGTTAGTTATGCAAAGTAAAACAAACCTGTACCAAACCCAAGGTGATCTATTAAAGGTAAGCATTCATGTATGTAAGTGTCTGATACTTCTGAGAAAACAAACAAAAATTGTTTTTTATAAGAAAACAGAACCAATTTTTGTTTGTTTTCTCAGAAGTATCAGTGAATTATTCTACTTTTGCATATCAGATTTCTTACAAAACCATAGTAGATTTCAAATGGAATTTAAACAATGCAAACCATTCATTTATATTTCTTTGATATGATTTAATTCAGTCATACGAATTGGTGAAAGATGAAAATGGGGTTCATCCTGTTGATCTTTTAGTCAAATGAGATAGAAATCTATGGCATAAACCTGAAAAAATCTTTCAGTCAATGGGTGGCCTTTTCCTAAATTTGATCACTAACATTAAAGCTAAAGCAATAAAGGCAACAAAACAACACATAATAATGTCTTTGTATCCATGTATATGCTACTATTTTTATTTTGCTGTATTCTCCTGCGATAGAACTCTAAATTCTTTGCAGAGATAAATTTTGAACGGTTAGAGGTCTTTGCTTTCAGAGGCCCATTGGCCCCCTTTCTCTACCCAAACAAATGTTGAAATCTATATTGCCACCTTGCAATAAAAGTACAGTAGCTACAGAACACTGAGGTATAAAAGTACGAATGAGATCAAAAAGCCCAACCAAAAACCAACCCATCCATAGTTCACAGCTCAAATCTATTAATATTACTTTCTCAAAGAAATGGTAACTTAACTATTCAATTTATCCAATCCAGTGTACATTTAAACCTGGAGGCTCAGTTAGCAGCTGGAATTCAATAACTGTACTCTTGCTCATGTAATTTAGACAATGGTTTCAGACTGAGAAGAAACTTCTTGGGGTAGAGAGCTGTATATTTTATTTCAGATTTGCACTACTACTTTCCTATACACATTATTGAGTAGCTAAATAATGCTTTGAAAGGGTACAGCTGTTCCACAAAAATAGAGTAACAAAAGAAAGGATTTCTCTCTATTTAGCAACACATCTTGCATTTCACCTGATTATTGGACACAGCTCCTTTTGCAGCTACTCATTAGCCTGATGTCTCTGAGTCTCTATATGATTACGAAAACTAAAATCTTACAGCAATAAAAACTGACAGTGAATTTGACCTCAAATGTATTCTCTCTCCCCCAATTTTCCTAATTAGTTTCCTTTGCTAACTCCCACTACTGCGTGCAATAATGGATCTCAATTCCTGGCTAGCTGGTTATTAAGATAACTACTCAGCCACAAGATACTGTCTGGCTGCCTGGCTGCCTCCCTCAAGGAGAGAGTTGAAGCCTTTTAAAAGCTGAGTCTATACCCTACTTTTCTCATGTATTTATATCACCATTTTCCAAATCACTGACTTTGTATGTTAAAATGTTTGTGCAGATTATGGAAGGTGGGGGGAAATCATACAATTTGCCTCCTACATGCAAAGTACTTGATACCAGCACTAACATATTACTTGACACATAACAAGTCACTAAGCCGGTAAGTGGCTAGTTTGCAAGACTGAAAAGCAAAAGAAGACTAGAGGAAAAAAAACAGCAGCACTAGCATAATTGCACAAACCACAGTTCATGAATAAAACAAACTAACACATTTTCTGAAAAGTTGGCTGCATAAGCCAGACTAGCCCCGGGCAAATCTAACTTAAACAACCAGAAATCGCACCGATATACAAACCGCTCACTAATTTTATAAACAGAACTATGCATAGAATTGAATGCACAGACATTTCTATGACAGAGAATACAGCTAAAATAAACACCTTTATTGTGGTCAATGCAAGGAAATATCCTTTCTCCGCTTGTGGTTGAATTTCTCCTGGTCCATTTACTTTATAATATCACAGGGCAGTAAAGTAATACAGGATTCTTTCCTCTCCTGCCAATCCATTGCTGTGCCTTTTCAGGCTGACTTCAAAGCTCAACTGACACCAGCAGTTCATAGTTGTATGCAGTGTTGTAATCCTGTTAGTCCCAGGATATCAGAAAGACAAGGTGGGTGAGGTAATATCTTTTATTGGACCAACTTCTGTTGATGAGAGAGGCAAGCTTTCAAGCTGCGCAGAGCTCTTCTTTAGGTCTGGGAAATGTAGTCGATGTCACAGGGCAAGTTTACACTACAAACTTGTATTGGTATAACTATGTTGCTCAGGGGTATGAAAAATCCACACTCCTGAGCGATGTAGTTATACCAACCTAACCCCCAGTGTAGACAGCACTATGTCAAAGGGAGAGCTTCTGCCGTGAACATAGCTACTGCCTCTTGGGGAGATGGATTAACTATGCCAACTGGAGAAGCTCTCCTGCAGGCGTAGCAGTGTCTTCAGTAACGCGCTGCACCGGTGCAGCTGCGCCGCTGCAGCACTGTACATGAAGATAAGCCCTCAGCTAAAACACAAAGTCAAACAGATCATTGAGCATAAGTAGTTAATTTATTTCAAGGGACCATTTGAAGTGAAGTGGCCCATTAACACCTCTCCAGTCATAGGGAGGAAAGGAAAAAAACAACCACTGCATGACACCCACACATTATCAATTTATCAAGACTACCCCAACCTGGAGCTGAATTATCGGTGCTTTCCAAGGGACTCAACTTCTGCCTCACCATAGCACCTACTACCATACTACCATGGAAAACTAGAAAAATTCTTCTGCTGACTCCACCTCAGAGAATTCTTCCACAATAATGACACCACCACCCACAATTCCCAAGTCCCCACCAATAGTCATAAGAAAAACAAGAATCACAGTGGAGAAACTAAACTCTGGATCATTACATTGATGCTTCAGGACAAAAATTGACTGTGAAATCCTTAGCAAACATCACATCCCCCACAATTTCTCCACCACCAAGAGGATAGCTGTACATTCCCTGAAATCCAACCACCAAAGTGATCAAACCAACAGACAAAGGGGGCACCATCATAGTCCTCAACAGTGATGACTATGTTAACGAGGGCAACTGACAACTCTCCAACAACACCTACTATAAAGAATTCAAAGAAGACCCCACACCACAATTTACTCGGAAATTTAAGGATATCATCAAATCCTTCCACAAACAGCTCCAAGAGAAACTCTACAACCCCATCCCCCACAAAACCAGCCCAGGGACCTTTGATATGCTTCAAGATACATGAACAAGAGAACCCAGACAGACTCATCATGTCAGGCCAAGGCACATTTACTGAAGGAATATCAGGACTCATAGAAACCACCCACAAACCACTCGCCACACAATGGGCCAGCTTCCTCCAGGAAATAACACACTTGCTCCAGAAATTCTGCAACATTAACAACCTCCCTCAGAACACCATCCTTGCTACAATGGATGTCACCTTCCTATACACCAACGTCCCTCACAATGATGGCATAGCTGCCTGTCTCAAATGTTTACAACTTAATGGAAAACCCTCACATATCCACCCCAAACATATAATTTTACATTCAACACTAAATTTTTTTTTCCAAATCACGGGAACACTCATGAGTACTAGAAAGGCTACCCAATATGCTGACCTCTTCATGGGCCACCTTGAAGAAGAATTTCTGAACAAAAATGCACCACAAAACCAATGACATACCTGAGATACATGGATGATATTTTCATCCTCTGGACAGACAATTTAAACTCCCTCATAGATTTCAACCATAACTTCAACAACCACCACCCACCCATTAAACTCTCTCTAGAACACTCCCACACTAACTTTAACTTCCTGGTCACCACAATCAGCTTCAACAACAGAACCCTACAGACAACAATATACAAGAAGTCCATGGATCACAACACCTATCTTCACAGATGCAGTAACTACTCTGAACACACCAAGAAATCTGTTATCTACAGCCAGGCACTCAGATACAACAGAATATGCTCCAAGGAGAAAGTCCAGGATATACACCCTTAGCACACTCAAAACTGCCTTCACCAAACAAGGACACTATACCAGAGAAGCAGATCGCATCATGGAATGGGCTACCCAAATACCCCAATAGAACTTGCTTCAATACAGAAATAAAACCCCCTCTGACTGCACACCTCTAGTTGTCACCTACCACCCCACACTGGAACCCATACAGAGTATCATCAACCAGTTACATCCCGTATACAATGGGGACAACATTGTGAAAGAAATATTTCCCAACCCCCTTCTTCTGGCCTCTCAAGCAACCCCCCAAGCTCATCATCAGAAACAAACTCCCCACAGACCAGGACAAACCAACTCAAAGTGGCATCAGAAATTGCCAGAACAACAGATGCAAAACCTGTAGACATACCTCTACTGGTACACACCTTTCAACATCCATGGGTCCTGCACATGGCTATCACAACATGTAGTGGACCTCAGCCAGCGCACTAAATGCCCCAGTAATAACTATGTGGGTGAAGCCAGACAATCACTGCAGTTTCAAATGAACTCATACAGAAAAAGGATAAGACAAAAATACCCTATCACCTGTGAGTGAACATTTTTCACAAAGTGATCACTCTATATCTGACCTCTCAGTCCTCATCCTTAAAGGAAACCTACACAACACCTTCAAAAGGTGAGCCTGGGAGCTTAAATTCATAACTTTGATACCAAACTAGACTAGATTCATAACTAGATACTAAAAATCATGGACTGAATAGGGGCACTGGATTTATAGCTTATTAAAACAATCTACAACCCAATTAATGCACCCTCAGATTCCCCTCCCTTTCCCCACCATGACTGGAGAAGTGTTAACAGGCCACTTCACTTTGAACAGTCCCTTGAAATATATATTAGCTACTTATGCTAAACAATCTGTTCCACCTTCCATTTAGCTGTGATACTCTGAATATATTTCCCAGACCTGAAGAGTTTTGTGTAAGCGCAAAAGCTTGTCTCTTTCACTGACATAAGTTGGTCCAATAAAAGAGCAGCGGTTCATAATTTATTAACCCATATTGGACAGGGTATTTTTAGCTAATGAAAAACCAGAAGGTGCTTTCCACCTATTTCTCGTGTCTGTGAAGTGATGCCAACAAAAGATGGAAGCCTCATTTTTTTTCCCCAACAGTAGAAGTTGGACAGCAGAAGTATCAGTTTAGTAATGCAACTTACCCAATGTTCCCTCAGGACTTCAATGAGATTATGCACAGCACCTAGTATATTCAGAGTGCAGTACTGTATTTGAAATGCATACGTAAATGAAGACACTTAAATACCATGCTGATGAGTGCCAAAGAAATGACTATAGTAAACCTAATACATACCTTTTGGAAACCTTAAGCAGGAAGTATGTAGCACATAACTCAGATTCTGTGCTATCAGAACAGTATCCTTGGATGGAGGAGCTCTACAGAATTTACTTTCAAACCAACTGAGAAGAAATAACATTTGTTTAGTTTTTAAATTGACTCGTTTTGCAATTTTCCTCCTTTCTGCAACTCCGCGTAGTTTCTCCAGTAGTCATTAGCACAAAACGCTTCAGCCTCCAATCCAGAAAAGCATGTGCTCAGTTTTCAACAGGTAACTTCAGTAAGAATACTGGATTAGAGCCTTTAAACCTATTTTGATTCTTTTAAAAATAGAGGCATGACTACCTGATATGGATCTTCAAATAATTTAATGGTTAAGTAAAACAGTGTTGTTGATGTTAAAATATGGCTTAGTAACACCTATTCTTCTGCTCAAAAGTCTGGGGTCTGCAATCTGAACCAGAGGCATAATCAACATTAGTTATATTTGATAGCAATGTCATTCTGCTTTCAAAGTTCCAGCCATAGGTTAGATGACCTCCCTGATACTACATTACAGAATAAATTAACAAAAACAATAGAGAAGGACAGGCAACAAAGTTTTCCAACTTCTCATTCATTACTGAAATGTGAAAATAAAATAAAAGAATAATCCCTTTTTAATATTTTCCTGCAGAATAATGTGAGCAAGTTTAGGATAGCAACACACTAATTATGAGCTCAGAATGCACCTTTTAAAAACTTGGCTATTTTACAATCTTGGTGCTGCCAATAACCAGCAAAGTGCATTTGAAGGACACATTGGTGATGTAAACAAACAAATAGGTTATCATGACTAGTACTAACACACAGCATGTCCACGCTGCAGCTGAAAAAGACGGTTACTCACCGTAGTAACTGTTGTTCTTCGAGATGTGTTGCTCCTATCCATTCCAGTTAGGTGTGCGCGCCGCGCGTGCACGGCTCTTCGGAACATTTTTACCCTAGCAACTCCGGGGGGCCGGCTGGGTGCCCCCTGAAGTGGCGCCGCTATGGCGCTGGATATATACCCCAGCCGGCCCGTCCGCTCCTCAGTTCCTTCTTGCCGGCTACTCCGACAGTGGGGAAGGAGGGCGGGTCTGGAATGGATAGGAGCAACACATCTCGAAGAACAACAGTTACTACGGTGAGTAACCGTCTTTTCTTCTTCGAGTGATTGCTCCTATGCATTCCAGTTAGGTGATTCCCAAGCCTTACCTAGGTGGTGGGGTCGGAGAGAGACGTAGCAGAGTGTAAGACTGCTGAGCCGAAGGCTGCATCGTCTCTGGATTGCTTCACCAACGCGTAGTGGGAAGCGAAGGTGTGTACAGAAGACCAGGTGGCCGCTCTACAGATGTCCTGGATAGGAACATGGGCCAGGAAGGCGGCAGATGAGGCCTGCGCTCTCATCGAGTGAGCGGTGAGGCGGCATGCAGGCACGCGAGCAAGCTCGTAGCATGTCCGGATACATGCCGTCACCCAGGAGGAAATCCTTTGAGAGGAGACCGGCTCGCCTTTCATGCGGTCGGCAACGGCTACGAACAGCTGGGTCGAACGCCGGAAGGGCTTCGTCCGCTCGATATAAAAAGCGAGAGCCCTGCGGACGTCCAGGGTGTGAAGCTGTTGCTCCCGAGGGGAGGCGTGCAGCTTCGGGAAGAAGACCGGAAGGAAGATCTCCTGGTTGAGGTGGAAGGCCGACACCACCTTAGGGAGGAAGGCCAGGTGTGGTCAAAGCTGCACCTTGTCTCTGTGGAAGACAATATACGGCGGACCAACCGTGAGGGCACGGAGCTCAGACACCCGTCTTGCCGACGTTATAGCGACGAGGAAAGCCGTCTTCCACAAGAGGTAGAGCAGGGAGCACGTGGCCAAGGGCTCAAAGGGGGCTCCCATAAGCTTGGCCAGAACCAGGTTCAAATCCCAGGCTGGGGTAGGACGTCGTATCGGCGGGTACAACCGGTCCAGGCCCTTAAGGAAGCGGGAAACCATCTGGTTCGAGAAGATGGATCGACCTTCTATGGATGGACGAAAGGCGGACACGGCTGCCAGGTGCACCTTCAAGGAGGAGACCGCGAGTCCTTGTTCCTTAAGGTACCAGAGGTAGTCCAGGATTGTAGAGATAAGGACTAGGAAGGGATTAAGGCCACGCTGGTCGCACCAGAGCGCAAAGCGCTTCCATTTCGCGAGATAGGTGGAGCGAGTGGAAGGCTTTCTGCTTTCAAGCAGGACTTGCTGTACTGCCGCTGAACAGTCCCTCTCTGCATGGGTCAGCCACACAGGTACTAAGCTGTAAGATGGAGGGACTGTAGGTCCAGGTGGCGGAGTCTGCCGAAGTCCTGCGTGATGAGGTCCGGCCATAACGGAAGGGGAATGGGATCCCGAACGGAGAGCTCGAGCAGCAGGGTGTACCAATGCTGCCTCGGCCAGGCCGGAGTGACGAGTATTAGGTGGGCCCTGTCCCTCCGAAGCTTGAGTAGCACCCGGTGTATGAGTGGGAACGGAGGGAAGGCGTAGAGGAGGCGATCCGTCCATGAGTAAAGGAATGCGTCCGACAGGGAGCCCGGAGAGCGACCCTAGTAGGAGCAGAATTGGTGGCACTTCCTGTTCCCCTTGGAGGCGAACAGGTCTATCTGGGGAAATCCCCACCTTTGGAAAATCGTGAGTACCACATCTGGACGAAGGGACCACTCGTGGGAGAGGAACGACCTGCTGAGATGGTCGGCCAGCGTGTTCTGCACTCCTGGAAGAAATGACGCTTCCAGGTGAATCGAGTGGGTCACGCAGAAGTCCCACAGGAGCATCGCTTCCGTGCAGAGGAGGGAGGAGCGGGCTCCGCCCTGCTTGTTCACGTAGAACATTGCCGTCGTGTTGTCCGTGAAGACTGCCATGCAGCGGCCTTGCAGATGGGCGCGGAAGGTGTGACACGCCAAACGGATCGCTCGCAGCTCCCGGACGTTGATGTGGAGAGCGAGCTCTTGGGGCGACCAGAGACCCTGGGTGTGAAGGTCGCCCAGGTGAGCCCCCCATCCCAACGCCGAGGCATCCGTGGTCAGGGTGACGGATGGGCGAGGAGGGCGGAACGGGACTTCTGCACACACGACCTCTGGGTTCAGCCACCAGCTGAGCGAAGCGAGTGTCGGTTTTGTGACGGTGGTGGCTGGGCTATTGGTCCCGGAGGGTGCGGCTTCGAGGTCGTCTTCGCCGGCTTACGTTTCCTCGTTGGGGAGAGGGAATGGTGCCGGGTCGCCAGTGCCGGTTGCAGAGGTCGAGGAGCCTCGGTACCGGAGCGGCTCGGGGCCGCCGGTGCGCTGCGCGCCGATGATGACTTCGGTGCCGCCGGGATCGGTGCGCGAGGCTGGAGTGTTGCCTCCATAAGGAGCTGCTTTAAACGACTGTCCCGCTCCTTTCTTGTTCTAGGCTTAAAGGCCGTGCAGATAGGACACTTATCTGGACGGTGGGTCTCCCCGAGGCAGCGCAGGCAGGAGTCGTGCGGGTCCCCGACAGGCATGTGCCGCTGGCAAGTCGCACAGGGCTTAAACCCCGGTGCCTTGGGCATGAGCCCGCACCGGTTGCGGAAGAAGAGGGGTAAACCCCCCTTATTCCCTTATTCTATACTATAGCTAACTAAACTTATTCAACTATACTAACAACTAAGTAAACTAAACAACTATGTACACTCAAGAGTAGAGAAACGCTAGGGCTGTGGAGGAAAGGGAGTACTCCACTGTTCCAACTGGCCGTCACGGGCGGTAAGAAGGAACTGAGGAGCGGACGGGCTGGCTGGGGTATATATCCAGCTCCATAGTGGCGCCACTCCAGGGGGCGCCCAGCCGGCCCGCCGGAGTTGCTAGGGTAAAAATGTTCCGAAGAGCCGTGCACGCGCGGCACGCACACCTAACTAGAATGCATAGGAGCAATCACTCGAAGAAGAACAGAGACATGATACCACAATTCATTCAAACTGCAGAACACAAGCAAAACAGGCCAATAAATGGAGCAAGAACAGTAAAATGAAGCATGTCAATCCCTATTTGCATTCCTTCAAAGACAGACTATAAACAAGGATTGGAGTGGACACTGATGTACTTATTTGTTTAAAAAATGGTTGCCAGTTTGTTGTTTATTCATGCATATATATTGCACATATTAATATATGTACCTACAAACACACATACATATATATGCACTAGCCTGTGGACATGGTACATTACTGGTATCAATGATGTAGGGATGTGTAAAAGAGGGATCCTGGAAACTCAGTTTAGATAACTAGGGGAATAAGACACATAAGTGGGGAAACTGACTGCAACATGCAAGCAAAGTGCTCACTGTGATGACAACTGTTATGAGTTTGATTGTTCTATACACTTTTTAAAAATCCTTAGTGCAAACTGTACCAATTTTGCACAGTAGTTTGGCATAAACAAGCTAAGTGTTTCAGCAGATTTTTATAACAAAAATGCAACTATTAGTGGTGAAGACTGGTGCCCAAAATAACCATAGGGCAGTTTCCTCTACATACATCTCTACTCCTGCAGACAACCACTTAGGATCAAATCCTAACCAACTAGCCTGTGTCTAAAGGTGTTAAACAGAATCTATCCTAGGTCCTAAGTGGTGTTTAAATGGGAGTAGCAGCAACTAACACAATAATTCTGGTGTCACATACTCACTTCCTGCACAACCAACCAGCCATCTCTGCTATGTCTCCACACTCTCTGCACTTCCCTACCAGCTAGGGTGACCAGACAGCAAGTGTGAAAAATCAGGACATGGGGTAGGGGGTAATAGGAGCCTATATATGAAAAAGACCCAAAAATCAGGACTGTCCCTATAAAATCGGGATATCTGGTCACCCTACTACCAGCTGTAGAGCTCAGTTCAGCCCCAGGAAAATATGGAGATAGGAGTCTCTTGCCTCTTCTTTAAACACATACTGCAAGGATTAGGATCAGATTTCCTCACAAAATTTTGAGACTTATGCCAGATTCACAATAAATAAATCAGTAGCAGGACTATCCTCTAAAAATACCTCTTGAAAGGGAAGTGGGAGGTAGACTTGTTTTTCACTGTTTAGCGGCCTGAGAAGCCTCTCTGTACTTTTCATCAGTCTGCCATTCTTAATTACAAAGGAATAAGTTGTGCCAATTAGAAGACCTAAAGGCTTATCCTAAGAAAAATACTGAGAAATTTAAAATCAGTCAAGATGTCAAAATATTCAACTTCTAAAAACAAATCTAATATCCTGTTTCATTCAAAGTAATTTGACTAACAATGAAAACACACAAGAAAAATTAAACAAATGATGATAAAAAAATTGTATACAGCCACTATACAAACAAACTAGTATAAAAATGAATTTCAAGTAAACTCTACTAGCTTTGAGCATTCACCTTGGCATAAAGGAGCTAGTTGCTTTCACAAGAAAACAGCTAACCTTTCTGTCATACAATAATTGAGCCTACCATTTTAGAACTTTATCTTATTGGTTTAACATCATTTGTCTTTTGTTAAAACTACAATTAAAATATTCCATAAACCAGTTTTACATCCACAGTCATTTCTGATTAGGTATCCCCTGCCCTTAGCTTTGTTTTGAAAAATCATGTTCTATTATTTTATTTAAATTTTACATCTTGTTTTGACTTACAAGCATAGGAGCCGACTCCGTGGGTGCTCCAGGAAAAAAAATAGTGGGTGCTCAGCCCCACCGATCAGCTTCTCCCCCTCTCCCTCAGCACCTGCCACCCGCCATGGATCAGCTGTTCAGCAGCGTGCAGGACGTGCTGGGGGAGGGGGTGGAGCGAGGGCGGGGCGTGCTTCGGGAAGGGGGTAGAATGGGACAGGATGAGGCGTGGTGGGGTGGAATGGGGCCAGGAAGAGGTGAGGCAGGAAGAGATGGAGCAGGGGCAGAGCAGGGTAGGAAGAGGGTGGGCCAGGCCTTGGGGGGAAGGGGTGGAGTTGGGGCAGGGCCCAGGACTGAGCAGGGGTCAAGCACCGCCAGGGGAAATTAGAAAGTCGGCGACTGTGCTTACAAGCATAAATCAGGAGTGCTCTGATTCTTCACAGGTGTGCTCAGATGTAGTGGCCTCAGGCAACTGGCTGTGGCTCTGTGATTCTCAGCCCCCTGACCCCACAGAAGTCAGAGCAGGACCCCTGCTCCCGTTACACCGGGGTGGAAGAGCTTCCATCGCCAGCTTTTCTCCAATGGAGAGCTCCCTGAGGCAAGGGGAATTCTCTACTGACTATCTCTGGCTATTATAAGGCTACTTACACAGCACAAAGTAGTATTAGCCGATCACAAAATGTGGTGCTGAGAGCCATACCCCGCCCTTGGAAGAAGGAATACATTTTCCAAGTGCCGAGGCACAGCCTTCCTTTCAGAGAAAGCAATCTGCAGACACAAAATTTGTAAACACATTTTGTAACTGCAAATAAGGAATTACAGGTGCTTATCAGAGTACTTGCACCTGAAGCCAGGTGGTTGAAAGCTAAAGTACTTGGATTTGTACCTACAATTAGTGTGCAGGAGCAAATTTTTAAAATGTGGCCCAAATGTGCACAATCTATTGACATCAATGAGAATTGTAAATGGGTATCACAGACATATCTTGGGATTCATATTATATCCACAAATCCAAAAGGAAAGTAGTAGATATTGAATGACTGGCCAAAAAACTAAAATGCCAGCCCAGATTCTGCCCAAATTTTGAAACAAACATAAACCGAATTATTAGGTTCATAAACTTTTAGTCTAGTCCCCTATTTTTGTTGAAATCCATCTAAGGGTCTCAAATCTGACAAGCTGTTCTCTTCAAATCTAGAGACCTTTAGGGTTAAATGGTATTTAACCCCTCCAAACTGGAATTATATACTGGAAGATGGCATAGAGGGCCTGACATAGCACATGCCAGTCCTTTATGGTGGGTTCGAGGTCCAGCTCTGCCATGTTTCCAGTTTCCATCCAGAACTGAGGGATTCTAAGCCATAATCCTTAGGAACCATGGGAGTTTCATAGAGTTTAAGCCCAGAAGGGGCCCTTAGATCATCTAATCTGTCTTCCTGTAACACAGAGGTCATTAAATTTCATCCAGATACCTCTATATTGAGCCCAATAACTTGTCCTCTGGAAACTAAACTGTTGTGTGCCACAGACAGAGAACTGGAGAAACTGAGGTGCCACCAATGTCTGAGGCCCCTAAAATGAATTAGGTGGGGTTTACTCACATGAGCCTAACAGATTATCCACATACCATGCTGAGAAGGAAGGTGAAAACCCGCAAGGTCCCTGCTAACCTGGTGGAAAAATCCTTCTTAACCCCAAATCTGGTGATCAGGTTGATCCTGAGCATTTAAGCAGCCAAGCTTCTAGGAAAGAGGATTCGCTGTACCACCTCAGAGCACTGGTCCACCCTTTTTGGTGTCTCGTCTCCAGTTATGGTCAATCCCTGACATTTCAGAGGAACATGAAAAACAAAAATACACCTGGGTAATTGAGCATTGGGGAGAAAAAATTGCACCTGGGCTTCTTCAGGTGACCATCTGAAGCATAAGATTTATTTATAGTTATTGTCACAATGAAGAGCTGCAAGTGTTATGAGCATGCCGAGGGCAATAGAGAGCTTCCTGTTCTCCCCATGGCCCATGGAGGAAGAGGAAGAACAAGGAAATTAATAAATTCAGACGTCAAAGCCAGAAGGGACCAGCATGACCATCCAGCCCAACACACACACACCCACAAACAGGCTGCAGATTTTCTCCCAGAAGCTGGATTAAAGCCTATCTTTTGAAAGATATCTAATCTCACTTTAAAGACTTCAAGCAATGGTGAGTTCACCACCTCCCCTGGTCAGCTGCTCCAATGTTTAATTACTTCCCACTGCTAGGAAACTGCATCTTATTTGAAGGTTAAATCTGTCAAACATCCAGCCACTGGATCTTGTTAGGCCTTTGCCAGCAATGTTGAAACCCCCTACCCACTCCCCCAAGAGATATCTTTCCCATGTGTATGTACCTACACATCGTGATTAAGTCAAAAAGAGACTTACATGCTGGCAAGGGATGCTGGGGTGAGGGAGGCTATATGTAAGTAATTCCCACTGCCACAGTAAAGTGAGTTTGGAAGGGAACTGGTTGTGGATCTCTCATGCTCTTCGTTAGAGAGCTGAGTGGCTGTTGAAGACAAGAGCTGGCCAAACGAAGAAGGAAAGCTAAGTTTTGTATCTACATAGGGAATAAGTATTTAATAATGGGCTCTTCAATTTGGCAGAGAAAGGTGTAACGCGATCCAATGGCTGGACGTTGAAGGTAGACAAATTCAGACTGGAAATAAGGTATAAATTTCTAACGATGAGAGTAATTAACCATTGGAACAATTTACCAAGAGTTGTGGTGAATTCTCCATCAAGACTGGATCTTTTTCTAAAATACATTCTCTAAGAATTACTTTGGGCAAGTTCTATGGCCTGTGTTATATAGGAGGTCAGACTGGATGATCACAATGGCCCCTTCTGGCACCAGAAACTATGAATTGCCCCTCAAGGTTTTGCCTTAGTCCTTTTGTCCATAAGTTCCCACTCTTTACAATACTTCTTTCAGGGGTTCACAGTCGAGCTAAGGCTCCTCCCCATCTGGTTCCTGCTCTCTGGAGATGTATCCCTCTCTGGCCTAACAGGTGCAGAGAGCCCCCTCCCAGGTCCTTCCCTGCCTCTGGGTTTCTCTAGGCTCCTTCCCTTGCCTAAGCAGCAGGACGCAATTTCTTATAAAGCACAAGAGTAGGAGCAGTCCTGTGACCTACAACTACAGATCCCAGTTTTAAAAGGCCCCAAAACCATAACAGGTGCAATGGGACACGCATTTGCACCACAAGCCCTAAGGCTTGCAAGACATATTGCCCAGTATGCTACTAATTAATCCCAGATACAGAGCCACAACACTTACTAACCAAAAAATGAACACGGATGAGCATCAATCTGAAAACAAACAAGTTTTAGAAGATTCACTCATCCGTATTAAATTCAGCCACTCCACAAATATATAGCATGTGCCAGTGGTCCCTCATATGTGTGAGAATATCAGCATTTACCGCTGCCCAGGCCAACCTAAAGGGGCTTGAAGTTCTTTACTTGCATGTTGTGGAGATTAATGGAAGAAGGAGGCACACATCAGGCGTGAAGCTCTTTACTCGCATGTAAATATCATCATGAGCCTAGAAAACTTTATAGAATCATAGAATCTCAGGGTTGGAAGGGACCTCAGGAAGTCTTCTAGTCCAACCCCCTGCTCAAAGCAGGACCAAACCCAACTAAATCATCCCAGCCAGGGCTTTGTCAAGCCTGACCTTAAAAACCTCTAAGGAAGGAGATACATGTGATTAATCTTTACTTGCATGAGTAGCCCCACTCAGGATACTGGAACCAATGGCATGAGAAAGGACTACTCATGTGAGTAACGGTTGCAGGAATGGGTTATCCAAGTTTGTTCCTCTAATCATTGTTTCTTCCTTTCTTTAACTCTCAATTTTTTAATATATTACCTTAAATTAATAAAAGCAGCAAAGAGTCTTGTGGCACCTTATAGACTAACAGATGTTTGGGAGCATGAGCTTTCGTGGGTGAATACCCACTTTGTCGGATGCAACCTCCTATCCCCTACTATGTAACCTCCTATCCCCTACTCCTCAAACAGGCAAAGCTATTCAAATCAAGGGGAATTCTGCCTGTATAATGAGTGCAAAACTGGGCCCCAAATACCTTTCTACTGACAAAAGAAAATATTACTTCATTCATACCTAATTATGTTCTCTAACCCAAGAACTGATAAATGTTATTTCCAGCTCTCCCTTCTGCAGCTTTTAAAAGTGGAAAACTACGCTGTATTTCTTACCCATAACCTTATGTGCCCATATCATGGGTTTTTCATGGCCTTTACTTTGGTTATCTGATAGATTTATTTTACCTTTTTCCCTATCTCCCACACAATTCAGGGTCTAAACTGAGACATTGACAAAAGAGATTTTTCCAGTTCAAAAGCAGCAAAATAGGATTATTTTTACAGTGAATTTTCAACCTAGTTAAAAAAAGAAAAATGGAATCTAAGAGAGACTCTAAGTGATTTCAGTGCCTGAAGTATTTCAAGCTGAAAAACTCCATTAGGAAAGTGTGAGCGAAAGTGAGCAAGTCAGTACGAGTACGTATGTGTGTGTGTGTAGTCTTAAATCTATAAGGCATCATAAACATTTGCAGATTAGTATGGTAAATTTCTGGAATTCACTTCAATTAAGTACAGGATTATTCTTTTCAGAGAGCTACTGGGAATGGAAAAGAACAGAAGTGACTGGGAGGGTTTTCCCCCTCAACTGTATGATTTTAAAAAAACGCACTCACTCAACAAGTAAAGACAGTTGTTCAATCAATCTCATCTACTGTCACATGCCAAGGAATAAAACAGAAAGTCACACAAGGGGAAAGTATATCCATTTTTAAAAGCTCTACGCTCAACAAGGGTCTTGTAAGGATTCAGTTTTAGATTAAAAGCAGCAAAGAGTCCTGTGGCACCTTATAGACTAACAGACGGGTTTTAGATTAATGATTTTGAAGGTAGAATACATGAAATGTACTTCCAATTCATAGGATTTCAATTTAAGATAAAATGTATTGATACTAGATTCAAAACGGCTAAACTACAATAGTATCCATATGTTTAAACCATTTCTACTACTGATACAATACACACAAATTAAATAATATTATTTCTGTTAAGAAACCATTAAATTTAAAAGAAAATGAGGGATAAACTGTTCGCCAGACAAGAGGAATAGGACTTATTTTCAAAATAAAGGAAGTGATGATAATCATTATTAGTCAAGTATACATAAAGTTTTTGTACTGGGTGCATTTTAGTAGCCCTGCTCGATTAAAAAGAGAACCAGGTCATTGGAAAAGTTTAATGTGTAATGAACATAACTCACTCAAAGCTGCCCTTGAAAACTTGACCACAGAATAACCCTTATTGATGAAGAAATTCAACTGACTTAAGCCTCTGATGTAATGATAACTTCTTTGATATACTGCTTCAGTAGCTCTGCAACAATAAACTTGCTAGCTTGTTATGGTGGAGAAGCTTGTTATCTGAGCTCAAGCACCACAACCACCAAAGATATTAGATATTTCTCATGGCATACATTCATGACCTACCATGTAATCACCAATTTTCTTCACTTAGGAGGCCAGCAGTTATAAATCAACAAGTTCTTGGGTTGTCTGACAAGCTGTGGATCTTTCTAAGTTTATCTCACAGTATGCCCTTAATGTTTTCAGGGTTTCCATTAGTTCTGGTGTTTATGAAAGACGTCTGATGTTCCTGTATCACTTTTTCCTCTATGTATCACTACATAGATGGATTTAATAACCATCCAAAATCTGCTATACATAAAATCAGGACTGTCAAGTGATTAAAAAAATTAATCAAGATTAATCGCGCTGTTAAACAATAATTGAATACTATTTATATACATATTTTTGGATGTTTTCCATATTTTCAAATATATTGATTTCAATTACAACACAGAATACAAAGTGTACAGTGCTCACTTTATATTTATTTTTATTATAAATATTCGCACTGTAAAAATAAAAAATAGTATTTTTCAATTCACTTAATACAAGTATTGTAGTGCAATCTCTATCATGAAAGTTGAACTTACAAATGTAGAATTATATACAAAAAATTGCTGCATTCAAAAATAAAACAATGTAAAACTTTAGTGCCTACAAGTCCGCTCAGTCCTACTTCTTGTTCAGTCAGACAAACAAGTTTGTTTTTCATTTACAGGAGATAATGCTGCCCACTTCTTAATTACAATGTCACCTGAAAGAGAGAACAGGCGTTTGCATGGCACTGTTGTAGCTGGCATTGCAAGTTATTTACGTGCCCTTCATGCTCCATTCCAGAGGTCATGCATCCATACTGATGATAGGTTCTGCTCGATAACAATCCAAAGCAGAGCAAACCAACGCATGTTCATTTTCATCAGCTGAGTCACATGCCACCAGCAGAAGGTTGATTTTCTTTTTTGGTGGTTCAGGTTCTGTAGTTTCCGCATTGGAGTGTTGCTCTTTTAAGACTTCTGACAGCATGCTTCACAACCCATCCTGATCAAATTTTGGAAGGCACTTCAGATTCTTAGATCTTGGGTCAAGTGCTGTAGCTATCTTTAGAAATCTCACACTGGTACCTTCTTTGTGTTTTGTCAAATCTGCAGTGAAGGCGTTCTTAAAATGAACAACATACAGGGTCATCAGCCGAGACTGCTATAACATGAAATATATGGCAGAATGTGGGTAAAACACAGAGCAGGAGACATACTATTCTCCCTAAAGGAGTTCAGTCACAAATTTAATTAACACTTTTTTTTAATGAGTGTCATCATCATGGAAGCATGTCCTCTGGAATGGTGGCCGAAGCATGAAGGGGCATACGAATGTTTAGCATATCTGGCACATAAATACCTTGCAATGCCAGCTACAAAAGTGCCATGTGAATGCCTGTTCTCACATTCAGGTGACATTGTAAATAAGAAGAGGGCAGCACTATCTCCTTTAAATGTAAACAAACTTGTCTGTCTTAGCGATTGGCTGAACAAGAAGTAGGACTGAGTGGACTTGTAGGCTCTAAAGTTTTACATTGTTTTGTTTTGAGTGAAGTTATGTAACAAAAAAAAATCTACTTTTGTAAGTTGCACTTTCATGATAAAGAGATTGCACTACGATACGTGTATGAGGTGAATTGAAAAATACTATTTCTTTTGCTTATCATTTTTACAGTACAAATATTTGTAATAAAAATAATATAAAGTGAGTACTGTACACTTTGTTTTCTGCATTGTAGTTGAAATCAATATATTTGAAAATGTAGAAAAAAATCCAAAATATTTAATAAATTTCAGTTGGTATTTTATTGTTTAACAGTGCGATTAAAACTGTGATTAATTGCGATTAATTTTTTAAATCGTGATTAATTTTTTTGAGTTAATTGCATGAGTTAATTGCGATTAATTGAGAGCCCTACAAAAAATCCATTGAATATGAAGCAACTGTTTATTATATGTGATATCTGAGGACAACAGTGGAAAACTGAACACTGTATACTGTCTCTTTGCAAAAGCATTTTTGCATTTACAAGAAATTCTAAAGAAAGCAAAATAGGAATAATATAAAATATTAGATTTACATACTGATTTAGCTGAAGATTTCAAGGTTGTTAGTAGAAAATGCCTGCTCTCATTAAGTAGATTCTTACTGAGGAATATTCATTGCTTTAAAAGTGTCAACAGGGGGGTACATTTTGTGGTTTCTTCAAAATATAAAACTAGCACTTAATGCTTAAATACTCTGTGAATACTAATGGGTGGGGTCTCGGAACAAAATTCTTCACTAATCATAGTGAATGTTTGACAGAAGTAACTATCATCCTCCAAACTTTAATCACTTGGAGGGCTATTACAACCCCATTCTTAGGATCTAGACTGAAGACATCTATGGCTGAAGATTTAGTTTGTCATTTCTAAGTCTGATTTATCTAAAGTTACAGGCCAGGAAAAGGTAGAGGTTAATCACATCAGCTAAAATTTGTAATTATAAAGAATTATTTTAAAGCAGCAAGGCTAGGGGAAAGAAAAGCACAAAGGATGAAGGCACTGACCTTTCACACCTTTAAAATTGCAGTAGTCTCTTTGTACGTGTATATTTTTAAGGCTCGTGACAGTGTGCACTGGCATAACTGGCTGAAACCAGCAGAAGATAAGCAGGCTCTCGGAAATCATTCCTCCATTGCTCCACCATGGAAAGGCATAAATGGGCATCTCTTGCTATGAATTTAACCTCTCCAAGTGATTTTTTTTTGGGGGGGACGACACCTAGGTTTAATCACCTAGGACTGGATTCTGCAAAGTGTTTACCTTATGCGAGTCCTCAAATTCAATGGGACCGGAGGTCATTCAGCATTTTGCAAGATCAAGTCCTTAACCAAGATCACAGCCACCAGGGCAATCTACTGTATGTCGAGAGCCAAAAACTCACACCTTCTTTCAGTGGGTTGAAGTCAGACACTGTGGTTTTCCAAACTTCCGCTGAGATAACTGGGTGGGCTACAGGAACATCAGTGCACTGTACAATGGTTTATCTTTTATCTCCTAATATTTTAATTAATCACAAACTAATGACCAAGAGTAATATAAAGAGAGGATTTATGATAGCCAAAAGATAACCATAAATGTCAGTGTTTATGCCATTCTTCTCTAATTTTATTTCCAGATTTATTTCAGTACAATTTACAAAACAACAGTGATCCCCAGACCTTCTCCCCCAAAATACTCAATAACCTTTAAGCAAAACAGCCACAGCAGCTCATCTGTAAGGTCGACAAACTCATGTCATGACTGATCAGTGGAAGGGGGGATGACAGTATGTCTGGCTACTTATACAGTACAATGTTCATCACCAGTATCTTTGCACCCTACAGAATGATATCATTTAAATTGCAATTGCACTAGCTACAGTTTCCAAGTGGTTTTCAGGTATAGAGTGCATTATAGCACTCCAATCTCCAGGTGATAGAGGCAAGAATACCACCGAGGATACCTACAATCAAAAAAAGTTGCCAACTCCTTTCAGGGGTGCTGGAACAATTTGTATAGTGGGGCTGCAGAGCCACTGAACCAAATGGCAAACCCTGTATATAATGGAAACCACTTCAAGCCAGCGGGTGCAGCAGCACCCCCAGGATCCCTAGTTCCAGCACTTATGTCTCCTTCCCAAATGTAGATGGGATAAAAAGCAGCAAAAGATCCAATATGACCTCAAGATTGCCCACATTTTTAATTGATAAATTTATATCTATTGATATTTATAAATGGATAAAATTGGGGGGGAAATTGCTTCTTTTCCCTGGGGCAAAGGAAAACACACCTAGGTAAGACAAACCCCACAAAGGTTCTATTAAATAAAAGTGATAAAATCTATACACAGAAAGACATATGTTGTGCAAATGAAATGCTTTCAATTCTGTATGTAAAACAAGAACACAATCATCAAGTCCCTGGTCTATTAACTAGTTAAGCCTTACAATGCTTGTTTTTGCCCTTAAAAAGCAATACAGATTTACCAATTTAGCTTTTCAGTGCAGACTATTATGAAGTTTTGAACAAACCAATTCACTACAATCAAGTCTTATTGTCAGTGACCTGGCTAGAAAGGAGTGCAGAACTTATAAAACGTGACAAATTCTGAATTAAATTATCTTGCTTTTTGTGATTTTAATGCTAGGATTTACTACTATTTTAAAGCAACAAACTGTGATATAACCTCCTTGGCAAACACAGATTTGGGACAGAGGTCTGTATCTTCAGTTTTATTGAAGGGAGGGGATGGAGGGGAACTCACCACATTTCATCAGCCAGATTTCAGCCTCTTCTTTTCTGCTGTGGGCCAGACTCATGACCTTTATATTTGGCATCAGTCATGTTGGTTAAGTAACAGGAAAGTTCCATAGCTTTTCTGAATACTTTTTTTTTTAATGTTGTCCTTGTGCGGCCTTAGTTCATGTTGTTAATTACATCAAGCCAGCATTCCACAGAGACTGCTGTAGCAGTGGCATCAGCCTGTAATCTGTCAAATTCCTTTGAAATTTCCTTCAACTGCTTTTGTAAATTTTGTGCCTTTCCGAAAGAGCCTCTGTTTGTGTAAAATGTGTGCAATGTTTTGATCGAAATCCTCCTTGTGCATAATGTAAATGTAACATTTTATGGGTAGTGGGATGCAAATGGAGATTCACAATTTTCCTGAGAGTGCCCTTGATTGTTTCGAGAAGATGGGATATCAATCCTTCTTTTTCAGAAATTTCTTTCAGCTTCCAAAATTGGTGTTACAGCTGTTAGTTGATACTCCTTTTTCATGGCTTAAATAAATAGTGCTGAACACCAATATCAGGGGTGCAATCCTGGATCCATTGAAATCCATGGCAGAAGTCCCACTGACTTCAATGGAACCAGGATTTCATCCCAGAAATTTACAAGTATTTGTGCCCAAGAAGTTCCCACCTTTTTTTATTTTATTTTCCATTGTCTAAGCAAATGGGAAAGCCCTCTTTGCCATACCTTTCTCTGCATTCTTGAATCACATTTTCAAGAACTTGGACACAAGAGAGTCTGCATTTTTTCTTTTCAGACACAGAATAAATATCAATAAGAAGGAATGCATCGTTCCCTATATAGATCATTGTAACCATTATTTGGTAACAGTCTCATGCCTGACCAACTATTCTGCATTAATGTTGGTTCTTTTAATTCTTCCTCCTCCCCCAGATTTCTTCACTTGTAGCACTCAGCAGTGGGCCCATAAGTTTAAATCGGTCTATCCTTCCAGGTAGAAGCATTGTAGGGATATTAAAGGTTTATATTAGACATGGTTTATATGAAAAATGACTTATTGGTAATTGATGCCTCATAACTAAAGGTTTATGTTAAAAGTAAATTTGTGATTCTAACCTGCAAGCCACCAGCTGTGTCTGTGTGAAGCCTGCTCAAAGAAATACTTTGTATAAAACTTGTTAAACATTAATTAACTCTAAGTAAGCCAAAACAGTAGCTGTTATAGTGTATAGCTAGAGACCCCCACCCTCTGTAAGTTTTCATCTCACTTTATCTTTGATTGTTAAAAGACAGGGAGTCTCACATAAATTGGTAACACCCCAAAAAGCAAAGAGACAGTAAAATAGATGTGATTAAGATAGAGAATGTATGTGACTGAATGGTTAGGGAGTTACCAGTCTGAAGAATTCAGTGTTGGCTGAAGAAGGTGTCAAGTGGGATCAACCAGATGACCCACCACACCTCAAAGGAAGGAAAAACAAGCATCTGACAGAATGGAGCCAGCCATCTGCTGATTGATTTAGCAACAGCAGAATGAGGCAACTCCTATGAACTAACATAGGGAAAAATCCCTATAAAACTGGACTCTAAAGACTGAGGACTTTGAGTCTATGGTTCTGATACCAACCTCCAGGAGCATCAGATGCATCTGACACAGACTCGGCTCCATCCTCATGACCAAGGTACCTGGCCAGTAACTTGGCATGAGCAACATCTAGGCTGGTAACTATAACATCTATACAGAACCTGAATGAATGATTGTGTGAATGAATATGTGTGTGTGTGTGTGTGTGTGTGTATGTGTCTGTGTCTGTGTCTGTGTGTGTATAAGGAATAAGTAGTAATGGAAACAAGTAGGAAAACATTGTCTTTTGTTTTGTTATGGTATTTACAATAAATGTGGCATCTTTGCCTTATCCCTCTTAATAAGATCCTGCTGGTTTTTATTATATTGGTACAACATTTTGGTGGAGAATAGCGAAAGGGGGATTATGGTATTTTTGCCTCACTTATTGTAAACCAATCTGTGTGCACACAACCGGCTCTACAGAGCATGGTTCTATTCTTGGTTAACCAAAACTGCTGGCCCCCGTGTGGGTAGCAGGAAAATAAAGAGCTCATAAAATTATTGACAAAACCTGCTGGCCCCCGTGTGGGTAGTAGGAAAAGATTGTTAACAAAACCTGCTGGCCCCCGGGTGGGTAGTAGGAAAAGTAAAATTGTTAACAAAACCTGCTGGCCCCCGGGTGGGTAGTAGGAAAAGTAAAATTGTTAACAAAAACTGCTGGCCCCCGGGTGGGTAGTAGGAAAAGTAAAATTGTTAACAAAAACTGCTGGCCCCCGGGTGGGTAGTAGGAAAATTGTTAACTAAATCTGTTGGCCTCCGTGAAGGTAGCAGAAAAAGAAATATACATATATATATATATATATCAGGAGCAACAAGAGGGTCCCAGGGACCAGACAGTGCTGCTCGCTGAACAAAATTTAAAATGTTTAAGAAAAGGCAAGGAAAGACAGTACCAGAGGAAGAAATGAAGTCAAAAGTAGCTTCTACCTCACCTTTTATTAAAGAGATAACGCCTTTTCAGCAAATTCTCCAAAGATATGGGCACAGTCCTTGGACTGAACAAGACCTTGCAGATATCTGCACCATTTTGGACCTAGAGGATAGATTGGCCCAATATATCCTCATATGCAAACCCCCAAATGCAGTAAAAAGAGATGCTGCAGGGATCTGGCTGCTGTGGAAGGCTTGTAATGACAGCTACCTCCACCTAGCAGCCTGTAAAGAGGAGAAAATACCTCTAAAAGAAAAACTATCCCAATTGAAAAAAGGGGTAGAAAATTGAAAAGTAATGGCTCATTGGGAAAAAGAAGCTTGGGACCCCCAAAAAAAACATGGGAAGAAAATATGTGAAACAACCATTGTAAGCTGCTCTTTTAGGAATTAGGGGCTATAATGCTTAATATTTATCAGTTTGGTTTTTTGTTTTTTTTGTTGTGGTTGGTTGTTGTTCACAACTGTTGGGAAAATGTAAAAACAAAAAAAAAACTGCATTAAGATTTACAAGCCTCTGCTGCAAAAGCAGAAAAATAAAAATGTATGTAGTACTCAAACCCAGTTAGATGCCCTTAAGGTTGGGTACAGAGAGTTAAAACAACACTCTCAAATCCTACAACAGCAGTAACATCAGAAGAAAAAACATTTGAGACCCCAGAAGGGTCAGGTTTTTGGGACCTCTCTGGAGAGTGGGAAGGGGGATATTTGGGTAGATTCCTCCTCCCAGGGCCAGAATGCCATGGCAAAGTGGCTGGGAATTCCTGCATCTGCCTCAGACCTCCAGGCCATGGCAAAGTGGCTGGGGATTTTAAAATGAAATTTATTTATTTATTTTTTGCACCACTTAATTAGCATTTGTGCAGCCCCGAGTACCAAACACACTGTGGCAGAGACTAAGCAGGGTCTGCCATGTGGAAGCACTGTGCTAATTTATTTTTAAGCTTTTATCTTTCAGGCTCTAAAACCAAAACATCAGGAGAGCTGGTACCAGCTGAAGAGTTATAAAATACCATGGTTATAGTGTCGTGACAAAGTCTGTGTTCAGTGTTCTGTGTTGCATGTTCTCTGTTGCATGTTCTGTGTCTGTCTCTAGTGGTGTCCTGTGCTAGCATTGGGTCCAAAAAAAAAAAAAATACTACACTAGACAGAGCAAATGTCTTTTCCTCTCTACTTCCCCCATGTCCATCCAACTTATCAGTCACCACTTGTGTCCAAAAGACTTTGGTCCCCAGTGCATCAGGTTTATTTTTTGTTAGGTTTTCCACACTTTTCTCTATACACTCTGGTTCTACTTCCCCAAGTCCTAAAAGGTAGTTCTTGGGTCCCCATAACCTGTAAGACCTTGGCCCATAATTGCAGGGCCCCATCTTTCAGGTCCCCAAAAACCTCTTAAGTACAACTGTTAAAAATAGGGAATTCTGCAACATTTTAGCAAATAAATGTTAGTTTAAGTCCAAATCAGCTTAATCTTGCATGACAACTGTGGTCCTCCTACAAAATCTTATTTCTTGTGTGTGCTTAAGAACCTCAGAAACTTTTATTGTTTGATGGCTATTGCAGCATCAAACTTGGACCTCATCTTATGTGTCAATGTACCCAATTATTGTAATGGTTATGGTTTTATTGTATTCCCAATTATAATAACTATAATTGTTTGGATTTGTGTTTAGGTTATATCTGGTGTTTAGTTATATTCACCTGGTTATAATTGTTTGGTTTGTTTACAACAGATCACCTGTGCCCTACCATGACAACAACGACTGTAATAATCATAGATCAAGGGGCAGAGTGTTAGCAGCCCCCAGTAGATAAATGTAAATGCAATGTCAGTACTGTTTTTACTAAACAAATAACTTATTACTGGTATAATATATTCTTTGGATGGTCCCCAACTACTACTGGCATCCTATCAGTAATGCTACATCCCTTAATAGTTGTCTTAGTATTAAATTGTATTTGTATTATTAAAATGTTTAGCATGTGCTTTTGGATAAAAAGACTGTACACTAGATTAAAATCACAAACCCATGTTGCCTCACAGTACCTTCTTTTAAACAGGTTACATAAAAAGTGACACTAACGAATATATGTATATCGTAGTGTCAAAAGGGGGATTATGTAGGGATATTAAAGGTTTATATTAGACATGGTTTATATGAAAAATGACTTATTGGTAATTGATGCCTCATAACTAAAGGTTTATGTTAAAAGTAAATTTGTGATTCTAACCTGCAAGCCACCAGCTGTGTCTGTGTGAAGCCTGCTCAAAGAAATACTTTGTATAAAACTTGTTAAACATTAATTAACTCTAAGTAAGCCAAAACAGTAGCTGTTATAGTGTATAGCTAGAGACCCCCACCCTCTGTAAGTTTTCATCTCACTTTATCTTTGATTGTTAAAAGACAGGGAGTCTCACATAAATTGGTAACACCCCAAAAAGCAAAGAGACAGTAAAATAGATGTGATTAAGATAGAGAATGTATGTGACTGAATGGTTAGGGAGTTACCAGTCTGAAGAATTCAGTGTTGGCTGAAGAAGGTGTCAAGTGGGATCAACCAGATGACCCACCACACCTCAAAGGAAGGAAAAACAAGCATCTGACAGAATGGAGCCAGCCATCTGCTGATTGATTTAGCAACAGCAGAATGAGGCAACTCCTATGAACTAACATAGGGAAAAATCCCTATAAAACTGGACTCTAAAGACTGAGGACTTTGAGTCTATGGTTCTGATACCAACCTCCAGGAGCATCAGATGCATCTGACACAGACTCGGCTCCATCCTCATGACCAAGGTACCTGGCCAGTAACTTGGCATGAGCAACATCTAGGCTGGTAACTATAACATCTATACAGAACCTGAATGAATGATTGTGTGAATGAATATGTGTGTGTGTGTGTGTGTGTGTGTGTGTGTATGTGTCTGTGTCTGTGTCTGTGTGTGTATAAGGAATAAGTAGTAATGGAAACAAGTAGGAAAACATTGTCTTTTGTTTTGTTATGGTATTTACAATAAATGTGGCATCTTTGCCTTATCCCTCTTAATAAGATCCTGCTGGTTTTTATTATATTGGTACAACAGCATTTCAGCCATTCCTTTAAATTGCTGGTTTTCTGACACACTGATGGTGACGTTAAAAGAAGTCTGAAACTTTCTCAACAAGCTCAAGTCTTTCAAGTTGTTTATAGTATTGCCACAGCCATTTTTAAAAAATGAACAGAGACTGCTCTTCAATAAAGCTGCTAATGAAGAGTTGCTAGAAGGCTTGGGACAGAGGGCTTTAATTATCATTATGTTTTATGTTTCAGTGAGGACAACAGCACTGAAAATGTTTAATTTGCAGGACAAGGTGGGTGAGGTAATATCTTTTACTGGACCAACTTCTGTTGGTGAAAAAGACAAGCTTTTGAGCTTACACAGAGCTCTTCTTCAAGTCTGGGAAAGGTACTCCAAGTGTCACAGCTAAATACAAGGCAAGATAGATAAGGAGTTCACACACAATGCAAGAGACCATTGAAGGTGAAGTGGGCAGTTAAGACCTTGACCGTCATAGGACAAAGTAGGATTAGTGGGTTATAGATTGTTGTACTGAGCCATAAATCCAGTGTATTTATTAAGTCCATGATTTTTGGTGTCTGGCAGAGTTATGAATTTAAGCTCCAGGCTCATCTTTTGGAAGGGTTGTGCAGGTTTCCTTTGAGGACAAGGACAGAAAGGTCAGATAAGGAGTGATCAGTTTGTGAAAACGTTCACCCATCGGTGAGATGGTGTTTTTGTCTGTTATCATTTTTCTGTGTGAGTTCATTCAAGAGCATAGTAATTGTTTGGTTTCACCCACATAGTTATTGAGGCAGTTAGTGCACTGGATGAAGTACACCCCGTGTTGTGATAGGTCTGTGTAGGAGCCATTGATCTTGAAAGCTGTGTTTTGGGGGGTATAGATAATCATAGCAGTGGAGATATGTCTGCAGGTTTCACATCTGTTGTTATGGCAAGGGCTGGTGCTGCTTTGAGTTTTTTACGCCCATGTGCAGAATAAATTTTGTTATTGTGGTGCCGGTGGTGAGGGCTCTGTTTAGGGGTGTAGGCTCTGGGGTGGGGCCATGGATGAGGGGTTTGGGATGCAGGAGGGGGCTTAGGGGTGGGACAGAGGGTTGGGGTGCAGGGGGTGAGGGCTCCAGCTGGGGGTGAAGGCTCTGGGGTGGGGCTGAGGATGAGGGGTTGGGGGTGCAGGCTGCCCGGGAGCTGCAGCAGGGAGAGACAACTCCCGCCAGCCCTCTCTCACCACAGCAGCTTAGGGCTGGGGGAGAGGCGCCTCTCCTCAGCTGCAGCAGCTCCATCGGGGCTGAGCTGGGCTGGGCGTGCCTCTCCCTTGATAGCCTCTCTCTTAATAGCCTGTTGCGCGGCCACGCAGCTTAGAGGGAATTTAGGTGTCCTGGTCTATCATCTGTGCTTCTGATGATGATCTTGGCAAGGTTGGGGGTTGTCTGAAAGCCAGAAGAAGGGATTCAGGAAAGATTTCTTGCGGGATGTTGTCCCCACTGAGTACGGGTTGTAACTGTTTAATGAGACCCTCATGGATCTGGCGTGGGGTTCAAGTGACAACCAGAGGTGTGTGGTCGGAGGGTTTATTTTTCCAGTATTGGAGCAGGATTTCTGGAGATATCTGGATAGCCTGTTACATGATGCAATCCACTTCTCTGGTGGAGTGTCCTTGTTTTATGAAGGTGGTTTTAAATGTGTTACGGTTTGTATCCTGGACTTTCTTTTGGGACCATATTGTGTTGTAATTTGCAGGATCATCCAGCTTATCACGGTTCTGTGCTTCCACTTTAATAAACTGTTTTATTCAATGGTACATTTGATACTGATGAATCCAAAGAGATCTCTTTTCTGCACTTTTTGAGATGAGCACAAATCCTCTCTCTCTCGTGCTACTTACCAACTCTTGATAAAATTTACATTTTACTTCAGAAGAATTATCTACTTTCATTACTTCAGTCTATTCAGTTACTTTTTTCCTACACTTCGTTCAGCTGTAGACAGGCTGAGTCATACTAATGCATACGTTGAACCATACTAGTCACTTCTTGGCATTATTGTTCAGTAGCTTTCACATTTACAACAGTTAGAATGAGAAACAGCCACCTAGTGAATTCAACGCTATGAAAGAGATGTTAGCCAATCTTATCAAGAACCATAGTATCAGATACCCTGTCTACCTTCCAGAAGTCTCTAGGTGCTAGCAAGCCAACTTCCGTGATAGTTAAGAACTGCACTCACTCCCCTCTTCAAATCCAGTGACAGTTCATTCTAAAAATGCATCTCTCTCCAGTCATCAGTGACTCCTCCCATTTCTCCTTCAGGCTTGTAGACAGAGCTATGAACATTCTTACTACTTTCAAAAGACATGACAAAAACTTTAATGGTCTTATCACTTTTCTTTTAGCATACTGAATACTTAAAAAAGTTTCATTCCCATCTTGAAATTAGAGACTCATGTTTTTAAGATAAACAACTTCCAAATTTCTGTATTGTTCATGTAACTACTTCAGAGTAACACAGAAGTTAAAAAAATGAAAAAAGCCAAACCTCTTTTATCTCACCAGGATTGAAGATTTTCTCAGAAACAAAAACTAAAACATTAAAGACTTTCTCACAACCCTGGATTGTACAGTTTACTATCAAATCTGGCTAAACACCCTATATCGAGGAGGCATACAACTGTTATTTCCTCCAGATGTGTACTCCCTCCCTTCTCTGGTTTGAACCCTGGCCATCAATCCCTCTACAGTCATCATTTTCAGTTAGTCAATGGGAAAGCCAAGACAGTGCAGCATTTAGTTCCAATGAAAAAGAAATGGAGTAATCAAAGGGCCTAGGAGTTTTGTCTGTAATTTTGATGGGCTGGGAGTTCTATAAGTTGACACTGTGCTGATTTGAATATTTTTGTCTCTATATAAACAATTAATTGTATATGTACATTGAGTCTAGAATGGGCACATTCTATGGATTTAATAAAGGGCAGGAAGGGCAGCCAGTACATCCCTCGGCCCGTGCAGTTTCCTGCAGCCCCCATTGGCCTGGAGCGGTGAACCGCGGCCAGTGGGAGCCACGATCGGCCAAACCTGTGGATGCGGCAGGTAAACAAACTGGCCCAGCCCACCAGGGGCTTTCCCTGAACAAGCGACGGCCCTAGTTTGAGAACTGGTGCTCTACACATCACCATAAGTGTAGACATAGTCTCTATTAGAGATCTGTACATCTCTCCCAGCTGGCTAATTTTGGAGGTGCTCTCATGAGCGGTGTGGCAATAGCAAGAACCAACGCTGATGTTCAAGCCACACATGAGCTGCTTTTGGAATTGGTGAGAAAGCACAGGCATCATCATTTCATAAGGAGACAAGATCTGTGGATCACCTCAGCACATAACAAATTACTCAGGTACTACTGGAGGAAAATTCCATTCACTACGCATGGGACAAGTACTGAGGACATGAACAACTACAATGCTCTTTTAATGTTGCTTACATCTTAAAATTATATACACCGCACAGTGAATTTAGATATGTGTATTTGCCCAGCCTATTTCCAACCATCTTAGATGTTGCCCAAAACATCTAATGTCAGATACAGCTTTAAGAGAACAAGAAACATTTTGATTAACTTGTTTTCCCTTAGCAGAAAGGCGACTCCTAGTGGAATTGAGGTGGGCACAATAAAGTTATTTAAAGCCCAGCCTTGTTCCTACTGATCTGTTGAATCACAGAATCATAGAAGATTAGGTTGGAAGGGACCTCAGGAGGTCATCTAGTCTAGATAGCTGAAAGTTGCTGATTGGCAGTTTTCTAAAATGAGCTCTGATTTTAAACTATTCCTGAAATAGAATGAGGAAATAAAACAAATGCAACACAAATAAAGGACTGAACCAAGAACTTCCATGGAAAGAATTACTTACATCCAACGAATCTTCATTCACTAGGATGAGAGACATATTCTGAGAAACAAGCCTGCAGGAGTACCCTGTAAAAGATAAAAACAAGGGTTTCCTTGTAAAAATTACAAATATTTTAATTTCACTTTTGATATAGCACCTTTTATTTGAGGATTTCTAAGGGCCAGATTATGAGCTCCATGGTGAACAGTTACTTACAGGAGTAGTCCGTTGTGAGTAACTGATCAGCAATATGAATAATAATGAATGGAGTGGTTTTTTGTTTGTTTTTGTAGGGGTGGCATAGAGAGACACACATTAACAGCAATGTAAGTCATTTAGTCAGACTACAAGATTTTTCATTGCGCTAATATATTTTATAGGAGTTAGAGGACTGACATATGAAAGAATCCATTTAACCAACAACTGAAATGCAGCCTCCTCTTGGGTGGAAAATAGCAGCTGTTTAGCAGCATACAGCTGTAATGCACAACATTTAGGTCAGTAAGTAAAGAAGAATTTTGTGATTATTATTATCAAGGATGTTTCTGCCTTATGCTCTTCATAACTTACCTTAAGTATAATTATGGTCCATAATAATATAGCTTTGCAATAATATTTTGGGCAATATTTTACAATGAATACATTTGTGTTGACTAGATAAGGATTCCTTTCTACAAATAAAAGAGGATTGTGGCCAGCAGTGAGACTGTATGCCTCTGTTGAGAAAATGATGAAGCATAGCTAGTAAAACAGAATTCACAGTAGGAAAGCTGCACAATCCATGACTTTCTGTGCTATTCCACCCAAAGAGACTCACTATCAGAAAGAGTAATTAAACCTTTTAGTGGGTAATGACAAACAAAAAACAGACTTCATAAGAAAAAACACATAATGATTATTTCGGCTCCAGTGTAATTCCAGCCTACTACTCCATTAAGGGGGGAAAAAAGTCCCATATGCTGAATTTAAGGGGGAAAAAAATGGAATTTTTAAATTAGCTCCAGACTGAAGAGCTACATTTTTTATTTTCACTGAAAAAAATGGGATATTACAACTTTAATCATTTCCCTCCATGTCAGACTTATTCTTTCCCCAGGGAACGGCTGCAGCTTTATGCAGTAGACTGTTACAAATTCAGTATAACTAATTCAAAAGGATTTTCTAGTAGTTTTTGATTGGAACAACAGCTGCAACAGTGAGCAGTAATTTTGAAACTGCTGCTCGCTGTTTTATTTTACATCTTTCAAATCAAGCAAGACGCCATTTGACAGCTGGAGCGGGATGAAGAAGTTCTGGCGAAAACGTTAAGCAGTTCTGCTATATGTCTTGGCAATTATAGAGTAAAGAGGGCCCAATCCTGCAACTAGTGAAGTCAATTGAAGTTTCATCGTTGAGTTAAATAGGAATAGGAAAAAAAGCTCAGAAAGAGGGTACAAAACACAAACCAATCACCATTTTATAAGATTCTTATATATTATGCACAATTTCAGACCTCTAACATCTTGAAATATAACATCAGTGTGTTAAAAGTATTGTAATTGGCACTTAAAGTTGCCAAATGACATTTATAAGTATATATTCTATACAAATGGTTAATATAGTTACTTCTGGCAGTGCTAATATGGCAAATTAAAACTAAAAGTTCAGACACTCCAGTTTGGTAAAATGAGATCAACTTCTGGATCAAAGCTAGGTATAAAATGTCAATCCACACTTGTAAATTGGGGTCTAGATCCTTAATCCAAAAAATTAACTAAATCCATAAAGTGGCTGAGACAGGCACCTCCAGGACTTTTATTTACCTGAAATTAACCGTTAAATTAAAGCTAGAAGGGTGCCAGAAGTTATGCACAGTGATTGTAAACCTTTTTACTTACAAGAGAACTTCAAAATGTAATCTAAAACAAGCTTTACAAACATGATTCAAACTGTACACAAAATGTTACTGCTAAACATTAGCCTAACTATAGTGATAATTTAAAGGCACAGTTTTAAAAAGGTATCCCTGCTTTATTTTGAGCATGTGTATACATTTCAAAAAGATATGAATTAGTAAAAAACAATGCCAGATATGATTCAGTCAGTCACAGAACAAGGTTATGTAAATCATATGACTTCACTAATTAACATAGACACTATTCTGAAAGGTCTGTACTGACACCCATTGTTGCATTTTACTAGCTATAGCAAATAAAAAGAAAGTGCTTTTGTGGTTGTCGACTATTGTCCTTTGAGGAGCAAGCTGAGATCAACAAACTGATTTTACATAAGATTCACACCAGATGCAGTAGTAAATGACTCTTAAAAATATTTAGATATTAAGCCACCCACCCTATTTCTACTAGAAATACTACCACTTCAGAAAATTCTGTTTAATCCATTTTAGTGCCTTTGAATTCTACAGGTACACTGAGATCTTAGACAATTCCAGTAAGCAAACAATAACTATATGAGTCATGCAGACTGCATCTGAAATTTCACTTACACTAACTGAAGCCAATTTTAAAGCTAAATAATGAAAATTAACCGAGTGTCTGAAGCTTCGCTAAAGTAATGCAAGTTCAGTCACAGAGTTCCAGAATTTTGGCAAAAGGCCACTCAGAAAATTACTAACAGCCTACCTGCAGTTCTGTGTCCATAATGGCTCATAGGTCACTTATGTTCAAACAGCTAAAGGCCTTAAAGTCAGAGCTAATTTGATGATGCTAAGAAAGTATCTGCTTCAACAAGAAAACAGCACATTACTAAGATAGGTAATTCCTAAAGGAAAAAAAGCTAATGGCTGTTGGTAAAGATTTGTAAACCCACAAAGAAAGAAAGGCAAGTGTGAGTTGTGCTTTATACAGGCTAACTGTAGCTTTCTTTGAGGACTGTAGTGAGTCGGTGTGGCTCCCCTCCTGCCCGGCAGAGGAAGTGCCCTTGCAGGCACCCAAGTGGGCGGAGCCACCACCACCTGTCCCCGCCCCCCGGAAGTCAAGGGGCGGGACAGGAAGTAGAAAAGCCAGCCGCCAGAGCTCAGTCGGAGCTCAGCCACCGCCGGGAGCAGACGTACTGGCGGGAGTTCCTGACTGAGAACCCTCCAGGACCCGAGGCAGATGTCCTGACTGGCCAGAGCTTCCCCGCGCCCACTATGAAGAGGAGCCGCCGGAGCTCCCCCGCCCCTGCTGTTACCCGGAGGAGCCGCCTGAGCGCGCCTGGCCGGACTTCCCCGAGGAGCTGCCAGACCTGCCACCAAGCCCGGGCCTTGAGGAGCCTATGCAGATTGACTGGCCTGGAGCTGGTGCCACGGACGAGGTAGGCCCTGAGGGGGAAAGTGGAAGTAGCCCGGGGGTAGCCGACCCCTGTCAGGCTGCAGACGCAGAGGTCCCGATGTCAGTGTGTTGCGGTCAGGACCCCACTGACCAGCGGCGGTGATAGCTGCTGCTAGGGCCCCGGGCTGGGACACAGTGGAGTGGGTGGGCCTGTGTCCCCACTGCCACCCCACGCACGGGTGGCAGTTTTCCCCCTCACCCAACGCTCAGGTGTAAGGACCTGGGCCTCTTCACCTACTGGTAGTTTTGCTGCTCAGCCCCTGCACCAAAGGGCCTGAGCTCCTTATTGTACTATTTGCTGCTCAGCCCCTGCACCTAAGGGCCTGAGCTTATTGTACCGTTTGCTGCTCAGCCCCTGCTCCAAAGGGCCTGAGCTTATTGTACTGTTTTCTGCTGCACAGCCCACAGTGACAGCGGATGCGTAAGGAGTCGGTGTGGCTCCCCTCCTGCCCCAGGAGGGTCGAGCCCCGGCCCACTCGATTACAAGGACTTTTTGGTAAGGATGATGGTTGCAGACTTTGGCAACAAGGTAACACTGGGACTATGTATGTATATATGTGCATGACAGCCTGTCCATTCACAAGACCAGATTGAGTGAAGCTCTGCCTCTCTTCATCTGATAAGAAGGGCTGAAGGACTTTAGAATTAACTAGATAGGCTCTTAGGTACTTGCTTGTCCTATATAACATGGTGGCACATCCATAAGCATGTGAGACAGTAAACACATGGGCAGAAGTTCCATAAAACAACAGACATTTGCTATGGGATAGAAATCCAAATTAGGAAATTTGATTCCAATTCCGTTCTGTCTTCTAGCGAACTTCCTAAAACTGTTTGGTACTTCAGGATCAGGATTGAGATGCGTGCATTGCTCATCAGCCTTACCAAGAAAATAATTCAAGATCTGAAGAGATGGTGTTCCATTTGTTTCAAACTCATAGGCTGTTTTCAAAGAGGCCTCTAAAAATATACCTAAAATATATATTCTTTAAAAATCTACATTTGCAATGTGTAACGGGTCGACTCACCCCTGCGGCGCCTCCTACTGGTGACTCTGGGAATTAGCTCTGTTCCAGCCCGGAGCGCCCTCTGCAGCCCAGTGATCCACCTGTCCTCTGGCCCGAGTCCCTCCCTGGACCCCGGTGCCCTTGCACATGGGGTGCTGCCCCCAGCAGTAACCCCTTTTCTCTCTGGGTTTCCCCTGCCTCGGGAACCCCCCACCCTACTATCCCCACTTCGCCTCAGTAGTGGCTACTGCCCAGTCTCTATCTAGCCCCTGTTCGCTGGGGCAGACTGCAGTATCCAGTACTCATCATCAGCAAAGGGGGTTTGGACCTGCTGCCTTGGCCTACCCCTAGGTTGCCCCTTGCAACCCCCAGTACCTTTAGCCCTCTGCTAGGCCGCAGCCTGGAGTTTTCTAGGCTGGAGCTTCCCCAGCTCCTCAGCCTTTCCCCAGCCCTGCTTCACCCTAGGTACCTTGTTTAGCTACTAAGCAGCTAGGCCCATCTCTCTCTGAAGGCAGAGAGAGACTGTCTGGCTTCTGGCTTCCCTGCCTTCTTATAAGGCCCTGTTGCACTGTTTGGGGCGTGGCCCCCAGCTGCAGCCACTTCCCCAATCAGCTCAGCCTTGAGAGCCACTGCTCTCAAGCCCTCCCAGGCCACTTTTTAAACCCCTTCACAGCAGGAGCAGGGTCCACCCTGCTACACAATGCAAAACAGACAGACAATCAGAAGGACAGCTGCTCCTTGTATTATATTATTACTATTTACTATTGTATTGTGGTAGCACCTAGGGCTCTACTCTGGACCAGGACTCCACTGGGCTAGGGGCTGTAGAAGCATAATAGGCACGCATGCCTGCTTGCTCAGATAACTGAAAGGTTTTTTATAAGCAAGCTGTTGCACTTGCATACAGGGCAGGCACTTTTTCTATATGGTCATGGAAAAGTTGGCCTCCTCTACCACGGCACTGGGAATGAGATGGGCTTTTTAAATTTCTTACTAATAACCAGTTGTTTATTTTGGCTGTAGACTTTCCCTTCTTGTATCTCATTAGAGGGCAGTGCCACATTAGAATATTCTGTCACAGTATGAAGGGCAGTGAAGTAGATAGAAGCTGGCACCCAGACAGTTCCTGTAACATCCATCGATGGGTCTCAATGGCATGAAGCAAGACCAACTCCTGCTCCCTCTTATGGGCATGAAGCTGTGAAGGGGTCAATCTATCATGATTATTCACCTGTAGGTGAAGACAAGCTTGTCACAGAGCACAAGCTTGTCACATAGATGAAGCTGTAGAGGGCTGAGCTGGATAGGTCCTTCCTGAGGACTGTGTTGGTGCAGTCAGTTTGGCTCTGCTGGCAAGGTGGCAAGGGCTCAGGAAGAAGTGACTCAAGAGATATGGCACTTTCTAGTATATGTGGATGGACAAGGATATCTTGGCCAATTGCCCCTACCTGTTCAAACCAGACATATTCCACTGGCTTAAAATTGGCAGGTGACATTTTCAACATCAATTTCCAGAGTCATCTGAATTCCAGCCAAAAAGGTCATGTGACCATTTATAGACAGATGGAAAACAACATCCATAGCCCATCACCCTACCTATTCTGTATTGTTCTTATGGTGGTTTTTTAGCTGCTCTGAAAGATCTCAAGGAAAGGGCCACCACCACTTCCCTGAGGCTTGGTCTACATTAGGAATTTATGTCGGTATAACTACGTCACTCAGGGCTGTGAAAAATCCACACCCCTGAGTGCTTTAGTTATACCAACCTAACCCCTGGTGTAGACAGTGCTATGTCGATGGGAGGGCTTCTCTCCTTGACATAGCTACCCCTTCTTGGGGAGATGGAGTACCTACGCCACTGGAAGAAGCTCTCCCATTAGCATAGAGAGCACTTCTTCACTAAGTGCTACAGCAGTACAGCCACAATGGCGTAGCTGCGCTGCTGTAAGTGTAGACAAGCCCTTAGAGTATTTATTCCACCATCTAATATGTCTCACTGCAAGACATTTCTCCTGATATTTCTCCTACATTCTTCTTTCTCTAATTTCATACCATTATTTCAAGTAGCTCCCCTTTGTATCATGCTGAAAAATTCCTCTCCCTCCTTAGTGTACATACTCTGGTAGTCATGACTTAGCCAAGATTCAGAGATTTAGGGTGAAATCCTGGCTCCACTGAAGTCAATGGCAAAATTCCCACTGACTTCAATTGGGCCAGGATTTAACTCACAGTTCCTTTAATCTTTCCTCATATGTCAATCCCTCACACAATTAATCTTTTTTTTTTCTCTTCTCTGAACTCTCTCCAGTTTGTCCATATCTTTCTGGAAATAAGATACACAGGACTGAATGATATATTCCACAGAAGTCTTTCCCCTGTAGAAATCAATATGATATTTATATATACACACATACACACACTACACAGGAAAAAGTACAATAAAAGAACATTAAAGGTTGAAAAGCCAAGCATTCAGATGTTAAGAAATGCCAGAATAAAGGTTCCCTGTGCAACTTTATTTCAGCCCCAATTGTTCATATGCATTATCAAACAGTCTTCAATCACATCTCATTTTTTCACAGGACCCCTGCCTCAAGATGGACAGTGCTCACTTAATGAGCAGCTATTTCCCCTCCACATTGTTCAATGTGTGGCCCCATCCCTTAGTTACTGCAAACTATTCAAACCCTGCTCTGAAGACAAATGAATTTCCTCATGGGCTTTTCTATGGTGCTCATCATTATAGTATATGAGTGTTTCACAATTTATTTTCAGAACACCTCTGAGACGAGGAGGTATTTATTTGCTCTGTTTTACAGACGGGGAACTGAGGCAGAGAAAGATTCAGGTCAAAAGTGTTCACTAATTTTGGGTGCGATACCTAGGATCTGATTTTTCAGAGTACTTAGCATCATATAGCACTTTGTATGCACAAGCACAGCTCCCGCTGCCTCCAATTGCAGCTTTGTGTAATCAGCACTTCTACCAATCAGACCCCAGGCTCTCAAGTCAGGCACCTAGAAAATGAGAAACACACAATTAGGGTTTGACTACACCCTCAGCAGTGAGCCTATAAGCCTGGGTCAAAAGACTTCCTAAAAATAGTTACCATGCTACAAATAGCTGTGGAGAAATTGCAACTCAGGCTGGAGCTTGGGCTCTGAAGCCTAGAGCATGAGCCGCAATTTAAAAGCACTGTTTATACAGCTCTTTTTAGCACAGTCGTGTGAACCCCGCAAGCCTGAGTCTGTCAACCCAGATTCGGAGGTTTGCTGCCATGGGCTGCTGCCAGCTGTGCAGGCATACTCTCATTGACTACTCTGAAAAATTTGGTTTAAGTGACTTGATTAGCACCACATAGGAACTAGAATCCAATGTACCAGGGCAGCATCCAACTGCCTTCTCTTTCTGTAATCCCCTGGCTCATTCATTACACATCTCCCAACTGGTGCAAAAAATTAAGCAATGGCCTGACAACAGCCTCCTTCAGAATACAACCCTGATTCATCTTCAGAGCAGGTCTGTCGTATACACTGAATGAGGCAGGTATTCTGTGGAAGAAATTGTATATGATCATGTAATTGAAGACTGTATCATAATGCATACACACCTGGGTCTGAATTAAGGTTTCACAGGCAACCTTAATTGTGGTATTTTCTAAGTTTTAAGTGCTTGACTTTGCAACTTTGATAATGTTCTTTTAATGGATTTGTGTATACTTTTCTATACTGAAAAAAACAAATGTAATCATATGCATCATATTGACACCCACATGGGTCACCAGCAGGGTTGAAACCTTTACATCCATAGCACAGCCCTGTGCCACTTGTTCTAATGGAGTAGGTGACAACAGAAGTTGTCATCCTCTGTGTGGACAAGCACTAACTAGAGGTGATACACACACACACACACACTTTGCCAGAGGGTTTCACAGATATTTGCTGACAGCAGAGGAATAGTGAGACTCAGGAACGTTGGGTTTCCTTCCAGGCTCTGGAGGGGAGTGAGCTCTAGTGGGCACAGGTTCCGCAGCCCTGCTTCACTCCCAGGTACCTTCTAACTCCCCTGCAGCCAGGCCAGTCTCCCTCCACCACTAGAGGAGAGACTCTCCTCAGCTTCTGGCTGCCCTGGCCTTCTTATAAGGTCCAGCTACCCTGATTGGGGTGTGGCCCAGGTGTAGCTCCTTCCCCAATCAGCTTGAGCTTTTTCTCCTAGCCCCTAGCCCTCTCCCAGGGCTGGCTTCCACCCTGTCAGGGCTGGAGCAGGCAACCAGCCCGCTACAGGCTGAATGTTTAGCTATCTTTTATTTTTACCTTATATTGGCCTTTGAGCTAGGGGAGAGAAGCAAATGGTAGGAAGTGACCAAGGGAGGGTAACTCAGGGGGACTCTAGGGTGCCAGACACTATTGACCCCTATTAGGGCCCTGGGTTGGAGCCCGGTGGAGTTGGAGGGCCCAGGCTCCCCTACCAACTGGCCCCAGTGCAGGAGGGGCTTAAGTCTCATGCCCACTTCATTCCTCATCTGGTAAGAAGAGAGACTGGACTGAAAGACTTTCCCACTGGGAGGTGGCACTAGGCCACCTACCCAATGAGGTGTATTACACAATCATTATTGAAGATGGTAAAGAAGAGCTAGTCCTGGATGAGATGGAGGTATTCAGAGGAATACCTGGTTCGGATGACTCAATTCCTTACATGTGCACATGATGACAGCAAAATTCACAGAACTTCTTATTGTCAACAGAAGAGAGGTCTCAATTTTGTACAGCTGTTCCCTAGGAGACTGGGTTCTATGAATCGGTCACCCAAGGAGGCTTATGTATACTAGAAAAATAGGTTAAAGCTGGGGTTAAAAATAGGTTAAAGTACATAACCATGGCCTTTTTCCTACAGTAGATGTCTTTTACTTCGATTAAGCAGGTTATGGCGTACCTACGTTCCCCGTAGTTCCTTTCTATGGTGCTTCTCTCTGTAATTTGTTTTCATATCTATTTCTTCAATATTGAGTAGCACCTGTTGTGGAGCAGATACACCATTATAACCTAAAGGGCCAAATTCTCCTCAAATATGTTCCATGGATAGCAATTCATTTCAGACAATCTGCTTTCCCTCTCCATGTACAGAACTGCATGCAGAACTGAGAGATTTTTGTTATGAGAAATTATAATATAGCCCTAAGCTATTAATGTTAAGAACTTTTTCATAGAAGATGATTTCCCCCTATTGCTGGAATGCTACTTTCACCTTCAAATAGACAAACTAGGCTGCATCTTAAACTCTAATTAACATTTTTCATTCAATGGACGTTACAATGGCTTCTTAATCACTAACACCAGTTACCTTAGCGCACACATTTGCTACATATCTTCACAGTTCTGTATCAGGTGAATTCAAAGCAAAATAAAATATGAAGGTTGCTGTTGCTACCTATGTTGAGTGCTGTTTCCTGTTTGTCCCCTGTCAGGATCCATATCTTGATTTCTGCTTTCATTAGTGTTGCTATAGTTTCTGGAACACCAGCTTGAAGGCGGTCCTCAATGGCTGTAGCTCCAAGAAGCAGTAAATCCTGAAACAAACATAAGAATTTGAGGGGTTGTTTTCTTTAGGCCAATATCAGCTTAGACCACACTCAAAAGGGAATTAATGACTGCATGCTGTACCTCATCACTAATACAGTGTTTTGGCAAGAGCTGAAGAAGTTACTCACCTTGTGCAGAAACAATGGTTCTTCAAGATGTGTGTCCCTATGGGTGCTTCACTGTAAGTGTGCTTGCGTCCTTGCACTGCTGATCAGAGAACTTCAATAGCGGTGTCCAGCAAGCCCACACATGCGCTGTCTCTCCTCGTGCTGTGCCCGAGGCTAGCCAGTGCGTGCAGGCTAGCCCCACTAAGTTCCTTCTCTAGCACAGAGTAATTGACAAGCACTCCGAAGTAGAGGAAAGAGAGTGGGTTGTGGAGGGACACACATCTTGAAGAACCATTGTTACTCCACAAGGTGAGTAACTTCTTCTTCGAGTAGTATCCCTGTGGGTGGTCCACTGTAGATGACTCCCAAGCAGTATCGTTTCTGGAGGGCCAGGACTTCAGAGTCTGGTCCATTACAGATGGCAGTACTGTGGAGCTAGAGATGGCGGCGGAGTCTCTGGTGATCACATAGTGTTCTGTGAAAGTGTGGGCTGACACACATCACCGCTCTACAGATCTCCGAGATAGGAACATTCTTGAAGAAGGCAACGGATGAGGAAATCGACCTTATGGAGTGTGTACAAACAGTCTGGAGAGGTCATACTGCAAACTTGGTAACACTGTCTGATGCAAGTTGAGACCCATTTGGAAAGCCTTTGGGCTGATACTGCTGAGCCCTTGGATCTTTCTGCAACAAAGAGGAAAAGCTCAGGGGACTTCCTGAAGGCCTTAGTCCTGTCCAGGTAGAAGGCTAGGGCTCTCCTGACATCCAGGGTATGCAACATAGCCTCCCTGCTGTCTCGGAGAAGCTTGAGGTAAAACATTGGAAGGTGAATCAATTGATTCATGTGAAACAGGGAGGTAACCTTAGGGATGAATTTTGGATGTGGCCTAAGAGTAACCTTTGTCACTGAAGAATACCATATTCAGTGGATACACCATCAGAGCAGTTCTCTCTCCTATTCTCATGCCCAAAGTAATCACTATCAGAAAGACCATTTTCATGGAAAGGTATGTCAGCAAACAGGTGGTCAGAGGTTCAAAAGGCCTAGTCAAAGCTTTCAGTACCAAGTTTAGGTCCCACGTGGGAGTCAGAAGTCGAGGTTGTGGGAAAAGGTTTACTATTTCCTCGAGGAACCTGGATGTGACAGCACTGAGTACCCCTCAACAGGCTGGTGGAAAATTGTTGTAGCTGCTAAGTGAACCCTGAGACGGCTTAGAGATAGACCCCATTTCATTAGGGTCAATTCATAGTCTAGGTAGGATATGTGGAAGAGTCACAGATGTTGGGGAGATTTGTTAAGAAGAGCACCAAATCATTTTTGCGAGTAAGTATGTCAAGTCAAGGACTTTCTGCTGTGCAACAGAACCTCTTGTACCTCCCTTGAATAGGAGCTTTCTAGATGTTGGACCCAAGCAGAAGCCATGCCTTGAGGTGGAGAATCCCCAAGTCGGGATGTAGGGTATGTCCTCTGTTCTTTGAGAGGAGGTGCAGAATGGCTGGGAGAAGGATTGGTGGGCACGTCGCAAGCTGTGACAGGTAAGGGTACCAGGTCTGCGTCAGCCAAGTAGGAGGAATCAGAATGACATGGGCTCCGTCTTTTTATTTTCTGCGAGACCTTCAATAGTAGGGGAAATGAAGGGAAGGCGTTATTATACTGACAGATGAAGAGAAGGGAGTTACTTTACAAGTGGAGAACCAGTGTTGACAGGGCCAATTCAATCAGGGTGGATGTAGTCCACTCCCAATAATTGATGAGGAGGTGCCAATACCAGGAGAGGCAAAGCTGCTTTTGTAATGAGCCAGCCACTCCCAGTCCCTATTCAAGCCCAAATTAACGGTGTTAAATTTGCAAATGAATTTTAGTTCTGCAGTTTCTTTGAGGTTTTTTTTATTCAAGTATGGCTACTTTTAAATCTGCATCTGTAATTTAAATCTGGCTGCATCTGTAATTTTCACTCTGCATCTGAAGTGGGTTCTTTACCCATGAAAGCTTATGCTCAAATAAATCTGTTAGTCTTTAAGGTGCCACTGGACTCCTCATTGTTTTTATGGATACAGACTAACAAGGCTAGCCCCTGATACATCAGGCCTGAGAGCCACCTTCATGAAGATGATCTTCTGTCAGTGCTTTCTGTGCTTACGAGATCATGGAGGAAGTTGCTGGCAAAGACCACACTTTTGCTGGATGTGGCCTTCCCTGAGGCAGTGAATGCACTGGGAGTGCTTGTCTGTAATCGGGATCACCTCTTTGCAAGCAAGGCACTTCTTGAAGCCTGGAAAACCAAGCATACCCCATTGATGGGGAAGCGTCCCCAGTGGGGGAGAAAAGAAAGGGGGCAAAATAAAGTATTTTTTTATTATTATTTTCAAGGGTAAAATAAGAAAGGAGAAAAAAAACTAGAACTATAACTAGGAGACTAACTAGTTATAGATATATAAAATAAAGCAAAAGTCTTATAATGGCTCCATCTCTAGCCATGGGCAGTTGAGAAGGAACTGAGGAGGGTTCGCCCATGTGCGCAGACTAGCCTCATGGCGCAGTACGAGGAGAGACAGCACATGTGCAGGCCTAGTGGACACTGCTACCAAAGTTCTCCAATCAGCAGTGCAGAGACACGAGCACACCTACAGTGGAGCACCCATAGGGTCACTACTCAAAGGAGAAATACAGTACAGTAATTTTTTTTGTGGTTCTTCTATTTTCTCTGCGTACAATCCATATTTTAGAGATGTATAATGGAGCCAAATGTTTCTAATCAGAAAAATAGCAACATTTCAAAAGCAATTAATTGAAGTTACACAACTTTAACTTTAGCCAGTGGATGAACATACATACTGGTGCATTCACTAATCACCATAGCAATATGCTTGAACGGTCACAATCTGTATTTCTTAAGCTCACAAAACAGAAATCACCTGGCGTCACATCATTTAAACTATTTCCCCTCCAATAAAATGTAAACACAGCCTGCATACAATCACTCAAGGCTAAAATTATTGCAATTATTTACGGACATAATCACATCATATGTAACACAAATGAAATGAATATTGAACAATCCAAGTATCTGTACTGTATATAGGTATACCATATTCCTGGAAAGAAAAAGAATGTCTCGTACAACTAGTTAGTGCTACAGAGCTTTGCATATTTTTCTGAAATTTTAGGGCCATTGCAGGAAAGGATTTGGCCATGTTACAGAAAATATGGCAGACAAAATGCTGCAGAAGTAAAAGCAGCAAACTCTGCCAAATAAAGCCACAGTCCTATCTGCCAGTTTTAACCTTGAAAGCATTTAAGTAATTCATCAGCCAAAGGAGAGGGGATTTTTTAATACATTTTGTAATAATTTAACTTAGTTATTTGTAACTTTACAGATATTGTACAGGAAAAATTTCAGCGGCATAGACTGAAAAAAGTATCTTTTGGACTGAGAATTAGAAAAATAAATATGAAAACTGGAGTGGATACAACAGTAGAAAAGTGAGAAAGAGCGAGAGTGTGCATACGTGTGTGTAATATATACATATATTCCAGCAGCTGTATTTATTAATTCAACATGTGATACATTTAGCAAAATAATCCTGCTTGAAGACTATGGAGCTATTCACATGCATAAGGTAAGCAGGATTTAGCCCTCAGCAGCATAAACGTCTACGGTTGTTACCTTTTCAATGATCTCATAGCACTCCTCCATCTTTTGAGTTCTGTCTTTCAAAATTGTGCTGGCTTCATTATAAACATTTAACCACTCTTGATAAGAATTTTCTGACAGGTCCGCATATGCAATGCACAGAGTCCTCAAACCTACAAAACAGAATATAGATGTTGCACACATTAACCTACTGATGGGGAGGATCACATCATTACAATTCTTCTATTGACTGAACCACCTGATGCTAAACACCTGGCCCCCTCACTGGAGTCAATGATAGTTTCGCACACATAAGTAATGGAACATCGAGCTCTAGAAAGGCAAGACAATCTCCCAGTACAGTTTGAAAACATTTGGGTTTTTCCACCAACTTCACCCAAATGAGGCAGATTATGAATTTACTGACACTGGCGTAAATCTAACCAATTCCACTGACTACGCTGGATTTACACCAGTATAACCAAGATGAGAAGCTGGCCTAACATGCACAAACCTCTCCCCAATTATCAGTAATCTAGTAATACTGGAGCAACAACAGTGAAATCTTTCATCTAATTTTTCATTTGAGGCTGAAAGTGATTTGTTTTAAATGTAATTACTATAAGTTACACAACCCCAATGAGGTTGGTAAGTATTATTATTATTATATTTCAACAGTAGGTATTTCATATATGTAATACTACTCATCCCAAATTATTGCTCATCCCAATACTTCCTTTCAGAGAAGACACTGTACTCTCCCCCTCTGTGCATGCATATTAACTCATAGCTATGTGAATGGGAGTTACACCTACACAATACATAGAGAATAGGCCCCATGGAGTATGAAAAAGATCATTTTATTAGACGGCTGATCAAGTTTAACATATATGAGACCATGTCTACACTACAAAATAAGTGAACCTAATGTACACTGGCATACAGCCACTGCAGTTATTAAATTGCTTGTGTGTGTGTGCACATGTGGCACCTTGTGTCGGCAATGCCCGTTCTTACCAGGAGCACTTGTATCGATTGTACTGTCAGTGTGGGGCATTGTGGTATGGCTCCTGAGAGCCAGCAAAAGTTGATGTAAGCGTCAACCTAATTATAGAAACTGACTCTACGCTGCTCAGGGAGGTGGTGTTACTGAATTGGCATACAGAGGCACTTACGTCAGCGGGAACCAAGTTTAAATGAAGACTCTTCCACAGCTAGGTCAACACAAAGCATCTTACATCAACCTTACTGTGTGGTGTAGACCAGGCCTAAGTAATAATTTTTATTCTGGCATGAGGCAGTCAGCAAAAGGAGGAAGCATGCCATATAAAATAGAAAGGCTTTATTATTTGGGATTAGAGGAGTTCATAGAACAAACTGGAAAAAATAGGACTGAGGAAAAAATACATTTTTACAGTAATAAAGTAAAAGGTATATAAAATGAACAAAGCCTATATCCCTTTTAGCACTTCCTTGTGAATGACTGTGTCATGGATTTGTCACCAGTAAAATAAAAAGTTGGCATGTTTGATTTTAGACTGTAAGCTCCTACGAGCAGTACCAGTGAGCCAGATTCAGACATGAATCTACATGAGTTTAAGTTGCAATGCACATATTTTTCCCAGCTCTTTCAGCTTGTATGTTACACTAGCTTAGACACTTAGGGCCTAATTCTCATCTCTTCTGATCTTACACTGCTGTAATTCCATTGATTTCAGTGTAGTTACTCCTGATTTACATGAATCAAAGTGAGATCAGAATCAAGTCCCTACTCCCCCTTATTCTTATGCAGGACTCAGTACTGCTCCCACTGAAATCACCATGATTTCAACAGAAGCAGGATCAGCTTGTAAAATCCTTTTTTAGACTTACACATGGGTAAGTGAGTTTACCTTACATATACTACATATCACCCTATGAATTTGTCTTTATTTTTGTCTTGTTCAACACTCAACAATTTGTTGACATTTAAAAATTAATACATAAAATACTAATAATAATTCAAAAATTTGATTCATACTTGCATATTGTTTCACTTACCTTCTGTGGCAAAGTATTCAAGATGCAATAGTGTTTGCTCCATATACTGGGAATCTTTTGAAAGTCTCTCAAAAATAACATTATCCTATCAAAACCAAATTAAATATAAAGAGTAAATTCACATGTAAACTCTTCACTCATGTACCTACAATGCACAAGTGTTCAACCCCTCAAGATCTAACTGATGTGAGGTGCCTAAAGTGGACATGATAATATCTGAAAATGAAAATACATACAATAATGAATTTTGGTTTACCTATGAAATGGATCTAGCTTCACTTAGAAAGCCAAAGCTGGAATGTTACAGTTTCTACCACCATATATGAACTCCAAGCAGAAGTGAAAAGGAGTGGGATACTGTAATTGCTTTGCAAATACAAAAACACAAACATTGTTTCTTTAGATTTTTCTTCCCTTACCCCCAAACTTGTTACACTGTTATTTAAATTTAGAATACAGTACTGCAAAGATGGAATGCTCCATTTTGAATTACTGAAGTGAGCCTGGGTTTTCCAAGAGCAGAAGAGTCCTGAACAATAAAAAACAAAGTTCCAACACAGATCCATACTTAAGAGTTTTATCTTGCAATTCTTACTCAGGCAAAACTCCCATTTATGTCAACGACAGTTTTGCCTAATTAAGAAGTCAGAACAATAAGCAACATAGGTTGGATTCCATTGCTGGGAATCGCCTTAGAAGCACCATCCATTACTGCCTGTGGTTATTTCTGGGACTGATAAAGGTCTGGGGTGGAGGGGAAATGATGGGAGAAAAGTTGCCTGAGAAATCAGGAACAGAAAAAAGGTTTTTACACATACAAGAAAAGGAACTTCATTTTTAATATCTAGATGTACTTCAAATACAGTTGTACATAAATAAGTAATTTATAATATCACTTTCATTATTTTATGAGACCAAGACAAGAATATATTCAGAGTTCTGCCCAATAAATGCAAACTCACTTTCAAAAGTTATGGCAACTACTTTTCTTAAAACAAAACAAGTTGATTTTTGGTGTCATTCTTGCCTCCCCTGATCTTGCGATTGTTGCGGCCCCTTTGCTGCTGCTAGAGGGTATTCTCCTGTTCCCACTGAAGTCAAAGGCAAAACTTCCACTAACATCTATGGAGCAACATCAGACCCACAATACCTCTCCTCTTTATTCTTCCCAATGCTAGTTCTGTGATGTGTAACAGCTGTAACATTCAGCAACACAAAACTGACAGCAAGAGGAAGAAAGAGCACAGCAGTGTGAAAACACAGATGTCAGGCATGGTCAGTTCTGTTGGGTCCAGATTTATGTGTGACTTTCAAAAGTTTTAAGCAATGTATAATTACAGTGGCCTTGATTCACCTCTGTTATTCCACTTTCATGTTGGCATAACTCCACTGAAATCAGCGGAGCTACACTGGAGTATAGTAGAGATGCATCCAGCCCTGTATTTCAAATGATTTTTTTAAAGTGTGTTTAAAAAAAAAAACACGCACTATAGTAAATTAGAGCCTTACGGTAAAATGTCACAGAAGTAGCACTGTTAAAATAAACAGAGATTTAATTCCACCTGATAAAACTGAGCCACCCTCCATCACTTCCCACTGAATTTAAAGCCACACCCTGCTGTGTTTGTTGATGCCTCTCATTTTTTACAGTCGTTTCATTTTCATACATTATCCCTCCTGTTGGTGAAAGTAGAAGCATAGCATATTATGAGCAGGGACAACTAGCAGCAGCAGATATAGAGATGGGAGAAAGCAGAAGATCACGAGACAGGCAGGGCTAAATGCTTGAGAACAGACTCCAGTTTTGAAGGTTCAGGCCACAGTGTTTAGATGTCTAACTTCCTGACTGTACCTGCACATCAGGGGAGACATCCTGCCTGCACTGAAGTCAATGGCAAGACTCCCACTGACTTTAACGCAGGCAGGATTTCAGTTCAGGCACTGAGAGTCCTAAATACTATGTGTGCCTGCAAACAAAATCAGAGAACAGGTTAAGGCTCCTTAAACATTCGGCCCCTAATACGTGCAGCTAACAGATATTCATTAAAAGGGACAACATTTCAACATTCTAAAAACAATGTGACTGCTGCAGCAACTCGAAATATTTCCAATATTCTCTGTTAGTAGTAGCGGATTACTTACAGCCCCTTTGCAGTACAGACGTAGTCGCCCCGTTGGAGTTCGAACTATTACAGACATTCTCTTTCTGTTACTATGAGAAAACAAACAGTCATTTTAAATTATTTTCTAATCAGATCTATGGTTCTAGGAGTAAAAGCACAGTCTGATCCACAAGTTTTCTTCCATACACTTGGCACATTTTAAACTAGGTCATACAAAAACACTCGTAAATGTACAATACATAACAATCTTACACATGCCGTTTCTATCTTCCGATCTTATGCTTCTTTAATCAATATGAACATAAATGGCCTGATTTATAGTAGTTTATGGCATACAGATGCACACCCATATTTGCATTCCTAATGTACACGGGAAATTACTGGGACTGCCTAAACTAATCTGGTATTCCTGAAGTTGGTAATCTGCATGCACAGATATTGGCTCATACAATTAATGTAATTACGCACACACAAATTAGGCATGAATTGCAAGTGAGAGTTTCTATGTCTAAAACTTTTTGAAAATCATGCCCCAAATAATTTACCATAACTTTTCAAAAACAAAGATAAACTCACTGAATACTCCAGTTCAAAAATACAATTGATTATCATATAGAAACATGTATTTTGTTGAACCTGTTACCTTGCTCCTAGTGCTGACACACTTCAAGATTGCAGGGGCAGATTGCTCATCCTCTCAGCGAGAGGCAATGCTTTGCATTGCTTAACTACCACTCCTCTGGATCTTTCTTAAGGAATAAAACTAATGGGCTCCCATCAGGGTCCCACCTAATACAGAAGGATGGTGGCTAAGAAGTGTGTCCTGGAAGTTCAGGGAGGGAGAAGATTTTGTGGAGTGTTGTGTCCAGTTCTGAGTTCCACATTTCAGGAAAGATGTGGACAAATTGGAGAGAGTCCAGAGAAGAGCAACAAAAATGATTAAAGGTCTAGATAACATGACCTATGAGAGAAGATTGAAAAATTGGGTTTGTTTACTCTGGAAAAGAGAAGAGTGAGAGGGGCATGATAGCAGTTTTCAAGTACATAAAAGGTTGTTACAAGGAGGAGGGAGAAAAAATGTTTTTCTTAAGTCTGAGGATACATCAAGAAGCAATGGGCTTAAATTGCAGCAAGGGAGGTTTAGGTTGGACATTAGGAAAAACTTCCTAACTGTCAGACTGGTTAAGCTCTGGAATAAATTTCTAAGGAAGTTGTGGAATCTCCATTATTGGAGATTTTTAAGAGCAGGTTAGACAAACCCCTGTCAGGGATGGTCTAGATAATACTTAGTCCTGCCATGAGATCAGGGAACTGGACTAGATGACCTCTCAAGGTCCCTTCCAGTCCTAGGATTCTATGTATCTGTGTCTGTGTAACAAGGCTGGAGGTAATATCACTGTTGTATATGGCAAGGAAACACCTTTAACTCTGGACAGCAAAAGATACTAGAAAAACATCAACAGTTTGGAGGGAATTCAGAGAAGAGCAACAAAAATTATTTTAAAGATTTACTTGCAAGAAAAGAATAAAGGTGTATGAGGAAAGAGTTAAATTACCATGGATATGCTAGCACTCTACCTTATGTATTTTTGACCCCAAAAAGGAATAAGAATTGGTAGAATTGTTTAAGCAGGTATAACTAGGAGTAATGAGATAAAAATGAAAAAAAATTAGGCTGAATGTTAAGAAAACTACGTTTGGGGTATATTAGATGGCAGAACAGTCTCCCATAGGAAGTGGTGGTAATCACTTGAATCATTTCTAACTGGACACTCAAGAATATAATGTACAATCTTGCACTGGCAGGGGTATCAATTAGATGACTTAATGGGTGTTTTTCAGTTCTAAGTTTTATGTATGTTATTAAGGGACCTAGGCACTGTTCCCACAGATGAAGCAAGGGGGCTGATTTCATAAACCCTGGCGAAATGCCAGTAAAAAGAATACTATCAGCACACTGTAAACTATGCAAACAAACCTCCTGCTTTAGGAGAAATTATTCAACAAATGAATGCAGGGTTCTTCAAAACATACAAAGGGGCGAACAATGGGGACTTTCATGTTCCTCTTAAAAACATTAATTTTGCCTTACTAGTAAATTGCGTTTTGTGAGTTTCCCCCCAGTTTCAAAAACATGGATTGGTTCATCTGACACTCTGGGAAGCGAGGCAGTATCTCCCACCTCATACAGTTTTGTGCCTCTTCCCAGTAGCAATCTGTGCACTAAAGATTCAGAAAAAATTTCCTAGCAAATAATTAGCTTTATATTTACATTCAAAACAAAACAAACTACATAAAAAGAATACTAGGATTTCAAAGTAGAGCATACACAAGTCAGGAAATGTCAAAGTTAAGATTGGTCACACAACTTTAACTCTGTCCCTTGTGCACACACATTCAATACCGAGTTTGAGTCTCCACTTCTCTACAAGACTTTTACATCAGTCTAAACCCAATGAAATCAAACAAGTTAGACTGGCATAAAACAAGAGCATAGAATTGAGTCCTGTGAATGAAGCAGGGGTACATAATGAATAGGGCCCTACCAACTTCACAATCCATTTTGGTGAACTTCACAGTTATAGGATTTAAAAAACCATAAATTTCATGATTTCAGCTATTTAAATTTAAAATTTCACAGTATTGTAATTGTAGGGGTCCTGACCCAAAACAAGTTCGGAGGGAGGGTCGTGGTATTGCTGCCTTTACTTCTGCGCTACTGCTGGTGGCGGCGCTGCCTTCAGAGCTGGGCAGCTCGAGAGTGGTGGCTACTGGCCAGGAGCCCAGCTCTGAAGGCACCGTTGCTGCCAGCAGAAGCACAGAAGTAAAGCTGGCATGGTATGGTATTGCCACCCATCCTTCTGCACTGCTGCCTGCAGAGCTGGGCCCTCCGTCAGCAGCTGCCACTGTTTGGCTGCCCAGCTCTGAAGGTAGCAGCGCAGAAGTAAGGGTAGCAATACCGCGACCCCCCTAAAATAATCTTGCAACCCCCCCTGCAACTCCCTTTTGGGTCAGGACCCTCAGTTTGAGAAACGATGGTCTCCCCCGTGAAATCATTATAGTATACAGTAAAAGCACACAAAAGACCAGATTTCTCAGGGGGAGACCAGATTTCGCCATCCATGACATATTTTTCATGACCATGAATTTAGTAGGCCCCCAATAATGAATGAGACATGGCTCTTAGTTCAGAGCCTCAGTTTGGTTGAAATTCTGAGGATATTTTGGAAATAACAGAATGCAATGATGAAATTAAAGTTTATTGTAAATATACAGGCACAAGGGGACAGAGTAAAGAGTTTCTGAGCAATCTTAGCCTTGGCAAGTCCTGCCGTTTTGGTACTTCACTTCACAACCTTTTTAAAACAAAACAAAAAACAGTTTTTTGTAGAACTTTGCTTCCTTTTGTGCATACCTTCAGTCACCATATGGAATGAAGCAGGACTCCTTGTAAGTACATAAGATAAAGTACATGGGAGAGCATTTGTCTTCCTTGTCTCTTGGACTGAACTTTCTCCTGACAGGCTCTGCCCTGTTGAGTCTCCTACTCATAGCAGACATGTAGGACACTCTTTTATCAAAAAGAGTCCAGGAGCTTTGCAGCAAACTAATGGGCCAGGGGAGCTTCCACCTCCTCCTGGGTCCTGGAATTGTGTGAGCAACCTCATCCTCTTTGCTGGAGTAAGATGCTACTATAGATGAGGGAGGGACAGGATAACAACAAGAGAGACTTCTATCTGTGGGCCCGAAGAGAATCCATGAAGGGCCAGAAAAGATCCCTGTAGTCAAAAGATGCAGGGAATTTCTGTGACCAGAAACCCTTCTACTCCCAGTGCTTGGGTTCCTGGATGATGACTCCACTCCCTTTATGGAGGTCACAAAGCAAGTCGAGACATCCACAAGACCCAGTGAGAGCCATGGGGGCACATCTGAGGAACATTCAGAGAAGGCAAGGAAGAGGGAAACACAACCTAGACAAACCTTCCCCCTCACCATCCTCTTCCTCTTCAGCAGGCCAAGTCAGCTTGCCACAGAAATAGGCAACAAAGAAGGCCCAAGCAACAGCTGAGTCAAACCTGGCCTTGGTCCACAGAATTGAGGGGGGCCAGGCATTAGAAGTGGCAGAAAAGCCCTGTCTGACTGGTACAACCCAAACCCAGGTGCAAAGAACGAAACATCTCCATCTTCTCAGCAGAGGGAGAATCTATGGGCCTTACCCTGTTATGCTAAGGTTCTCTTACACAGCCAGAGTGGTGCAAAGGATCCTTAGTATAAATGAGAATTAGGCCTGAAGTCTCTCCTGCTGGGAAGCAGAAGGGATACTGGAATTTGGGTGGTCAGGCTGCTCCCAAAAAGGGGTATGAAATTTCCCTCAAGTGGGAGATTCCCTGTACTTGTGTGGAAATCATTAATTATATTTTGCACTTATACAGTGCTTTTCATCTGACATTCTCAAAGCATTTTATTAAGGCAAGGTGAGAATCATTAGCCCCATTTTACAGGTGAGGAAATCTAGGTGCAGAGAAGTGAAGTGATCTGCCTAAGGTCACATTGAAAGTCTCTGACAGAGCTAGAACTAGAAAAGATGTCTCTTGACCCCCGCTTCCATGTCTGACCACTAGACCTCTAATTCCCATTTGTAAGAAGGAGCAATTTATTCACCCGAGATTGAGGGAAATGGCAAATCTAAAGGAAAATGGATGATTTAACTAGCCAACCAACTATAATTTCTTTAGATTCCAGTGAACCTGATCATTAGTAATGTTACTAGCACATTTTCTCTCTTATTTGCTGCCTTGCATTTATTTAATATCTGCAGAAGTAACTTACCTAGAAAACTCCAGAACATTAAGAATTTCAAAGGCTTCCTCTTTCCCCAGCTGCAGAAAAATACAATGTACAGAAAATTAAGATGATGTGAACGATGCATATATGTATAGAAGCATCATGATTTCAAATGTGATGTGATGATAGCTCCCTCTCCTGGTTAAAGAGGTATACTGTCCTATTTCAGTCTAACTGTGAAGTGGCAAATTCAGCCCTCATTTGCACTTGTACAACTCCAGTGACTTTCAATTTCTCTATTACCTTACGAGCCTGCAGTCACTGATTTTAGTGGGATTGCATCTATATAACAGAGGAAATTCTAGCTCCCAATCTTTGCAAGCACATAAGTATGCTTTAAAAAAAGCCTAAATATTTAAACCTGCTAAGTAAAGGCCACTAACATAAGGAAAGGGTTCAAATATGGTCATAGATATAATAAACAGTGCACCACCTGAATAAAAATTTTCCCATCAGATGCAAAGACACTACTGTGGTAACAAATCTGAACAGGCCTAATAAGCAGGATTCCCCTAAAAGTGTGCACATTTATTTCATGTGTCAGACTGCAATGTACAGGACCAATATGCAAAAGAGACCAAGATTTTCTGTGAAAATTGCCACATTTAGGAGCAAACCCTGGTATTACCAACAACCCTCCCCTGCACAAGCACAACGTTTCACAGATGCAGTAAAATCTGTTTCATTCTACTGCACTGGGAAGCAAGTGCTGAGGGATCCAATGAAGGGAATGGTGGGGTTGAGTGTGGGTGGGCTGAGGGAACAGAAATGAAGGGTTTATGGATCCACAACCAATCCTGTAGCAGAGCAGAAGTCCAGGACCCAACTGTTGCCTCAGAGCAGCACTGGCAGCTGCAGAGCTTGGCCTAGGGAGGGAGGATTCCCTACCCATAGAAGAAGCATCACATAGCCCAGATACAGTACTCAAGCTGTGTGCTGGAGGCAGGATTTGTTTTGTGGTGCTCAAATGGGCTTAGCTATTTTAGAGATAACACCAGGTGCAGAGCAGGTGGGAAGGCTCTGGGCAGTTCCAAACAACACTGCACAGCCAGGACCTACAGCACGCTTTTTAAACCAAGTAACAGTGTTTTGAAGTGTCCTAACAACTTTCATGCCTTCCTCTAAATAACACTGAGAAAAGGTGGCGCTGTTCAGAAAAAATCTATACTAAGGTCTGGCCTGGAAATTACAAGATTGATAGCTGTACCTCCCACTCTCCTACCCTTCTTGAAGGTGTATTCAGCCTTTGTGATACTGTAACTAGCAGGGGTGATTTACAAAACAAACACACATCCAGAACGGCACACAAGAGTGACACATTAAAACAAGCAAAACCCAAAGCCCTGGATGTATCCCATGGACCAAGTTCTTCTCAGGGCTAGTCTACACTTACCTGCCGGGTCGACGCGGTGAGTTCAACTTCTCGGAGTTCGAACTATCGCGTCTAATCTGGACGCGATAGTTCGAACTCCCCGCGCGCTCCGGTCGACTCCGGTACTCCACCACTGCAAACGGCGGTGGCAGAGTTGACCTTGGAGCCGCGGACTTCAATCCTGCGGCATCTGGACGGGTAAGTAGTTCGAACTAGGGTACTTTGAGTTCAGCTACGCTATTCACGTAGCTAAACTTGCATACCCTAGTTCGACCCCCGCCCTTAGTGCAGACCTGCCCTCAGTTGCACTTGTATAAATCCAGAGTTAAAGTACCTCACACAGATGGCTGTCAACTGGATCAGAATGTGATCCCATGTCAATGGAATTGTCCACATTAATTAACCTTAATCTGTTCAATACACCACACACACACACACAAAGCATATCTTCAGGAGGACATACATTCAGTGAGGAATAGAGATTCAGCTCTAGTACATGCCAGGACTTAGAAGTTAAAGGGACAGTTACATATGTAATTACACTAAAGTACATATTCGTTCCAATCTATGTATTTTCTTTTCTCTTTGGGGGAAATCTTCTCCCCAGTGCCCAGCTCAAATTAATGTGCTTCCCAGAGCATCCCATAGGGGCAGCTTCACTTTACTGCCTCGATTAGTATCTGTTGCTCTTTGCCTGTTCCACTGAGGAAGGACCCAGGGATTCACCTCTAGCCATATCCTTGGCTCTGTCCATCCCACTCTGCCAAAACCTGTCTGCATATGGCCTCAGAGTGAGCCCTGCAGAGCTGCCCGTGGACCCATACGAAGGGGATGTATCCCATGCACACAACCTTGAAAGCTACTGTACACCGCACATGCTCTACTTACCGCATCAATGATAACTGAATGTGGAGTTCTTCCTGTGAAGATATAGCCAAGCTTTTTTGCTCCTTTCACTAACGCCCCTTCATCTGTCAATACAAGGAACTTTGCTTTATTGGGGACTAATCAGACATATAATCAGATGACAATGGAAAAAAACGACTCCCATGAGCACTGCATTGGCAGGATACAGGCAACAGGCAGCTACTAAATCAGAGACGTCTAAAATCTGTTACCGAGAGGAGCTACATCAGCAGCAATTAAAAAGTTTCCATCATAACCCTTAGGGTACGTCTACACTTACCTGCCGGTTCGACGCGGAGAGTTCGACTTTTTGGAGTTCGAACTATCGCGTCTGATCTAGACGCGATAGTTCGAACTCCGGAAGCGCCGCGGTCGACTCCGGTACTCCACCTCGGCAGAAGGAGTTGGCGGAGTCGACGGGGGAGCCGCGGAGTTCGACCCCGCCGCGTCTGGACGGGTGAGTTGTTCGAATTAGGGTACTTCGAATTCAGCTACGCTATTCACGTAGCTGAATTTGCGTACCCTAATTCGAACCCCCTTCTTAGTGTAGACCAGGCCTTAGATAAAGCATGCTTGCAGTGGCATTCCTCCTACAAAACTGCATACAGGTTACCAGGACTGCACACATGTGCTTTATACTTGGCATTCTGTATATAACGCATTATATTTGTTGATGCGTTAACCTATCCTAAATGCTCAATTACTGAGGGACAAGCTATACTCATTGCTATATTTGCTTTCCACAACCAACTCTTAGTATAAACTTTCATGAGTGATGTACCTGAATATTTGGATGCTAATATCTAAACTGTATCGTTAAATGTATTAACCTAAATTTGGGTTATTGCAGATTATGTATTATACGAATTTTATGACTTTTAAACCAAACTTTGTACTTTTGGATAATCTAAGCACTATACCCAGTAGGGATGTAAATAGTGGTTAAAAAAAGGAACCGTGTAACTGATTAAAATTTTATCGGTTACATGGTTAAATGTTTTATGCAGTGCTCTGCTGCCAGCCCCTGCACCCGGGGATCCCGGTCCGCCACCTGTGGCTGGGGACTTCGCAGCCAGCTGCCAGCCACTGCACCCGGGATCCCGGCTGCTTGCCCGGGGACTCCGCTGCCACCCCTGCGCCCAGGGTCCCTCCTGGCTGTTGCCCCCAGGAGGCAGTGGAGTCCTGGGATCCGGCCAGCAGTGGAGTTTAATCATTAACTGTTAACTGAAACCGATGAGACTGATGCTTATCGGTTAACCGGTTAAACATTTACATCCCTAACACCCAGATGTACAGACACTCCTTTCTTAACCTGTGTATTATATAATTGTAACATTCACTTTAATACAAAATTTTAAATCTGTTACTATTGAAGAGCCACAGTTTGTCTGTTCATGTTTTGTAAAGTTTTCTTTAAACTTCTCTGGAAAATTAGGAAGATCAAAGCTACGTACGTCAATATTTATACAACATGCATTTAATCCAACTTCTGCTGAAATGACTCAACAAACTTCTTTCCACAAAAAAATTCACCATATTCTATTGAAGACTGGGGAAAGTAATGAAGAGCTCAAATAATTCTGCAAGTTGGAACTCAGAGGCAATGCCTCAGGCAGTGGAATGTACCACATGCTTAGAGAAAGACAAGTGGCAAGGTCTGAATTCCCCTGTATCGGTGGGGTTTGCAATGTCCAATTCCATTGATCCTGGTATATCCATGAGGAAAGCCTTCCCACATCCTGAGAGCAGAGCTCACAGCTGAGCCTTCCTGTTGTTGGCTCATCATCCCACTCCTGTACCCAACCCTCCTTGAAGAGAGGTAAGAGGCACAGAGAGGAATTCATGCTCCTTGGACTGCATTAAGCACTGAACAAATCTTCACATGGTAGGGTAAAAAAAATCAAGTTATATAAAAAAACCCAACAGTCACTGAGGGGAGCTTGCCACAGAGCTACTCCCCCCATCCCAATCTGCGGGGCATGTCTGTTCCGTCTGGTCTCCTTTGTTTCCCTCAATAGCACAGAATGGAGAGGAGCATGGGCCCCAATAAATTCTGGACTCAATTCTTCATTGTCTCATGTCCCGTGTAGTTGTTTACACCTTCATAAAGTGGGTGCAGGATGCTGCTGAAGTAGAACGGTGGCAGTGTTTGCGCTCATTTCGCACAGGCATAAAGGACGGCACAAAGGGCAAAGCAGTGGTAAATCGGGTACTGCTAGCTCATTGACGGGGCTAGCTCGTGATTGGTTGCTGCAAGGATACAAAAAGGGGATGGAGGAGTCAAAAATGGAGTCTCACCTTGCTAGTTGCCACAAAGGGGTGGCAAAAGTCTTGGGTTGTGGGCCCCCCCCCAACCCCTCTACATAAGCCAGCAGAAGCAGCTGGTAACAGCAGGGATCACCTCCGAAGGATGAAGCAGTGGCTGTGCTCAATCTGTACAGTGGTGAGCGCCAGGAGATAGTGTACCCTCTGTGCACGCTGGTGTCTTGAAGGCACCATAAATCACATTATTAGTCATACAGGAAAGGAGATTTTGTTTGCTCTTAAATGTGGTTTTTAATTTAAGAGCATTTTTTTAAAAGCTCTTGGCTTCTCTCTCCCACCCCACAAAAGAAGGAGAAAATGACCAACCTGGTGAGGAGGCCTGGTAGATTATTGTATTTCCATCTCTCTCAGGAACAACAGTGTGACACACGGCCAGCAGAGTGAGGAACTCCTGTATGTGAGCAGCTGTGGGCTACAATGAACATTACCAAGTTAGTCTGTTACTTTCATTACAAGGAGACTCAATGTATAAGACATAGGCAAGTTCTGGATTTTAAAACAGAACTCAGTCTCTTTAGATGTGCAACACTCACCTCTCTAACTCAGGGTATTGCCTCTTTCACCTCTCAGCCATACTAGAATATTGGAGATATCAAGAGCCAATGCTAATGAACTCTCATTCTGTGTGCAGCACTCGATCTACAGATAAATTACTTACACACACACACACAGCTGGAAAGCCAGAACCATTGTCCTTCCATTCAAAAAAACAAAAGGGGCTTGATTTTGTACAGCCGTGCACCTTGTGTAGTCATTTACATCTTTGCAAGGTAAAAGCAACCGAATTAGTGTAAAATGCTACCATTGGTCTAGTGACTGGAAAAATTGAGATTTGGTAGCATTTATACCAGATTTACACAGGTGCAAATGACCACATAAGGAGCAATGTAGTATAGGATTAGGCCCAGATGCTCTGCTAAAAAGACTTGTGGAGACAAACATCTTAATTAGTTCTAAGAGAGCTGTACAAATTTATGAGTGGGATTATATGGCAGGGTTGCTTGTGATGGTTGGGGGCAGGGCTCGGCAGCCATGGGGCTCACTACTGAGGTCCTGCTGAGCATTTTCTCTCTCTCTCTCGTGTTTAGTCTCCTGTGGGCTGTAATACTTTGGTCTAATTTCAGTTGCTGGGATTAGTGTGTGGATGCTGGTGGCCTATGATATACAGGAGGTCAGACTAGATGATCTTGTGGTCCCTTCTGGCCTTAGACCCTATGACTATGACTTGAGCTAAAGGTGAAATCCTGAAGCTGACTGCAGTAGTAAGTTCCTTATCTTCTCTATGGGTTGGCCAATAGAGGACAACACCACTCACCTCATCTTGTAAACCTCAGCCTGAACTTTACACAGCCAAAAATGCACAATCAGCTACTATACTGTCCTGCTAGTGTAACCCACACACCTCCTGGGTATGGTGTTCTGTCATATCTAGTGGCACCGAGACCACTTAGAGAGAGAGATATTAATGAGTTTTCTCTACAGCCTTAGCTAATAGGCAGTTGGCTTTTAGCTCATGCAGTAGAGGTTCATGCACTAAGCTCCAGAGGTCCCCAGTTCAATAGCAACCAGGATCTGTCAGTGTTACAAGTGGGGGCTTGTCCAGGATTTCAACTGGGAACACTCTGAAGCTCAGGACGCGCTTCCTCAGCTAGGAGAAGTAACCCTCACACCTACTGGGTGTGGTGTTCAGTCCCATCTAGTGGCACTGAGACCACTTAGAGAGAGAGATATTAATGAGTTTGCTCTATAGCCGTAGCTAACAGCCAGTTGGCTTTTAGCTCATGCAGTAGAGGCCCATGCACTAAGCTCAAGAGGTCCCCAGTTTGATCCTGCCCACCGACAACCGGGGTCTATCAGTGTTACACTAGCACTGTAGCTGGCCTTGCTGAATACACCCATGAAAGCTCATGCTCCAAAACATCTGTTAGCCTATAAGGTGCCACAGGACTCTTTGCTGCTTTTAAAAATGATCTGAGATTTTATTTAAAAAATTATTCCAAGTTTTCCAGTACTCACTCATAGATTCGAAGTGCAGAAGGGACCATTGTGATCATCTAGCCTGACCTCCTGTATAGCACAGGCCACAGAACTTCCCCAAAATAATTCCTAAAACAGATCTTTAGAAAAACATTCAGTATGGATTTACAAATTGTCAGTAATGGAGAATCCTCCATGACCCATGGTAAATTTTTTCAGTGGTAATTACCCTCACAGTTAAAAATTTACACCTTAGTTCCACTCTAAATTTATCTAGATTCAACTTCCCGCCATAGGATCGGGTGATATCTTTCGCCACCAGACTGAAGAGCCCATTATCAAATATTTGTTCCACAGGTGGGTACTTATAGACGGTAATCAAGTCACCCCTTAACCATCTCTTTGTTAAGCTAAACAGATTGAGCTCCTTGACTCTAATTACTATAAAGCATGTTTTCTAATCTGTAAATCATTCTCGTGGCTCTTCTCTGAACCCTCTCCAATTTATCAACATCCTTCTTGAATTCTGGGCACCAGAACTGGATACAGTATTCCAGTAGCAGTTGCTCCAATGCCAAATACAGAGGTAAAATAATCTCTTTACTCCTACTTGAGATTCCTGCTTATGCATCCAAAGATCACATTAGTTCTTTTGGCCACAATGTCACACTATGAGCTCATGTTCAGCTGATTATGCATCATGACTCCCAAATGTTTTTCAGAGTCACTGCTTCCCAGGATCGAGCCCTCCATCATGTAAGTATGGACAACTTTCTTTGTTGCCAGATGTATATATTTACATTTAGCCATATTAAAATGCATATTATTTGCTTGTGCCCAGTTTACCAAGTGTTCCAGGTTGTTCTGAATCAGTGACTTATCCTGTTCCTTAGTTACCACTCCCCCAATTTTTGTGTCATCTGCAAACTTTATCAGTCATAGTTTTATGTCTTCTGTCAGGTCATTGATAAAAATGTTAAATAGCATAGAGCCAAGAACCGATCCCTGTGGGACCCCCCCGGATGATGATTCCCCATTTACAGTTACATGTTGAGGCCTATCAGTTAGCCAGTTTTTAATCCATTTAAAGTGTGGCATGTTAATTTTATATCATTCTAGTTTTTTAATCAAAATATTGTGAAGTACAAAGTCAAACATATTTCAGAAGTCTCAGTATATTATATCACTACTATTACCTTTATCAACCAAACTTGCAATCTCATCAAAAAAGATTACAAGTTGGTTTGGCAGGATCTATGTTAAATCCATGTTGATTCACATTAATGACGTTACCCTTCTTTAGTTCTTTATTAACAGAGTCTCATATCAGGCACTCCATTATCTTGTTTAGAACTGAGGTCAGGCTGACAGGCCTCTATGTTCTCAGGTCATCCTGTTGACCCTTCAAAAAACCTGGTACAATATTAGCTTTCTTCGAGTCTTCTGGAACTTCTGCAGTGCTCCAAGACTTATTGAAAATTAACACTGACCATCCAGTGAGCTCCTCAACCAGCTCTTTTAAAACTGTTGGACACAAGTTATCTGGGTCTGCTGATTTTAAAATGTCTAACTTTATAACTTCTATTTAACATTGTCCCAAGAACTAGTGGAATGGAAAGAGCATTATCACTCTGCATCATCTGTTTTTCCCCCAAATACAGAACAGAAATATTTATTGAATACTTCTGACTTTTTTGCATTATTATTGATAATTCTACCATTTCCAGATAGTAACAGACCAATACCATTGTTAGCATTCCTTTTGTTCCTAATACATTTTAACAACTCCTTCTTATTGTCCTTAACTCTGCTGGTCATAGAGTTCTACTTGTGTCCCTTGACTTTCCTTATCAATTTTCTACAATTCTTAACTTTTGATTTATAGTCATTACTATCAACTTGCCCTTTCTTCCATTTGTTATATTTTTTCAACTGCCTTTCATTTCCCCTCTAATCTAGGTTGGTTTTTAACCAGCACAGCTTTCTTCCTCAATTGTAGGATTGTGGCTTTTGGGGCATCTAGTAAGGTGTTCTTCAAACAATTCTCAATTATTCACCTTTTTCTCAATTCTTCCTGCCCAGCTGATTTGGCTCATAATTGTTTTCAGCTTTGTGAAATTGGCCCTATTAAGTGTCTCGTGTGTGTATACATATACAGAGAGAGAGAGAGAGAGGGAGATCTGGACTTTATTCTGCTTACACATTATAAATGTGATCAAGTCATGATCACTTGTACCTAAGCTACCATTAACTTTTAGTTCTGTGATCAGTTCCTCTTTATCTGCCAGATTCTGTGAGCAGGTCCTGCCTCATACCAGGCCTCTAATACAAGGGCTTATGTCTCAGGCTCTCTTCCTACTACAAGTGACAGAACCAAAATTAAAACTCTGGAGTTACTGTCTCTGAGTCCTGTAATTCAACTACTATAATTTCACTTCACCTTGCCCATTTTTTACCATTAAAAAAATAAGTTTTGTGCAGCTTCAGAGGTAAGGTTAAAAAGAATTCTGCATCAAACTGCAGTTCTACAGTAAGTACAACCTATGTAAAAAAATTCTAGGACTGACACTCTTTGAAGCCTAGAATGTCTGTTGAGTCAGCGTGAAGCAACAGAAACAGCTACAAACATTGCTGAGGGCTCTTTTTGTTTAGAATATCACCAGGTTGAATAATCCCAGAATTCACTGAGAACAATTTTTAAATTCTCAGCCATTTTGACTTTACAAAGTACAAATCATGCGACAGCAAGACATGTATTTATGCCAAGCCTAGAGTCCTAGACCATTGTGATAGCCTAGATAACTCACTCAATTACCATCTCTATTCTACAGCTAATTTGCATGCAATAATCTCATTGGTTGTATGAGGAAGACTGCAAAGAATCTGAGCAAGTTCAATCCTCCATGGGATTCACATTCTGTTACTGCCCGACTTTTAAGTTCTCAGCCATTTTCAGATTTTATTTTAAAAACCACACATGATTTTACTAATTATACCCATGCAAAAGCAAGGGCTCGCGGCTACTAGTAATGCGTAAAAGCCCACATTACACTTCAACTGTAAAATCCATGGCCATTGGCAAGGTTTCTGATTAATTCTTTTTTCACAATACTAAGGCCACAATATCTTGCAACAGCTACTGCATGACACTTCAATTAAAAACTAAGTAAGCTCAAAAATTGTTGGGAAGCAGATGTCTTAGAAAAAGAGAACAGTACACCTAATCCATATATGGTTAGTTTACTTTGTATATTTGTTTTATACTGTGAATATTTTAATATCCCATGTACAGTTAAGAATGGAATTTGGCTCCCATTGTTAGTCCCCTATGGGATTGCATGGGTATATCTTAAGAGCAGAATTTGGATCCATCCTGAGCAAATACCGGTAATCATCTAATTTATTATTACATCGGAGAGCAGAGACTACATTCAAGGACATGAACAGATGGTGTATCATCAAAAAGAAATGTGAGAAATGGAAATTTTATTGTCCAGGAGGTTATATGCAGTTGCTGTGTTATTTCTAATGAAAGCAGTGAAACTTATACCCCCATCGCCACAAAATACGCAGCCTGCTGGATTCTCATTTCAGCATCTGTTCTGCAACCCTTTGATGTTCACATAACAAATATATTACCTAACCTATTATGCACTTTCACAATTTCTTTCCATCTGAACCTGCCTTCCCCTGCATCATAGGTTTTAAGTGCTACCTCCTCCTCTATTTGGCTTATATGAAGCCAATTTAATTTGTTGCTGTCTTTATGTTTTCACAGTTTACAATGGATTACATGGCAACCTCCCAATTCTATAGCAACAGATCACTAAACAGTGAGGCCTATCGCTTCAGCTCTTTCACACAGCTGCCATTTGTTTTCTTGCTATATTGTTCCAGTACTGACACAATATTTATTGTGTCAATGAAGACTGAAACAGAATGTTCAAAATACTACCTCAGAATTATGTGCAAAGATCCTCATGTTCATTAACAATTTCTGTGGTTATAATTCTGATTCTCCATTTAAAGTGTACCCCCTGCCCACACAGACTATCAGATTCTGCATTATTAGTTATGGTTTTAATTTAATAGAGGAGAACCCAACCATTCTGTCTCTGAAATTCTAACAGCGGAGTATTCCTTGTTTAGCCCCTTGGGCCAGGCCCTGGCACAGATGCCACCACTGCTTTAACTCTTGATTCCCCTCCCGTCCTTCTTTTAGTCCCATTTTTCTTTTTTATCTATCTGGGCATTTTCCTACTTTTTTATTTTGCTCTTTATCTTGTTTTCCTCCACATCTGTCCACTAGTAGTTCCCACTCCTACCAGCCCCATTGTTTCCAATCTTCTGTCTTCCGGGCACCCGTTATTCCCATCCAATCATGTTAACCCTAATTTTAATATTTGTGCTTAGAAGTAGAAATCTATTTCTTTTCAAATTTCACCCTAAAAAGAAAACCCCTATGGTATATGTAATCCTTGCCAAAGCACACGCTGGCCAAGATCCTCAACCCATATACATTGCATCCAATGCACCATGCAAGTGTGGATTTTAAAACAAACATACTCACAAAAATCCAAATTTGCAAGTATGATGATGCCTTCATTGGGTTATGTGAGGGGAACTGAACCCAGGACCACCTGATCTAAAAAGCATGACCCTTTACTGCTTGAGATAAAGGGCAGGGTCTGTTAAATCAGGAGGCAGCAGCAGACTCACAAAACCTCATTATGTTGTCTGGCCACTAGAGGGGGAACAAAGACTCATGCTTTGTGAATACTGGGTCCTCTCTGCCAGCAGAGCGGGTGCATGCACAATCACAAGTACCCAATTTAATTGTCATGGATTTGGAAATCTGCACCTGTGTGCCATAGCAGGTAGAGCACCGTTGTTTCTATCCCCAAGAATCTCCAGGCAGATACAATGAAAAAAAAATATAACAGAAAAAAAGACTTTAAAATGCATCTCTAACTTGGTTGTGACATTTAATGTTAGATCAGCTCCACGGTTCATAACATTTCCAGAAAGGAAGTGGATTGACTTATTTTTCAGTCAGTTTGTTCATAAAGTCTTACAAAACATTTTGCAGGGTCACGTGATGTGTATTTACTACCCACAAGATAACAGGTCTACTACCAGCACAGCTAGCAAAATAATTACCCATTTTAGTCCCAGGTGGGCTTGGGTCTCACCATTACTAAATGCCTTCAAATCAGTGGTTTTCAACCTTTTTTCATTTGCAGACCCCTACAAAATTTCAAATGGAGGTGTGGACCCCTTTGGAAATCTTAAACAGTCTTCAGACCTCCAGGGGTCCATGGACCAGAGACTGAAAACCACTTTTCTAAATGCAATGTGACAAGAACAAGTATCACTTCTCATGTCTACCCCACCTGTTTGAGGCTCAGTCCTGTAAAACGCCGGGCACCCCCTGAAACATGAAGTCACTAGGAGTTGAAGGTATTCAGCACCCTTCAAGCACAGACATAGAAAGAATTCATATCTGACCTCTCTCAACATCCAAACAAAACTCATTTTCCTCTAACTGTCATGGTCTGAAGGTCCCACAAACATGGGAGAAGATAGTTTGTTTGTTTGTTTGTTTAACAAATTGCCAGCCATTACTGAATATCTGGGGGTTTTTTTAACTGCACATATCAATGAGAAGGAAGTGGAGGAGGAGTGTGGACAATCAGCTTTTTTGAAAATTATTTTTTTTCCTCCCAAGCCACGGCAATTTCTTATTGTTTGTGTGCTGATGAGTGGATAAAGTTTGGGCTGAAGCAGTTATTTCCTGAAAAGTGTCACAATCCCCTGAAGCCTCCTACAGACTGTTAAAAACTGCAGTATATCCGCACCTGTGTGTTTTATTGAGATGAAAGTTTAGAAGTGTAGAAAATGATGTAGTATTTTTTTATGCCTGTGATAAAACAGAACAAAGTCAGGGCATGGGGGCTAGTTCTCAGCTCAGCGTTGTGGGTATTTACTGTGCATGTGTAGTGCTGACAGACCCCAGTCGTGGGCGGGTGGGATGGGACCTCTGGAGCTTAGTGCATGAGCCTCTACCAGCTGAGCTAAAAGCCAACTGGCTGTTAGCTAAGGCTGTAGAGCAGACTCATTTTATCTCTCTCTAAGTGGTCTCAGTGCCATTAGGTGAGACAGCACAGCACACCCAGAAGGTTTTTGGGTTACACATACACAACTCTGAAGTTCCATCAATCGATTTTACCCAGTCTATAAACAGTTTAACATACTCAGCAAACATTATTTTAAGTCCTTGAAAAGTCAGCTACTTCCATTCTAATAAGAATTTAGGGCTTTCTTTCTAAGGAAACAGGCTGTATAATCTCCTTGATGCTGCGGCAAAAAACATCCAATGGAAGCAGCTCTGAAAGGCAAATATGGGCATTCTTTCTTCCCCCAAAACCTAATGAAGAGGTCATGCGGATCCCTCCATATATGTTAAGTGACAGTGAATTTTTTCTCCCAGAAAACATTCTACAGAATATCTCCTTGATTGACAGTCAAAATTGGATTTGTCCATCAGTCAATATTTAGAGTTAGCAATGGACCAAAAGAGCTAAGAAGATGCAGGTGGACAAAAATGTCCCCAGAGGATGTAGAACATTCTCCTGGGATATAAGCTAGACTTGCAACCTTGGGCTGGGAAGTCTGTGTGAAATCAAGGGCTATGCTAATGAGTGAGCACATGTGTATATTTAGTGTTTGTGAAAAGCGATCACAGATTGCTGTAGAGACTAAGGTCCACAAGTTATGCACAAAACATATAGAGCACAGGCAGACAATACAAGCTTCCCCAAAATAATCCATCAGTGTTGCTCAATCCTTAGTTTAAGGGACCACTTCTAAGGCTGAGAGAGTAATTCAGTCTCCCCAATCCATTTGAATTGGCCTTTCCTCAGGGACTACTAATGAAGGCACCAATTAGTGTAAATTGTGGCATCCACCAAACAATGCATTTCTCATAGACCATAGAGCTGCCATCAGATGTTAACTTACACTCATTCCAGACAGATGCCATGTCTACACTACAAAATTAAGTTGATCTAACGTATATCAGCGTACAGCTGCCGCAGTAATTACATCACCTGTGCGTGTCTACACATTGCTCCTTGTGTCAGCAGTGTGTGTCCTCACCAGGAGCATTTGTATTGACTGTACTGTCACTGTGAGGCCCTGTGGAACAGCTCCTGAAAGCCAGTAATTTGGAAATTCAACCTGTGGTCAATGGACCCCTACTATAAAAGTCTTAGACTGAAAACAGACTGAACAGAATTCAACTATAAATGTTGCACATGCTCAGCACAGCATTAGATGCAGCCTGAGAAAGGGCACTAAACTGTGGGCTTCTATGGTAACAACACTTCTGGGTTTTGACCTGTAGGTGGGGGTATTCACATACTTTTGCTTGATCAGAAAAACAATGCCTTTTGTGGGATCTGAAACTTAAATGTTTATAGTCATCTTTTGTGGACCCCTTAGACATAGTCTGCAAACCCCTAGGGAACAAGAGACCACAGGTTGAAAACCACTGATCTAATGAATAAAAATCCGAAGAATGTAAAGATACCCAAACTGGACTGTGGTGATGTGCACGGGACAGGAGCTTTTCTTGATGCAGTTTAATGCAATGCAGAGTAAAGTAAAACAATGTAATATATTCTGCTGGCTGGACTACCTCTCTGATGAACAGATGAAAACTGAAATCTACAAACATCTACAGACTCCATGACAGTATATTATGCCATTGATCATTACTAATTCATTAAACCTTCAAGCATTCACATTATGTTGTAATTATAGTTCTGAAGTATTAGAAGGTGTAAACAGAAGAGAGAGTCATGCAGTTGTGCACAATGTCTCCTTAAAGCTTCTTTTAATAAAAAGATTCCTCACCAAATAATACTTTAAATATTGTATAATTACTAATACTAATCTTGGCACCCATTAGTTTACAAACCCAAACTCTGAGTTAGAGTGGTAGCCATCTCTGAGATCCTAAAGAGAAAGGCAAGGGCCAACATTTTAAAAAATGAATTTCGGTAACTCAATGTTTAGATTTCAGAACTGAGTTTCCACCTGAGGAAAAAAGGCCCCTTCAAGACACCTCCAGTTGGGCACCCAAACCTGGGCCACCTAAAATCACTAGTCACTTTTAAAAGAAGTCTTAGCCTAAGTTCATTTTGTTATTAAACTTCCTCTCACGCAGGTCCATATAAGTTAATTTCAGAGTCTGCCTTTGGGATAGTGCAGTATTTAGTGAGACCTGCAGAAAGCACCATGCTGACAGTATCAAGAACCAATATTACAAGGATCAATACTTCTTTCAATGGAAGTAAATTGTTTCTGATAGCACAATATCTCTGAAAAGTCTAGTATTACTGAACCTATAAAATCTCTCTCAGTGGTTAGGATTTTTACCATCCCATGTTATAAAGCTACACCTGTTAACAGAAACGAGCTGGTACCCATATAAAAGTCACTGTTTGGTCAGAGTTCAACATCAGAGGTAGAACTCCTTCCTCTTTTTTACTCTTCCCCTTTAGTTCTCCATTTCTTCTCCCTTCTCATCTCTACTCAACTACTTTTCTCCCCCACTTCCTTTCTTTAATGCATCTATCCTCTGTAGAATGCACCAGTAGTAGGTGACATGATCATACACACTTGAGCAAATCTGCCAGTGACCTTCCATCCCAGGGAGAGCAGACAGAAAGACCCAGCATATTTTTGAGACATAAGTTAAGTAATATTTGAGAACTAGACTTACATGGTCACTTTCAATATTCTGCAACAGCCTTGGGTCATCAAATTCGCATGATTCACTGGTAGAAGGAGGTAATTGGCTGTGGAGCAAGAAAACGGATTATTACATTTAACACTACAATGGCAACATTTTCTTTTCCATGATTAATATAGACCTCATCAGGAAATATTAAAGGGACAGCATCAACTAAAAAAAGAAAATCACATTACTGTCTAAAAACATATTACCTATTAGTATTACAAGAAGCACCTAATATTATTTTACGTGAAAGGGAGAAGCTGGAAGAAATACTTGTCTTTATTTGCAGTTTATTTTGTTCGTTTTACAGCAATTTGCCTATCAGCATTTTCACTCTTTCTCCTGCATAGTCAGTGCCCCCTGTTTGTGGGTCTTTCACTCATCAACAGAAGAAAGAAAAATGTTTCAAAAAACAGAAAAAATGTGGCTGCAAAACCACAGAAATTGGTAGGAGACACAGGGCAGGTGTAGTATCAAATGTTACTTTTAAATATGTTTGAGATTACTAGATTTTGTTCGAAATGGACTAGATTTAAAGTTGACTGTGTTCCTTTGAATTAGGTAGCTCTGTTTAATTAAAAAGTTTTGATTTAACCATCTCAAAATTTATCATTTCTCTCTCTCAATCTCTACTCCTCTCCATCTATCTTTACTAGAAACAGTCTCTTTTGGGATCTTTCATATCAATAAAACCTGCCTGAACTTTTCAAGTTGTCCTGTAGGCTCATGCTTATGCAGTTGAATGATGCTAATATAGTATAGCAGAACTGCCCAGAACACTTTCAGTAAAGAATCCTCCATGGTGCTGTAAAGCAGAGGCTGGGAAGCACGGTGTTGATTCAAGAAGCAGCATTCCCTCCTCTCTCGTAGGTAACACTGTGTCCTGTGTACTACGGTAGCAGCAAGAGAGGGCACATCAGAGAGATGGAAGGGAGCAATTGCAAGGGGGAGTGGAGAAAAGAAGTGCAAAAAGGTGGTGGAGGGGAAAAAACTTGTAGAGAGAGGGGGAAAAAAGAGGAAAAGATGCAAGAGGAAGGTAAGAAGGAAGAGCAGAGGAAAAGGAGACCATGGCGGACGGGGAAAGAAACAACAAGGAAAGAAATAGTATGTGGGCAAGGAAAAGAGAAAGATGGTGAAATAATGATGGCAAAGAAATGAACAGAGGAGGAAATGGAAGAAAAACAGAAGGAGAGGCAGAGACAGAAAATCCACCCCACCAAAAGTAGCACCTCATGTCAGTTAGACAAGAAGAGCTTCTTCCTTCCTTAGAGGCCACTTCAGGACCTGGGAAGAGGCAGGATCAATAGGGAAACCTAACTCACTTGGCCAATGGTAAGAAAACTTAAATCAAAATGAAACAAAAACTTAAAGGAAAGAGGGAAGAGGCTCAACATTTTTTGGCAGAAAGGGAATTGCATCCCGTTTTCAACTGTTTCCTCGGACAGAAACTCCAATGTACACCTTCCTCATCGCTAACCTATATTTGTCATTCACAGCCAGTGCACACCCTTCCTCTGGCATCTCTTCTTTCCTGCCTCATTTCAATCTAAATCAGTTACAGTGGCAGTGACAGTTCTTGCCTAAAGCTCCCTGCCAGGGTTTTGCCATGAGATCACTCTGGAGGCCTACACAGACTCCTGCCTCCTATTTTTTTTTATTTTTCGATTAAAAAAACCTATTTTAAACAAAAGAAGCCCTCATGTCATCTGCATAGATACTTCCATCCAGACAGTTCTTGATCAGATTGCAAGTTAACATAAGAACATAACAACAGCCATATTGGATCAGACCAAAGGCCCATCTAGCCCAGTATCCTGTCTTCCAACAGTGGCCAATGCCAGGTGCCCCAGAAGGGAAGAACAGAACAGGTAATCAACAAGTGATCCATCCCCTATCGCACATTCACCAGCCTCTGGAAAAAGAGGCTAGGGACACTATCCCTGCCCATCCTGGCTAATAGCCATTGGTGGACCTGTCTTCCATGAATTTATCTAGCTTTTTTAACCCTGTTATAGACTTGGCCTTCACAACATCCTCTGACAAAGAGTTCCACAGGTTGACAGTGCGTTGTGTGAAGAAATACTTCCTTTTGTTTGTTTTAAACCTACTGCCTATTAATTTCATTTGGTGACTCCTAATTTTTGTGTTATGAGAAGGAGTAAATAACACTTCCTTATTTACTTTCTTCACACCAGTCATGATTTTATAGACCTCTATCATATCCCCCCTTAGTCATCTCTTTTCCAAGCTGAAAAGTCCCAGTCTTTTTAATCTCTTCTCATATGGCAGCTATTCCATACCCCTAATCATTTTTGTCGTGCCTTTTCTGAACCTTTTCCAATTCCAATATATCTTTTTTGAGATGGGGAAACCACATCCGCACGCAGTATTCAAAATGTGGGCAAACCATGGATTTATATAGAGGCAACATGATATTTTCTGTCTTATTAGCTATCCCTTTCTTAATGATTTCCACCAATCTGTTAGCTTTTTTGACTGCTGCTGCACAATGAGTGGGTGTTTTCAGAGAACTATCTACAGTGACTCCAAGATCTCTCTCTTGAGTGGTAACAGCTAATTTAGACCCCATCAATTTATATGTATAGTTGGGATTATGTTTTCCAGTTTGCATTACTTTGCATTTATCAACATTGAATTTCATCTGCCATTGTCTTGCCCAGTCACCCAGTTTTGTGAGATCCCTTTGTAGCTCTTTGCAGTCTGCTTTGGACTTAGCTAACTTGAGTAGTTTTGTATCATCTGCAAATTTTGCCACCTCATTATTTACCCCTTTTTCCCAGATCATTTATGAATATGTTGAATAGGTCAGGTCAGGTCCCAGTATAGACCCCGGGGGACATCATTATTTACCTCTCTCCATTCTGAAAACTGACCATTTATTCCTACCCTTTGTTTCCTATCTTTTAACCAGTTACCGATCCACAAGAGGACCTTCCCTCTTATCCCATAGCAGCTTACTTTGCTTAGGAGCCTTTGGTGAGGGACCTTCTCAAAGGCTTTTTTAACAGAATTCTAGTAGATTGGAGAAGCAGTATTTCCCTTTACAAAAACCACATTGATTCTTCCCCAACAAATTATGTTCATCTATGTGTCTGACAGTTCTGTTCTTTACTATTCTGTTCTTTACAGAACAAGAAGCAATGGTCTCAAGTTGCAGTGGGGGAGGTCTAGGTCGGATATTAGGAAAAACTATTTCACTAGTAGGGTGGTGAAGCACTGGAATGGGTTACCTAGGGAGGTGGCGGAATCTCCATCCTTAGAGGTTTTTAAGGTCCAGCTTGACAAAACCCTGGCTGGGATGATTTAGCTGGGGTTGGTCCTGCTTTGAGCAGGGGGTTGGAATAGATGACCTCCTGAGGTCTCTTCCAACCCTAATCTTCTATGATTCTATAGTTTCAACCAGTTTGCCTGGAACTGAAGTCAGGCTTACTGGCCTGTAATTGCAGGGATCACCTCTGGAGCCCTTTTTAAAAATTGGCCTCACATTAGTTATCCTCCAGTCATTTGGTACAGAAGCTGATTTAAACGATAAGTTACAAACCACAGTTAGCAATTCTGCAATTTCACATTTGAGTTCCTTCAGAACTCTTGGGCGAATACCATCTGCTCCTGGGGACTTATTACTGTTTAATACAACGGTTCTCAAACTTTAGCAACCCGAGGACCCCCATTTTGCAGGGGTTGTAAATTGTAAAAATTTTTGCAGACCCCCACCCCCAACCCTCCTCTTCCTGCCCCCAGTCCACGCCTACCCCTGCTCTTCCCTGCTGCTTTCTGCCCCCTTACCGGAGCATGCCCTCTCTCCACTCCTCCCCCTCCCTCCCAGTGCCTCCTGCATGCCAGAAAACAGCTGTTCCCCCGCATTCAGGAGGCATTGGGAGGGAGGGGGGAAGAATTCAAGGAGGGAGAGGGAGGAGGATTTGATCAGCGGGGCCCGCGGAACCCCTGGAGTACCCTCGCAGACCCCAGTTTGAGAAACGCTGGTTTAATACATATTTAATACATAGTTACATATTTAGTACCATTTATAATATATGTGTCCATCACAAAGCTTTGGGGGCCATTCAGAAATTTAAAAACACAATTAGTTTGGAAACACATCAGCTACAATGGCCTGAAGTTCAAGCATTCCCCTAAATTAAGCAGCACAAAGGCTAAATCAAGACTCTTCCCTACTCAGGTAGAGACTTGACACAAAATGAGCGTTTTGTACCATGCTCTGAAGGAAAAGCTCTTTCCCCCTAGTTTGTGATCCCTCTTGCCCGTTCTTTAAAACATATTCACATACCACATTTTATAACAGAACCCACCTCTCCCTTATCCCCTCTGCATTCAGTAAATTTAAGCCTCTGGGGAAGATTCACTACTCCTGCACCTATGGAGGGAGCTGTACTATAAGGAAGCTTCACTCCAATTGTGGCTGTGGCTTCACGGGCCACATGGGGAGTAGCACTGAGTTAACATCTCCCACCCAGCTTGATCCACTCACTCCCACGTCAGCTTCTACCCACTTTGGGGGCTCTACCGACTGGCCGCAGGGCCTCAGGCAAAATCTAAGTTCCACCTCTGCACCCTAACTGTAAGTGGACACAGCCATGTGGGGCAGACAACTTAGAAGTGACTATATCCCTTGGGCTTTTCCATTTTGGCTCTAAACTTTGGACAAACAATAATCTTTCATTTATATGTGTTAGATATGTGTTAGCTGTCTTCCTTTGTATAGTCTCAAACTAGTTCCAGTCAATGATTATTACCTAAAGTCTTCTGATGAACGTTCTCTTTCCAACTCTGGAAAGTGACTAAAAGAAGGAAAAAATGCATAGTTATTGGCTAGTTTGATAAAAGAAAGGGAGTACATGACAACATAGAGCTAAGCGGTTAAAAAAAATCAGGTTTGAAACACCAATACCCTGGAAACATGTTCATCAACTTGTAGCAGAGATTTAACCCTCCTCCTTCCAAAGACTTAAATTAAATACCATGCAACGTACCCTGAAAGGCTATTTTGGATGGGACCTTAAATACTGAAGACACTTCCTGCTTTCCATCGACATTAAAGGATAGATTTTTAAGGAATCAGAATGCTAGGGACATGCCCCCAAATACTCTAGTAACGGTAGGTCTAATTTGTACAAGCAGTTACCATGACAACACGTGCAAATGGCCAGATAGAGAATTGATTTCAAATGGGGCAATTCATGTACCTTCACAAGAGCTTTACAAACTGGCAGACCTCGTAAAGTATAACTAATTTTTTAGCAGAGGCAAAACAGAAGAAATTAAAGACATATGTACTTTATGTTATAAAAACGTGGCCACAGAAGGTTCCATACTGGGGATTATGCAGCCCTGCACAGGTTCCCAGGAGCTAGAAACCAAATTGATTCTTTGTATTAAAAATAAACAAACCCAATGGATTTAAAGCAGACAGCATAAAAATGAGAAGTAGTTGCCCTTTCTGGGGGAGTGTTACCAGACAAAAGAATGAAGAATTGGTCACTAAATATGAACTATGGGCTAAATCCTAGTTCAGCTGAAGTCAATGATTTTAGTTGGATAAGGTCTTGACCCAACATTTGGTTCCCCTAAGGAAAACCCTATGATGAAAGGCCTGAAACTCATTTAGCACCACTTGTTTCACTCTATCCAATTAGGTAAGAGGAAGAGGAGAACACCTTATTCAAACAAACCTTTCCACCATCACATTTAAATTATTTCAACCTTTGCATTCCATAATTAATGCTGCAGGAGAAACTAACAATTTATTTTATGGGCACAAAAATGAATTTCTATTAATACAACCGAACAGTTAAATTTAATTTTATTACAGAACAGAATACCAATTTGCAGAATTAATAAAATTAATTATTAAGCTATGGAGTTTATAGAAATAGTACCTACCCGTATGTCACTCCAGCAATACTGCATTTCTTGAAGTTCATAATATTGCATGTTAGAGTGCCTGTTTTATCAGAAAACAGGTATTTTACCTAGAATACAAATGAAACAATTGTAGCAAGTTCACAAGATTAACTTGCATAGAAGCACAGTCCAAACAAAAGGAAAATACACATTAAATCAGAAAAAAAAATCACAAGAAAGTATGCATGTTTAGGAAATACAGCAGTACAGGCCAATGCAAACTTGTTGCAGTTTGTCAGAGATGATTAGTTCTATCTTACAAAGCTACAGGCAAATTCCCAGGAAAAATATTTAAAATAAGAGTTAATATTGGTAATATAGTTCCTCTAAAAACAAGTAAGGACCCAATCCTGAGTGGGTATAAATTGTCAGAACTTCACTATAATCAGTGGAGCTGTGCTGATTTACACTAGCTGAAGATATAGCGCTAGAAGTTTAAATGAACAAAATGCTAAAAAAAAAGTGTCTGTAAATTCTCAGTTAAGGATCCAACACCAATTTTAATTAAAAAAAATTCTGCATGAGGTCCTGTGAACTGCAAATCCATCCATCACTTACAGGCTGGAGACCAGTACCTCCTCACATTCTTGCTTTGAATCAGAGACCAAGAAGTCCCATTGCTCATTTTCCACATATCTGACAGATATTTACCCGAGTCTTGTTTGTTACTTGGCTATGGAAGGCTCACTGACACCCATCCACACCTTCAATACCACCTGGAGATCCCACTGTACTCCACCAGCCCTCCAGATGTGTGTTAACGTCCCTAACTTCCATACACAAGCCAGGCATTCACCTCTACACCTTTACAATAAGGGTATTAATTCCCTTTAAAGATATAACCTGAAAGGGTCATACCTTCATACAACAAAAGTCTTATGCTGTTGTGACTCACATTCAACAAGGCAAACTTAAGTTTCTTTCACAGGAACTTGGCCCTGGATCCTTAACACAATTTCCAGATTTTTGAACACTTCCTTATTTTGTTATTTTAATTTTCCTATGAATCTTGTTTTAAGAAAGATCTATTCTCAGCCTTAACTCTATTTTAGCAATGCTTTTTGTACTAGGATTTCCTTTAGGTTTATTTAAAAGTAATGTACCAATCCTTTTATACTTATCTTCATGAAGCCTCAAAAGGGGCCTCTAGAACAGACCTGGGCTAATAATGAAAATACATTCATTGTATTAATAAAATTTCATATAATTTACATTTCTTGACTCTTCAAGAATTATCATGAAATATATTAAAAATTATTCCACAGATATTACCTGATCAGCCCTAGTTATATGCTCAGCAATTACAACTTGTACCTTACGTAACCCTCTTTGGCTTTGAACAATTTAATTGGTAAAGTAAACATTAGAAAGTAGAGCCAGTCCATTGAACAAATTTTTATGGAATTCTAGTACAGAAGACACATTTGTAGATAAGTCAAACTGTTGATTTAAACAAATTATAAAAATGTTCCTAAGAAGAAAAAAGCATTCATAGAAATGGAGGGCTGGAAGAGACCACAACAAGTCAGCTAGTCCATCCTCCCACACTGAGGCAGGATTAAGTAACCCTAGACTATCTCTGACAGGTGTTTTCTAACCTGTTGTTAAAAATCTCCAGTGACTGCAATTCCACAACCTACCTACATAACCTGGTCATTTTTTGAAGATCCACAACTCAAAATTTACTTGTTCACTCAGCTAAACATGAAGGTCTACATTTTCAAACATGATTAGTGATTTGGGTGTCTCAATTTTTGAGTGCCCAACTTGAGTCAGCTAATGGGGGCTTAAATTTGGAGAATAGACATTCAAAGCCTTCTGTAAACTGGTGTCTCGAATGCATATATCTCAGGGTGGGTAGTCAAAAGCTGAGACACTCAAAGTTTTATGTCGGTGAGGTTGCCTAAAACTCGGCTTCAAATGGAAACTGTCTTCCAACCCAGTAAAAAGCGACAAAGAGTCCTGTGGCACATTATAGACTAGCAGATGTATTGGAGTATAAGCTTTCGTGGGTGACGAAGTGGGTATTCACCCAAGAAAGCTTATGCTCCAATACGTCTGTTAGTCTATAAGGTGCCACAGCGCTCTTTGTCGCTTTTTACAGATCCGGACTAACACAGCTACCCCTCTGATACTTCTAACCCAGTGTAACTCCTAATATATTCAGCACTGATAATCATTTTAGACAGAGGGATATTTATGATCCAGCTATCAAATTGAAAATACAAAAAAAACAAGACAAGTTATCTAGTTACCTCAAGCAAATGATAATAAAATCAATGACTGATGGATACATTAAGATATATGTAAATTAGATTCATGCTAGCCTAATTACACTGTATGTTTCATTAAGAGATATGAAAGCCCTGAGGATCCAAAGGATTCCAGATTAAAATCAGAATTTCCACTATTCTAATTCTTGGCCTGGAGGAAAGACCGGTCTTACTCTAAGAAGGAAAAACAATGTCAACCAATCTGTTAAAAACTGTGCTTTCAGTAAATCTGTTATGCAGAAGCCTAGGACTCTGCTGGGAAAGGGCTTTAGAAAAAAAGGTCCATTATAAATTTTCAATGTACAGATTTGGCATGTTAAAAAGTAGATAATGAATATACATATCTAACAGTGATCATCATTTTTTAATGTTACAATAGAAATTCTGCCTGTAAGGTCTCCACATTTTCTGGAATTTTATTTTGGGAAAGTTGATTGGGAAGTTCCTTAACTCTGAAAAATATTCTATTTGTTACTCGGAATTGTACAGAAAAGTTCTGAGCAACCACACATATTTTAGACTTTAACTAGAACAGGTTGAGATATTGTTAATTATTATTATCACTAATTATTTGTATTATCATTGCACTGAGGAGCTCTAGTCATGGACCAGGACCCCAATGTGCTAGTTCCTGTACAAACACAAGAAAACAGATGGTCCCTGCCCTGAAGGGCTTACAATAAATGCTCCTGTAAGAATGCAAGTGTAATGACTCCACAGGGTTCAAACCTGGACCAGCAAGGTTCATGGAAGCAGCTTCATGCCAGCTCTTCACTTGGCAGTTACTGGCAACAGCTTACCTGAGATCAATGAAGCCCAGCCCCTGTGGGAGGCGCCATCCCTGAGGCCGGATTGGTGGAGTCCTAGAGCTGCTGATTGGCCTACTGACCCTACTTAACCCAACAGCAGGACCAGGAGGCCATCTGAACAAGTGGGCTCTGCCTTGCTTTAGACTATGGCCTTGTGCTTCCTGCTATCAGCTCCTACTACCTGCTTATGCTTCCCTGGCTTGATCTCTTGGCATTCTGACCTGCCTTTACTCGGGGCATCTGACTTGTGGTTTCTGACCTTCAGTTTGTTGCCTACCTCTGACCCACTGGTATCCTGACTTGACCTGTCTCTTGTTCTGATCACCAGTTTGTCTCCTGCTTCTGACCTCCCAGTATTCCAAACCAATTGATTCTTGACTCCTGTCTTGTGACTGTGGACTCTGGCTCCTACTATTAGGTTTGGCTGCCCACGACCCAACCGTGACAGTGACTTGCTCTTCATCCAGTTCAGGAATGACTCAATTGGATGAAGAGAGATTCACTAATGTCTTTCTATTTTCCTTGTTGCAGAATAAAGAGTACAACATTTGCACCTGGTGTTATAGGGAGTTGGAAGGTACAGCTAGGATTTAATGAACAATTTAATCAGAGATCCAGAATTCTGAATTAGAATGAAAGCTTTGGGATAAAATCATGCATCTACTGACCTGAGATAAAAAGTCACCATCTTTCTACAAAGAAATGCTGTTGTTCAACTGCAAGTTATGGTGCTTGATGCAGGAATTACCAGGTGAAATTCTACGGTCTGCGTTACACAGGAGGTGGAACTAAGATGAGCATAATGACTCCTTCTGGCATTAAATCTATGAATCTTTCATCTCTAGCAAATACTCTGCCCAGAGGTCATGTGTTTCATGTGTTTCTCCTAAGTTATATGACAAGTACAATATTCCCAATGAGGATCTCTCACCTGCCCAAGCTCCTCATTAAGGTTTGAAGTTCTGGCCATTGCAGGTGTATCTGTTTCTTGATAATACATATCTATGTCCTGAAAGAAAAATGAAAACAGACCTAAGATATACAGTTTAATCAACAGTTTAAGTCTCTTCAGGCAATATACTGCATTTGCTGCCCACATGACTTACAGCCACGCCAATGGGAGTGCTGCTGTAGAACAAAAGCAGAATATGGTCCCTTGGAGAACAACAGTTTGTCTCTCAAATGTATCTGTGTATTAGACATCTTGAAAATGACACCTATTAAAAAACATTGGCATTTCCTTTGCTGCACGTTCAGCTCAATGCACAAAAAGGGTCAGGAGTCTTAACACAGGGAAAATTCTTTTACGGGATATCAATAATTCTACCCAGAAGACAAATAGTTAAAAGTCACTAAACTACTGTAGTCCAGACCTCACTTCTAAACAGAAAAACTGCTCACCTATACTACAACCAGTTCTGTTTATATCATTGCATTTAATTGGAATACATTGCAAAAATAGCTACTGCATGTGCCAGTAATCCGAGAAGCAATTTTCCAGATGACTCAGCTTGGAAATGATTCAGTTATACTCACATAAAAATCTCATAGGCAAAATAAATGTAACTTCATCTGGGATTATCTTTTTTTAGGGGTCTTCTTCTACAGCCACGTTGAAGCCCTGAGGTTGTACACACGCACACACCCAGGCAGATGCACATGATACATTTCCCCCAACTTTACACCCTCCAGGCACATCACAGCCATCATCTTTATGCCCAAGGGGACTGAACGGGAATCCATATGAAAACTACCACTTCAGTTCCTTACCTGACCAGTGACGTCACTATTTAGTGACATTAGCCACTCCCAACCTGCACTCTGTGGACAAACATTGCAGCTCAAGCACCACCAGAGTGAAAGTGACCTGACCATGTTTTACTTTCACAGTGGCCCCTAGGGTTCTGAATAGGATAACTGAAAAAATGACAAGATACTGGTGCTTTTTCACTCTGCTGAATCTTAGGAAACCTCTGAGTTGCAGAAGAGTCACTACAACTGTTTGCCAAAAGGCTCAGGAAGATGACACTACCTGTTCACACTCATTTCGTGTTCAGAAGGCTTTCCTAGCAACCAAAAGCGCTAAAAGATATTTTTTTCTAATGGAAGCTTAGAAACTGCAGAAGTGGATGGCACTCATGCATGAAACCTTTCTACAGGCAAGTGGTGTTTTCAAGCCCTGGTAGCATGGACCAGTAAACTGGCATTGAACAGATTCACTGAACTATTAACTGGTCTTGCCAAAGGCAGTAACTAAAGAGACACTGACAAAAAGGTGACAAATTTAATTTTAAGGGTTTTACACCAATGTGACATTCAAAACCACAATTTATTAACCAACTTTTTGTTCTTGCTACTTACCCAGTTTATAAAAAGAGCCTGAGTAAACTTGACGACTTCCAGGGTCACCAGAAGACTGATGGGAATGAGGTTGTTGTACAAGATTATGAATGTCAGCAGATTGTATCCAAAATTGACATAGAGCTCTTCTGTGGACCAAAGGTATAGGATAAGGTCACTAACAAGGCACGTGTTTGTATTCAATCATCTATGCATTTTTACAGTGTTAATACTGTGGAGAGTTCCCATTTTAAACCAATGGCATACATAGATGAACATCTGTTTTCTCTCTGCAAAACAGACCTTTTCAGTTTGTTGACTTTATTCAATTTATTGAAAAGGGCTAAATTGTGCCTACTCTCATGTGGGTAGGTGAGGGCTCAAGGCATTTTCCTTCTACCTTGTGCCCGTACACAGGAGCCAAACAAAATCTTGCTTCTTGCTTTCATGGCACACAAGATTCCAGTGCAGAAAGCAATGCTAGCAATGGGTAGGGCAAAACTGAATCCAGGTCATGGCCCTGCCCCACTCCACTCCTGCCAGCATGCTTCATTCTGTTGAAGGTTGTAGACAATGCTGTTTGTGTGCACTCCTGGACACCATGGTCCTTATCCTGATCTCACTTACACCAGTACAAATTCAGGACAAACTCCAGTTAACTTTCTGCAAATCAATGTAAAAAATGGTTCAATGGAGATCAGAATCAAGCCCATTCTGACTGCCTCAGATACAATGCCCCCAGGAGTTGTCACGGTGCACAGAACTTCTTTATCCCAGTTCCCCTGCCATAACAAGTGCTCAGATAGCATGGTGTAAGAACCTGAATAGAATAAAATAGAACTGAAAAGTGAAAATCTCACCCAATGTGTTGTTTTTAAAGATGATAAACAAAAGAAGACTTTTTACCTAAAATGTCTAAATATGGGACAGAAGTTATTTTCTACATCAATAAAAGATCGGAGCTGGTTTGAAATTCTCCCAATTGTGTAACAAAATATTCATATATGACGGGGCTGCTGGCAGGGCATCTGCTGTAAGACCTCCTGAATTTGCTCCCCCCTACTTGATCCAAAATAGCCTGAATCTGGTGACCTTCCAGGCACACTGCAAAACACTTCTGTCTGAGGGCACTTTGGGGAAGGGCTGAGGATAGTCTTCCCAGAGCGACAAAGAGGTGAAGAGGTGGCTGACTGGCAAAGTTCCTTGTTGAATGATTATTCTAATGCTGCTTGGGTTTTACTGTAATATTAATTACACATAGGGTGCCTAGAACTTGCAGAGGTGTTTTTTAAAATTTACATATACATACACATATTTAGGGTCCTACCAAATTCACGGTCATGAAAAACACGTCATAGACCGTGAAATCTGGTGTCCTCGCTGTGAAATTTGATCTTTTGTGTGCTTTTACCCTATACTATACAGACTTCATGGGGGAGACCAGTGTTTCTCAAATTCGGGGTCCTGACCCAACAGGGAGTTGTAGGGGATTATTTTAAGGGGGTCACAATATTGCCACCATTACTTCTGCACTGCCTTCAGAACTGGGTGACTGGAGAGCGACGACTGTTGGCCGGGCATCCAGCTCTCAAGGCAGCGCCCCACCAGCAGCAGCGCAGAACTAAGGGTGGCAACAGCGTATCATGCCACGCTTACTTCTGTGCTGCTGCCTGCAGAGCTGGGTGGCCAAAGAGTGGTGGCTGCTGACTGAGGGCCCAGCTCTGCAGGCAGCAGTGCAGAAGTAAAGGTGGCAATACCAAATCCAGATTCCCAGCTCTGAGGGCAGCGCCGCCACCAGCAACAGTGCAGAAGTAAGGGGAACAGTACCGTGACCCCCCCTACAATAACCTTGTGACCCCCCCACCCACCACAACTCCTTTTTGGGTCAGGACCCCTACAATGACAACACCATGACATTTCAGATTTAAATAGCTGAAATCATGAAATTTACAATTTTAAAAATCCTATGGCCCTGAAATTGACCAAAATGGCCTGTGAATTTGGCAGGGCCCTACACATATTACATCAACTTCATAAAAGGGGAAAGGCTAGCTGTGCTATGTGCACACTGTGTGAAACATGAGATTTAGATTTATAGACTCATAGACTTTAAGATCAGAAGGGACCATTATGATCATCTAGTCTGACCTCCTGCACAATGCAGGCCACAGAATCTCACCCATCCACTTCTATAACAAACCCCTAACCTATGTCTGAGTTACTGAAGTCCTCAAATTGAGGTTTGAAGACCTCAAGCTGCAGATTTCTGAGTAACTGAGTTTATTCTTAGTTCTGTAAGCTGGTTACTAGAAGTGCAATATTCCATATTACAGTCCAAAGGGATCTGGTAATCCTGTATACACGCTATCTGTCCCCACTGAAGAGCTCCAGATATTATTTCTAGCAGCACATTTTCACTCTGCCTCTCCAAAAAGCTGGTTTTGTTCCACATATTTCAATAGAGTTAGAAGATGTGTCCCAAATATTTTCACCAAACATATGTATTTATAGCTTCCAGTGTTGGCAAGTTCAGTGAACTATTCACTCCGGTGAGAACTGAAAAAAGATCACAATCAAGGAGATGTGTAATTAAAACTAAATAAGGTATCCAAATAAAATGGTTTTACCAGCAGTGAATATGCTAGATAAGTTGCCCAAATAAATGCATAGAAGTAACCAGTATAAATGAGCTTAAGAAAAACAGTCATTTAAGAGTCTGGGAACTGAAGAATCCAGGCAAATGAATCTGAGAAAAAAATGAAGAGGCAGAGGTGAGAGCCAGAGATGAACACTCCTGAACTCTCAGAAGCTTTGAAACCTAGTTTAAATCTAATTTTTTAAATGTCTCAATATTTATGCCAGGCTGAATCAAAATCTGGGTCCCAATGCTTCTGAACTTGGGAGTGTTTAAAATCCAGATATGAGAAGAATTTTCTGCAGCTTGGATCAGTCTCTAAGGAAAACCAAGAGGCAAGCTGAGTGGGCAAAGAAGTTTTTTTCTACCCAGACATTTGTGAGAATTAGGCACTCTGGTTAGGCACCCAGGTTTGAAGTTTTGGTTCTGAAAGAATAAAGTATATTCCCCTTTTCTGACAATAAGAAAGAATGACTGGTTCGATGTGTAACTCATGAGACTGCTTTGAAAATGCATCTCCCTAGGTGAGACAATATATTGACTTCAGTTATACCTGTTTTTCAGGAATGATACTACATTCATTTCAGCAAAGTTATTCTCAATTTACACCAGTTTGTGAGATCAGTCCCTATAACTTTTGAGTATTCTCCATTACAAATCATATTTCATTTGTTTCTCTTCATCACTGCTTCTTCCAGTCATTTACATATCTTGTGTTTCATATTTTTCCTGTGTAGAATTTTTATTAAATCTGGCAACACTCTTAAAAAAAAAAAAAACCTCTAGTAGCAGTAACAGTGATTAAAATGGAAAAAACATGATTGCCATAAACTGAAGTCAAAGCTAGTTCAATGAAGAATGGCTCCTGAGATCTATATAGCCTGCTATCAATGCCACTCCACTCCTCCTCAAAGACTGGATCTTTTTCAGTAAAGGTACCATAACTGCAGTTCATCTGAAACAGACGACAGCTCAGCCATTGCCAGCGGTTTTACCACTACCAGTAAAAGATTTACACAATTCCAGTGACATTTATTTATTTAGGTCTGCATCTTAAGATAGTGTCAGTAACACAATAGCCAATGTCTGACACATTTTGTAACTGATTGTAATATAAATTGAAATGCCAAAAATCTCTCTCCTGCAGAATAATTTATATTCTATCTTGAAGTGTTTTCACAATATCCGTATCTTTGTGTTACTATTTAATCTCATAAGTAAATACAGGTAGCAAAATGGAAGTAAAATGGAGTCCTTCAATAAAACACACACACTATACAGGATCAGAGTTTTGCAATTGCAAAATTACCCATCTGTTGTAAGCTAGAACATCCTGGTCCAGCAAATATAAAGACAGCAATAATACTTAATGTGTGAACATTAATCTTCAGGATATCCATATAGGGGAGATCATCAGCTCCAATTAATAGATGGGCTAACTAAAACACAGAGGGACAGATCCTCAGCTGACATAAATCAGCATAAAATTAAAGTCAGTGGAGTTATGACACTTCACACCAGCCTAGGATCTAGTGAAAAGAGGTTGTGGCTGAAGTATGTAGACAAAAGGATTGATCGACAGAAAGGAGGCTGACAATACAAATCCTGTACCCAATTCAGTAAGTTACACTGCCCCAAACAATTTTTCATAACTGAAATAAAGAGCCTTTTGATCATCTTTGAGTGGCATTTTGCACCACTGTATGAGGCACCTGGCATTTGACTCTCCATCAGTGGTTTGAGCATTGGCCTGCTAAACCCAGTGTTGTGAGTTCAGTCCTTGAGGGGGCCATTTAGGGATCTGGGGTAAAAAGGTGTCTGGGGTTTGGTCCTGCTTTGAGCAGGGGGTTGGACTAGATGACCTCCTGAGGTCCTTTCCAACCCTGATAGTCTATGATCCCCCTTTATTTTTGGACAGCTGCCTAGCAGCATTCTCAGACCTTGGGAGGGGGGAACATCTTGCAACCCTCAACAGCACATTCGCAGGCAAGCTGGGCTCCGCAGTTACTGCAGTCTGTTTCTAGAATACATTGTCAAATAAAGTTAGCTGCTGGCTTTGATTTTTATTTATGGGCCTCCTTTCTGCATTTATTTGGCAAAGATAAATGGCCTGGCATGCTCCATAGAATCCTCAAACGTTATGAGCGCTCACTGTTTTAACACATAGACAATGGGCCACCTGCAATCAAACTCTCACCATTTGAGCCAAGGTACCAGATGACTTCGCCGTGTGTTCTGTTCCATAGTAAGGCACCCACAGAACTCACAAGGGCCATGACCAGAAGGATGCAGAATAAAACCAGAATCTGCATGTTGGTCACCTTCTCCACATTTGACCTCTTCAAAGGGGCTTTGGTTGAATTCTGAACAAAAGAAGAAACAGCCTTGAGAATTGGTTTAAGTATGGTAATAACAACAGCAAATGGTGAGAAAAACTGCTAAATAATATTACAATAACTACAAAGATGGAGCAAAGAATCCTGTGGCACCTTATAGACTAACAGACGTTTTGCAGCATGAGCTTTCGTGGGTGAATACCCACTTCTTCGGATGCAAGAAGATCATCCTTGCATCCGAAGAAGTGGGTATTCACCCACGAAAGCTCATGCTGCAAAACGTCTGTTAGTCTATAAGGTGCCACAGGATTCTTTGCTGCTTCTACAGAACCAGACTAACACGGCTACCCCTCTGATACAAAGATGGGACTGTTCTCCTTAGTTCTTCTGTGCACAGTTAATTTTCAGTCTTAAAACTGTGGACTTAGCTACTTTGTTCTCAAACTCCATCCCCAGCCAGTTAAATATTTTATTTATGCGAAGTCTATGACTAGGTGGTATTACACACATACACAGACTACTGTTGTGAGTCAGACACAGGGGACATGTACTATGCTCAGTCTCTTCTGGGGGCTCAGCATACTCCCTCCAGCCTATTCATCCCACTCTGATGGCCAAGGCAGGTAAGAACAAGGCCACATCCCTACCTCTGAGGGTCTAGCTCAGGGGTGGGCAAACTTTATGGCCCGAGGGCCACATCTGGGTATGGAAATTGTATGGCAGGCCATGAATGCTCACTAAATTGGGAGCTGGGGTGCAGGAGCGGGTGAGGGCTCTGGCTGGGGGTGCAGGCTCTGGGGTGGCACCAGGAATGAGGAGTTCAGGGTGCAGGAGGGTGCTCTGGGCTGGGACCAGGATTGGGACAGGGGGTTGGGGCACAGGAGGGGGTCAGAGGTGCAGGCTCTGGGTGGTGCTTACCTCAAGCAGCAGAGGCACAGCCAGGTGGCTCTGCGCGCTGCCCTGTCCGCAGGCACCACCCCTGCAGCTCCTATTGGCTGCGGTTCCCGGCCAATGGGAGCTGTGGGGGCAGCACTTGGGGTGGGAGCAGCGTGCAGAGCCCCCTGGCTGCCCCTATGTGTAGGAGCCAGAGCGGGGATTTGCCGCTGCTTCTGGGAGCTGCGCGGATCAGGACAAGTCCCAGATCCCGCTCCCCAGCGGGGGCTCAAGGACCGGATTAAAACGCCTGGAGGGCCAGATGCAGCCCCCAGGCCAGAGTTTGCCCACCCCTAGTCTAGCTCCCAGGGGAACACTACCAGAGAGCAGCAGTTACTGCCCTCAAAAGAATGCAAGGATTGCAATTTTCTCTAGTTTCTGCACAGGGCTCTAAGGGGGAAAATGCTCCCTAAATCCTCCCCTCCGCTCTTGTGCACTGCAAGTTTTTAGACACAATTCAACAGCAGACAAGTATAGTTCTCTTTTACAGCCTTAAAACGTAAAAGAGCCGAACTAAAGTCTGATGGAACCTGGCTGAACAGAACTACTTGCAGGATCAGGGCACATATTAATGCATGGAAAGATTTTAACTGGATTTATTGTTCTAGAAGTAGATAATTTCTTCCAAGATTACAGCCCACAGAAGATTGCTTGTTCCAGAAAGTGACCAGGGGTGTACTGCGGAGTCACAGATGACATTACTTCTCCTTGTTACTTCTCTGTTCTGCGTGAGAGTCATGGAAAAGCTTGCATTATCATGGTGCTCTGGGAAGGCTGCAATGGCACTTACTTAAATTTAGATTTAAAAGTGTCAGTACTATATAGCATGGATAAGGATACGACTCTGTCACGGAGGTCATAGGTTCCATGAATTTTGGCGATCTCCGCGATTTCAGCCCCAGGCAACGGGACTTCAGCTGTCAGCTCCATGAGGCAGGGCCATCAGCCCTTTGCGGCACGGTGAGTCCTGGGCAGCGGGGCTCAAGCTGTCACTCCCCGCCCCCATTTGGGCAGCAGGGCTCGGGCTTCCATGAATTACTGTGTATTGACTGTGACCTGTCTGCGACTTTTACTAAAAATAATTATGACAAAATCTTAACCTTCATCGTGTAAAAAAATGTATGTTGTAAGCTCCCCCTAGCAGGTACAAAGAGCACATACTGCACCCAGCACTGTGGAGTCCCAATCTCACTCGAGGCTTCTGGATGCTACTGCATTACAAATATAATGACCAACACTTCGTTTTGCATAATCAACTCATAAGGACAGGCAGAATACAGAAACAGAGAATACCGATTTCCATCAAAACACACACGAGATATTATTTCCAATCCATTTTACCTGCATGAGCTTTGTGTCATGTCCTGTGTACACAACAATTCCTAGGACCCATTGGGTGTTTCTAAGCTGTGCACCTCTCAGCAAGATCTGGTCAGGCCCAATGGGAACCGGACTAGAAGCCAAGAACAAATTAAAAATAAGTACAGATATTTGAAATGACTCTGAAGATACTCTAACCATTCAAGAAAGTTATTTTTCATTATATGAACACACACTTCTTTTCTTGGTTACTCCCCTTTCATATCATTTACAAAACCCAGCACTTTGAAGGAAATGAATATTTAGGGACCTCCAGCATAAATCTGCCACTGCTCATAAACAAATACATTGAGTTCACTCCTCGACTGTGTTCCAGTCTCTGCACAGTGCAGCAAGGTGGGGGAGCTGCAAAGGAGCTGGCTACAGTTCACAGTTTGGCATCCAGCATATTATAGAACAGCCTCTAGACTGCCCTAAATAACACCCCAGCTAATGTGATTTCTGTTGAGCAAACACAAGGACATAAACAGCACGAGACAATTGGCAAACTTTTCAAAAATGAGCCACTAAAAAGACTTTTAATCTCAAAAAGTACTTAGTCTCTAAGTAATCAACATTTTCAGACAGCAGCAGGATCCAGTGGACTGTCAGAGGGGAGTCAGGTGCTAGTCTCAACTTTGCCACTAGTCTGCTGTGTTACCTGGGGCAAGGCATTTCATCTCTCTGCGCCTGAGGGCATCTACACTTGAAATGTTACAGCAGCACAGCTGAATCGCTGCGCTTCAATGTAGACACTATCTGTGCTGATGGGAGGGGTTCTCCCATCGCTGTAGGTAATCCGCCTCCCCGACAGGCGGGTAGCTTGGTCAATGGAAGAATTATTCCGTCAACCTAGCACTGTCTGCACTGGGGCTTAGGTCAGCTTAACTACACTGGTCAGAGGTGTGGATTTTTCACACCTCTGAGCAACGTAGTTAAACTGACAATTTTCTAGTGTAGACCAGGCCTTAGTTTCCCCACCTATAAAATGAGCATAATGACACTTCCCCTTCTTTTTAAAGCACTTTAATTTCTATGGATTATAATACTTGAATTTATACAACTTTTAAGAGTTACAAGAGGGAGCTAAATTACCCTTAAAAAGGAACTGTGGTTGCAAGCTCAATTATGAAGGGGCTATCACTTCTCCCATAATAAACAATCATCATTTGCAAAGGCAGGACAGGAATCCTGGCTAAATTCCCTGTAAGCTACACACCTGAGCAGCAGCCTATTTAGTGCGGCACAGGCGCTCAGGGAACCCGCCTTGGGGGAGGGACCTGCTGTGGCTGGGGGCAGGGCTGCCTAGAGGATTCAGGGGGCCTGGGGCAAAGCAATTTCGGGGGCCTCTTCCATAAAAAAAAAGTTGCAATACTACAGAATACTATATGCTTGTGGGGGCCCCTGTGGGGCCCAGGGCCTGGGGCAAATTGCTCCTCTTGCCCCCCCCGGGCGGCCCTGGCCGGGGGAGGGGCACCCCTCCCCCAGCCCCAACCTAGCCCGGACCCCAACCTGCCACAACCAGGACGGCCCCCCCGACCCCAACTATGCCGCAGCCCAGACCTGCTGCGGTTGGGGCACCCTTTCCCTGGGCCAAATCCAGGCAGCCCAGCCCAGCCCTGAACCCGGGCAGCCCTGCCCGAACCCAGCCGCAGCCTGGACCTGTGACGGGGCACCCCTCCCCAAAGCCAGCCCTGGCCCGGACCTGTCGCGGGACACCCCTCCCCGAACCCAGCCCTGGCCCAGACCTGTCGTGGCCGGGGTTCCCCTCCCTGAACCCAGCCCAGACCTGTGGGGGCCGGGGGAGGGTGCCTATCCTGCAGCCCCAGCCCCAGAGCTGCTGCATGAGGGAGAGGCACCTCTCTCCCCCAGCCCAGGTGCTGCTGCGGGGAGAGAGAGCTGGGGGGAGTCCTCTCTCCCCGCCGGAGCCCCTCCTGCACCCCAAACTCCTCACTGACGGCCCCACCCCAGAGCCCACACCCCCAGCCGGAGCCCTCACACTCCTGTGCCCCAACCCTCTGCCCCAGCCCTGAGCCCCCTCTCACACTCCGAACCCCTTGGCCCCACCCCCACCCAAGGCCAGCTTTAAGCCGATTCCCCGGAATGGGGCCCTGCGCCCGCACCTAAGAGGGCCCCACACCTTAGGTGTCTTTTTTGTTTTTTTACTCACCTGGTGGCGGGAGGGGGGGTGTCTTCGGGTCTTCGGCGGCATTTCGGTGGCAGGGGGTCCTTCAGTGCTGCGGAAGACCCGGAGCGGACCCCCCGCCGCTGAAGTGCCGCCAAAGCCCCAGACCGCCGCCGGGTTTTCAAATTGGGCCCTGCTGTTCGTAAAGCCAGCCCTGCCCCCACCACATGAATTTTGTTATGTGCACCGATATGAAGGTGATGTGTCACACATCACCTCCATATTGGTACATATAACAAACTTAATTCCGCACACGGGTGTGAAGAATTAGGGGGAACACTGAACCCAGGTCCTCTAGTTCCAGAACTCACAGGCCTCTACCACTTAAGGTAAAGACTGTCCATTGAAGTCAATAGAGCTACACCATTTTACACTAGCTGATGATCCAGCTCATGCACCAGTTAGCAGTCACCCATAGAAATACCTTTATGTTCTATGTTGCCAAAGAAGCCACGGTGCACACATACACATAAGACATATTTCTTAACAGAAGACAACTGTCATTTTTCAGTGAAGTTGATACCTTTGGCCATCTAAGCGCAAGTTTCCAATGAAGTCATAGAGGTGACGATTGGGTCCTTCACATTCTATCTTCCCAGACACTTTCATCAAGTCTTCTCTCGACTGCAGACTAGCAGTTTGAGTCAACCCCTGCAAGAGACCAAGCCAGAGGAGATGCCTGTCAAATCAACTTTCCTTGTTAGTTTAATTTTCCACATGTTGTTCTATAATGTGTCCCAACAAATGAGAGACAGAGGCATAGCTTAGTACATTGACTTAGTACTCGAGCTGCTTCTGCTGCTTATGGGATTCAGGGGCTCTGTAAGCCCCACAGAAATTGTTTACTTAATAAGGACCAGATTTTGCCCTAGCTTGCATGGTCGCTCAAGGCAGTAAAGTGGCATAAGGCACCTCCTTACTAGCTTGTGCCAGCTGCCTCTACAACCATCCATAGTGCTGGATGGAAAACAGGCTTCACCGAGCTGTTACACTCCCCCACTTGGCACAAGTGGGCAGGAGGGAGCGGGAAGAAACAAGGAATGAGAGCAGCTTTGGTTCTGCCCTCCTCCCACATGGGGCAATGTAGCTTCTTGACACATGTACGCTAAGTCACACACTCCCTCATGGGCTGCTCCTGGAGCAGTACAACCATGCTCTGCCCTTGCTCAGGGGTGATTGCTAACTCACCACAGATTAATAGATTCCAAGGCCAGAAGGGATCATTGTTATCTAGTCTGCCCCCCCTGTATAGCACAAGCTATAGAACTTCCCCAAAATAATTCCTAGAGCATCTCTTTCATGAACACATCCAATTTTGACTTAAATTGCATCCAGCTCCTTTGCAGCTCCCCCATCCTATTGCACTCAGTGCAGACTGCACATGCAGCCAAGAATTTAACCCAATGTAATAGTTTATTGGGAGGGCAGTATAAAATTTATCATATGTATCACCATACTCAAACAGACAATTTTCTGAAATTTAGAAACCACATGCCTGATTCTTCACTGCGTTTTACCTAGTGTCATAAGTTACCCTTGAGTGAAGGGAGTGGAAAGGGAGTGTAAATCACTGCCATAAACCCATTTTCCATCTTGTTTGCTCATGTGAGACTCCACGTTGTAAGGCAGTTGGAGAATCAGGTCCACATTTTTTAAATGCAGTGACCCATATATAAATAAAATCTGCAGAGGATTCCGCTCCAGACTACTGTCCTTGGTATCAGACTGTAGATACAATCACATTTTCTCAAACAAAATTAAAATGGAGGCAAATATAAATGTTTTCAAATATGAATTGTAAGTTACAATGGCATTATTATGATGCATTTTGTACAAGACGGGTCACGTGAGCTGTCATTGGAAAAGTTATGATTTGCTAAATATGATTATCATATTTGTATGCACGTATCATTTTTGTATCAGAAGTTATGAATATTGACTGTGTATCTGTATTTCACATGTAATCACACCTGGGTGACACCCACTAGGCAAAATGCTTCCAGATAGATAGTCGGCTATGAAGGGCCTATTCAAGGTAATGGGCCATTAGGAAAAACAATAGGCTTTAGGAGAAGCTTATGCTCCACCTGGTGAGCCTTCCTGAGAATGCTCCAGACAGCCTGTAAGTAATGGCTGCTATGACTCAGCAAGGTATGCAAGGGCATGTGACCAGGTCACATGACATGGAATTTCATCTTGGATACCAGTGTTTTTCCACAAATTGAGTTTGGGACAAAGGGTTCCTGCCATATGCTAAAGCTATATAAGGCGGGGAGTGACATCATCTGTTGTTCTTCACTCCCCCACAACTGAACACCTAAAAGAAGTTCCTAAGCAAAAGGACTTGGAACTGGGGTGGGGATCCGAAGCAAGTGCAGCTTGTGCCTTGAGAACCTGCAAGCCTGCTTGTACCATCAGTCAGGGTGAGAGATTGTTAATTCATATCCTATCCTTCTAGTACAGGGGTAGGCAACCTATGGCACACGTGCCAAAGGCGGCACGCGAGCTGATTTTCAGTGGCACTCACACTGTCCGGCTCCTGGCCACCGGTCCGGGGGACTCTGCATTTTAATTTAATTTTAAATGAAGCTTTTTATACATTTTAAAAACCTTATTTATTTTAGTTATATATTATAGACTTATAGAAAGAAACCTTCTAAAAACGTTAAAATGCATTACTGGCACACGAAACCTTAAATTAAAGTGAATAAATGAAAACTCGGCACAGCACTTCTGAAAGGTTGCCGACTCCTGTTCTAGTATGTTAAATTTAGTTTGAGGTTTTGTTTATTTACTAGGTAAGCTGCTTTGATCTGTTTGCTATCACTTAAAATCTACCTTTTGTAGTTAATAAACTTGTCTTTCCTTTAAAGTCAGTGACTTTGAATGAAGTGCTTTGAAATCTTAGCTCAAGGGGCAAAGGCTGTTGCATTTCCTCTCCCCAGTGAGGGGGAGCCGAACTGGAAAATCAATTCATACTGGTCAGGGTTTTGACCAGGGCAGGATGGTACAGCCCTGGGGTCCTAGGCTGGGAAGCTGGTGGTTATTTTGGCTGTAGCCTCTCTATCGTTGGTTCATGCAGTGAGTGGTCAGCCTCCATGTAACTGCAGCTGGGTGCATCCCTGCCTGTGTGAATGCTGGTGGAAGTGTAGGACCAGTAGTGGGTCTGCAGCTTGTCACAACAGCACAGGGTGAGAGAGAGCCCAGGTCGGTGAGTCAGAGGGCTCAGTGGTATCTCAGTTCCAGGTGGCACCCCGGGAGGAACACATTACATCCTGCACCTCTTATAAATGAAGAGCAGTGTCAACAAAACTGGGTCTCTACTTTGGGCAGCTAAATTCCAACTCTGAACACAAGCATAGTGTGTAATAATCAAATCGTGGTATTTCAAATACACTTGTCATGGCTTATTGTACTTGAAACCCAGCACTTTCCTACCTTTGATAGTTCCTTTAGTAAACCATAATGGTTTCTTTGATTTGTTAAGCATCTGGCAGTGAAGTACACAGGTTTCCAAGTGCTGCTTTGATACTGTCAGGGGTATGCTGCAATCACATGCAATTGCATCTTAATGTGCTCAATGCCCTGATTCTCCTCGCACACTAGTTTTAGATTTGAGCAGCTGCAGTGACTAAATGGAGTTACTCCCAATTGACACCGGGGTAAGTAAGAGGAGAATCTCTAACTCTCCTTCTCTGATAACTTTACATTTCCCAAACATTTAAAATACAAACTTATTCTCTCACCTCTAAACATTCTCTTATATTTTACAGATATATTTGCATAAAATAAAATGTGTCCTTCTGGGTGAAGTTTATCATGGGCACAAAATGACTGACGCCCCCGGTACAGAACAGCCACTGTATCCATGCTGCACAAGCTATGGAGAGGGCATGTAAAGGGACACCACGCTCCAAGGGTTCTGCATCAGCTCTGATAAACCACTGCAGGGGATGTTGGGGATGGGCAGGAGGATGGTGGGAGCTTGGCCTCTGTCTCTGTGATTACGGGGATCCCCTTAAGTAGGATGTGCATAAGAGTCTCAGTTAATTCTTTTTACTCACGCAAAAGTACCAATCTCAGCTCCATGCTGTTCCCCACCCAAAGACTGAGGTGCTCACACTAAGGAGTCGGACAAAGCATGGGTAAATACACAGGCCCTGATTCACCTTACACCTCTCTGGCAGCGTAAAGGAGCCTTGAAATGGATACATCTAATTCACACTCTTTAACGGTCTATTTACGCTGCCGGGGTGGTATAAGGCAGCCTCAGTGTAAATGAGAATCAGGCCCATACGCTTTGCAACATGACCTGAAGGTCATCCAATGCAGGTCCTGTCAGATCAAGAGAGAGTAAATTCATGTTTAAAGCACTTAAGGAGCATGTAATTACAGCAGCCCTGGGAATAATACTGCTGTTATTAGAGAGGGGGAAAGTGAGGCAGAGAAGTTAAATATTTTTTTGAAGGCCACACTAGACATAAGCTTCATAGCCAGGATCTTCCTGATGTCCATTCCCATGTTTAAATCCATAGGAACACGCCTCTCTTTAATTTAGTCTCTCAACAAATCTGTATAGCAATTATTACCACCTCCATTCAACAGATGCAGAAACTGGCCGCGAGAGCCTAAGTAACTAGTCAAGAGCTATACAGCTGCATTTAGAATCCAGATCTCCTCACACCCAAGTCTCTTTCCTAACTGCTAAACAGGACTTCCTTGTTAACAGTATACACTAACAAAATAAATGTGATTTTACCTGTCGTATTTTAAGATTAGTCTCCCCATCAAGATTAGATGTTTCAATATAGCACATTGCCTGAGGTTCACTGCAGGAAGCACAGTAAAATTTTCATGGTTAAACATTTTATAAAACAATTACATTGAGCCTTACTTGTGCTTTGAAAGTACCCAACTATAACTATTCTCGGTACATTATATGGCAAAAAGTTAAATTCTGAGGGTGAATGACAGAGTGCCATTTTTTAAAAATCCCTTTTAAAATTACTTCACTTAAAAATGACTTAAATGATTTCTTAAAAGAACACTTCTATCTGAATCAGTACAGATGCTATCCAGCAAAAACAAGGAGCTGTAACATAAGTACACATCATTATTAAAGAACAAATATTAAAGAACCTCTGCTTCAATTCTTCACATTATTTAATAACTCAACTGTTTCACTTTTGACAAGTTCTCCTTCTAGAATTTTTCTTCCCCAGATTTGTTGAGCAAGAATGCTAGAAAATCATAGCAACATTAAAACAGGGGAGATTTTCAAAGTACTGAGGGCAGTTAGGCACCAGCTCCCTTCATATTTTTTTTCCCCATAGAGCCAAATCTGGCTATAGGTTGCTCATACAACCCACCAAAAAGCCTTGGCTGTAAGGACAGCAGAAGATGTTAATGTTCCACCTCCCTAATTCTAGTTCCCCCCAAACTTGCAGAGGCTACTCTGCAGGTGTCCTGTGGTTGGAGCCACAAAGAGGTATTCTGGAACCAGGGTTAGACTCAAGGGGTGTGGTCTACTAGAGTGTTTGTGCCCTTACATCCCCACACAACCCTGTCTTACAGAAATTACTCCTCTTTCTGGCTGGAATAGTCTGTCCGAGGAGTATTAGAATCTTGCCCAGAGTTTGTACTCACTTATCATGTACTCACTTATCATGCCCTGTAGTTCATAAATTCATAGATTTCAAGGCCTGAAGGGACCACTATGACCATCTGATCTCCTTTATAGCACAAGCCACAGAACTCCTCCAAAATAATTCCTAGAGTGTATCTTTTAAAAAGACATCCTCACTTATGGCTATGTATCACATTCACTGCCTACTTGGACCCAGATACGCACTTCATCTTCCAGTTTTTGCAGACTACTTTCTATACATTGAGATGCTGTTCTATACCTCCTGAAGCAATCAGATTTAAATTAACCCTTGTATTGCTGCCATTTTCCTGACTGACAGACACCTGAATGCCAGACAGATGCAGGTATGCAGATCTAGCCATATACACAGATATATATGTGGTCTACAGAGAAATACATTTTCTTTTAGAAGTCAGACAGCAATGGGAGCTGGCACACAGGTTCCCAGCTTCTCACATATGGGCAAACTAAGATCAAATCCAATGGACGCTACAGACTCTAATACAGGAACTCCTCACTTAATGTTGTAGTTATGTTTCTGAAAAATGCAACTTTAAGTGAAACGATGTTAAGAGAATCTAATTTCCCCATAAGAATTAATGTAAATGAGGGGGTTAGGTTCCAGGGAAATTTTTTTTCACCAGACAAAACACTATATATGTGTATATATATATATATACACACACACACACACACACAGAGTATGAATTTTAAACAAACAATTTAATACTGGTACACAGTGATGATGATTGTGAAGCTTGGTTGAGGTGGAGGAGTCAGAGGGTGGGATATTTCCCAGGGATTGCCTCACTGCTAAATGAACTAGCAATTGACTGAGCCTTCAAGGGTTAACTCTCAAACTCTAGGAGGCAGCAGGAAAGGAGGGAGGGCAGACAGAAACACACACCCTGTGTGTGAGAGGAAAAAAAATGAGCATTTCCCCTTTAAGTAGCTGACCCCAGGCTTAAGTACACTTCCTTGTTAATTAAATCAGCTTGCTGAGACCTCCTGAGACCGCAGCTACTGCCTAGAAGCTCCCTCTGTTGTGTGTCCCCCCTGCTCTATAGAAGATGGGGTAAGTGGGATGCAGGAGCAGGGGGGAGGGGGAGACACCCTTACATTAGCCCTCCTCTTCCCCACTCGCCCTGTACAGCAAGCAGGAGTCTTTGGGAGCAGCTCTAAGGCAGAGGGCAGGAGCAGCACATGGCAGTGGGGGAAGGGACACAGCTGAACTGCAGGCAGCTGCTACACAGTGAACTTAGGGGAGCTGATAGGGAGGCTGCTGGTCCACCTTGGTTCTAACCACCCACCAGCTAGCTGCAATGGGCTGCTCTTCCTGCAAGCAGTAGACAAAACAGGCAGCTGCCAAAGATGTTAGAAGGGAGCATTTCACAACTTTAAACAAGCATGTTCCCTAATTGATCAGCAACTTAACATCAAAATGACATTAACCAGGATGACTTTAAGTAAGGAGTTACTGTACATAAACCACTATGGTCCATATTTTTGGTTGTATTATAAACAGCAAATTCACTGTAATCTAGATGGTGGATCAGAAGCAACACTTGTATCACAGGCCAAGAAAGTTTTACACACAGTTCTTCACATAGAATATCAGGGTTAGAAGGGACCTCAGGAGATCATCTAGTCCAACCCCCTGCTCAAAGCAGGACCAATCCCCAATTTTTGGCCCAGATCCCTAAATGGCCCCCTTAAGGATTGGTTGGGTGTAGTAGGCCAATGCTCAAACCACTAAGCTATCCCTCCCCCTCCATCTGTAGAGGTAGCTGAAAATGCCTCTTATACCCAGTGCAAATGAGATCCAACTATGATCTTTAATTGCTTTTGGTCTTTTTTTTTCTGCCTTAAGAATTTCTGCTTTCTGTAAGATCCCTTGATGTCATCTTTATGTGAATAATCAAAATAATAGACAATGACTCCTTAATTTATTTTTATCAGTCAAAACAATATACCTGTACACACATGGCACACAATACCTTAATATAGCACATACCATATACAAATCAAACAATCCATCCTTGCAGAGCATGCAAAGCTTTCTGGTGAACTGAGGGCTATTTTATTATTATTATTATTACCATCACAAAGAAGCGTTATGTACATAACAAAGCTACCATGGTAAAAGCAAAACCACAACAGAAATGGCCAGTACTAAAAGCAAAGCATTTTGTAAATTAAACAGCATATGCAGGACTAAATTATGCCCTCAACTATATCAGTGTAACCTCACTGACATCAGTGGCGTTATTGGGGTGGTACTGACAGAATAATTTGGCCCGTGTAGCTTAAGAACTAAACCCCAATGAAGCAGGTAAGTGGGAAAGAAAGTTTAAATATAAAATGTTGGGGGAGAAATCCCAAAATGGAATGAGTATCCCTCAAAACTGGAAATTGCCATTCTGATTAGAATGTGGTTGTATCCCCTACCTGCACTTAAATTTGGGAGTCATCTGGCTAGTAATAAATAATCAATAATAATTTTGGGCTTTTATTTAAATAAATCTTATTTTTAAATTTTGACCTAAATCCTAGAACCAACTAGGTATCTGAGGTACCTCAGATTTTGGGTGCTCAACCTGAGTCATGAGTAAAGGGACAATATTTTTCAGACTTACTGAGCACCCTCAGGACAACTGATGGAATTTCAGTTGGGCACCCTAAAACTGCAGCACCCCAAAACTCTAGTCACTTTTACAATTTCAGATCTTCATTTTTACCTTTTGCTATCTATCTCCACCAGAGACACTGCTTCTCTTGGTGACACAAGAATGAGACAGTAAGTGAGGGCAGGGCAGGAAGTGTAGGCCAATAGCTCAGAAAAGACATTTCTCAGAAGGTTAGTCATCTGTTTCTTTCTCCAGGAGGGAATTTCAGGGCCTGGGGATCAGTTAGAGAAAAGGAGAACACCCACAAGATCCCTGGTTTGATGTTTGGGTGGTGAAGATAAGACCTGCAGTCCTAGGGTTTGTCTTCACTGCAAAGTTAACTCAAATTATAACTCAAATGTTGCTCCTAACTCAAGTGTGGTGGTGCTTTTAAACACAAGTTGGCTGGCCCATCAGGGGGTACAGTCTAAAACTTCAGAGAGCGCAACTCAGCAGATGCTAGCATGACCACTCTAGAGTGTGGCCCAAGCTAGTTCCACTTGAGTGCTGACAGTCCTCCAATGCCTTCTCACAATTCTCTCCCATGCAGGACCGGCTTTAGGCCAATTCACACGATTCCCCGGAATCGGGCCCGGCACCTTTTAAAATTTTACTCACACGGCGGCTCTCCGTGGGGTCTTTGGCGGCATTTCAGCGGCGGGCCCTTCAGTCACTCTGGGTCTTCAGCAGCAGGTCCTTGAGTGCCCCTGAAGACCTGGAGCGCTGCCAGGTGAGTACGAATCGGGCCCCGCACTTGCTAAAGCCGGCCCTGCTCCCATGCACCCAGAGAGGACAGTTAGCTCATCTAACTGCAGTGCAAAGATCCATGAGATATGGCCCCAGAAGTCCCTGGGCTTGTCTACACGTACAGTGCTGCGGCACTTAGTGAAGATGCTACCGGTACCAAAAGAAGAGTTTCTCCCATCAGCGTAGGTGCTCCACCTCTCCGAGAGGTGGTAGCTACGTCAACAAGAGAAGCCCTGGCACTGTCTACACCAGGGGTTAAGTTGGTATAACTAGGTTGCCATGGGGTGTGGATAAGTTTGTAGTGTAGACTAAACTTTAGTGACACACATGAAAAGTGAAGCACCAGAGCAGTGGACATAGTAGCTCAAATGTTATTCTGCAGTGTGACTGCTTTCTCTCAAGCAAGGCTAACTCAAGAGAAGTAACTTGAGCATACATAACTCCAGTTAACTCTGCAGTGGAAGAAGGCAGCACAAGTACTTGGGGGCAGGGCACCAAGTGTAGGGGGAACTTGCTGGAATTTTTTTCAGTTGAATTAATACAAGGAAATAAAACTAAAGACAAGTTCTTTTGACCACCACCAAAAATCACGTAGCTGCAAAATCCTCTGAAGGCTTGTCTTCACTGTTAAAAAGGGTGTATTTTATACCTTGGGGTGAGTAACATACAGGAGCAGTCCTGAGGTAAAAAACACAGTGAGGACAAGTTATATCATGAGCTAAACAGCTCTACACCCCCCTTGTCCTCAGTGAATTTACCTCACGATAAAACTAAAGTGTTGGGTCTTCCCTGTGTTTTTACCTCAGGACAGCTCGTGCTTCCCAGTTGCAATTTTTTTTACCTCAGTGTCCTTTTTTTTTTTGTTTAAAGCAGTGAAAACCGTTTAGAAGTGAGAGGCCTTTCAAAAATCACTGAGCAATTTGACTGCACTCAGCTTTTGTCATACCAAATCCCCTCCCTACAAATCTGACAGAGTCAATTTCCCAAAATGCTAGTTAGCTCAGATTCAAGCACCATCAATTTGAACACCATCTGACCTGGCTGCTCTTGAGAAGTTATTCACAATGCAAATGAAATGAGAGTGTGACTGGATAGGATCATTTCTTTCCCTGATAAGGCAAATGTATCTTTTTGATATAGAAATGTTGTTATCCAGTTCACACTGCGAGGAAGAGAGGGGATTGGCATCTAAGATCTTTAAGTTTACACTTCCTAATGATAAAAATAATTTCTTTAAAACCTCAGTTCAGCAGAAGCATCATGTCACACCCACTCAGTATATCTGACCTGGAAGATACAATGATCATGTCTGCTGGAAGATGCTGCCCATTGGTGACCTTCACAATGTCTCCTACTGCCACCTGTTGATACAGGGGCAGGAGTGCAGCAGCAGGGAAGAAGAGAAAATGAACACAAATTGTTCATCCGGATTATTAATTTGTTAACTAGTCCCTTCACAAAGAGAGGAAGAGTTCTGTATCTTACAAAGAACATCTACAGTGATGCTTTGAATTCAGTCTGGTTATATTCCATTGAGAAGATAGAAGTTCAACGTCAGGGCTCATTTCACACATTTAATGAAGGGAAACAGTGTCCACCACAGACAAAAAATACATAACTTCAGAAGTAAGTTTCAAGTCTCAGTTTTTCCTTACTTTAAATAAGGTAACTAAGCCGCTCCTTATCACTCCTTCCACTGCCTGAACTAGCTTGTCTGTACACAGTGGCTCTTCTTGACAGCTGATAAGAGATACTTTCCCAGGTGACATAAGTTTTCTTATCTTTGCTTTTGTCTCTACCTCATCTGTTTAATGTATTATCTGTTTTACTCTTCCTCTGACTTCTTCTCCTCCCTTTTCTTTCTCGGTTCCATGTTTTCTCACTACTCACCAGCTCGCTAGTCTCCTCTTACTTGAACTCTTCTCACATTAGATGCTTTTCATCTTAAGCACTTGTAGCATTAAACATCAGCAGGTGCTCTAGTATGTAGCAACACAAACTAGGGGTAGATGCTTTGAACGCTATCAGCAACTGTGTTTCACTTCTCACATGTCACCTGATTAGATGCTCCGTGGCCTGTTCCTAGAGATGCTGAGCACCCACAACTCTCATTACCTTTCATGGGAGTTGAAGGTGCTCAACAGCTCTCATGCCTAGACACAATGGAATCATTTAGGGGCCCGCACATCATCTGTCCTTGTTCATACAAATTATGAACTGCTGAATTGAGATTGAACATCAAGACATAATCCTAATGCCGAAATGGACTCTGAAAAGTCAAGCAGTGTCCAAAAGTAGATGGCAAGTTTGTTTGTTATAACAGTAAACTTCATTGGAGAATTCAAGCCTGACCCTGTTCCCACTGAAGTAAAATTCTCAGGGACCTCAATGGTAGCAAGATCAGGTCTAATAACTTCTAATAAACCAGCTCTGATATTTTAAACAGGTGATATGCTAAACACAGCTGAGTAATTATGACAAAATAATGGATAAACTGGAATCCTTGTGACTCAAAATGAAACACATATAGTCAAGAATCTTTGTTTAAATGTGAAGACTGTAACACAATGTGAAAACATTCCATATTCAGCCTTATGTGACATCTCTAATTCACAATCTGGTAGAAAAATTAAGAGATAGTGGCACATCTCAGCATCAGCTTTACATTTCCTGGGATTCATTGGTTTTCATCAGAACCTTACTGTTGTTTAAATATAATTTTATGGGTTTAATTTCCTGATTTGGTTTTCAAAGTCCTTCTCAGAAAGTTACAAGGGATGTACATTATTTATCACTTACCAGAATGAAGCTCAAAAAGCTATTTTGGACTTTCTGGTAAATATAGATTTATAATAAATTCTCTAAGAGCCACAGGCCTGACCTGAAAAATCTGTACTCACATGAGTAACCTCATTAAATACAATCAGAGTATTCACCTGGGGTTAAATTCACAATTGTGCAGAGGGTAAGAACCAGGCTTATGCACCACTGAAGTCCCACTTAAATCCTAAAAAAAATGAGTTTATGTGGGATTTATGTGTCCGTGCATAGGCCTTGTGCTGGCTCTCTCTTCACAGGGGTTTGTTATACCTGTACAGATTATCCTTGTGATTGAGGGTTTGTAGAACCTGGTCTCAAAAAATATTAACTTCTTATAGGGAAAAGTTCTCATTGGTAATTTCTGGGGCCCAATCAAAGTTAAATAAGTCTTTAAATAAGGCCCAGATCCTTGAAGGTATTTAGACTCCTAACTTCCAAAGCCTAAATACCTTTGAAGATCTGGGCCTAAGACTTCAGAGAAAAAAATTCCCATAGATCTGCGGGGAACATATAAAGTTGTTAAAAACAATATTAATAAAGTTGTGCCATTGCAGTCAAACTAATTTAACTTTTATTGGAATAAAAGCAATGTGCTTCAGAGGAGCAAACAGCACAGGGTTCTAGTCTCTATGGTAATAGAATATTTAATTGCTATTATAAAAGTAACAAATGGACAACTGTTATTCAAAAAACAGATGAATGGGACACAATTTTGGGGCCCAGATCTGAGAGCTCTGCATTGCTACCACAGTGCAAAGCAGCCACAAAAAAGCTGCCCTAAACAGGCAGCCAAGGATTCCCCCAACACAGGGGACTCGTTAGGCATTGTAAATCCAGTGTCATTGGCTCTGCCCCATCCTAGAATCATTCCATCAAAAGTAATTCTTTTTCAAAACATTTTAAAAATTGTTTTTTTACCTCTTTCCACATAATGGTCTGCCACATTCCATTTCTTAAAACTGAAATAAAAATCATCAACTTTAATTAATTTTTATTTATTACAATGCATATCAAAGATCAACATGACTTATGCTATCCAAACAACTTAAAGTACAGGAAGTATATATGCCAAATTAACTCGTGTGCAGGGATACAATCCTAAATATTTTTCAGAAGTTGAGATCAAATTTCATCCTCAGATGTGTGCGAGTGCATACATGAATCAGAGTCAGGCACACACGTCCCAGGGCAGAATATGGCCCTCAGTACATTGATACCAGTCAGCTCTGTGTTCTTGGGGAACCAGGGTGCAGTATCCAGTCTGACTCATGAAAGACACACACACACACACACCAGTCTCTGCTTAAACCAAAACCCATCAGAGGAAAAAATTTGCAGAGAGCAGTGAAGGGCATTGGAAGACACACCTAGACCCCTTCTGACAAGGGTGACAAGATTAAGGCATCTCCATTAGCATACAGAATGAAGAACAGAGACAACTCCCCTAGCCTCATCTGCATGAAAGATTGGACAGGGAGACATCTCAATTTGCATACAGAATGGAGAAAGAGAACCGCACTGAACTCTGGGACCTGAAAAAGTAGGGAAGCACTGCATCATGGGAATCTCTGCTCCAGATTCTAATAAACCTACGCCTGCACACACCCAGCTCAGCAGTTATCAGACCAATTCTAGTAATGAATCCTTGATTGATATCCAAAATACGGAAGCAGCCAAGTTGGATTGTGAGCTCCCTGGAAGAAAACACCACCATCCTATTGTCTAGCCCAGGGGTCCCCAACCTTTTCAGGACCAGGGACCGGTCATGCCTGCGGAGGGAGCGCTCGTCCCGCGGCTCGGGTAGACCTCCCGCAGCCGCGCAACCAGCGAACCGTCCGCAGTCATGCCTGCGGCAGCTCAACCGGAGCCCCGGGAGCAGCGGACCTCCCCCGCAGGCATGACTGCGGAGGGAGCACTCGTCCCGCGGCTCGGGTAGACCTCCCGCAGGCACGCCTGCGGGAGGTCCACTGGGTCGGTTCGCGGCCCGGTTTGTAAGAGGCCGCGGACCGGTACCGGGCCGCGGACCGGGGGTTGGGGACCCCTGGTCTAGCCTAAAGAAAACCCTTGAGTCATCAGTTTAACCATAAACAAATCTAGTGTTCTCCCTTGAACCATTGTATTTTCTCTACAAAAATCCCTACTCACCTTCCAGTCAGTGTTCTGATGCTTAGATCCAAACTATGCATCAGTTCCACTGGGACTCCATATTCTCCTGACTGATCGTGCTGGGGACTCTGCCTGTCTTCTACCCTCAAGACCCTGAGCTACCACCATCACCTGGGAACCCCGACCAGTTCAAGCTTCAGGGAGTGGTGAGGTCCCCTTCTCTTTCTCTCTCTCTCTCTCTCTCACTCTTTTCCTTTCTACCTTAGGTATTAACCTTTAATAATGTATGTTATGTTGGTTTAGTCCTCCTTGTGTAGTTATCACTATTATTCAACAAATAACTTTTGGTTAAGTTGGTTGCTTCTCTCTCTCTTGCTGAACTTTTCTCTTTTGTGTTTTTAGCTTCCCCCATTCACTCTACAGCAACGCTTCTTTTACCTAAGCTAAAGATCCCTGCAGCACCCAAAATACTGTGGGGTTTGCTCATCAAGTAGGTTACTGCCAGTACAATTGTGATGTGAGAGTTGGGATAGGGACATGCAGAATCTGGGATGCATAAGGGTAACAGCTTGAAAGTGCTGCTTGACCCAGTCCACAGAGCCCAGGGGCATATAAGGAGAGGCAGCTTGAAAGTGCTGCTTCCTCCAGCCCAGTGAGTCCAAAGACATAGTCAGCTTGACAGTGCTGATTGACCCGGTCTGCTCAGACTTGCTCTGTTAATGGATGTGTGGGTGTTAGTGTGTTCATCTGGTTCTGGGGCTGGAGGAACCCAGCCCTAGGGAACCTAGGTCCTGCAGGATAGCTCCATTGGGAGGGGACTTGCAGAAGGAAGAAGTAGAGCTCCATATAAAAACACAAGTGACACAAGCAGTACATTGACAGAATTACAGAACCCCCCCACAGAAGAGTAACCCGAATAAATGAGCATACCCCAAAGTAACGGGCAAATCTCATAACAAATTGGTGAAGAATGCGGGCAACAAGTGTCCCTAATCACATGGTAATTGTTGAGTAGTTGCTGTGGAGTAGGGAAACTGAGACACAGACCTGAGTAAGCTCTCTTTCTTTTCCTTTTTCAGACCAAGCTTCTTTAGCAAGGTCTCTCTCTCATAGACTATTTGGTAACCTTCTGTTAAGAATTGTACTTAGAATACCTGTAGAACTGTGAAATAAGGAGTTAAGAGTAGTGCCTTCAAAGTAAAGGTTTTAGAAAGAGCTGTTGGTGGGGATCATTAGTGAAATAAGGAAATAGAGATAGCTGAAAAAGACCTTTTTTCTGCTCACTGGAGACAGGAGAAAACCAACAGGTTAGAGAGATGGGTAATGAAAAATGGGAAATGCCCCTGGGAAAGGGGGTATTTTAAGGGTGAGAATCCCCTGACTGAAGCTAGTCTGAGATGTGAACAGTATTGCACAACCTTTAAGCCACGTGGTAGTGCAAAGGATACAGCTGCTGCATGGGCATTATTTTATGCATGTCTGGACATGGTTGAAATGGTAAAGAAAGGGCAGGAACTAGAGCTTGAGAAAAAGCAGTTACAACAGCGTTTGAACAAATGTGAGACAGACGGGTGTAAACTCATAGCAGAAAAGCTGAGAATGGTGACTGTACTTAGGGATATACAAGAGGAGAGAGACAAGGCAAGCAGGAATGCAGAACAGTATAGGAAAGAGTCAACACACACAAAAGTTCTGTTAGAAGAAGCAAGAGCAGCAACTCGCTTCTTGGCAGAAGAGAAGAGGGCAGCAAAGGCAGCAGCAGACCATCAGGAGTGTGAGGCAAAGATTAGTAAATTGCGTGCCCAACTCAGTGCCCATAAGGGGGTAGTAGCAGCTGTAAGGTTGAGAGAGGATTGTGATTTGGAGCCCCCTGGGAAAATAAAGATCCCCCCTGATGCTGTCCCCAAAAACCCATTTAACCCCGATTGGCCACACAGGCATAATGTTGCCCCTGTTTCCACAAAGAAGGTTAAACACATAGTTGCAGGAGCTGATCTTCCCACAACAGAGCTGGTCACGGATGTAGTAAGGTTGTCTCCTAGTCAAGCCAAGGCTATTGCTGAGAGACTGCGGCAACTGAACCGTGACACAGCCGTTGCATGGCTGGCCCGTGTTTGGTAAATGTACCCCTCTGCTGATGGCATGGACTTAACCCAATTGGCTCAGTTATGCACCTCTCCTTGTGATGCAGATGCTATAGGCATAGGCTCTTGGGAGTGGACTGCCACTGGATCCCGGGAATGGATGATAAGTGCTCTTAAAATATTACTGCCTGTGTCTTCCCTTAAGAAACTGTATATAATGGAAGAGCAGAAACCAGGAGAGGCCCCAGAAGCTTACCTAATTTGAAAGAAAATGCTGGCAGCTCTCTCTGATTCCTTACCCCAGACAGAAGAGAATGGGATTATCACTCTCCAGTAACAGGGACATGAATTAGTACAGAGCACTTATGCAGGACTAAATTCTCAGATAAAATCCAGGACTGTGGATTTAGAACACCTAACCTGGAGTGAACTAGTGGCAAAAATCAAACAGGCAGATTTGCTGTGAGAAACTGGTGTCTTGAAAAGACAAGTCAGCAAAAAGACTACCTCAGAGCCTGTGCAGGCTATCACATTTACAAACAATGGTCCTCACTCTGCCAGGCACCCTCTCAATCTTAATTCCCCTCTCTCCCACAACTCTGGGCAACGCCAACCCAAGGAGACCCTTAGGAACATGATTTGGAAGGAGCTGCTGAATTTAGGGGAGGATATGGGAAAATATGATCGCCAGCCCCTCAGCATCCTGATTAATGCTTTGTCTCAGGTCATGCGGAAAACGGAGTTAATGCAGGGACCTCCCCCACAACCCACTGCCCCGATATGGAGTGCATCCCCCACGCCCACTCCCTGTCAAAGCCACTCCCTGCCCCCTCTTCTGAGTGGAGGGTCTGGGAGTCTGACGATCAGTAGGGGTGCCCAGTTCCCCAGGGGCCTCCCCAGCTGATCGCAAGACATCAGTGCAATGTATGGAGGAGACCCACTGTGAGGGCTACAGTGGGGAACCCAGAGATGTTAGCCCAATTGCTAGCGGATAGGATCTCCGAAGGGAGACCCACCACTAAACAGGTTCAGGTCAACAGGTATGAGGGAGAATCTATCTCCCATGGTTTGTCTCTTGGGAGTGGCGATTTGCCTGTTAAGAAAGCCATCCCACTCTCCCAGTGTTTGTCTGTGAAAAGCCATGTGGTCTGTGACAAGGGGGAGGGAAGTTCAAACGGTTTGTCTAGTCAGAAAAGCAGTTTAGCTTCTGGGGGAGAAAATGTTCTGTCTGTTGTCTGTGGAACAGGCAGAAAGTTCCTCTGAGTTTATGATGACTGAGGATTTGTCAGTTATGGCAGATATGGTTCTGGACTCAACTAAAACCCAGGAAGGAAATGTTTCTAAGCCTGTGTCTGTTGCGGGTAATGACTTGCCCATGGAGGGAGCTACTCCAATCTCCAAAAGTTTGTCTGGGAACAAAGGGGAGGAAATTCCAAACCTTGTGAATGTTAAGAATGGCAGTTTATCTGTTGGAGGAGAGTTTGTGTCCAACCTTCTGTCTGAGGAGCAGACAGAATGTGCCTCTCAGTTTATGCTGATTGAGGATATGCCAGTTGTCTCAGAAGTCGTTCTGGACTCAACTGAAACCCAGAAAGATGCTCAGAAAGATGTTTCTGTAGAGCAACCCCTAACTGAAAAGGGAAAAGGACAAAATTTCTGGGGGAAATGAATTGTTGCCTAAAAGTGCTCCTGAAGGAATAAAACCTCATGCTAGCTTTTGCAAGCAGTTTGCTGCAACTGAAGGGTGTGGAAGTGGGTTGACTGAGTTAGCTCAGAATGAACCATTGCCTGTAGCAAGCAACAGTGTAGGTGCTGAGGAATTTGGTTCAATTTCTAGCTGCCAAATTTTCTCAACTGTGTATGAATCCACTGACTTTGTTTTAGAAAGATCCCAGTTGAAAGCCATCCCTACTAAAACCAACACTGCCTCTGTCACTGCTAAGCAGCTCTTTACACACACCTGGGATGGCCGCAGCTCTATTGTGAATCGGGTCAGCCCCAGTGTTTGTCAGATAGAAATCCTGAATGGGAAAAATGGAAAACCCTGGCGGAAATGTTTTCATTCTTCACAGCTCAAAGAATGGAAGGAAAAAGCCCCTGACCCTCAAGACTGTCTTCTCCAGCCTGTCAGTCACCCTTCTTGGCCAGCAAGAAGGAACAGCTTTGAGACGTTGGAAAATACACATCGAGTGGGCTGGTCAGTGCCTACCCCGATGTTGAGACAGGAAAAAGCCAGGAAAGTCCTTGACTTATTATGGCCACCCTCACGTAGGTCACTGCTTCATGGTCACCCTGTAATATTGGTCCCAGTCTCTCCCAGTATATACGGGGGGAGTGTGGGAAGTTTTTCTCTCTTATCTGCCCCCTCACAGGTCTCATACACGAGCCATGACATTGCACTGGTGCACCAGCACCCTGCTGTTCATAAGTGCCTGGAGTCTGATGCTGTCCAGGCTCTATGTTGTACCTGTGATGAACCTCTGGAGGTGCTTGCCAGCTGGAGCCCAGGGAGTAAAATTGCTGTGCCACATGCATGGATTCTATGGGAATGGGAGCAACGCCCTGGCCCGGCAGCATCGCTACTAGTTCTACACTGTTGGCAACTCATCGGGTTGCCCCTGGGAAAGCATTGCCAATTGCATGCAGAGTGTCACTCAAATTTTGTTATGAAACTAAGACCACCCCAGACTCCATCCCATTCTTCCGTAAGCCGTTGTGGTCTCGAACGGGATGCACACCATGAAACACACCTAGTGACAGCCTCCTGGGTACTGGAAGGTGCAGAGTAGCCCTGGTTTCCTCCGCTGTTTGGGGAACAACCATGCCCCTATGTGTCATTATTGTCATTGGAACTTCAGACACCTTCATTACCCGGAGATGAACTGCAGCTGTCTCTGGTCATGCCAGCAAGCAAGAATATCACACGATTCCTTGGGAACTGGGAACCGCTGAACTGGACTTTAGCTGGACATGACTTGATTCAGCAAGGTCCCCCAGACTGGGTAGTTCCATTAAAGGGCACATATTGTAACAAGCTCATGCCAACAATTTGGTTTAAATTCTATGGGCATATTGCCATTTCAGAGGGATTTCATGAGCCTGGTTGGTACAGAGTGGAATTGGGCCAACCAAAAAAATAAATTTTAAATTTCAACCCTCTGATCACAAACCTTGCTCCTCTCCGACATTTAAGACAGGGCCGCCCAGAGGGGGGGGGCAAAGGGGGCAATTTGCCCCGGGCTCCGCAGGGGCCCCCAAGAGAAGAGCGGAGGCATCAAGCGCCGAGTCTCCGGCCGAGCCCCTGAGCCCCGCCCCGATCCGAGCCGCGTGGTGAGGGGGCGGGGCTGGGAGCTCCAACGGGGCCTGAGCCCCGCCCCACTCAGAGCGGCGTGGGGAGGGGGCGGGGCTGCGAGCTCCGGACTGAGCTCCCAGCCCCGCCCCCTCACCACATGGCTCTGAACGGGACGGAGCTTTGGCCCCGCCGGAGACGCACTCGGGTAAGAGGCCGGGGCCGGGGGGAAGCGGGACCCGCCGCCGCCGCCGAAGCGCAGCCCGGTCTTCGGCGGCGGGGGGCCCCTTCTGTTCCGGGACCCGCCGCCGAAGTGCCCCGAAGGCCCGCGGCGGGGACCACCCCCCGCCACCGAATTACCGCCAAAGACCGGGCTGCGCTTCGGCGGCGGGTCCCGCTTCGGCGGTAATTCGGCGGCGGGGGGTCCCGCCGCGGGTCTTCGGGGCACTTTGGCGGCCGGTCCCGGAACGGAAGGGTCCCCCGCCGCCGAAGACCCCGGGCCCCCGGAATCCTCTGGGCGGCCCTGATTTAAGAGCCCCAATTTCAGGACCCCATCTGTTGAAATTGGATCAACAAGAACATTTGGTTCTTCAACCTCAGACTTCTCTGAAGGAGGTTAAAATCCACTTAGAGGGTTAGTATCTCTCACATTGCACCTGCATGTGCTCCCTTGATTGGAACTAGCCATAAGGATTGGGATGAATGGGTAACCTGGGAATAAGTCTCAATGTTCCTTCGATGTTATCCCAGAAGAGGGGTCTGTTATTGTCTATGTTGGTAAAGCATGTGTGTGTGTAAGGACAAGATGTAATATTGTATTAATTAATGGATATGAAAATGATCATTCCTGAAACACATTATGTTGGGGGGGGAGATTTCTTGTACATTACTGGGTAATGGCAAAGAAGTTTACAATGACTTAATCACACCAAATGATTTATCTATCTAGAATGTTTTCATTCTTTTTTTTGCACTTCACTCATCCCAGAAAATGTATCTAGGAACCCAACATAAGAAGCAAGCTATTACCTCCATGGGAGGGGAGGGGAGGAGGAGGTCAGGCCAAAAGGTACACACTGTATTCATAGGTTTAAAAAAAAATTAAAATTCATGTCACTTCTACCTCAAAACCAACCTCAATATAGCGCAACCTGATTTTCCTAAATTCATTTAGCTGAAAATCCCAGTTAACCAAAAGTCACTTCTGTCATCAGAGGTTACACTAGCTAAAGGTCCACTCCTGCAGATCTCTATGGAGGTGGTGATTCAGTTTTACAGAGTTTTATGTTCCACAGGGCTGAAGCTAAACCCTTGTGCAGCTACTAAACCCCACAGGACTAGGTAGCTTAGCTTCAGGCTTCCTTGTCAGGGCATTCCTAAGTTCTCAGTGCTGATGTTAAATTCCTATAGCACTGAAGACCTCTGGGGTAGGCTTGAAGGTACTGATTATCTGAAGCCCCACTTTTATGTAACTTTTTGAGTGTCCTCTATGATCTTTAAAAAAAAAATCAAGGTTCTATTATGTTGAGGAACAGACATCAACAGTGATGCAAACATGGTTATTAATAATTTTATTATAATTGTATATAGGTTTAGGTTATTACATACTTGCCTTCACCTTTAGTAAAGATAAGGAAATATTTCCACTAATTTCATACATGATGAGTGAAGAATGATCATTTGCATACTTATTAAAAATTGATCTGGTTGCTAACTAAAATGTTCGAGCTAATTAAAAAAATTCCTCGGAAAGCAGAGAATCATCACCAAAAGTGTCAAAGAGGGTGACATCTGTTTAGCCATGAAACCCATATCTGTTGCTTCTAAATGTGTTTACACAGATTCTTTATCTCATGAAAACATTCTTAGGATATTTATGTTTTAGAAAGAGACCTGATTATGTAAAAGGACATGAGGATGTTCTTTATATAGGATATAATACCTTTCCAGGCTACTGTACCCTTTTCAGTAGTCTAATTTGTCTTGTGTACCTCTAAGTTTCACCTCACTTAAAAACTATTTCTTTACAAAATCAGACATAAAAATACGAAAGTGTCACAGCACACTATTACTGAAATATTGCTTACTTTCCCATGTTTAAAATAAATCAATTGGAATATAAATATTGTGCTTACATTTCAGCATATAGTATATAGAGCTGTATAAACAGGTCATTGTCTGTATAAAAGTTTAATTTGTACTGACTTCACTATTGCTTTTTATGTAGCCTGTTCTAAAACTAGGCAAATACCTAGATGACTTGATGTATGCCCTGGAAGACCTCTGCGTACCCCCAGAGGTACATGTAGCCCCGGTTGAGAACCACTGTGATACCAAGAATGTGTTATCAGAGCTCTAAACTAAGTCACAGAAGTGGACGTCTTTACTCCTCTTCTTTGCAAAGAGATAAGCCTTAGTTTAAACCCACAAAAAGAATTCTGAACATATTCTTATTGAAAAAACATATTTCTTTTACAGGCACTTTGAAGTTTCATTCTTCAAACTTTAAGGGTGGGAAAATTATGGTTTGGAAATATTTTCCAGATGATATCGATTACTTGTATCTAACTTGGGGTTTGTCTTAAAGGTTCTCCTTCAAATGTTTAAGATGGTATAAGCTTCCTTTGAGATGTTTATTTGCAAATATTTTCTATTGAAATGTAAATACTTCATATAATAACAACAGCCAGATACCATTGTTATGTGAATAGTCAGATGTTGTATATACAAATATAGCAAGGTCTTTTAATGCTATAACTGATGACTAACACAAGAAGCTATTTAAGTATAAAATAGTTATATTAATTGGGGAAATAATTAGTTATCTGATAATGAATCAGCAACTCCTTATTCAGAAATCCCCTCATGGGAATTTGTGCTGACAAAGTTAGCATTAACTTCTGCCAAGTCCCTTTTCCATGATGTTGACCTCCCGTGAAGTTTGGAGAGAGGAGGATGCAGGGACAAGGAAGACACTTTCAGTTTGGCTGCTGCAGGGGGGAAGAGTTGGGAAACAGTAGGGAGAAGCTGTCCAACATATGAATATCCTGAAATCCATTGGATTTCCCTGTAGATCCTGGAACATTCATGCTATTTAAGGAGGAGAACTCCTCCTAACCTGCAGGGCAGCAAACCCATCCTCCCACCCTCTCAAACAGGATTCTTGGATGTCTTTGCAAGTGTCAACTCTTGGAGTTTTCCATGAAACTTTTCTATTATTATTATTTTTATTTTTCCAAAAACCACTAACAATTTATAGTCTACAGAAACAAGAAATGATAGGCCAAATCTTAACTGCCTCTCTTAATGCTAATTCAGGGATGTGATCACCACTATTTTAGCCAGATGGGGTTCTTACTGTGCCTTAGGGGACACCACAAGACAAGCATAATACTTATTTTATTAATTGAATAATTGATATCATTTAATCATTTATCAATTTCATAACTAAAGAAAGGAAAATAAAACAAAAACAGAGCACTAGCTAGTAGTGAAAAATGGTTACTTCGGTTATAATCACTTCTGTGTGTCTTTCTATGGAGAGCTTTCAACAGATTATACCTTAAAGGGGGATCACTCTTCTCTAGGTAAAATAAGACCAAAGTACCATTAATCCCAAAATAAATAGTAAATCCTGCTTCTGTGCATCTGAGGAGAAATCTTCATTGCACAGTTAACTAGAGTGTAGATAACTCAAGTTAACTCCTCTCAAATTAGCCTAGATTGAGTGAGAGTAGTCACACTGCAAAATAACTCTTCAACTACACAATAATTGTATTAGCAACACAGAGTGATTGTGTTTGCAGCTGACAATTTGTGCTCACTCATGTTGTAGCCTATGCCCTTTGACTGGTAAAAACACCACCATTCTCGAGTTAAGGATTTGTGTGTATGGCTGGGACTTGAGTTGGGGCAACACTTGAATTACAACTCAAGTTAACTTTGCAGTGAAGGCAAGCCCTGAGGTGTCTCTTCCCCCGTATTTTCGGGCTCACTACGACAGGATTCTCACTAATCACATCTTTGCTGCCCCACATGGATGAAGGGATGATATTGCCCTATATTTCCAAAGACTACATTAACCAATACATTTTCATGAACTAAATGCACTTGACTTGAGAGCCACACCAAAGTTGCAATGAGTAAAAAGACTGTTCTGTATCTGAAAGCCACAGCAAGGAATGCCCTAAGTCAAAATGTGGATGTAAAGAACCAAAAGTCAACTTCTGCCTTTGGATTCACACAATAAATTCCCCTTGAAATCAGTGGGCTGTACGTGCAAGTACATGAGAGAATATTTTGGTACTACAGAATGTCAGAACTATGGAAAAATAGCAGACCATATCTGGTTTGGTAACACATTGCTTAGAGACCAAAACCCCAGGGTGCAACCAACCAACAGTGCTATACTAAACTGCACTTGGGTCATTCAAACACCTGCAAAGATCACACACGAGTAGATCTTCAAAATTTTAGGAATTTGCTCTCCAAAGTATTTTTCTGGAGGCTAAGCTATTTTTTTTTGAGAGAGAGAGAGAGAGTAATGAAACTATACCTTAAAATACAGTGATTTCACTTAAAGCATTTCTTCCATTTGAAAGATTCTAAGTGCAGCCAACGTACTAATCATATTTTTTCATTTTTAAAATAAGTTATGGATGAACTGATATAGCAACAGTAAGGCTTGCATTAACAAATAGCAATGTCTCCATGCAGTTATTCAGTCAGACTGGTGTCCTAGGGTTCAAGAGAAACAGAGATCTCTATATCCCAGGACATCACACCCCTTATCCCACCAAGGTCTTCATATCATCATTCATAATGAGACAAAACATTTAAGATGACTAATTATCAGCACCTAGCATTCAAACAGTCATGCATGTACATCTTCCTCGAGTTCTTTAGAATTTATAGAATCAGAAGACAATACATGATTAGTTTTAAAATAATGATTCATCTTCATAATACATTTGCATCTGGCCATTCCTACTGCATAATATTTAGTTAAAAAAATGAAACTATATTAGGATCTTACCTACTGTTTTCTTTTTGTTTACTGTACTGTCTGCCTTATGTCGTTTCTGTCATGAAACAAACAAACAAACAAAAAACATTTAATTATACTCAGGAAGATTCCACATTAGTAACCCATGTGCTGAATGAACAAGGCAAAAACTGGAGGAGCAAAGGACAAGGCAGAGATCTCTCTTTTGTCAATTAAATTAGATTGCGTATGCTGTTTTATGCACCTTTTTGCTTAGAATTACAAAAGACCGATATCGACTTTTTGCATCTAAATTAGGAGGTGGTATTCACTAAGCTGAAAATGTACCACTTACACTTTGCTCAGCAACAACAGATAACAAGGCAAGTTAAAAGCTGCCTCCAAAAATGCAATGAGAACAAGTGAAAAATTCTACATGATGGGAGTTAGAGTGTGTTGCCTACACATATTCTATGTGTAATTTGTCCTAGCATTATGTATTCAAAGCTTCTTAATATACAGTAAAAAACTGACATAGTTCAAGAGCTGACAGGAGACAGACCTTTTGACTACAATATCCCTACTTTCCTGGAACCCTGTAATACTTATTTTACAAAACAGACTGCTCACCTCAGCAGGAATTTTTCTTCCCCCTTGTATTTGTTAATATTTCATCTACACTTGCCAAGTGTCAGAATTTGTCTGAAAGGCTTTGTCTTAAGTTACTTTATAATCGTAAGGTGCTGAGTACACTTATACCTAACTAAGAAAGCAAATGAGGGTGCCTTTCTAGGTAGGGAGTGTGGACGAGAATGCTAGGAAATACTATTTTGAGAAAGGATGGGAGAAAATCCTCTTACCTCCATTTTTAGTTTTTTCCACCTCTCTTCCCTATTTACCATATGTCTGGAATGGAAACTTTTTCTAACTTAGCTCACTTAGCCGCAGGACCTCAATTTGAGTCAGCAGCTTTGAATGTCAATTAAAATAGTTGGTATTGTTTTGTCTACGCCTGTCTGATGTAAGAATATACAGCCTGTACAGTGAGAGCACCTATTAAATGACCAGAATGAGATGCACAGCTTTTGTTAGGTCCTCAATTATTTTTACCACCCTGGGTCATTGTCACAAGGTAGCTGGTCCCTGCGGATAGACTGAGCCCAGCTCCCCTTGGACTGGAGCAGATGAGCCCAGTCCAGGTAATTAAAGACGACTTAGGCTACACCTGGGCCTATAAAGGGCTGCTATTAGGCAGCTCAGGGAAGGAAGGACTGAGACAGATGAGCAAAACCATGCTGGAGCAGAGCTAACTCCAGTGGTGAGTCCCTGGAGCAAGGGGGCCAGGGGCTGAAGGAAGCAACCCAGTGGCTGCGGCTTCAACGGGTCCATCTACACAGCAAAGAAAAACCCGCAGCTAACCCATGCTAGCCGACTCGGGCTTGCAGGACTCAGGCTGTGGAGTTGTTTTATTGCTATATAGATGCCCAAGCCTATGCTCTAGGACCCTGTGGGGTGGGAAGGTCCCATTGTTCAGGCTCCTGACAGCCCAGAAGTCAACACAGCAATGAAGCAGCCCTGCAAGCCTGAGTCTGCTGGCACAGGCCAGCCATGGGTTTTTCTTTGCTGTGTAGGCATTCCCAAAAGGGGAGCAGAGCTGTTGAAGGAGGAAACTGCCAGGAACTTGAGTGCCAAAGACCCCTGGGACAGGTGGCTTAGAAGCCAGAGGGCCAGGTATTGATTTAAGATGGTCTTCTGTTTGTTTGGTAACCTTTGTTATAATAGAATTATAAACCTCCTTGACAGAGACTGGGCATGGCAATGCATGCTTGGAGCTGGGGAGCAACAGCGGCCCCCGGTGACAGTCATCCTTTACATTGTCTTCCAATCTGCTTGTCAGGAAAGGTCTCTTGGCTACAGAATTTACTTATTACTAATTTACTTATTTAATTATGCTGGCTTACTACAAAAGAAAGTCAGTTCTGATTAAGGATGTCTTTTTATTTCTCAGATGAAAAGGGGATGTTGCTTTCAGTTTTCCTTTCTTTTTGGAAGAGATTTATTGCTAAGCAAAATGCTGTTTTCCCGAAGTGGAATCTAAATTCCACTGAGGGGCCAGCTTCAAAAGATTCAAAGTTTCTGTTCAGAGAAAAATCCAAAATTTGGATGTGGAACCAAAGTTTATCCAAACACTGGAAGGTTCCCTAGTGATCTATCTCAGTCATGTGCCAACGGCTCTCAATATCTTCCTTCTGATATTCATCCATCAGTGACATTATTGCTAAACAAATTGGGCATTTTAATCTCTTTGATAATAAAATGTACAACTATACTTTCTCTTTTTCTTAAAGAAAGGGCAGAATTAAAGGCTCTGGAGACCAGACCTAAGATACTGTTCAGGATGGCAAAATCACACTTTTGACTACTTAAAGAGAAGAGATACAACTTTAGATAATGTTTTCACCCCTCAGCCATAAGGCCGAGAAGCGGGGTGAAAACATTAGCTAAAGTTGTATCTGTGTACTTGTTTAGAGGAAAAGAAAACAGAGAAACAGCATTGTTGTTTGGTTGGGTTTTTTTGCTACCATATGTAATTAAAGATTCAATTTCTTGGCCACAAATAAGCGACTTTGTTTCTACTCAGAGAAGCCTTTGGGCCAAATTTTACAAAGCAGCACCTAAATTAGCACAAACAGAACTGCACTTAGTTCTTTTTACACATGTCATTTTAAGCAAAGATTTTTTGCACCCTGATCCTGCTGGATACAAATGTGCAAACTGGGATACTAAATAGTTAATTGCTCTACTTGTGCAAGAAATATGGAGCTTTGGAGTGTACAAAACAAAACACTGCAAGCTAAAATTTGGGTATGCAAATTCACATTGTCTGTGGAAGTCAATTTGAAAGTTTGCCCCTTTATGTACAATTATTGTGCTACACGTATTAGAAGGTGAAAAGAGATGAGATTTAGTGAGTGTGATTATTCTTGCAAGCACTGAAAGATATTTATATTTCTCACGCTTCCAATGAAAATATATAGATATAGCCTCTTCAAAATTTGCTTTTCTCAATATGTTTTAAACTTTGGAATTCTCTTGATAAAATAAATTCAAATATTTTGATTATGGCAGATTCTCCACTGATATAAATAGATGAAGCTCCATTTGTTTTAATATTGTGTTTTCGTAACCCAGTTCAAAGTTCATCTGCATTTCCTATTGTACATACGCTTTCACATCAACACACCAGCCCAGATCCATTCAATTATTCAAAACAGACAGCACACCTAGTGAGACATGTTTAATAAAGTACTATTAAATAATGATAATGAGCCGACTCCTGAGGTTCTGTTTCAGGCAAACTCCTCTTAAAGTCAATGGACTACCTGACTAAGGGCTGAGTAACAACTAAGCAAAGATCTCGGGATTTGATCCAACAACGGTTACTGTGTCACTCTTAAAGATGCATTTACTAAAGCTGTATGTATTTCATTGGTAGGAAGCCTAGCCGTTTCCCAAATTAAATAAATTATACTCACATAGTCTTCTATAATTTCTTTGATGCCAGCAACGGTTAGAATAAATAGCAATGGCACCAAGGTGGTATATCTTCCTGTTGGAGAGACATCTGGAATTTGCTGTAAAGGACAAAATAAAACTGTTTTATGCAGCAAATCTATGATTTATATAAGGTAAAGTTTAGAATTTTATGAATATATCAAGTGAGAAGTGGAACTAGAGCAGCAGCCATAAGGGGTGGAAGCTTAATCATCTCAGCTGCACTCTGCCCACTACCCCACGTATACTGGGGCTTATTCTGACATCATAGAGTCATAGAATCATAGAATGTCAGGGTTGGAAGGGACCTCAGGAGGTCATCTAGTCCAACCCCCTGCTCAAAGCAGGACCAACCCCAGCTAAATCATCCCAGGCAGGGCTTTGTCAAGCTGGGCCTTAAAAACCTCAAAAACATCATAAACTTTGAGATGATTCAAACCGATCCATTTTCAAACCAATTAAAAACAACATGTCAGAGAAATGTTTCCTTCTTCCCCTCCCACCCAAGTGTACAAGTTTCCCCTAAAAATGTATTGGTCAGAGGTGCAGGATGGATCATAGTAAGTCCTGTATCACTGAGATATTTAAGATTCAGGACCAGAAAGGGAAGCTTTATAAACAGTAGAAAGCGGAGATTCCCAGTGGTTTATACAGCACTTGCTTAGAGCTCTGAAAGGCCCTGAGATACCAGACCTTTAAATCATACCATTATTTCACAAAGGAAAGCTATCATAGGCCATTTTAGAATTTCTACAATTCTTTTACTTATACATTTCTCTCTCCCTTCCAGGCCTAGACAGGTGAACTCATTCAGGTGGTGTAAATCAGCATACCTCCATTTTCTTTATTTACACCAGATGAGTATCTGGCCCATAGTAACTAAAACAACCTGGCTTTACAAGTGCTTGTATGCAAAAAAGGAAGCTTTTTTAGTCTCTCTGGTTAGTTTAAAAGTAATTTACGGTGAAATTAGCAACAAGACTTCTTATTAAATTGGAATTTACTTTGCAAACAGCTTTCAAAATCTCCAACTACCCTTTAATTTCCTGTTTAAAGTTATGTACTTCACATTGTGATAATGGTGACTACTTTATCAATTATTCTATTGAGACACCCTTGATTTGTTTTTCTTTTAGTTATTTTGGAATTACATTTGAATTTCTTTTGAATCAAAGATAAAACGATAAAACCATACCTGCAGTAAGGCAATGAAGAGAAAGAAAGCATTAGCAGCTTTTCTAATCTGCTCATAGAGGAATCGAGGTAGAAATGTCACCACACTGTACTTGGCTGTACTGTAGGTTCAAAAAAAACAACAACAAAAAAACACTTGGTTAGTACAGTACTGTAACAAAAAAAACACCTGCAGAAAAATGATGGTGCCTCAAGAGCTAACAATGACTTCATTGTTCAAAGTTAATATAGGAAGTGGTGGGTAAACATTAGGAGATGTATAATGTATAGAAATACAGTGAAACCCCGCTATAACGCAATGTTTGGGGTCCAAAAAATTCCATCGTGCTAAATGCGGGGTCGCAGTATAGCGGGGTTTCAAGCTGATCAGTTTAAGTCAGTGGTCCCCAACACGGTGCATTGATGTGCTCCGCCTAGTGCCCCTAGTGCCTAGTGCCCAGCAGGGGAGAGAAGCCGCGGCCGCGCGCCTGCCGGGGACAGTGAGCACTGGCGCCCGCAGCCTCGGAGTTCTCTGTCCCCGGCAGGCGCGGGGCCACGGCTTCTCTCCTCTGCTGGGCACTAGGCGGGGGCACATCAATGTCCCAGCAGGCGCCCTGGCGTTGGGGACCACTGGTATTAGGCCTTAAAAGGGAGCCAACTTATGATCGTGTTATGTGCGATTTCGCGTTATGGCAGGGCGCGTTATTGCAAGGTTTGACTGTATATTGTACTTCTCCCTTTTGAAGGAGCGCATACTGGACCCTGAAGGCTCGCAGAAAGGCAGGAACTGTGATCATTACAACAAATATCACCTGACGATACAGTCAGAAGACAAAAATTATCTATTTAAAATATCTGTCCAAACTCCAGTACTATGGGCAGTTCTCTCTAACACTTACATTTCATTAGGAAACCAGTTCAGAAAACCACTTAAGCATGTGCTTATCTTCAAGCATGTGGTTAAGTCCAATTAATACTACATTTGTTATTGTTATAACCTAGAACTGTTATAACTAGGCTATAGGCTGGAAACGCACAATGCCATTTTTTACAGCGTGATTTTTCAAAGTACAGCCACACTTTAAAGAATTAACAGCTATTGTCATTATGGAAATCTGCCTTTTATTTCATACTCTGAGTCACTTCTTGGCTCAGAACTGACCTAGTATGCTGAACTCAAAGCCCTAGTTGTGAGCACTAAGCTACCAAAAAAAAAAAAAAAATTCAGAATTAGCCTTGCTGATCATTTTGTGTAGTGATATCTTGAAGTAATTACACCACAGGAAGAGTAATGCAAAAGGTGATATACATCTAGCCATACGGACAGATTAGGAAGAAAACTCATTTCTCAGATAAATTGTGTTGTTTTCTCTGCTAGCTGTATAATGGACAGCACAAGTAACAATAGATGTTGTGATACAAATGAAAACACAGTCAGATAAGAAAAACAGAGACGCCTCAAAAGGAAAGCAACCCAAGGAAAGCCTCCCCAGGACTTCAACGTGGATTGGCGAGAGGAAGTTAACTAAGATACTGCCAACATATTAAATTTAAACTCTTCTGAATATTTATTGGGATAAGGAAATGCTTTTGTAACTTAAAAATATTAACAGTTTCTCCTGTTAATCACCAAATGGTTAGACCAAATATTCTTGAAGAGGTAACAGGGGTTAAACATTGGTAAACAAAAAAAAATAGTGTGATTTAATTGTATGTAAGTTTCATAATATTCATAATTGTCCCATCTCAAGACTGTTCCTTAAATGGCTCCTTTTAAGTAACTGGTTTAAATATTTTCTTTGATTTCACAGGACTTAGTTAATATTACTTACCGTACTTTGCCCAATAATCAACTGTTTAGGTTATCAATGATATACCAGACAGGCCCCACCTGTTCTTAAATTCTTTTGTCCAATTATAAACAGTTTAAATATCTATGAGATACTAAGGCCCCGTCTACACTATGACTTTAGGTCGAATTTAGCAGCGTTACCTCGATTTAAGCCTGGACCCATCCACACAACGAAACCCTTTTTTCCGACTTAAACGGCTCTTTAAATCGATTTCTTTACTCCACATCCGACGAGGGGATTAGCGCTGAAATCGGCCTTGCCGGGTCGAATTTGGGATAGTGTGGACGCAATTCAATGGTATTGGCCTCCGGGAGCTATCCCAGAGTGGTCCATTGTGACCGCTCTGGACAGCGCTCTCAACTCAGATGCACTGGCCAGGTAGATAGGAAAAGGCCCACGATCTTTTGAATTTAATTTCCTGTTTGGCCAGCTTGTTTGCAGAGCTTATGCAGAGCTCATCAGCATGATGTGCACATTGCCGGGGCACATTGCCCGGCCCATACTTTGTGAGAAGTCTATGACCATGTCCTTCTCGTCACCGCACTACCGGCGCCTCCTCGCCTGGTTTTGCACGAAACAATTGTCTGCCGTTGCTCTGACGGAAGGAGGGGTGACTGACGACATGGCTTACAGAGAATTAAAATCAACAAAAGGGGTGGCTTTGCATCACAGAGAAATACAAACAACTGTCACACAGAATGGCCCCCTCGAGGATTGAACTCAAAACCCTGGGTTTAGCAGGCCATTGATTTCACAAAACAAATCGGGTCAATTTCTTGTTTTGATCCATCTATCTTTTACATCTTAGGCTGGCAGCAGACAGTGCAGTACGACTGCAAGCCATCGTCATCTCCTGGGTGCTCGGCAGAAGATGGGAATTACCTGGCTGAGTCACTACCATGTCTGCCCAGGCGCCCCTGACCGATCTCACCGAGGTCGGCTAAAAGAGCACCCAGGAATATGACGACGATGGCTACCAATCGTAATGCACCGTCTGCTGCCAAAAGGCAATGAGCTGCTGCTGTGTAGCAATACAGTCCCACGTCTGCCAGCACCCAGGAGACGTACAGTGACGGAGAGCTGAGCGGGCTCCATGCTTGCTGTGGTATGGCGTCTGCTCAGGTAACCCAGGAAAAAAAGGCACGAAACAATTGTCTGCTGTTGCTTTCACGGAGGGAGGGAGGGAAGGAGGGAGGGAGGGAGAGGAGGGCCTGACAACATGTACCCAGAAGCACTCGCGACACTGTTTTTGCCCCATCAGGCATTGGGATCTCAACCCAGAATCCCAATGGGCAGCAGAGACTGTGGGAACTGTGGGATAGCTACCCACAGTGCAACACTCCGGAAGTCGACGCTAGTATTGGTATTGTGGACACAGTCCGCCGACTTAATGCACTTAGAGCATTTTGTGTGGGGACACACACAATCGACTGTATAAAAACGATTTCTAAAAAAACTACTTCTATAAATTCGATCTAATTCCATAGTGTAGGCATACCCTAAGATGGGCTCACAATAATTTTGGAAAACAGTGAACTTTGGTCTTAACTTACCAAATGAAGAACACCTCCAGACGCAGTTCACTGTCAAACACTTAATCTCTCCTAAAAGCTCTCCACAGGGAAGCATACAGAAGAGACTGTAACTAAAGTAACCAGTTAATCACTTGTATTGTGTCATTTGTGGTCTTTTGTTTAACGTTTTCTTTTCCTTTCTTTAATAATAAAATAGCCCTGGTTAATAACTATGATTACTTTGCTTGGTTTTAATCCTGGAGTCCCTGAAGGTACGTAAAAGAACCCCTGTTACTAACATAGTGGGAGTCACATCACCTGAAATAGTCTAATGAATAGCCTGTATCAATAATTCCATCTTTTTACTTTGGTTTTCCCTGATTTGGCAGTACGAGAAACAAGTAGTAAGAGCTGGCCAGCCATTTCTTGTTTCTCTAGACTAAATATTTCTCGTAATCTTTAACTAGAATTACTTGTCATCCAACAATTTAAAATTACTCCCTTCTGCCCCACAAAATGTGTGTGTGTGTGTGTGTGTGTTCTTTTCCATACCAGCAGCTTTCATCATGACACAATTTCAACTATTTCCAGAGACGCTAGTATCATTCTTTGGGACAGCCTACCCACAGCTGTACTAGTAATGCAGTATTCATAATGCAGCTGCCATCCCCTGGCCCCCTGAAGACTGAGACTATAATCTCTACAAGAGCCAACAGAGTATCTGGGAGAATTGGATTATTTTTAACTAGCTGTTTTCCAAGGGAACCAGCCTATATCGCACTCTTAATCTAGAGGGGTTAGATTGTTTTCTCCAATCTCCTGCTTTAGGATCCACACCACAGGACCCAAGACACCACCACACTCGAGCTCCCGCACACATAAGGAAGGTGCAGACTGTACCATGACAGTAAGCCCAGCCTTCTCTGTGGGATGCACCAAGTGAGCATTTCCAGTCCTCCCCAAGGAAGTCTTTTGACCAATTTAACTGCACGACAGCACTGATATCCAAACTAACAACAAGGTTCAGCGTAAGACTGAAACATACGTAATCAAATGTTCTTTTAAAATCCAAACACATTACACCTACCATGTGCCTTTGAGTCACTAGTCTATGTTGCCATATTAAAACAGGCATTCACAAAAAAAGTCTGCTTTTTCCATTTAATTAATTGCCATGCATAATGATTAACTAATAAAATATGTCTCATTACATACCCGATTCTGTAAACACTTATGAACATGTCAACTTGACTTACAGAGTAAATGGGACTTCACATGTGAGACAACTTAAGCATGATTAGCAATCTGTTATCCTTCTACTTTAACCGTCTTTTTCCCAACTGTTAATGGGATTTTGCTGTATCTAAGTATGAATAACAAAATTATGAGAGGTACCAGCATATTTTGGTGTTTGGAGCTGATTCTGTCCCACTGATGAAGATCTGCCATTCACTGCAATGGCGGCAGGATCAGATCTTTAGTGAGGCACATAAAATTAGAACAAAGTTAAATAAAAAGTTAATTTTAAAATTGTGGCCTGTATACAATTGTTAAAACTGATATGATGTAATTAATTTGTCATTTCATTTTTACAGCTCCATTTAATTTAGTTTGTTTGTTTACTTTGTGTAACCAGAGCCTCTTGGTGTCAGGGTTTGTATCCTAGCTCAGTTACCAGTGTAGCACCCTCTCTCTAGAGAAGATAACATTCTTTACAGTCATGCCCAGCATAGATGTTATACTGCATAAGAGCCAGGGGGAGACCATATATTATGTACTAAATGTGACAGTTCAACACAATCACAAACGGTCACAAAATGTCATTGTATTTAATGAATCATGACAATTAACAATATTTAGATTTATTATTTTCATATATTCATGCTTTCAATATAATGAAGACATCCCTGACAATGCGGAATTTTCAATAAATTATTTCCCCCCTAAGCTAATGTTATTTTAGTTGCCATCAACTGTGATTACTTGAAAGGATTCTTATCTAGTTTTCATTCACATTTCTATAGTCCCAAGTGTAGCACTATACTCTTGTAATGCAGACTGTAATTAAATGCACAGATCTCTCTATGGTTTTCACATACTTTAAAACAGTGGGGAAAAATTAATGGTTTAACCAAGTTAACATTTTAGACCATTGCAGTCACTTCTGTAACAAAGAGATTCCCCAACCCCAAGTACTATTTTATTTATAAGTACAGTAGAACCTCAGAGTTACAGACACCACGGGAATGGAGGTTGTCCATAATTCTGAAATGTTCGTAACTCTGAATAAAGCACAGTTCATGCTCCAGATCCAGCAACTGATACTCCATGCCAGGTTTCAACAGCAGCTGAGCTCTTTACTCAGTGCCCCACATGAGTTTGCAAGCTAATCCTCCTCCCAGCAGAGAGGGAGGGAGGGGTGTGTGGGTGTGTGGGTGTGTGTGTGTGTGAGAGAGAGAGAGAGAACGAACAGCTCTTCGCCAGGGAGGGGGGGGGAAGCTGACAGCCCCAGCGTCTTGTTGTAAGTGGCTGCCCAATGGGTGATGGTGGAGGTGTGGGGACAGGCAGCCCAGATGTCCCGACCTTTAAGATTCAATACAGGCACAAGTATCTGGGGGTAGCCGTGTTAGTCTGTATTCACAAAAACAACAAGGAGTCCAGTGGCACCTTAAAGACTAACAGATTTATCTGGGCATAAGCTTTCATGGGTAAAGTGAGGTTTTTTACCCACGAATAAAGGCACAGTACATTATTTGTTTGTTTGTTTATCTCTGCTGCTGTCTGATTGGTTACTTCCGGTTGACCCGTCAGTCCGTAATTCTGGTGTCCGTATCTTTGATGTTCTATTGTATATTGTGGTAAGCCCAGGACTAACAGCTACAAAGGGGGGGGGGGGTAGGGAGGTAGTAATTAGTCCCAGGGGCTTAAAAGGCCTCTTCCTATCCACTGAGGAGAGATAACCACGGGGAAATAAGGTTCAGATGGAAAAGGGGTTACCAGGGAACGAATTAAGTTCAGCTGGCTCCAACTGCTTGAGACCTTTTTAAACCCTCCCCTGTGTGGAAGGAGAGTGTGTGAGAGAAGCAGGGAAGCTGCCAGTAGACTAGGTGCAGCAAGACACCGAACCCTTCCAGGAATGGTTTGTATTAATCATAGCATCTAGGGGCCCATTGTGCTAGGTATTGTACAAACACAAAACCAAAAGACAATCCCCGACCCCACAGACTCACAATCTAAGCATAAGACACGAGACCACAGATGGATACAGACAAGCTGAAGGGGGAGTGCAAGGAAGCAATGGGACAATACTGGTTAGCATGATAGGCAGTAGTGTCACACACCAGCAGACTAGCCTACCTAGTCAATTCAATAGGATTAAATCATCGAACAACAATATCACCACATAAAAAACTGCATTAAAACTCTGAAATATGCACAAGGTAACCTCCACCACAACCCAGAAATATATTCCGCTGCCCCACTGTTTCTGAGCTCCAGCAGGCTTGAAATACAGTAGTCTTGTTCCAATTATTGTACAGTACTATGCCTCGTACAGAGATCATGCCAGAAAGCTTCTCATGAACGAACTTTCCACATTCCAAATCCCACTGGTTAAGCATCTCATTTCCCCCAGTATCATATGATGTGTATCTAAGCTGACAGCAGAATGGAGGTTTCTCTGGAAGAGGGAACCATGGGGTTATGAGGAATAAGAAAGTATGTTGGATTTCAGAGGGGAGGGTTCTCATTTAAGGGGTTGCATACTGCCTGCACAGAGTGGGACCCAGCTCTGTGGTAACTCCCTGAACGGCAACCCTGAGGACAGGAGCTGTAATATAGGCAGGTCTCCCCAAAACAGAGGAGGGAAGATTCTTCCTCTTTCCCCTGTGAAGCTATTTGGGCTTAGCATTAAGGATTTAATGTCTTTAAATCCAAGTTTATGGCATTTAGGACTCAGTTCTGCCACTCTTACCCATGCTATATAGGATTTTCTCACCCAATACTATTAATTTTTGGTATCGGGGAAAAGTTTAGGAAAAAAAAATCAGTGCAGAGTTATGTCTTCCCTTTGTAAGTGGCAAATCCTTGACTTCAATGGGACTACTTGGGTGAGTAAGTCTGGCAGAATCCCAATGTCACCAATTCGGTGCCACTAAGGGGCAACCACTATGTAATTTAATACTACTTTTTGACCAGTAAACCCTCATACAGTGAAAATGAGGAATGCTGAGTATCCACATGACCCATTTCCCTAGATACTGCTCTGTCAGGGCCAGAGAGCCATATTCTGGGGTAATTTCATCAATGGCATTAGTTCAGATTTACCATGGGCCCATGATGTTTTGAGAGAACACAAAAATTCCCTTTTTTTTCCCCACCCATCACATTTTCTGAATCTCAAGCTTTTTAAGTAGCTGCTGGGAAAACCTGTTGAAATTATGTCAATAAAGCACAAGAAAGTAGACAGGAATTTTGTGGTTGTGGTTTTGCCATAAACAAGCTGTTTAAATAATACAGAGTCACATTTGCAAGGGCTAAGTTCTGCCCTGACTTCAACCTGTGCAATTCCATTATCTTCAATGAAGTGCCCTGACATGTAAGTCAGAGTGGAATTTAAGAGTTGCAGTTCAACAGGCAAAAATCAAAGATCATTTAAAAAAAATACTAGCACTAAGTCAGTGCCTGTTACAAGATAAATTACTGTGCGGATCAGTGGTCAAGAGCATTTAAACAGGTAGGTGTTCAAATATTCCACTGGAAGAGATCTGCCTCCTTAACATCTGCTACATAATTTAGGACCAATTATGCTCTGAGCTATTCCACTGGAATTACTTTGGATATACTTCAGTGCAGCTGAAAACAGAGTATGGCCCATTGTCTCCACAACAATGTACTAAGATTTTCTAAAAGCAACTCCTATATAATTTCAACAAATTACTTTCATTCATTTAGTTCCACTCATTACCATGCTACTCCTAAGCACTAATGATGAGTCATCATTTTGATAATATTCATATAGATACTAGCAAACATTGTAACCTGTTTTTTTCCATGCAAGAATGATTCTTCATTTTCCAACCTCAGTATCTTTTTGTATAATTAAACAAATTTCTATTCCTGTATTTCCCACTACCTCTTCCCTCCCCACAAAATAAACATCCTGTGCTACGGTATTGCAAAACATGGCTGCATTGAATTATCCTGCAAATGGCCAGGAAAGGTCCCAACAACAAAGCAAGTGCATGGAGATTGCTCCTCACATTTCAGGCAGGCAGGTCTGGAGGTGAAGGGGGTTTGTTTTTTAAAAACTAAACAATCATATTTACAATGGCAGGGACATCTGGGATCCATCTTTCTTCCTCACTGGTTGGAAGATTTTTATTTAAAATATGGGCTATTTGGAAACTCTGGACCTGAATGTTCTTTAAATTTGTTTCCTACAGGCTTCAGTGAGAGAAAATTAAATAAGAGCTATACTGGGACACTTGTGTTCATACCTACCCAGTGCTGATTAGCAATGACATATCGACTTCTTGTCACATTCACCCCACTGCTGTCTATTCGATATTTCAGGATCCATTCTTGTATCTGAACATACTATTTGTATATTTTAAATATAATACTTTGTGCCCGTAAGTTAAATCAGTACTATGCTGCAGCAGTGGCAGTGCTCAGCACTGTCATTCAAAAGATCCGGATTTGATTTATGTTGGCTTCCCTCCAGTGTAAAATTAGAAGATCCAGTTTGTAGCCTCCAGGCCTCCAGGCTCAGTCCCCTTTGTTTCTAAAGTCCAGTGTCAGAATAGCAGCTCCTGCACCATGGTACACAACCAAAAGCACTGGCAACATGCTTAATACTTGGCTTCCTCTCTCGTTAGGGGTTCTATTCTGAAAGGAGAACTTGGTACAAGTTCTTTATTCACCGAAGACTTTGTAGAACAGACTTCCCCACTCTGCTCAACCAATACGCCTTGGTAGAACTGGAGAGACAGCTTCTAAGGATGAGAGCATAATTCTGTCTCCATGCTCATTTAATCATTAGCCTCTTTGCTGAAACTTGGAATTGGACTGGGCTTGTCAACACATTCACACAGACCTACAGCTAGTCATGAGATAACGATATTAAGTAGCTACTAATTAGGGCTGGGTGTAAACAAGTGACCCAGAGATGGGAAGCTTTGTATTCCATTAGCAGGCCTAAGGCACAGTCTTGGCAGGCACAAAATCTATGACTGTTTTGTTTTTTCAAACTGGGTCACAGATGGCTACCTCTGCTCCGTGCTATTCCCCTAATGCCCTGTCTGACAATATGGTTATCATCTGAATTATGGTAGTAGCTTCTATAGGCCAGCAGATCAGGTCCTGGCTGAGCTAGATGCTGTACAAACACACAGTAAGAAAGAGCTCCTCCGCCAAAGAGCTTACAGTCTAAACAGGCAATATAGGCATAGGATGGGAGGGGAAGGAGGCACAGAGTGGTGAAGTGACTTGCCCAACATAATACAACAGTTCCATGGCAGAGTTGGGAATAGAATGCAGGTCTGCTGAGTCCCCATCAAGTACTCTATCGACTGACCTGCACTGCCTCCCTGATTTGCAAACAAGGCAAGTCACATCAGGCTCTCATATATCCCTGTGTCAAAGAGAACAATGAGGCCATGGCAGAAACAGCAGCCCCTCGTCCCTTCCCATTTCACCCCTTGTAACAACGGAGGAAAACTCCATGGCAAAGCCTCAGCCTTGCCTATTACTAATCCCTTGAGCTCACTGCTCCTATTCGCTGCTTTAGAATTCAAACTATTTTTTAAGAGAGGAGAAAAGCAGAGGTTGCAGAATCATTAGAAAAACAAGTTCGTATTTTACTGATGGTAGCAAGGAATGATAAAGTAGCAAAAGTAATGAATCTAAAATGCTGGCTCCATATTCGAAATGTACTTTACTAAATGATGCCTCCACTGTATATACAGTAAGAGCTTTAAGAGCATACAAAGCAACTTGGGTGGGGGGGGGGAAATCAATCAAATAGAATTTATATTTAGGAGAGTACTAAGTATTACTGTTTTATCCTTAAATGGAACACAAACCTAAGCATGAAAGGTTTCATTTTAAGACCAGCTACGTGCATTGCCCAAATCATTATTTGGGGCAATGCTTATTTTGCATTTTCTTTATACCTGTCATGTTATTTTGCATTTGATATAGAGATTGGCCAAGGTAGCAATGAAGAAGGCATTGAAGTAAGAAGCACTCAAGAAACCAATCTTTGTTTGAAATGTCTGCACTCACATCAAGTCAGTCAGTTGCTAGTTGGTATTTTGGGGATGAGGACAAATTTGGGGGCCACAATTTGGAGAGACTAGTGGTTGGGAAAGGAGAGGAATGTGGACTGGATTAGGAGGCTACAGTAACCAAGATGAGCGATGAGGGCTTTTTTTTTTGTGCATGCCAGACAAGCTTTTTTACAGACAGCAACAGTCAGATTTTCAAAATGTTGTGGAGAAAGTATCAGCAAGATTCAGGGAACCTTCCTCTTCCTAGAAATATTGAGAAAATTGTGGCTTGGCAGCTCTGGCATTATCTGGGGTCCTGGGATGTTTTTGTAACCCACACACCTCCTGGGTGTGGTGTTCTATCCAAACTAGTGGCACTGAGACCACTTAGAAAGAGATTTATGAGTTTGCTCTACAGCCTTAGCTAAATGCATGAGCCTCTATTGCATGAGCTAAAAACCACATGGCCATTAGTCGCTCTCTCCCTAAGTGGTCTCAGTGTCACTAGATGGGACAGAGCACCACACCCAGGAGGTGTGTGGGTTACACTTTATTTCAGCTTCCCCATTTATATCAGCTGCTCAGAACCAGCACATTCTTCACAATCATTTCCCCTAAGCAGCACTACCTCTGAACAAGAACCTCTACCACCCCCTTTCCTTCCACCGGTTGACCCCTCATTTGGGAACCTCTATCTTTGCTCTGGACACCGCTCCTGCATTTCTCTTTGTGGCCCAACCATCCCAAGTTTCATTCCCAGTGTTAACCTACTGAACTCAGTGGAGTTATTTATATCAGGGAATGAACTTATAACTGACAAGGTGTTAGAAGAAGAGACAGTGGAGAGCCCGGTAGGAATGATTTGATCATAGGGAGAATTGTCTTTTGCAATATCTTGTACTATGATGACTCTGTGTTGTGATTTTCAGGGCTTGGCCCTATAAGCCTAAGCCAGGGGTGGGCAAACTATGGCCTGGGGGCCGCATCTGGCCCTTCAGACATTTTAATCCAGCCCTTGAGATCCCACCGGGGGAGCAGGGTGTTCTGGGGCTTGCCCCTCTCTGGCACTCCAACCGGGGGAGGGAGTGGGGTCAGGGTCTTGCCCTTGTCCGTGCGTGCTGTGGCTCTGCACAGCTCCTGGAAGTAGCAGCATGTCCTCCCTCTGACTCCTACGTGTAGGGGAAGCCAGGGGGCTCCGCTCCATAGGCTGCCACTGCCCCAAGCACCACCCCTGCAGCTCCCATTGGCTGGGAGCCACAGCCAATGGGAGCTGCAGGGGTGGTGCCTGTGGATGGGGCAGTGTGCAGAGCTGCCTGGCTGCACCTCCACCTAGAAGCCGGAGAGGGGATATGCACTGCTTCCGGGAGCTGCTTGAAGTAAGCGCCACCCAGAGCCTGCACCCCTGACCGCCTCCTGTGCTCTAAACCCCTGCCCCAGCCCTGATCCCCCTCCTGCCCTCCGAACCTCTTGGTCCCAGCCCGGAGCATCCTCCTGCACCCCCAGCCCCTCATCCCCAGCCCCACCTCAGAGCCCGCACCCCCAGCCAGTGCTGTCCTGCACCGCAGCCCCCAATTTTGTGAGCATTCATGACCTGCCATACAATTTCCATATCCAGATTTGGGCCTTGGGTCAAAAAGTTTGCCCACCCCTAGCCTAATCCCATACTCCTCATGCAAGAAATGTTCCCACTGAAATCAATAGGGGTTTTCTTCTGTAGGGAGTATGTAGTTAGGCTCCTTGTCCTAAGGATGCACAAGAACAAAGATACCTCAATTGTACAATGAGCTAAACACACAATTTTTAAAGTAACTCAGTGATAGGACAAGATCATTTTACAGAGTGCCCTCCCAAATATTCGTAAGAAACAGTCCAGAAAAGCCCAGAGCATGGTGCTGTCCATTTTAATGGAATTATAACTAAATATAATTAATTACCAACAAAAAAATTATAGAGAGCTAAGGTTAAAGGTATGTTTCAATGGAATCCATCTGAAAACAACACTACACTTCAACAAAAATGTTACACCTTTAAAAAACAAAACAAACATAAGCAAGTCTTGAAGTGAACAGATAAAGGATCCAGCTAGTTCCCTGCTACAATATGCTAATTTTCATCACTTACTACTACCCCACCCAACTTCTGATTTTATACATAGCTTATAATATATTGTTTATTATCTGTGTAGTAAAGATTTCAAAAATAATATAGTCCCAGAGCACACTAAGTTATGTCAGTTTTCCCTACATTCTCATAGCATGATACAGATCATGAAGTGTGTTGACTATTCTGTCATAATCAAGTGTCAGCATACACAAACCTCACAGGTTTAGGTATTTAACTCTGAATGTTATTTAGCAATCAGTATTTTGGTTGTTATATTGTGTAGATGATAGTATTATGGTATTTGGGAACTAGAACCTTGAATAAGAAATGGGATTTTATAAATCAGTAATTTATTGTGTGTTCATTTTTCAGATTTCAATGGGAAATTTAAGGGTAGGTGAGTAGCATAAATCAGGTGGAGTGAAAGAAGGATGAAGGACTAAGGCCTTGTCTACACTACAAGACTATTTCGAATCAACTTAGTTCGAATTTGTGGATTCGACCTTATGAAGTCGAATTTGTGTATCCATACTAAATACACTAATTCGAATTTCTGAGTCCACATTCACGGGGCCAGCGTCGACTTTGGAAGCGGTGCACTGTGGGAAGCTATCCCACAGTTCCCGCACTCCCCGCTGCCCATTGGAATGCTGGGTAGAGCCCCCAATGCCTGCTGGGGGGAGAAATGTGTTGAGGGTGGTTTTGGGTAAGTGTCGTCATTGAACCGTCAATCACAACCTCCCTCCCTCCCTCCGTGAAAGCGCCTGCGGGCAATCTGTTCGTGCACTTTTCTGGTCAGTGACAGCGCGGACGCCACAGCACTGCAAGCACGGAGCCCGCTGCGATCATCGCCGTTTTCTCCTCCTCGCACTTTATCGTCCACGTCTTCCACAGTCAGCTGCTGAGAAATTGGGCTACTTTTCAATGGTGCTGCAAGCACTGGGGGACCATAGGGGACGTTTTACAAACATCAACGTCGGGTGGCCGGGCAAGGTTCCTGATGCGTGTGTTTTCAGGAACTGTGGGCTGCTCAGACGCCTGCAGGAAGGTAGTTTCTTCCCGGACCACGAAATAACTGTTGTGGATGTGCAGATGCCTATAGTCATCCTCGGGGACCCAGCCTGCCCGCTAATGCACTTGCTCATGAAGCCCTATACAGGCGCCTGGGACAGCGACAAGGAACTCTTCAAATACCAGCGAGCAGCGAGCAGCGTGACCTGTGACTGTTCACTTTCTTTACAGAGAAGCTGAACCTGCCCCTGTTTCTTTACCCAGTTACTGTTGACTCTCCTCTTCGGTTACATACCCTGTTCACCCCGTTACCCCCACTTCCAGCACACGTGTAAAAATAAAATACATGTCCCATTATTACTTAACAAAGGTTTCTTTATTCATGACTTTTCGTGAAAGGGTTGAAACTGGGACGCAGGCTGTGCTGGGTAGGGTGTGCGGTGATGTAAAGACCACCTTTAAACTCAAGGAATGACAGGCTCCTGCTCCTAGAGCGGTCCGCAGTGCCGGAAGGCTTCTTTCAACGGAGCCTGCCATCCCTCTTTATGGAATTCTGTGTGCGGGCGGATATGTGACCTTGTGGTGGAGGAGGACGGATACAGATTCCTCAGCTGCGTGACTCAGCGGTCCAGGACAAGGACCGCTGTATAAGATCTGTAACCGCCCTCCCCCGCTGCAAAGTCACATCTCCCCCGCCCACACAGATCCTGGAAACCACCTCCAAAAACCGACCAGGGTGCCTACTGACTGCACCGTGTGTGTGACCCGCTGCTGATCCTGCCCCCGTGTCTGTACCCTGGGAAAGGTGACTGTCCTATGCAATTAACCACCCCCTTCCCCACGCCCCCCATTCAAACACAGTCTTCTTTGAAAAAACATAACGGAAACAGTAATTAACAGCAAAGCATGTTTATTAATTAAGTAGACAGTTAGGGGATGGGACTGGGATTGGGACTACTGTGAGTCTGGAAGTGAAGGACTTCGGCAAAAGTAGGGTCTGAGAGCTTTTGGGTACTTGAGCACTGTGCTGTGGTGCAGTGACAGTATTCACGTCCCCGGCCGCCCCTCCTCCTGATTATTTTCGGTGAGGGGGGTATGGGACTTTGTGGCAGGGGAGGGCGGTTGCAGATACACTTCAGGGGGGCTCTGTCCTCCTGCGGTCCTGCAGAACATCCACAAGGCGCCTGAGCGTGTCCGTTTGCTCCCTCACTAGTCCAAGCATTGTTTCAGTCACCTGCTTGTCTTCCTCACGCCACCTCTCCTCCCGTTCGCTGTGTGAGCGCTGGCACAGAGAGACGGTCTCCCTCCACTGGCTCTGCTGGTCCGCCTCTGCTAGGTAGCAGCCCATACGTTCCTCGAACATCTTGTCCCTTGTCTTTTTCTTTCGCCGCCTAATCTTCGCCAGCCTCTGCGAGGGGGATGCTGTGGCAGGTCTGGAGACAGTGGAAGCTGTGAGATGGGAAACAGGGAGTGAATTCCTTGCAAAGATACATTTTTGCGAACAATTAACTGAGTCTAGGCTGTCTCTGTGAATTCTGGGTTGAGACCCCTGTGCCTGCTGGGGCAGAAATCATTTTCGCGGTGGATTCTGGGTAAATGTCGCCAGTCATTCCTTCCTCCGGGAAAGCAACGGCAGACAATCATTTCAAGCCCGTTTTCCCAGAATTGCCCTGGCATACGCCATAGCGTGGCAACCATGGACACTGTTTTGCCTTTTGTGTATGTCACCGTATGTGTACTAGATGCCGCTGACAGAGGCGGGCCAGCAGCGCTACACAGCAGCATGCTTTTGCTTTTGCATGACAGCAGAGATGGTTACCAGCCATATTGTACCATCTACCATACCATAAATTGGTAATAATTTATTACCAGGCATGGTTACCTGTCCTTTTGCACTGCCCCATTTGGGGCTGTCATAAGTGCCCCTGGCCGAGCAGCCAGGGGCGCAAAAGCAAAAATTGGGAATGACTCCCTGAGTCAATCCCTCCTTTTTGGTATCTAAAAATAGAATCAGTCCTGCCTAGATTATGGGCAAGTGTACTAGAGAACCACTGTATCATAGAACCAGAGAGCACAGCTGCTCTGTGTCTGATCCTGCATAAATTATGAGCTGTATGCTATTCACAGGGGGTGCTCCTGCAACAACACCACCTGTTCATTCCATTCTTACCCCAGCCTTCCTGGGCTACCATACCATTGTCCCCCCACTTGTGTGATGAAGTAATAAAGAATGCAGGAATAAAACACAGTGACTTGTTTGTGAGAAATGACTGGAAGGAAGCCTCCAGCTGCAATGATAGTCCAGGCAGGACATTAAGGAGTGTGGATGAAGGAGCCCAGCATCCCTCTGCTAGTCCAGGGGCAATTGAATCTTTTATTTACAATGAAGGGTGGGGGCTGATGGAGCTCAGCCCCCTGTTGCAATGATGAGGACGGTTACCAGCCATATTGTACCATCAGCCATCAAAAATTAGGGACAGGCGCCCTTGATTGACCTTACTGATACTAGTGGGCATGGTTACCAGCCCTTTTGCACTGCCCCATGTGCCAATAGGCTGATGATGAGGATGGATTTCCATCTTATTGTACCATCAGCCATCCATAGCGTGGGGGGAGCAAGGATGTTGGTGTTGAGTGCTGCACCATCGCGTCTATCTGCAGCATTCAGTAAAGATAGGGTGACATGTAAAAGAGTCAACAGAGGATTGTTTTCACTTCTGGTGGTGGGTGGGGTGTGTGCGCAAATTGCCGAACTATGCCCTGACCCACCGCAGACACTGTGTTTGGCCCTAGAAGCATTTGGAGCTCATCCAAGAATGCAAATACTTTTCGGAGACAGCAGGAACTGTGGGATACCTTGCGTCCTCATTCCCCCCCCCCTCCATTATATTCTTTGGCTTTCCGTTACGCTCGTCACGCAGCTGCGTGCTGAGTCTGTGCTATGCCGTCTGTCCGTAGATTTCTTAAAAATACTTTGGACCAGGCGTAAAATTACAGTAATTACCCTAATTAGATGCAGGAGTCTCCGAGCGAGATCACCCTGAGGAGGGTCACTGAAGGAGATAGAGAGCGCATGCTGCGTGAAAGCTAGCACGAACCAGGGCCCGATGCAGCCGTGCTCGGGGAGGCAGTGCTCCCTGAGTTCCTCATGAAAGCCTCGCGTGGAAAACTGTGCTACCACGGAGCACCCAATAAGGCAGCTCTCCCCAGGAACCTCCTGCTGATGCTTTTCGATTAACGCAAGGAGAGCTTCGTGGAGATCTCCAAGGATGATTTCTGTTCTATCCCCATATCTAGAGAGCCCTCCTTTTCACAGAGTTAAGATTCCTGTTATATTAAGAATAAAAGTTAACATGGTTACAGCACTTACCGACTGCTCCTTCCCCTGATTCAGGGTCCGGGTTAATGGCCGGGGAGGGTTGTTGGGGGATCTCCGTGACGGTGATTAATAGATCCTGGCTGTCGGGGAAACCAGCGTTGTAAGCGCTCTCGCCTGCCTCGTCCTCCACAAACCCTTCCTCATCTTCCCCGTCCGCGAACATCACCGAGGAACTGGCCGTCGACACTGTCCCATCGTCAGAGTCCACGGTCACTGGTGGGGCAGTGGTGGCAGGCTCCGTAGCGTCCGTTTGCCGCTTTGATTTTTTGGTAGCCTTGTCTGGGGTCCTTGATTTTCACGCGGCGCTGCGTTGCATCCCGCCTGTATCCTCTGTCTCTCATGGCTTTGGAGACCTTCTCGTAGGTCTTTGCATTCCGTGTTTTGGAGCGCAGCTCCGACAGCACAGACTCCTCGCCCCTCACTCCGATCAGATCCAAGAGTTCCCGGTCAGTCTATGCTGGGTCCCTCTTTCTATTCACAGATAACATGAACTCCTCTGCTGGAGAGCTCTGCATCATTGCAGGTGCTGCGGAGCTCGCCCCAATGTCCAGCCAGGACGTCAGATTCAAAGTGCCCAGACAGGAAAATGAATTCAAATTTTCCCGGGTCATTTCCTGTGTGGCTGGTCAGAGAATCCAAGCTCGGACTGCTGTCCAGAGCGTCAACAGAGTGGTGCACTGTGGGATAGCTCCCGGAGCTACTAAGTTCGATTAGCATCCACACCTAGCCTAATTCGAGCTAGCCATGTAGAATTTAGCGCTACTCCACCTGTCGAGGTGGAGTACCAAATTCGAACTAAAGAGCCCTCTAGTTCGAATTAAATGGCTTCCTGGTGTGGACGGTTGAGCGGTTAGTTCGAATTAACGCTGCTAAATTCGAATTAAAGTCCTAGTGTAGACCAGGCCTAAAAGGCAGTGGGAAAAGTCTGGAACTCTTAACTGTTCCCTTCATAACATTTGGGTTTTACAAAAAGTGTAGAATAATTTTAAATAGGGTTGGTATTTAAAGTTTCCTACGAGGGGAGCTCCGCTCTGACAATTCTTATGAGGCTCATCAAAGCAGGCTTCTCCGCCTCCAGACTTCAGCAAGTCCACACAAGGTGTGTGTGGTGGAGGGGAGTTATGCCCAGGTGGGATATTGGGGTAGTGGAGAAGAATGGAAAGGAAGCTTTTATCCATATTGAAAACTAATTGATTTAATTAAGTTTAACATAGATAAAAGCCTCTGCTTTTCCATGCCTCACTCTGTTCTCCTGTCCCCCGGCCCAGGATGTACACACTCATCCTCCAGACCTTCCCCAGTTTCATGCATTTCCCTACTACATCCCCTTCCTATTCTGCCACTCTCCCACTTCCTGTACCTGTTACTCCCCAGATTCCTGCATTCCCAGGCTCCAAGCTACCAAGTTTCCTAGTCCCAGTCCTCCTTGCCCCTCATGTCCACCTGGACGTCCCCTTCACATTTCTCACCCCACTCCCCAGTTCTTGCTTGGATTCAATTAGCAGGTCAATTTTAAACATTTCTCTGTATACAACCAAAAACACTCTTGTGCAAGGGTGGCCCAGGTCATTGTCACAGGCAACAAAGGCAGAAGAGAGTCCAATGGGGGAGTAAAGAAGCATAATACTGGATCCTGCCACTTGATGGGACATCGAACTCTGTGCAATTTCAAAGATTGGCTTCTTTTCAGGGTAGTTGTGGGTGAAATTGGGACTTGAAAAAAAAAATCAGGCTTATCAGGGACATTAGCCTTTGTTCCATAATGCAATCCTGGCCAGATCCTAATTATCTAGGCCTGATCTTGCAACACCTATACATTTATTTAATGTTATTGACTGCAGTGAGACTACTCACATTTAAAATGTCTGTAGAATCGGGGCCGCAGCACACAAACCTATGCCATTTATTTCAAAACCAAAACTCCCATTTGACTTCAATGGCTAAAGATTAGGTTCTCAGAGAGCAGAGCCAACACCAACTTATGCTACTGTCAGATAAATACTGTTACAGTGGGGAGACACAGCAGGCGTCTCTCAAATGACATTTAACTACATCTTACAAGCGTAAGGCAGCAAGAGACATTAAAGCACTCGGAGAAGGATCTGAAGGTGCCCCCTTTATGACAATGCCTCACTAATGAATACCAGGAATGCTCCACATCCCAGGATTACATATCTTCAGATCTACACATTATTTTGTACAGAACAAACTTTTTGGCAGTCGGTGTTTCATATTTATTCACATGTAAACAGCATTTGTCGTTAGCTCATGTAACTCTTTTTGCATAAATGGCAAAGATGACATTTTGGGCTTTTTTTCTTGACACTTCTTTTTGTCTCACATAGAGATTGGTTACATAAACAAATTCAAATCATCCAGGGCAATAAACATTCTGGAAACTTACAACAAAGAGAAGGCTCTGCTTGTATCACATAGCATAGTATTTTCATATCAATCATTAAGGTATTATACTTCAATGTTACATAATTATGGTAGATGTAAGTAGCACTTAATGTCATTAATGTTGAACCCCATTTTTCAGCTGATTCTAACTTTCTCAGATAAATCCCTTTGGAGTGAACTATTCCATGCATTCCCAATGGTTATTTTTAAAAGGCGAAAATGAGTAAAATCAGTTCTGCTACTTCTGAATTATTCAAATATGCAAAAAAATACACTTTTCCATATGCTTTGAAAATAATTTAATGCTGTAACAACTCAAAATGGCTATAGGTACGAACTTCAAACTTGTCATTTTGTAGATCTAAGAGATAAAGAGAAAAATAGGCTAGGCCAGAAGAAAATCAGTTATGTATTTTTATGGTTTTAAGTGTTTTTAAATTGTGAATTCAAATATGACCATTAAAACAAGGTTTCTTACTGAACTTTTTAACTAGAGCAGTTTCTAATGCTGTATGCATACACAAGTTAAGGATACCACAGTTAAGAATGTAGTTTTTAAACTCTGTTCCTGCAGAGCTTCTAAACTGTGCAAGTCTGCAGTTCTGGTCCAGACCAAGGCAATGCAGGAAGAGTTTGAAAATTTCCAAAGCTGAAAAGCTCCAGATTTATTTTTTCATTTTTCTTAACACCCTCTTATCCCACAGCTCTTCCTTCTCCATAGTCCCCCCAGGAAATTAAATGCAAAGAGGAAAATACAAAGTTATATGAATGCAACAATAAGGACTGAAAAAAATCTCACACTCAAAACTCCAAAAGCTGACATTGCTCCTGAAACTCTAATTTAACCACGTTGCATCTATTTGTATTTTCTATTCTTCCTTCCCATGTTCAATTTAACATTTAATGTATTATAAATTTGCATGCCATAAGAAATATAGGAAATATAATGTGGCAATGTTAACTTTGGTAGACCTAGCATTAACTTGTGGGTATTTCTGACATATCAGTTTTTCATTTCCCATCCTTAATGATGCATAAACCTTAGTTATTTGTGAATACAGTAACTATCTTTTGCTTTCCTAAACCATCTTTTTATCTAAGGATCTCAAAGTACTTTAAAAAACTGAACTTCATTTACACCATCAGCATGGTGCTGTGGGGGCCACCGTGCCTTGGAGCAATTCATGTACAAAAGTTTAAAACTGACTTGGTGGTTCAAAGGGAAAGAACATAAACTCCTCCTAAGTTCAAAGCTCCTCCATAGAGCACCACTTGCCACATCTCTCCCCTGAGTAGTGCCCCTCTTTTGAAGCCACACTGGCCAGCTCCATGCTCCCCAGCAGAGCAAGTGTTTTAGGTGCCATGCCCCACTGCAATTCCCTTCAAGATGGGCTTACCACCAAGGGGGCCTGCCATCCTGAACAGAAACAGTCACAGCCCAGAGCTGAATTTAGTCCATTAATAAATTAAGCCCCACCAGGCCGCTGTGATACCCATTTCCTATGAGTTAAGATGAGGCACAGAAGTTACAGTCAGACAGGTCATTAGGAATGGAATTGGGAATAGAATCCAGGAGTCCAGACTCTTACTGTAAATCACCAACGTCAGTAAGGTTGATTCTCTTTTCCAGCTGCAGGAATAGGGGGGCCCCTATCCTCATGTTATCCAGACCCCAGTTCTGTCTGCTTAAGCTGTCTTTTTGCTTCCCCTATCCTCGTGTTAGCTGGACCCCATTTCAGTCTGCTCTAACTTATGTCTGGCTGCTCATAGCCCTCTGGCTCTAAATAGCAGAGTGCGGCAGCACTCCATGATGGGGTGGCAGGCCCAGGACTTCCTGATGCTTCCACTGAGAAGATTCAGCCCCATACCTCGCTCAGTGCAGGGATGTGCTTTTACAGGTGTGTTCATACCCTAAATCAGGGGTTCTCAGACTTTTGTACTGGTGACCTCTTTCACACAGCAAGCCTCTGAGTGCGACCCACCTTATATATTAAAAACACTTTTTAATATCTTTAACACCATTATAAATGCTGGAGGCAAAGCAGGGTTTGGGTGGAGGCTGACAGTTCACGACCCCCCATGTAATAACCTCACGACCCCCAGAGGGGTCCCAACCCCCAGTTTGAGAACCCCTGCCCTAAATAAAGGCAGAATCCAACTCAAAGCTGAAAATATGATTCTACCAAAGATGCTTCAAGATGAAAATAAAAACCAAGGTGAAAGAAGATCAAAAATCCTATACAAACATATCAACCAATTCTCAGATCAAACATATTGGCCAAATTCCACTCTCATACAGTGGCGTTGGAACAATTTTTTATAGTGGAAGTGCTGAAAGCCTTGAACAAAACTATAAACCCTGTATATGATGTAAAGCACTTCCAGCCACAGGGTGCTGCTGCACCCCCAGCATCCCTAATTCCAGCACCCCTGCTCTCAGATAGCCTGGAATAAGTCTAGGGTACTGAAAACTCCACTGATTTCATTATTGAACTGTAACATATTTCCCTTCCCACTCCACGTGCTTTGCTTTTAACAATAGTTCTCATGCTTACAGGGATGAATTGAGCTTCCTGGGAAGTCCACCTAATGCTAATAAATTAGCAGGCATCACTGTAGAATATCCCAAGGCTAATTCCTCTAGTACCCCATAAGTGGAGCACGCCATTTTCACAGCACTGAAAGCTCCCTTTCTATGTCAGTTTAAGAACAGAAAAAATGGAATGCATAATTCTTACATCATGACACAAGAGTTAATGTTTATCCCACTTAAGCATAGCATTTCATACAGAGCAATTTAATGTAGAGTGTGATAAATTAATACTAGTAAGATCAAATGAACTATTTCCTTTATATTACAAAGGTAATGCACCTATTAAATATTAACAGAAGCTTCATGAAATCCCGTTAGACTGTGAAAATTAAGAGGCAATTACTACCTCATTTACTGATTACCTTTTAATTTGTATTGAAGTATATTATTTGTCAAATAAATAGATAACAAACTTAATTTCACAAATAGGACACAATAAAGTTTATAAGATGATTACCTTTTAATTTGTATTGAAGTATATTATTTGTCAAATAAATAGATAACAAACTTAATTTCACAAATAGGACACAATAAAGTTTATAAGATGAATTCATGCCTGGTCTATGTCCATATCTCAGTGGAGTTACGCCAGGAATTAATTCAGTGTTCTTGCATCTTTTTATTGTTACAGCTTAATAAATTTTTCTTACTATTAAATGTTATCTGCCAATTGCTAAGATAATGGTATGAAAGTGTCACATGCAAAAATGTGCTTATATGGGCTATCATCCACTGAAAACTTCAAAAAAAACTTCAAAAACAGACTCCAACAAGAAATTGCAGAATTGGAATTAATTTGCCAACCGGACATCATTAAATTAGGCTTGAATAAAGACTGGCTTGGTGTAGGCTTGAATAAAGTAAAAACTATTTCCCCATGCTAATTTTCCCCCTACTGTTACTCACACCTTCTTGTCAACTGTTGGAAATGGGCCATTCTGATCATCACTACAAAAGGTTTTTTTCTCCTGCTGATAATAGCCCACCTTAATTGATTAGTCTCATTATAGTTGGTATGGAAACACCTATGTTCTCTGTGTATATATATCTTCCTACTGTATTTTCCACAGCATGCATCCAATGAAGTGGGTTTTAGCCCATGAAAGCTTAGGCCCAAATAAATTTGTTAGTCTCTAAGGACTCCTGTTTCTTTTTGCTGATACAGACTAACACGGCTACCACTCTGAAACCTGAAAACACATGCTAATCCTATAAATAATCCACACATTAACAGGAAAATTAATCCCTTTAACAAAGAATGGCTCCCTCTACAGGGCTTAATCCTGCAGCCTTTACTTCAGGCAAAACTCCTATTGACTTCAATGGGAGTTTTACCTAAATGTGGATTGCAGGGTTTTGCCCATATTTAGGAATAAATTATAGAATTAAGAGACTGTAACATTACTACAGAAATAAAAAGTCTAGCTCATGAAAATAATTTCAAAGCTTCCTCTGGTAGTGTCCAAGAAGAGAGTTACAAAATAAAAAGGGTTGTGCTGAATATATACTCAAAACTAGTGTATAGCTAGGCATCATGGGTATCAGGTTTTTGAGAAAGAAATGACAGTATTTTTTACTCCTAACTTGGCTCATTTTGGATATTTGGTTAAACATCCTGCCATCCAAACAACAGGAGAGTCCTTGCTGTTTGTTCTCTTTATTTACACAAACCCTCTACAAAAAACAGATGTGTAGTTGATTAGTATTTTCAATTATGAATTTCTTGACAGCTAAGATGGTTTATGAACCAGAACGACCAGAAAAAGCTGCACAAACTGCACAGAAACATGGTATTGTAACAGCCCCATGTTAGCAATGTTTCACTGAAAAAGTCATTGCCACAGTAACCCAGACATCTTTTCACTTCCAACTGTCAGCTGGAAACTTTTAATAAGAAAATCAAATATAATAATTGGTTGTGGTCGTTAACTGGAAAACACTAACTGTCCAACAAAGGAAGGGTAGCGGTAACTGAAGTCAATGGATATACCCCGCTCACCTACCTGTATTCCAGAAGTAAACTGTCAGTTTCTTGCCAACACTCTTGTGTGTCAGACCCTTATTACCATAAAGGTAAAGGAGCCACATTAGGACTAATTAACGCAAGATAGAGAACTACATACAGTATTGTAGACTTATAGAAAGAGACCTTCTAAAAACATTAAAATGTATCACCGGCATGCAAAATCTTAAATTAGAGTGAATAAATGAAGACTCGGCACACCACTCCTGAAAGGTTGCCAACCCCTGAGCTAGAGTGATGTCGTATAGCTTTCTGCAGGCTCTCTTTCATCATGGATGAAATTCACCCATAATAAGAGTGATCATTTCACCCACCACTGAAATGCTTCCACCTCTAAAGTGAAACATAGCAAGTGTTTAACAATAATAATACATAAGGAAAAATATTTCTTCTCTGAGGAATGTCAATATCTGCAAACCACTCTGAAATAGACTAAAGACCTCTGCATAGTTTTTTGTAGTGTATTAATTTTTTATCACAAGTGCCTTTCAGAACCTGTGATAAAAAAAGCAACACTGTAATATTTCAAAATGTAATGTTGTTCTGAACCCCAAGAAGTGCTCTGTTCTCATATGCTTGCTTGGCTTTATTCTGTTCTCAGCAGTACAAAACTAATACAACTAGCTATTGTTTCTAACAGTAACTAAGAATACTATTCATTTATTGGAAGCTTAATAACAAAGTCAAACATACAAGCACAGAGCTGTTTATTGATGCAGCATTTCACTTTAAGAGGTGTGTTGATCAACAGTACATGGAGTACTGCACATATTGACTTTTTAATCACATTTTCAACCACAAATCCAGAGCTCTCTGCTAGATCAGCATTGGTACAAGTAACATAAAGCTACGGACTCAAGATTTTCAAACATTCTGAGAGTATGGACCATATTTTAATACACAGATTGTCCTCATGACCATCTTCTCCCCCTATTCACAATCACATAGACCACCTCCTCCCACCTGCAAGTGCATAACATACCTGTGACAATTACAGCTCTTGTTTATATGGGAAAAATATACTATAAGTATTTAATATATGTTTTATTTCTTTTACTGGAAATAAGGAGTTAGCACCGTGAGATCAACCTGCTCTCTGTCCATCACCAGCAAGTGCTCTGTACACCACAGCTTGAGAACCTCTCTAAGACACCGTTTTTCAAAGTTTGGGTCATGACCCAGTACTGGGTTGTGGCATGTCAGGCACTGGGTCGCTCTGGTCAGCACTGCCGACCAGGACGTTAAAAGTCCCATTGGCGGTGCTGCCCGGCTAAGGCAGGCTAGTGCCTACCTACTCCGACACCGTGCTGTGCCCCGGAAGCGGCCAGCAGTGGGTCGGGCTTCTAGGCAGGGGAGCCACAGGGCTCTGCGCACTGCCCCGGCCCCAAACACCGGCCTCCTGGCCAATGGGAGCTGGGAGGGGCGGTCCCTGCAGGCGAGAGCCAGACCTGCTGCTGGCTGCTTCAGGTGCAGAGCGGTCCACGGTGCCAGGATAGGCAGGAAGCCTGCCTTAGCACCCCCGCTGCACCGCTGACCGGGAGTCGCCTGAGGTAATCCACACCCCAACCCCATGCCCCAGCCCTGCCCCCCCCAAAACCTTCCTGCACCCCAAACACCTCATCGCCAGTCCCACCCCAGGGCCTGCACCCCCATCCCAGAGCCCTGACTCCCTCCTGCACCCCAACCCTCTGCCCCACTCCAGAGCTCATTCCCAGCCCCACCCCGTAGCCCTCACCCACACACCCCAACCCTCTGCCCCAGGCCTGAGCCCCTCCCACACCCCAAACCCCTCATCCCCAGCTCCGCTGGGTCATGGGCATCAACAATTTTTTTGAACTAGGTCCCCAGAAAAAAAGTTTGAAAAACCACTGTTCTAAGACATATGGATGGCCTTCTGGCTGAGGCACAGAACTTGTAATAACAAGATCTCTAGCTCTGTCTGTGTGAAAGTTACTTCACCTCTCTGGATGCTAGTGTGCACACCTGCAAAATGCGAATAATACTTCCTTGTCTCACAGGGCCCCTTGAGGCTTAAGCCATTGTTTGTAAAGCACATTTTTAAGGTAAAACTGAAGGCTCCTGGTCTATTATCTTCTTTCCTGGGATGATTTACCTTCTGTCTGTTCAGAAGATGACCGTTAATCTCAGTACATAAGAAAAATCTCATCTGCAGGATACCAAAGAACTCCCACAAGATTCATGTTCCAAGACTGTAAGCCCAAAATTCTGCTCTCAGGGTTGTTGATGAGCAAAATACTGGAATCAAGATCCACCATATGTAGAGTGCAGAATTCTGCCCTTACTGATTATGCCTTTTTTATACACCTACTTGCAAAGGTTGAACATGACACAGGCAAAATCATGGGACTGTGTCCAGGCTGCAGGATCAGGCCTACAGTTTGTAAGTATCAATTTAAACAAAGACCGCACCAGTTACAATAGCTGTTGTAATCAGAATTTAGTACTAAAACTTGCAATCAGATACAAAAATATGGCTTTGATCATCTGTTATTTAGTTATCTGGCTGCATCATGGCATTGTTACCTAATCTCTGCAAGAAGTACTAATTACAAACCATTAAAAATTGCATTATCTAAAGAACTGGGAACTCAGCATAACTGATTATTATATTTATTTGTTCTCACTTCAGAGACAGTGGATTTATGGCACTGCTTCTTCCTTTTGCTGCTCCCAGGACACACTTGGAAATAAGATGTTTCATCTCTAGGGGTTTGTCCTGGTAAAATACTCATATAAATCATTAAAACAGTCAAAGTGGTTTTGATTTTATTTTTGTAGGAACAAAAGAGCATGCCCTTCCTGAGATTTCATTCCGTCCTTACTCAAACTCTCACTGAGGTAAGCCCATAGACTGGCCATCATCTAGGACAGTAATTCTCAACCAGGGATCTTGGGGCCATGTGGGAGGCCGCGCGCAGGTTTCAGGAGGTCCGCCAAGCCTGGCCGGTGTTCGACTCACTAGGGCCCACGGCAGAAAGCCGAAGCCCTGTCGCAAGGAACTGCAGCCCGGGGCTGACGCCGAAGCCTTGGCAACTTAGCTTTGCGGTGCCCCCCTGTGGCGTGGGGCCCTGGGCAACTGCCCTGCTTGCTCCTCCCTAGCGCTGGCCTTGGCTTTTATATGCAGAATAACAGTTGTGGCACAAGTGGGCCATGGAGTTTTTATAGCATGCTGGGGAGGCCTCCGAAAGAAAAAGGTTGAGAACCCCTGCTCTAAAACAGTGGGTTTCAACCTTTTTTCATTTGCAGACCCCTACAAAATTTCAAATGGAGGTGCGGACTTCTTTGGAAATCTAAGACATGGTCTGCAGACCCCTGCCTGGGGTGCACAGATCACAGGTTGAAAACCACTGCTCTACACAGCCCAACTGGGCTGTGGTGTGATACAGAGTGACACTTCCGCAAAGGGAGCTCTTAGGTGACCAAGTGAAATGGGACTGTGCACCACCCCTTAGGATGCAGCAGCGGGCTCTTCTGCCTGTGTATTTTGCCAGCTCTGCCCTTGTGCTTCTGTGAAAGGGACAGCCACAATCTGAGGCACAATTTCTCCTCACGCTTCCCCCAAAGTCCTTTTTCAACTGGAGGAGGAGGCATCAAACCCAGAAGGCAACAAGGAATGTGACTGCACTTGGTGTGTTTGTAGAGGAGGTAATGAACAGTGGCTGTAGGCATCCTCCTAAATAGGGGAAAGAACCTATAACATGCCTCAGCCAGGTCTGTAATAAAGAGGGGTATAACCTGAATCCCAGGTGGCTCAAGTTATCACAGCAGAATTCCAGTCAGTCAATGAGTGGCAGATACCTCATGGAAAGGGAGCATGAGCTGTGAACACCAAGCTAGCATTTTGACTTATTCCTGGTGGGGTAGTGCCCCGATAGCAGTGGTTTTCAAACTGTCAGTCGCAATCCCGTACTGGGTCGTGGAATGTAAGGCAGTAGGTCGCAGCGGCTCTGGTCAGCACTGGTGACTGGGCCTTCAAAAGTCCCATTGGTGATGCTGTCCGGCTAAGGCAGATTAGTCCCTACCTGTTCTGACACCGCGCTGCACCCCAGAAGCAGCCAGCAGCAGGTCCGGCTCCTAGGCGGGGGGCCACAGGGCTCCGCGCACTGCCCCCACCCTGAGCACCAGCTCCGCACTCTGCAGAACTGGGGGGAGAGGCAGTGCCTCCTGGCGAGAGCCACATGGAGCCGCTTGTGCGCCTCCACCTAGGAGCGACACCTGCAACTGGCTGCTTCTGGGGCGCAGCGCAGTCCGCAGTGCCAGGACAGGAAGGAAGTCTGCCTTAGCAGCCCCGCTGACCGGGAGCCACCCGAGTTAAGCCCGTGCCCCAATCCCCTGCCCCAGCTCTGAGCCCCCCCCAAACCCAGAGCCCCTTCCTGCACCCCAAACCCCTCATTCCCAGCCCCACCCTGCAGCCCTCACCCCCTCACCCCAACCCTCTGCCCCAGCCCTGAGCCCCTCCCACACCCCAAACCCCTCATCCCCAGCTCCGCTGGAGCCACGAGCATCAACAATTTTCTTCAACTGGGTTGCCAGAAAAAAAGTTTGAAAGTTTGAAAACCACTGCCATATAGCCCAGGAATTCCCTGTGTCTGAAGCAAATGAAGAAAGAGACTGGAGAACTGCTAAATAAAAATCTCCCTGGGTAGTATTGTGCCTAAACAACCTTTTCAACATGTACTGGATGGCTCTCAAAAAGCAACTATGGGTGTTCGACTGCAACAGTTCCCCAACTACCAGTAGCACAGTAACAGGAACTGATCTCTCATTGTTTATTTTAACCAACCCTCTCCCCTGTCTTCCCCACCACACAGTATTTCCTTTTTGCATGCAATTTAAGACAGCCTAGGACAACAGAATCTGCCTCTCAAAAACCTGCACATTTTGGTCAATGTTCACTTTCTGCCCTTCACCCTGCAATGGTCTAAGGGAGACAGAAAGGAGCACAAGTGCTCTCGATAACTAAAAACAAAATTCTCCCTGCCCACAAACAGGCAGTTAGCAAGAAGGAAACAGTGAAGTGGAGAAAGTTACAGAAAAGCTAAAGATCTGCAACATTCTACACAAGTTCATCAGAGAGCTTATAGGAAAAAATATCCATTGGAAATATTCCAAAAGGAGGGATTTCAAGCAAGGGAAAATTGTAACCAAGCTGTTCAACCCATATAAGATTATTTCAGGATACAATGTACAATATCCAAACTGTGGATAAGTCCAATATAAGCACAGTGCTGCCCTGTTCAGAACAGCAACATTCTCAAAACAATTACCATTGGTGACAGACATACGAGAACAGCAAATAGAAAGTGCCATTCTAGGTCTGCTTTGAAAATTCTTTTTCTTCACAAAGGCATTAATAAATTATTGTATAACAAACTAATCTCTGACCAATGAACCAAACGTCAAGATTAAAACAGCAGAAAACCCGCTAGACAAGAAGCTTCCTTAAATTATTGAGCATCAGTCTCTGATATTCAGCACCATTTCTACTATCCACCCAAGTAACCACTCTGAAACTAGCCCATGTCTCATAACTCCCACATGCACTATTTCACACATAGTATTTAGGTTGCCAAACTCCATAGCCTGGTAGGTATTAATCTTTTCCACAGAAGATTTTTAAAATACAGAAAGCATTTTAAGCAATTACTGTAACAAATTCCTACTGATCTCCTTCAAAAATGCACAATAACTCATTGGCCATGATCTTTTAATTATTTGGGCTTATGTCCCACACAAACATGTATATAACTGGCTAGCCCGGTTAAACTTGTATTACTTCCTATTACTATTATGTCATATTTGTTTTTAAAAAGCTAGTATATCTTTGAAAACAGTAACAAAATGCAAAGATATAGACTCTGCAAGGCCTCTTCCAAACAGTGGGCCTAATTCTGACCTCTCTTGCACCAGTTTTGCCCGAGTAACTCCACCAGAGTTACTTCTATTTTACACCAGTAGAAGTGAGATGTGATTTAGACCTACTATCTCTACATCTCACCGCCTATTGCCTTTCATCATTGGAGCTGCGAACAAGAACCTTGGGTATAAATATCACCTGCGATTAGCTCTCACAATCCTGCTCCAAAGAGTCTTGTAATTATCTCTCACTACTGTGGGACTAAGAGTTTATCACCTGTAACTGACTCTCATTTTCGTGCCACAAAAGTGATTCCATTGTACATGACCTGCGAGTGACCTGCCTTTCACTCCTCTCTCCCTCTGCTTGCAGCTGCCACCCCGAGCCCGCACTACGACTCAGGGGTGTCAGAGAGCCGGCTGAGCCATTGCATCGGCCGGGCCCCAGGCTGCAAGACAAACACTCCCCCCAGAGGCGCCGGCGGCGGCAGCAGCCATCCAGCGACTCGCAGCGAGCAGGGTTTTCGCGGGCTCCACTCGCCTGGGGAGCAGCGCGGGCGGAGCAGCAGGTGCCAGGGCTGGGGAGGAGGCACCGGCAGGCGGCACCTGCCCTCGGCGGCCGCGCGCTCTTACCTGACCCGGTTGTCGCGGAACTTGCTCTGCTGGGGCTGGTTCAGGTAAATGGTGCGGGCTGCTGCCTCCGCCTGATCCGCTGAGGACGTGGCTCCGGACATCTCATCATCCGCCTTCCTATAGCCCGAGGGGGAACAAACGGGCCCTGCGGGGAACACCAGCAGAGAGAGCCCGAGTCAGCGAGCAGCGCGGGAGAGACTCCGAGCAGCGGCCGGGAGATGCTGCGCTGTGCACGGATCCCGCCCCCCAATGCAGCTCTCTGCCCCTGCTGGGCTGCAGCCGCTGCCCCTGGCGGCCGCCAGCCCCTGGCCCCGGAGCTGCAGCAGCGCGGGCGTTGCACTCCCTGTGCCCCAGCCCCGTGTGTGCAGAGCCGCAGCACAGCGAGGGAGGCACAGACCCTGCCCTGCTCTCGCCGAGGCCGCTAATCATAAACAAAGTAACAGCGACAAAAGGAGACACCCCTCCCTGCCCATCACAGCCGGTTAAACCCACCCACCTGTCCGCAGCAGCCTTTGCCAGTCCCCAGAGCCGCGGCACATGATGCTGCCTTATGGGGTGGGGTATTTGGGGGGCGGGGCGGGTTTTTTTTAATGGGTACGTGGATAGATGTGAGTGAGAGTACCTGAGCTGGGCTTGGCCCTGGCAACGGGAACCTCCGTAAAACAAAGCACCCTGGGGATATGCTAGAGTGAAGCGATCTTGCCTTTAGGGGTTTCCTCCCTGGTGTTTAGCCAAAGCAATGGCTGATGATGAATAATGCAAGCGCCCGTGGAAAAAGCGCTCACAAGCACCAGTGTAAAGGAGGAGACCCTAAGGCGATGTACTGGGAAGAGGCTGTAGCAGCGTGTTTCTTGTCAGAGAGGCTTCCCTTCAGATAGGGCGACCATCCCTCCCGTTCTGGCCAGGCCGTCCCTTTTTTAAGCCCTGTCCGCCGTCCTGACTTTTTATTGTCAAAAGTGAGCATTTGTCTGGTTTGTCTTGCAGAGTTGATCAGTTTTGTCAAAAAAAATGTGGGGTGCGGTGCAGAGGAAGGTGCGTGGGGACGAGCGGCGATACCAGCCCCGCACGGGCTGGGGAGAGCTCGGTCCAGCCCCACAGGGTGTCTCGTTTTCCCTTTGGGAAATATGGTCATCCTAGTTTTAGGCAGAACACAAATATGAGGGGAAGGAGGGGCCTGGTGCTGGATCAAAGGAGTGAGTGTCAGACCACCTGGGTTCTGTGCTTGTCTCTTTCTACCGATTTCCTCTGATGTGAGAAAGTAACTGACCCTCAGGGTGCCTCAGTTCCCCCCTTTCTTACAAAAAAAATAAGATGTGGCCACACCCATCTCTGTGGCAGGAAGGTTGTGAGGTTTAATGTTTGCAATGTGCTTTGGGATCCTTAGGTGGAAAGTGATACAAGTGTACAAAGTATTTTATATTACATATTACCATCCAAATAACTTTTCACCTATATAGTGCCTGAAGCACCAGAATCTGAAAGCATTTTCACAAAGGTGGGGTTTACTACCCCCATTTTACAAATTTCATTCAGTTTGCACTGGGCTGTTTTTTCTGCCCCCATTTCTCTGATTACAACTGTGTCAGTTCAACCCGGTTCGCCAAAAGGTCCCATAGCCTTGTATAGACTAGCACTCAGGCAGCTAAACTGTTGGTAGCTTAAATTCACTAAGATGGGCAAGGTCACTTACTTCAATAAGAGCAAGGTCAGCGCTCGTAAAAGAGAAAGGTTTCCAAGCACACAACGATAGAAAAATTACCAGTAAGGTACAAACAGTCACAATGTCAGATGCACTATGTAGCTCTGTCAGTCAAACCAGCCATTCTAGATAAAAGATTCTTTGCCAGACAGTGAGAATTTATTTCGTGAGACACCTTGGCTTCCTGGTGAAGAGTCTGCACTATTCAACATATGCCAGCTTGAGCACTGTGAGCCTGACCAATGCCCACTTACGTCAATGGAAAGATTCTCACTGACTTCAATGAATTTTGGTAAGGCCCCATTTATGCCTTGATCCTGCAAAAACTTCCCCACAATTTGCTTTAGATATGTGAGTAGTCCATCCAGTGATATGTTGTTCTGTCAACGGGACTATTCATGAGGCATGAAAGTAAGCATGCTCATAAGTTTTCAGAGGATCATGGCTGAATTGTAAAGATGAGGATTCTGTAAACTGGGCTGATGAATATGAATAAGGTTAAGATTCAAACTCAAATCAGATTCAAAACAAAAATGAACCACCACCCACTTTATGCTCTGAGCTTCATAATCAACATCCGTAACCCTTAGCTTAATTTTACTCTTTTGAAACTTGAAAAAGGTTTTACCATCTTGACCTGTAATTACAGAAACAATTCACACGATAGCTGTATTTCCGAAAGAATTCTTGTGAATCTCTGTGTATTAACTTAACTACAGATAAGACAAAAAACTATATGTATGGCAAAAATTCATTCATTTGTTCTGTCGCACCTCAAACCTGATTTATAGCAAAACTACAGGATGTATAGATGTCTGTGTGTCTTAAGTTGTTACGCACACTCATAGCTAACAGCCCTCCATCCCACCCCTCCAGCCACACGCAATTATTTAGGGATGTAGTAGACCCAGATTCAAATTCCTGCTCTGCCTGATTTATAGAAGGGACTTGAATCCAGGTCTCTCACTAGTCAGAAGAATGCCTAACATGTGTCTGATAATTCTGTTCTTTACTATAGTTTCAACTAATTTGCCTGGTACTGAAGTTAGGCTTACTGGCCTGTAATTGCCAGGATCGCCTCTGGAGCAATTTTTAAAAACCATTGTTGCATTAGCTATCCACCAGTCATCCGGTACAGAGGCTGATTTAAGCAGTAGGTTACATAGCACAGCTAGTAGGTCTGCAATTTAATAATTGAGTTCTTTCAGAACTCTTGGGTGAATATCATTTGGTCCTGGTGACTTATTACTCTTTAGTTTATCGATTTGTTCCAAAACCTCCTCTATTGATACCTCAGTCTGGGACAATTGCCCAGCTTTGTCATCTAAAAGAACTGCTCAGGATTGGGAATCTCCCTCACATCCTCTGCAGTGAAAACCAATGCAAAGAATTCACTTTGCTTCTCAGCAACAGCCTTGACTTCCTTGAGTGCTCCTTTAGCACCTTGATCATCCAGTAGTCCCACTAAAACAGCAAGGAGTCCAGTGGCACCTTAAAGACTAACAGATTTTATAAGCTTTCGTGGGTAAAAAAAAAAGCTTATGCCCAAATAAATCTGTTAGTCTTTAAGGTGCCACCGGACTCCTTGTTGTTTTTGTGGATACAGACTAACACGGCTACCCCCTGATACTTGACAGAGTGGTCCCACTGATTCTTTGGCAGGCTTCCTACTTCTGATGTACTTACAGCAAAAAAAAAATAAAAATAAAAAAAGTTAGTTTTTGTGTCCTTAGCTAGTTGTTTTTCAAATTCTTTCTTGGCCTACCTTATACTTTTACACTTAACCTGCCAGAGTTCATGCTCCTTTTACTTTCCTCACTAGGATTTAACTTACAATGTTGAAAGGATGTCTTTTTGTCTCTAACAGCCTCTTTTATTCCGCTGTGTACCCATGGTGGCATTTTTTGGTCCTCTTTGTGTGTTTTTTTATTTTGGGTATACATTTAACTTGAGCCTCTATTGTGGTGTTTTTAAATAGTCTCCGTGCAGTTTGTAGGCATTTCACCCTTATGGCTGTTCTATTTAATTTCTGTTTAACTAGCTTCCTCATTTTTGTGTAGCTCCCCCTTTTGAAGTTAAATGCTGCTATGGTGGATTTTTTTGGCATGCCCCCACCCCAAGGATGTTATATTTAATTATATTATGGTTGCTATTACCAACTAGTTCAGTTATAGGCACCTCTTGGACCAGATCCTGTGCACCACTTAGAACTAAATCAAGAATTGCCTCTTCCCTTGTGGGTTCCAGGACTAACTACTCCAAGAAGCAGACATTGATGGAGAAGTGGTCTAAGAATTTTATCTCTGCATCCTGTCCTAGCATGTGCTAGCACTACCCATACAGATGCTACAGAACACTGGGAATACATCATATGAGCGGTGTAGGAAAAAGGCTAATAACCTCTCTTTGCCTATGGCAAAACTCAGGTTTAAGTCAGGCATAGCAAAAAGGAGCTAACTACACTGGCCTACATTGAACTGTGGAGCCTATCCCCACAAATCACCCGACCTGCTCAAAATCACCTCCCCTTCACCCTGGCCTAGAAGACGCCTTCTGAGACATTGCTTTCACTTACTCCTCACTAAACTGCAAGACCGCAGTCATGTACGCCAGTAAACTGACAATCTCCGCGGCAAGAGGATGCCCTCCTACACCTCCATGGACACAACTGACAAAATTCTGTGCTGAAATGAGGCACACATGCACCTTTCAACACACCACAGTAACAGATCTGCCAAATATCAGAGGGGTAGCCGTGTTAGTCTGGATCTGTAAAAGCAGCAAAGAGTCTTGTGGCACCTTATAGACTAACAGATGTTTTGGAGCATGAGCTTTCGTGGGTGAATACCCACTTCATCGGATGCAAGTGGGTATTCACCCACGAAAGCTCATGCTCCAAAACGTCTGTTAGTCTATAAGGTGCCACAGGACTCTTTGCTGCTTTTACAGATCTGCCAAACTACTCCAACAAATCCTTTCTGTATTCCATACAGTGAAGGCAGTAGGAGTGCATGCAGATAACTGCTGGAATTAAAATCTGCGGTGCACAACACATACAATGGCATCTTTAAAACTTTCTCATGTCTACCTATTATACCACTCGTACCAAACCATTTCCAGCGATTACTGCCAGCTCTAAGGAGCAGAGTCCAGGTGCAGGGGTGGCGTGTACCTTAACATTGTATTTCTTAGTTTTCAGAGATTTAAGCTTAGCCATTCTCGACATTCGGGAATGCCACTGGACACCCCTGGGCAACAGTAACTCTGTGTTAATCAAATTTTGGGGCATTATAAGCTCTTTGTGGGTAGGGACTGTCTTTTTGTTCTTTGTACAGCCCTAGTAAAACGGAGTCCTGCTCCATGACTGAGGTGCCTAGACACTATGATAATATAAATAAATAACAATAAATTAGACTAAAAGTTCAGCATGTTTTTTCACTTGCAGATTCTGGGCCATTTTTGGACAGAAAAGAAGCTGTACATATCTGACGTGTGGAGAAAAAGTCTTCTGAAAATTCTGATGATTGGGATCCTGTATTTTCAGGCTGTCACACTTGAAATAATTCGTTTAATTTCAAACAGTATCATTTTACTCCCTTTTTCTTTATAAATATCAGTGCCATAAAGCAGCTGTGTATGAATAATATAGTTAATTAAGTAGATTATTTCCAGGATAGTCACATTTTACAAATACTACAAACTGCTGCAATGAGCCGTAAAGCCAGTGTCTCTTAGACCATGGTTTTTAGTATCTAGCAGAAGTATGAATTTAACTTCCCAAGCTCATCTTATGAAGGTGTTATGAAGGTTTCCTTTGAGGACAAGGACTGATAGGTCAGATGCAGAGTAACTGCTTTGTGAAAAGTGTTCGCCCATGGCTCATAGGGTGTTGTTGTCTTATCATTTTCTCAACAGAGACACTATTTTTTTGCCTCATTATGAATTATAACCTTCTAACCCTCCTTTCATCCTATCACTGCAGAGGTGTTAATTTCTCCCTTCATTTTAAGTGGTTTCTTGCAACATGTGTGAACCTTTTATGCTTAACAATCTCTCCCGCCTTGTATTACCTGTGATACTCTGGTTACCCTTTCCAGACCTGATGAAGAGCTCTGTGAAGTTTTAAAATTTGTCTCTTTCAACCAACAGAAGTTGGCCCATCTCACTCACCTTGTCTCTCTCATATCCTGGAACCAGCATGGCTACAACAACACTGCAAATTACAAATGGAACTGGACATCCAGTACTGTCTCCAATGATGTGCTAGAGGAGGCTCCTAGTAATCTGCTTTGTTCTGTTACCCCTTTTACCACTTAAAATCTGCCTTTTAAAGGTAATAAAATTTGTTTTGTTTATTAAACCCAGTTTCTGTAATTTCTAACTGGGGAGGGGAAGGGGAAGGGGAAGAGCTTCTTGTTAACTTTTCCACAGCAAATTCAAAGAAAGGTTGGGCTGATTTCCTTGCCTGTGATGGAATTTACCCTTGGCTCAAAGGTGCCCTTGAGGAATATTTCTAGGTTTTTGGAATGGAGCAAACTGCATCCAATGGCAGTTAGTTTCAGCAAAGTGCCTAGGGAAGTACACTCCACTGGTCCCCTCTAGTTTCTGGGTTTTTTTTAAAAATACCTCAAACTCATTTCAAATTAAACATGTATAGATTTTTCTAATTTGGTTTCAGGGCAATTAAAACTCCTTAAAGAGAAAAAAGTGAGAATATTAAGGGCTAGTTGATCCACTCAGGAGGCCAAATGGAAGTAGCTGAAGCCTATCTCTGGAAGACTGGAATGCTAACAACCTAATACATCTCAGTAGAAGCTAATATTGAGGTCCTGGTGAAAGACCCCAACACTAGTATTTATTAACTTGAATAGCTGAGATAATCAATACTCAAACAAAATTCGTAGTAATGAAATTGCACTCATTAAGCACATGTATGCATCTGATGCTGCTTACAACACACACTAATAAATAATCAGAAAAGAGCTGAGAAGCATTTATGGTAAAAACACAGCTCAGTATATGTCAGTGATTAAATATTCAGTCTTTCTTGAAGTCATCTTCATTCCCATTCAGAGTACACTCCTCGAACTATAAAAGAAAGAAGTAGGGCTGTCACGCGATTAAAAAAATTAATCGCGATTGTCACAGGTTGGACCCTTTGGGATGTCACTTGGTGTGCTGGGACACCACTGAGTTAGCCCATTCTGCCAGCCTGGGCCCCCTTTTACCTGGCCTTGCTGGGCTGGGCTCCCAAGCCTTTTCCAGCCAAGCACACAGGCGAGGCCACACCCAACTGCACAGAGAGAGACAGAGATCTGCTCTGGGAAGGCTCAGCTTAAGGGGCCTGCCACAGCACCCAGATATCCACCTCCCTTTGGGGAACAAACCCAAAATTATACGAAATTTGCCCCCTCCCTCAATGTGGAGAGACATATGCACACTTCTTCCCCTCCCCCCCAGTTAGAGATTACAGAAACTGGGTTTAATAAACAAAACAAATTTTATTACCTATAAAAGGCAGATTTTAAGAGGTAACAAACAGAACAAAGCAGATTACTAATCAAATGAAATCAAACAAACTAACTAAGATTAATATACTAAAGAAACTGGTTATATGTAAGTTCTCACTCTAAATGTGGTTCTAATAATCATCTTCTTCACAGGCCAGACACCCTTCCAGCCTGTGTCAAGTTCTTTCTCCCAGTTCAGTCTTAGTTGTTTCCAGCAGTCATCTTGGGTGGGGTAGCAGGACAGAACTCATGACCAGGATTACCTCACTCCCCACCCTTAAATAGGATTGCATAAAACAGGAGTCCTTTGTTTCCTTGTTTGACACACATACACCCCAGCTTCTCATAGAAAAGGACAGAATTTAAGATGGGTTCCAGTATCAGGTGACATGGTCACATGCCTCTGTAGGGCCCCTAAAGCCATTCTTCACAGGCTGACCCACACGTTCACAGGAAGACTAAGCTCTTTTGCAGTCCATTGTCTCTTGCTGATGGGCCGTCAGCACTGTCTGGCTTTTTCATTGTTGTACCCGAAGTGTTAGCAGGAGGCATCACTCAAAGTAACATAGTTGAAACATAGATACATAGTCAATACTCCTAATTTCCAATACACAAATGATACATGCATACAAATAGGATAATCATATTCAGTAAATTATAACCTTTCCAATGACACCTTACAAGAGTTATCTTGCATAAAACATATCTTAGTTATGTCATATTCCTACCACAAGCATATTTTCATTAAAAATATGGAGTATAAAGTCAAAGCAATTAATCACACTGTTCAACAATAATAGAATACCATTTATTTAAATATTTTGGATGTTTTCTACATTTTCAAAAATGTTGATTTCAATTACAACACAGAATACAAAGTGTACAGTGTTCACTTTATATTTATTTTTTATTACAAGTACTTGCACTGTAAAAAAAACAAAAGAAATAGGATTTTTTCAATTAATCTAATACAAGTATTGTAGTTCAATCTCTTTATCATGAAAGTAGAACTTAAAAATGTAGAATTATGTAAAAAATGCATTAAAAAATCAAACCATGTAAAATTGTAGCGCATGCAAGTCCACTCAGCCCTACTTCTTGTTCAGCCAATCGCTCAAACAAACAAGTTTGTTTACATTTACAGGAGATACTGCTGCCCACTTCTTAATTACAATGTCATCTGAAAGTGAGAACAGGTGTTCTCATGGCACTGTTGTAGCCGGTGTCACAAGATATTTACATGCCAGATGCACTAAAGATTCATATATCCCTTCATGCTTCAACCACCATTCCAGGGAACATGTGTCCATGCTGGTGACGGGTTCTGCTCGATAACAATCCAAAACAGTGCAGACTGACGCATGCTCATTTTCATCATTTGAGTTGGATGCCACCAGCAGAAGGTTGATTTTCTTTTTTGGTCGTTCAAGTTCTGTAGTTTCTGCAACTGGGTGTTGCTCTTTTAAGACTTCTGAAAGCATGCGCCACACCTCATCCCTCTCAGATTTTGGAAGGCACTTCAGATTCTTAAACCTTGGGTCGAGTGCTGTAGCTATGTTTAGAAATCTCACATTGGTACCTTCTTTGCGTTTTGTCAAATCTGCAATGAAAGTGTTCTTAAAATGGAAAACATGCTAGGTCATCATTTGAGACTGCTGTAACATGAAATATATGTCAAAATGCAGGCAAAACAGAGTGGGGGACATATGATTCTCCCCCAAGGAGTTCAGTCACAAATTTAATTAACACATTTTTTTTAATGAGCGTCATCAGCATGGAAGCATGTCCTCTGGAACGGTGGCCAAAGCATGAAGGGGCATATATATGTTTAGCATATCTGGCACATAAATACCTTGCAATGCCTGCTACAAAAGTGCCATGCAAATGCCTGTTCTCACTTTCTGGTGACATTGTAAACAAGAAGCAGGCAGCATTATCTCCTGTAAATGTAAACAGACTTGTTTGTCTTAGCGACTGGTTGAACAAGAAGTGGATTTGTTGCAGGCACTGAAGTTTTAGACTGGTTTTGTTTTTGAGTGCAGTTATATAACAAAAAAAAAATCTACATTTGTAAATTGTACTTTCACAACAAAAAGATTTCACTACAGTACTTGTATGAGGTAATTTGAAAAATACTATTTATTTTATCATTTTTACGGTGCAAATATTTGTAAATAAAAATAATATACACTTTGGTTTTAATTACACCACAGAATAAGTTATATATGAAAATGTAGAAAAACATCATAGAATCATAGAAGATTAGGGTTGGGAAAGACCTCAGGAGATCAGCTAGTCCAACCCCCTGCTCAAAGCAGGACCAATCCTGCTAAATCATCCCAGTCAGGGCTTTGTCAAGCCAGGCCCTAAAAACCTCTCTAAGGATGGGGATTCCACCACCTCCCTAGGTAACCCATTCCAGTGCTTCACCACCCTCCTAGTGAAATAGTTTTTCCTAATATCCAATCTAGACCTCCCGCACTGCAACTTGAAACCATTGCTCCTTGCTCTGTCATCTGCCACCACTGAGAACAGCCTAGCTCCATCCTCTTTGGAACCTCCTTTCAGGAAGTTGAAGGCTGCTATCAAATCCCCCTGTAACCGGGTCGGACTTACCCCCGCGGCGCCTCCTACTGGTTGCTCTGGGAAATTAGCTCTATTCCAGCCCAGAGCACCCTCTGCAGGCCGGTGATCCACCTGTTTTCTGGCCCGAGTCCCTCCCTGGACCCCGGTGCCCTTTCACATGGGGTGCTGCCCCCAGCAGTAGCCCCTTTTCTCTCTGGGTTTCCCCTGCCTCGGGAACCCCCCACCCTACTATCCCCACTTCGCCTCAGTAGTGGCTACTGCCCAGTCTCTATCTAGCCCCCGTTCGCTGGGGCAGACTGCAGTATCCAGTACTCATCATCGGCAAAGGGGGTTTGGACCTGCTGCCTTTGCTTACCCTTAGGTTGCCCCTTGCAACCCCCAGTACCTTTAGCCCTTTGCTAGGCCGCAGCCTGGGGTTTTCTAGGATGGAGCTTCCCCAGCTCCTCAGCCTTTCCCCAGCCCTGCTTCACCCTAGGTACCTTATCTCAGCTCCTAAGCAGCCAGGCCCATCTCTCTCTATAGCCAGAGAGAGACTGTGTGGCTTCTGGCTTCCCTGCCTTCTTATAAGGCCTTGTTACTCTGTTTGGGGCGTGGCCCCCAGCTGCAACCACTTCCCCAATCAACTCAGCCTTGAGAGCCACTGCTCTCAAGCCCGGCCAGGCCACTTTTTAAACCTCTTCACAGCAGGAGCAGGGTCCACCCTGCTACACCCCCCCTTACCATTCTCTTCTGCAGACTAAACAAGCCCAGTTCCCTCTACCTCTCCTCATAAGTCATGTGCCCCAGCCCCCTGATCATTTTTCGTTGTTCTCCGCAGGACTTTTTCCAATTTCATCCACATCCTTTCTGTAGTGGGGGGCCCAAAACTGGACACAATACTCCAGATGTGGCCTCACCAGTGCCAAATAGAGGGGAATAATCACTTTCCTCAATCTGCTGGCAATGATCCTACTAATACAGCCCAATATGCCGTTAGCCTTCTTGGCAACAAGGGCACACTGTTGACTCATATCCAACTTCTTATCCACTGTAATCCCCAGGTCCTTTTCTGCAGAACTGCCGCTTAGCCAGTTGGTCCCCAGCCTGTAGCATGCATGGGATTCTTCCATCCTAATTGAAGGACTCTGCACTTGTCCTTGTTGAACTTCATCAGATTTCTTTTGGCCCAATCCTCCAATTTGTCTAGGTCACTCTGGACCCTATCCCTACCCTCCAGCATATCTACCTCTCCCCCCAGCTTAGTGTCATCTGCAAACTTGCTGAGGGTACAATTAATCCCATCATCCAGATCATTAATAAAGATGTTGAACAAAACCGACCCCAGGACTGATCCCTGGGGCACTCTGTTTGATACTGGCTGCCAACTAGACATCGAGCCGTTGATCACTATCCGTTGAGCCCGACGATCTACCAGCTTTCTATCCACCTTATATTTAATCCAAAATATTTAATAAATTTTAATTGGTATTCTATTGTTTAACAGTGTGATTAAAACTGCGATTAATCGTTGTGGCAGGGTAGGGGTAAGACCCCCTTTAAAGCCCTGCTCTCTGGCCAGGAGGCCAGGTGTAGAGAGGCAGGTACTCAGCAGGGAGCCCAGCTGCAAGCCCTAAACGAGGGCTGGCTCAGAGGAACATACTGAGCTAAGTAGTGACAGCTGGGCTGGAGCAGGAGAGGGCTATAAAAGCCCTGGGCAAACCTGAGTGAGGGAGCTAGCCTGGGAGGAGACAGGAGGGCAGCATCTCTGTCTCCTTGCCAACAAGGAAGCCTCAAGGGCCAGGAGATCCTGGGGAGGGTCTATGGGGCACTAGCTGTTGGGGGATCTGGGAACTGCACAAGCACTGTAAATAAAGACCCTGGGGTGATCCAACAAAAAGAGGCATGGAAGACACTTTATAATACCAGCCTAAACACAGGGTGCAGGCCCAAAAGTGGAAGAGCCTGCACGGGACCCTGAGACACTCGTGATTAATTTTTTTAAATTGTGATTAATTTTTTTTAGTTAATTGTGTGAGTTAACTGCAATTAATTGACAGCCCTAGAAAAAGGTAAGTGTCCCCAAATCCAGTAACACTAGGTTGCAGCATATACAACGCTTCTTGTCCTCTATTGCACAGGCTGTTAATGTCCAATTTTTAGTTTTATAACTTTATAAATCCAACACATACCAAAAATAGAGCTTACATATTTTGTTTTAATATTTCACTCATTTAACTCCCTCACCTATTTTGCATGAGTCTTCACTGTGAGCGGAGGTACTCCATAATTTAAGTAAAAAAAATTTGATAGAGAGAAGAGCAACTACTGTCTGGTTTACAGCTCGGGCTGAACCAGAGTACTATTATCACTGTTTTTAAAAAGTCCAAAGCGACAAACCATACCAACCAAATTAGCACCATGTCCACCAGAGAACTCACACAAGTGCCTCTGTAGGATGCCCCAATTGTTGTTACTAATTTTATTTCAGTAAAATTCAAAATTCATTTTTTCTGCCAGCAGAAAACTGACATAACAGAGGACAATCTAAAATCTTCTTTATATAAACAGAAAACACAGAAGTTCAAGTCCCACTTCCCCATAAACTGATTTAAAATAACATTGTGCTATTGCAACTGTGAAGATACCAAAACAGCAGTTATAAACGCAAGCTCAAAGCTGCCATTTCTATTGTCAGCCATGCACTCTCAGACTCCTGTAAAATAAGCTAATTTAAGAAAAGTTAAATTATTCATATAAATGTGCTCACTTCTTTGGACAGAATTACAATATTACTGGATGAAGGAAACATAATGTAGTTGGGGGGAAATTAGATGAAGATTTTCATGAAATCTTTGTTTACAAATTAATCCAAATTGGTTTGGCTATGATCCATATTACATGGGATGGAAAATGCCTGAAAGGCAACACAGACAACAATAATAAGGGTCAATATTTCAAATTATGGCAAGGTGTCCATTAGGCTGCCACCTGGATATGTGATCAGCCTAAAATTATTAACCATTTCATTACTGATCTAGAAGAGATCAGCAGGGGGGCCACCCACATTGAGTCAGTTGCTGGAGCAAGGCCTAAAATAGATGTCATTTTCAACACAAGGTAAGACCAGAGAAACATTATAGATGGACTTAAAATGGAAAGTTGCCATATAAGATTTAACCTAGATGGTAACGTCTGAGGAAAAATAAGCAAAACCACAGATTTAATGAGGGAAAGTAAAGCTAACAGGTGTACTGGTGGTAGTATAAGAGATACCAATGCAATTTTGGGCTGTATACACCATGTTATGCCTTCATGTAACAGCGAAGTTTTAGCTTTTCTCTACATGGCTCCAATGATACAATTAGAATAGTCTTTAACTCTGAACAACTCCCCACAAAAAAGATATAGACAAATTACTGAGAATTCAAAGAGCAACCAAAATTATTAAGCAGTTTCAGGGATTCATTAGAATAACTAAAGAAATAGCTTAATCAAAAATATTATTCATGTGAAAGGTGCCTATGACAACTGTCAACAAGTATTTAAGTCTGAAAGATTGCAAATTTTCTGAGGCAGGGGTTTATCTACCTAGGGCTAATGGGGAAATCAATCAGAAAAATTAGGCTAAATATTAGGAAAAATGTGCAAATGATGAAATCGAATAGGTTTGGAACAGTCTCCTAAAGGAGGGGGCAGAAGTTCTATCAGTTGAGGCATTTAAAACTAGACTGGAGAAAAGAGTATAGACTATGCTGCAGCAAGTAGTCCTGCACTGGTTTGTGAGCTAAGACTGCTATTTTCCATCCCAGGCAAATTCTCCCCATCTAGTGTCCCATCACTGGCCATTGGGGATATTTGCTGCTAGCAACTGCAGATTGGCTACATGCAGTCATAGGCAGTCCCATCATATCACCCCCTCCATAAACTTATCAAGCTCAGACCTGAGGTCAGTTACGTTTTTTCCCCCCACTGCTCTCTTGGAAGGCTGTTCCAGAACTTCACTCCTCTGATGGTTAGAAACCTACTTTCAAGCCTAAACTTGGTGATGGCCAGTTTATAGCATTGGCACTTAACTTAAATAACTCCTCCACCTCCCTAGTATTTATCCCTTTGATGTATTTATAGAGAGCAATCATGTCTCCCCTCAGCTTTCTTTTGGTTAGGCTAAACAAGCCAGGCTCTTTGAGTCTCCTCTCATAAGGTAGGTTTTCCATTCCTCTGATCATCCCAGTAGCCCTTCTCTGCCCCTGTTCCAGCTTGAATTAATCCTTCTTAAACATGAGAGACCAGAACTGCACATAGTATTTCAGATGAGATCTCATCAGTGTCTTGTATAATGGTACTAACACTTCCCTATCTCTACTGGAAATACCTCATCTGATATATCCTAGGACTGCATTTGCCTTTTTCACAGTCACATCACACTGGCAGCTCATAGTCATCCTGTGATCAACCGATACACCCAGGTCTTTCTTGTCCTCTGTCACTTCCAACTGATAAGTCCTCTGCTTATAGCAAAAATTGTTGTTAGACCTACCCTCCCACCTCACAGGGTCCTAGGGCCCGGGCTCCAGCCTGAGCCCATACGGCTACACCTCAATTAAACAGCCCCTTAGCCATGTGAGCCCAAGTCAGCTGGCATGGCATGTAACAGAAGTTACAATAAGAAAATACCCAAATTTGGCATCACTGATTTCTTCTCCAACATGAAACCAACCTGCAAGGCCCTGAAATCTACTGCCACTTAGCAGAGGGGTGACAGAATTTAGAATCTAGCTACTTTACCAGAATATATCAGAAAAAGAAGAGATTCACAAAATGTAAACAAAAGCATTTTTGTCACAGAATGTATTCAGAGTTGATCTAAACGTCAGCTGACTAACAGCCAGAATCTTCCCCTTTATGTTCCATCCCCAGTGTTTTGAAACACCATCTGTGTTTCAGCAATGTTTAGGAACTGCACTAATCAACTAAAAAGAATCAATTCAGCGATGATCAACATAGATTACAGTCACAGGTGCCATATAAAAACCTAGGTAGCTAGAGTGGCTGGATTTATAGTGCAGTTATATTCTGAACAGTAACATTTTGGGGGTCCATGTTTAATCTTCCTTATGGATTGTTACAACCTGGCCCAATCCCTCTCTAGAGGGTCACCAGTCTGTTGTAAATAGATTCAAACACTGGGTCATACCTGCTTTCAAATCATCTGGATTGGTGTTAATCACTGCTTCTAACTTTGGGTTTCTAGGGCACACCCCCAAATTCAGACTTCTTGTCTGAGCCCTTCCTTGGGTCTTGGGACTCTGCAGTTCAGCTGCCCTAGTCCCCAAAACCAGCACCTCAGACCTCCCAAGCCCCCTATTTGCTACCAATGGTCCCTCAGAGTTTCACCTAGCTGTGGACACACTCGCTTCTAGCTTAACCTCTTCGGAGGCAACATGGTGGAACACAAGTTTAGTATGGAATTTCTTAACTACAGTCACTTCACTCTTAAAAAGCAACAGAATTGTACAAATCTTTGCAAAATAAAAGCCTTGGGACGTACCCTTCCCTAGTCTGATCTCACCCCTTCTAAGAGTCTGAGGTTTGTCAGCATTACAGGCTAGGAAGAGTCTCTCCTCCAGGCTCTCTCTCAAGCCTGTCCTTCTTACATGAGGCCATGTGCAGTCGCCCCTGCTCAGAAAAGCACCCTCTTAAATACAGCAAAGAATCCTGTGGCACCTTATAGACTAACAGACGTTTTGCAGCATGAGCTTTCGTGGGTGAATACCCACTTCTTCTTGCATCCGAAGAAGTGGGTATTCACCCACGAAAGCTCATGCTGCAAAACGTCTGTTAGTCTATAAGGTGCCACAGGATTCTTTGCTGCTTTTACAGAACCAGACTAACACGGCTACCCCTCTGATACTCTTAAATACAGTTTGTCTCTTTTTGCCACATGGCTTGGCTGAAAAGCTGCAGATCCACCAGACACCCTGAGGCCTCTGTGTAGAAAAAACATTGTTCCATGGGGTTGGGCCAGCAGTTGAGAAAAGCAAAGGTGATGGCTCCAGATTGTTCTGTGATGGTCAGTGTTAGTCCTTCAAGGAGTCTTTCCTAGGCAGGGAAGCTGGCTGGACTACATCACAATAGGAAAACAACAAGGAATCCGGTGGCACCTTAAAGACTAACACATTTATTTGGGCATAAGCTTTCGTGAGTAAAAAAACCTCACTTCTTCAGATGCATGGAGTGAAAATTACAGATGAAGACATTATATAATGATTTATAATTATATATAGGTTGTGTCATTATATAATGCCTGCATCTGTAATTTTCACTCCATGCAGCTGAAGAAGTGGTTTTGTACCCACGAAAGCTTATGCCCAAAAAAATCTGTTAGTCTTTAAAGTGCCACCGGACTCCTTGTTGGTCTCTCAGAGAATTAGCTCGATTCCTAGCCCGGAGCACCCTCTGCAGGCTGGTGATCCACTACTGAGAGACCAGCAGGAGGCACCACAGGGGTGAATCTGCAAGTCTACATAGCCCAAGTGTTTATAGGTATTTGAGTTCAACAGACCTTGACAAAAAAAAATCACACAAAAACAAGTTTTAAATAATCTTGAGTAACAAATACTTATTGTAGCAGAGAATCTGATCCATACAGCCTAACTGTGCAAATTGCGTAGCACCTTCTGGGAGTTTTGTGTGCCCTCAGTTCCCACTGACTTAGTAAATGCTTTAATGGCCCATGACTGTAGGGTGTCCTATAAGGCTCAAGATTGTAGGAGGTCCTATGAGGCCCAATCAAAAACTTTGCCTTGAGATATTTTCTTTGAATACCACACAAACAAATAAAAGGCACATTGGAAAGAGAAGAGGTAGAGACCATAAAAGTGCACTGGGCTACAACACTGATTTATATTTCTCTCCATAGTATAGCTCAACTGCATCTTGCAGAACTGCTGTTATTGTATGTCCCCACCTAACCTCAAACTGCTTGAAGTTCCCACAGTATTTATAATTCTTTGGAGTGAGTGTTTTTCTTGACTTTGCTTCTCATCTAACTCATTCCTAGTTTTCATCTTTCCTCGTTTTCATATTTTAAAATATCTTAAGTTATCTTTGCTTGTTACTCAGTTCATGTATTTTTAATTACTTTGGCTTGCCAATTTTAGGTTTGAGACATAAGTCATGTTGCGTAAAGATTAGAATAAAGTTGCATACAGAAAATGTTCAATATTTCTCTGAAATTCAAATTTAACAAAAGATATACTCTGATCCTTCATATCTTCATACACACACATAGAGCACCTATCTGACAACTAAACACATGACAGACGAAGACTGCATTGCTAAAGCAAAATAAAAAGCAAGCTGTGTTCCCCTCACACTCACCTGAGCCTTATCCTAGATGGTAGTGGCTTTTGTCCATAGGAGATCATTCTGCTCTAAATTTTACGCTCTAGGCATCATCCCATTCACAGTATACTCACTAATTTATAACAGCAACTGTATACTTTTCAAACTCCATGCTTTAAAGCCTTTCTTCCTTCCCTTTTACTAGTTGTAGTTTCAGAGTTTTATTAGATTGATCAAAAACATGTAAATAAATTAGGGCTGCCAAACTATTAAAAAAAAATCTCAATTAATTGCGAGATTAAAAAAATAGTCATGATTAATCGCAGTTTTAATTGCACTGTTAACCAATAATATAATACCAATTTAAATGTATTGTAAATATTTTTGGATGTTTTTCTACATTTTCAAATATGTTGATTTCAATTACAACACAGAATACAAAGTATACAGTGCTCATTTTATATTTTTATTAAAATATTTGCACTGTAAAAAAGAAAAAATAAGTATTTTTCAATTCACCTCAGACAAGCAAGTATTGTAGTGTAATCTCTTTAGCATAAAAGTGCAACTTACAAATGTAGAATTTTTTTTCACATAACCACTCAAAAAAAATGTAAAAATTGAGCCTGCAAGTCCACTCACTATTTCTTGTTCAACCAATCACGAAGACAAATTAGTTTGTTTACATTTACGGGAGATGCTGCTGCCCACTTCTTATTTACAATGTCACCTGAAAATGAGAACAAGCGTTCAGATGGCACTGTTGTAGCCAGCGTTTCAAGGTATTTACATGCCAGATATGCTAAATATTATTATGCCCCTTCATGCTTTGACTTGTAGATTGCACTGTCACAAAAATAATAATATAAAGTGAGCCCTGTACACTTTGTATTCTGTGTTGTAACTGAAATCAATATATTAAAATGTAAAAAAACATTCAAAATATTTATAATAAATTTAAAAGTGGTATTCTATTATTGTTTAACAGTGGATTAAAACTGTGATTAATCTTGAGTTAACTGCAATTAATTGACAGCCCTAAAATACATCTATACCTCTTATGTCATCACATTTCCATACTTCAAATCACTAAGAGCCAGGATTCTGAAGCCCTTATTCATAAAGGGTATTTCCTTACTCTTTTAGTAGTTCCACTGATTTCAAATAAGATACTGTTCCAGGTGAGTGAGGGTATCAGAATCTGGCTCTAAATAATAACACAGATCAATAATGCCTATTACAGTTAGCTAGTTAGTTATTCCTGTCATTTATGAGCAATGGAGGTAAAATTAATAAATAACATGCATAGAATAGATCTAAGAGGCTGAATAAAGAGAAATATTTGAAAACATACTTATCAGACATTTCCCCAAAACAACTGCCAGAAAGAACTAATCTTTAAAAGAGATGAGCAATAATGTTTCTTTCTGTGCCTTGTTTCACTTTATTAATATTGGCTGAGGCTAAAAATATCCTTGGCTCATACTATCTGTCTATTAATATTCCAGCACACAACTGCTATTTTTTCTTACTGCAATATATCCATTCCTGTGGAATTCATTAACTGCTCTCATATTTGTCAGACTAAGGTACAAGAAGCTATGATCTTGCTTTCTAAAAAGCTAACACTTCAAACAAAATGAAAAACAAAAACAAAAACCAACACTATCATTTTGTATATTGAAAATTTAAAACTATCTGTATTCTGGTGCCTAGTAAAAGATGAGGCCTACAGCTTATAGCTAGTAGCGGATTAAAGATTTACTGAATACCAACTGACTTTCTGCTCAAAAACATTGATCTTATTTCTGTGTTCACCCACACTTACATTACATACACAACAAAAGCAGCTGACAACTGTACAATTACCTACAGAGACGAATCTCTTCCAGCGATGGACTATCAGAGGCATGGTATTCAGTCTGGCTTTTGCACTGGCTGCGTGAAGATGAAAACAGCAGCAGTGCTTGAAAGGTTTCTACAGCATTAGTGGGCTCAAAGCTGATTAAAATGATCCCTCTGGTAAATCTGTGAAATATATGATTTGCACTTTCAAACTGCTCTGTGTTTGATTTACAGAAGGAAGGTATAGAGTATGTGTGCACATAAAGAGAGGGCTGTAGCTCTGACTGGAACATTCTGATAGATTTCAGCTTTAAAAAACGTTACAGGCACAGTTCTGCACTTCAATTTTTAAAATAACAATCTGAACCATTTACTCCCTCTCCCCCCACCCTCTCCGTTGAGTTTTAAAGCAGCATAATTCTTAAACAAAAGGAAATCCAAACAGAATTTAAGCCCAGACCTTTTAAGAGTTCTGACATTCATTTGCCTGGGGGTGGGGTAGGGTTACCACGTGGCTGGTATTTTATCAGCTTGGATGGTTTTTTAATGGATTTTTAATGAATTTGCCAGTTGTCAGAAAAATAATTTAATCTGCCATTTTTTTCTTGGGTCCAAAGATTTGCACTATTATCACAATACACTAGGCCAGGGGTTCCCAAACTTGGTTCGCAGCTTGTTCAGGGTAAGCACCGGGAGGGCCGCGAGACACTTTGTTTACCTGAGCGTCCACAGGTACGGCTGCTTGCAGCTCCCAGTGGCTGCGGTTCGCCGTTCCCGGCCACCGCTCCCATTGCAGTTCCCATTGGCCAGGAACAGGAAACCATGGCCACTGGGAGCTGCAAGCGGCCGTACCTGTGGATGCTCTGGTAAACAAAGCGTCTCGTGGCCCTCCCGGTGCTTACCCTGAACAAGACGCGAACCAAGTTTGGGAACCCCTGCACTAGGATATCTAAAAGTTTGTGTCCCACTAAAGATGCTGCAGTGTTTCTATTTACAGAGTTAAAATAAAAACAAGTTATCAATCTTATCTATATGTGTTATCTCTCTAGATACTATAAGTAGCTGTTGAAGGGGAAAGGGGTTGCGGAGTTGCCTTGTGGTTGGGATTGCTGAGAGCTTGCCTTGTGGGAGGGCGTAGCGGGGTGGGAGAGGGCTGGGGCTGTGAGTTAAAGGCCTTGCTGATTGGGGAAGCAACTGCAGCTGGGTCACGCCCCAATCAGGTCACAGCTGGCCCTATAAAAGGCCAGTGAGCCAGGAACTGGCAGAGTCTCTCTCTAGATGTTGAGAGGGATGGGCCTGGCTGCCGGGAGCTGAGCAGGGTACCTAAAGTGCAGCGGCGCTCCGGCCTGGAAAACCCCCTGGCTGCAAGCCTTGCGAAAGGCCAGAGAAGGTACTGGGGTTGCAGAGGGGTGGCCCAAGGGTAGGCAGAGGCAGCAGGTCCAAACCCTCCTTGCTGATGATGAGTGGCAATTATACTGCAGTCCGCCCCAGTGAGTGGGGGCTAGATGGTGACTGGCAGTAGCCAAAGACTGAGGTGAGGTGGGGGTTGGGGGTTGGGGGTTCCCTGGGGAGAGGAGACCCAGTGAAACTGTGGGGCACTGCAGGGGGCAGAACCTCAAGAGAAGGGGTCTGGGAGGGACACGGGGGCCAGCGGCAAGGTGAGACACTGGCCTGCAGTGAGAAGAGAAACAGAAGTTGGTCCAATAAAAGATATTACCTCACCCACTTTGTCTCTCTCATATCCTAGGACCAACACGGCTACAACAACACTGCAGGAAACATTCAGCAATCATTTGGACTGAACCAAATCTTTTCTTCAGAGTTCAGAATGGATGGGAGAAGGTCCTGCCCTCATTCCTTGCTTCCACTGCTTCCTTCCTCCCCAAGACCTGTGATAGCTGCCTACTCCATTGTGGGCCCCATTACTATCATAGCTGAACACCTCACAATTTTTTCAATGTATTTATTCCCCCAACACCATCATAAGGGTGTATTGTCCCCATTTTATAGACCAGGAACTGAGGTAAAGAACAGTTAAGTAACTTGCCCAAGATCATATAGGAAGTCTCTAGAAGATTAGTGATTCAAACTCAGATCTTCTGTCTCCGAGGCTACCACTCTAACCACTGGACCATCCTTTCTCTCAGTACATACTCTCCAAAGGATTCCCTTTGGAATCTGCAGTAGCCAGGCCCGACATAGTGGCTGCAATACAGCTAGGCCTCAGTGGCATATTTGGGGTTGGAAGAGGTTGATTGCAGGACTGTTGTGCAGGAAGCAGTGCTTAATTTGTGCTGAGCCCCGGCACCTCTAGGCTTGGCAGTTCATAGCTCCAGCACCTTTGGGCTTGCAGCATCAGTTATGAACCTTAAAAAATTGTTTGAGCCCCAGCACCTCTTTCATTACCAATTGAGCACTGGCAGGAAGGTAAGGCTGTGGAATCTATAAATCAGGTGTGGGTACCAAGAAAGACAACTGGAGATTGTGAACTACTTGAACTTGCACCAACTTCCTTAGTGGCTTTTCCTGAGATAACTGCCCTCCCCTTCTGCACCCTGAGGTTATAGACTGAAGGAGGTGGAAAGAGCTCCCAAAAGTTTCAACACACATCTGAACTTTCAGATGCTTATCCAAAGCATATCTATAGATCTTTTCAGATTTTCCCTTTAGTGGGATGGATTAAAGCAGGATCTGTAGGATCCATTCCCCATGGTCAGAGGACGACTGGATGGAACAGTGAGTCAAAGGTAAAGTAGTAGGTATAGCAGACTGGCTGATTGCTAAGGTGGAGCGAGTAGGGTTGTCTCATGTGAGAGTAAGATCAAAGATCCAGGTGTGAGAAGATGGGGGGGGGCGTGTTGAGGAAGAACCTGCTGGGGGTGAGCAACAAAAGGTGTCCCTTGGACTAGGGAAGTAGCCTGAGATTTTAAATGCACTAGCTCCCATTTAGCCTTAATTCACCTCTGCCCATCACTAAGAAACATTACTATTGCATAATGCATGAGGGAGATCCTAGTGCAAATATGAGGACTCCTCAAATTCTCAGGAGCATTATCCATCCTCTACAGATTACATTATCCATAAGCACAATAAAATATAGCCATTTGTGTGTGTGCTTCCAGTAATGCTTCTGTCAACTAGCATCACATTAAAGCTAGCAAGAGCTAGCCTGCCCAGTGGCCTAGTTGTAGTTCCCTGCTGTATGTCACGTGGGAGACCTGGTTTGATTCATAGATTACAATCCCAGAGGGGATTATTATGACCACGCAGTCTATGGCCTGTGCAATACAGGAGCTCAGACTTACCCAAGATAATCCCTAGAGCAGATCTTTTAGAAAAACATCCCATCTTGCAGTGGCATTGGAACAATTTTTATAGTACGGGGTGCTGAATGCCACTGAACAAAACTGAAAGCCCAATATATGATGGAAACCACTTTAAGGCAGGGAGTGATCCTGCAACCCCAGCACCCTTACTTCCAACACCCCTGCAATCTTGATTTAAAAATTCTCAGCGATTGAGAATTCATCACCACCCTGAATAAATTGCTCCAACGGTTAATTACTCTCACCACTAAAAAAGTTATGCCTTATTTCCCATCTGAATTTGTCTAGCTCCAGCTTCCAGCCATTGGATCACATTGGCTTTCTCTCCTAGATTGAAGAATCCATTATTAAATGTTTGTTACCCACACAGATCCCTGTAGACTGTAATCAAGTCACACCTTAACCTCTCCCTGTCTCTCACTTGCCATGCCAGCAGCACTTGAGATGATTGTTTGTGGAGGCAGCATCTGTCACTCCTGGAGAGGTGTAAGCCAGTGAGTTAACTCGCCAGCCTCTGCACCAAAGAACACACTGCACCCACCTCATTTCAGTCCTTTTCTCTTAAGGCCTGCAGCTTTATTTCTTCAAAATAACACACATTCATCATATCAATCATGTACCTTCCCCAAAACAGAGGCCCCGACAGTGGCCTATCTACGCCCCACAGGATTACGCTCTGCAGATCATCTTCCTAGAAGCCAGGTTAATCTCTCTGCTCCCATCTACTTCATAACATGCTCCCTGCATGATCATGCTCAATATGCCATCTGCTTGAGAATCACATATAAACTGGAACCCAGATCCACAAAGGGACACCACCGCAATCCACAAAACCCTTGCCTGGCTGCTGCCTAACCCTGTAGGAACACAAGGTCCTGCCTCTGGACATGTGCACTGCAGCCTCATTTTCAGCTCCTGGACACCTAAGCCCCAGCATGATCCTCAAACCAAGGGAAGACTGGCACATACCTCCCAACAGTCCTGGCTTTTGTGCAACTGTCCTGCTTTGACCCCATAAACCCTGTGTCCCAGCTGAAGCAGCTTCTGTCCCACGGGGTGGGCAGGCTGGCTGGCCTCGGCTCCCTGCATTACAACCTAGTCCCTGACACAGGAGGTTGCAGAGCCACTCACTCAAATTTGGCTCAGCTACCTCCCTCACTCTGCAAATCTAGGGAACCAGGCTAAACCTGAGTCTTTTAAAAGGGAAGAGGCCAGCGCACCTGTGATTCATCAGTTCACTTCAACTGGGCTGACAAGGGAGCAGGGGAGAGCTGCCTGAGAGGTTACTGGAGGAAGACAGGAAGGGGCAGGTGAGAGCTGTTTGAGCACATGAAATAGTCAGTTAGGAAAGGGGCAGAGAGAGCAGACATGGCACTGTCACTGCCTGAGAGAGGACTCTAGAGCAAGAGGAAGGCCCAGGGGAGTGTTCTGTGGCCACTGTCTGTACAAGGGCCTGGGAGCTGGGAAAAGCCCAGGATGATGGGTGGACATTGTATTATTGTTTCATTTGAGCTTTTGACTCCAGTAGGGAGCTCTGGGGGTAAGCCCAAGAGCCCTCCAGTCTCAACGATAATTGAGACTGATGAAGAGCCTGGTGTCATAGAAGGTGGCAGAGCCAGAACCCTTTGAGTTCTGGTATTGAACTTTATTTTGTGATTTGAGGTGTCCATATTAATAAATTAACCTGTTGCACAATGCAGTCTGTGCTGGAGAAGTATTCTTGAGATGGGAAGCAGGGTAGGGCACCTGCGAGGCCACCCCTTATGAGGCCACCCCATGCCAGAAGAGGACACTCCCAAGATGGTGACTCTTTACAATGGAGTAGAGACTGAATGACAGCTTTTATGATTAGTAGGTTTTGTTGGCATATTGTCAGAATCTTTTTATTGAATGTATCTGTTATGAAGTTCTGGAAGTTGTGTGTATTTTTCTTACATCTTTCCTGCTGTAATGGGGACATGTTCTTCCATGTCATTGGCTCTCTGACAGCCCATAATCCAGATTAATTTCTGGGTGCTTACGATCAGGGTGCCTTTCCCAAACTACTCTAAAATAAAATCCACACTTAGTCAATTCTCACAGCTCCCCCCTCCCATCCCGGGGTGTGGTTTTCTTACGAAACTAGCTGTAAGGCCCAGATCCACAAAGGACCTTAGGCATTGTGACAGGGAGCACTACAATGCCTATCTTTTAGGTCCCTAGAAAATCACAGGAACGACACTGTGATCCACAAAGCCTGGGCTAGGCACCGAGGTTCCCTGTGCAATGCACGGGGAGAGGCGCCTAAGAATGCAATCCACAAAACCAGCATGGTAGGCAGGGAGCTGCCTAAACTAGCCAAATCCAGGCTGCAGGGAGCTGCCTAGCTCGGTTTACAATCCACAAACCAGGGGAAGATGGTGTGGAAGAGGAAGATGAGGAGCTCCCTTATAACCTTTATCCCAGTGGTTAGGGTTCCCACCTGGGATGTGGGAGACTCCAGTTCAAGTTCCTTCTCTGAGTGATGAGAAGGGAGTTGAACAGGAATCTGCCACTTCCCAGCTGAGTGATCTAACCACTAGGCTTTAAAGGTATTCTCACTCTCTCTGGCCTAAGTAATATGTAATTCAAGTGAAACAACTTATTTGGATAGACTGGGGAACCCCACATCAGGATATCCTATAGTTCAGAGCACTCATGTGAGTGGTGGCAGATCAGATCCCTGTTCAAATCCATTCTCCTCATCCACATCCCAGCTGAGTACCTTAACCACTGGGCTAAAGAGAGGGCCTTTCTCCTCCCCATACCCCAGCTGTTCTGTGTGGAACTAGGGGGTGTCTAAGTATGCCTACTGGATCGGGCCCCACACACAAGTTAGGCAGATGAATGTCTGTCTTCCCTATTTTGTCGACCGCTCTAGGGCTTACGTGGGAGATAGGGGCCCCAGTGCCTAGACTGTGGCAGGAGTGCACATGCTCTGAGGCAGGAGCATAGACACTGTGATGGGACAGCTGCCCCTCACTACAGAAAAAGGGTTAAAAGCAGCCCTAGGGGTGCTGCGCCAGAGGCAGCCAATCAGAGAAGGGCTGAAAGGAGCAGCCAATCAGGGCCAAGCAGGCCCATATGAAAAGGGCGCTGCAGGGCAGAGGAAGGCAGTCCTCTGCTGGGGGCCCAGGGAGGAAGGAAAGACTGTGGTTCTGGAGGGCTGCAAGAACTGCCAGCACCCTGGACAGAGCAGTGCTGCTAGAGAGGACTGGAGAGCAAGAGACGGCTGCTGCAGTTTGCAGGCTGAGGCGCTGAGGCAAGGGCAAAAAGGATGCTGGGGCTATGAGGAAGTGGCTAGACAATTCTCAGCAGTAGCCACTAAGGGAAGTGGCTGAACAGTAGACTGCAGGTCCCCAGGAAGGGGCAAGCACAGTGTGTGGCATAGCTGGAGGGCTGTTGCTGAAGAGGATGCTGTGGTCCTTGGAGAGACGTGGGTCCTAGAGCAGGAGTGACAGTGGCGAGGCACCACCCAAAGAGGGTTCACTAATATACAGAGCTAATTCCCAAGACAGCAAGCAGGAGATGCCAGACTTGTGTGTGAACCCCATTACAGGCACCTAGAGAACTTCTGCTACCAACACTTGCTCACTGAGTGAGTTTAGGCACCTACTGAGTTGGGCAGCAGCCGAGTGGAACTTTTGTGGATCGCAGTGGTGCCTAAAAACAGGACTTTGGCATCTAAATCTGGGGGTTAGGCACCGAAGTACTCTTGTGGATCCAGGCCTCAGATAACAAAATTCAGCTCAAGCCTTTGCAGGGTTTCTCTCTCCAGCCTGCTACACTTTTGTGGATCTGGACTAGAGCCCACAAAGTATTTAGGCTCTTAACTACCATTGATTTCTGTGGACGTTAGGAGCCTAAAGACCTCTCCAAATCTAGGCCTCGCTCCATACAAAACTACTCCAACCTCACTTATTTCCAGGTCGGGTAATGAGCCATCTGTCTCAGAATCAGCAGAACCCATATAAGCCATTCCCACAAGGATGAACACCTGTTCACAGAAGGGGGTGTTTCAGACAAACACTTGCCAGCCTGTTACAGTGGCATTGTTTATGTTCTTTGTTATTAATATAGTTTTGATGATTGCAGACAGAATGTTTTTCAGTGCTGGTTATTAGGAATTCACTATTGCCAGCTTCAAGTATTCAAAAATCATGAATCTGGTCTCAAAATTAAGTAACTATCTTAAAAATAATGAGATTATTTTTTTTTAAATAACTAAACTCTGGGTTCTTTTTATTTGCCTTGTGGTTTCTGAGCCTTTAAGGTACACTCAAGGCCATGTTTTCAGGCTTTTCTCCATAACCATGAGGGCTAGAAAAAAATTGTAATGCAAGCTGAACATCTCATGTAATAAAGCTCCAGCTCCTGGAATCAAGTTAAGTAAAACAACAACATCGCAAGGCTCAAATTAAAACCATGAGATTTGGCTATTTGTTTTGACACCCTGAATCTAATCAAATATAATAGTGATAGCAATATCTGAGTCAAATTCAGTGATGACATAAGCATAGTGAAAGTCAGGCCAAATAGTTACTCTGGATTTACACCACTGTAAATTAGAGCAGAATTTGGTTGGATGCAAATCAATCAAAAATAGGGGTAAGGGAACAAGAATTGCAACTTGTACTTATTTGGGATTCAATGAGTGTGCAAAATGAGTAATTTACACAAGGGGAATGGAAAGAGTCAGATAGTTTACGTCCTCCTGCGGTTGGCTGGGCTTTTGTTTTGTTTTGGGGTTTTGTTTGTTTGTTTCTAGCTATTTTAAATTTACTCCACACCCTGCCCTGCCCCTCTTATTTAGTAGCTTTTCCTGAGAATTGCTTATCCCTTCTGTACCCTCAGGTTTTCCTGGTGTAAATCTGAAGTAGCCCCAGTAACTTTAACAGAATTTCTCCAGATTTACACCAGGATAACTCAGATCAGAATCTGATTTGGTATTTATTAAACTGAACAAAGTAGGTTAAATAAGTACATGTATATGTCAGAGCAAGTAGTAGGGATGCCAGGTGTCCGTTTTTTGACCGGAACACACAGTCGAAAAGGGACCCTGGCAGCTCCAGTCAGCACTGATGACCCGGCTGTTAAAAGTCCAGCTCTGCGCGGCTCCCGGAAGCAGCAACATGTCCCTCCAGCTCCTAGGTGCAGGAGCGACCAGGTGGCTCAGTGCACTGCCCTCCACCTCACAGCTCAGGGGCAGCACGCAGAGTTCCCTGGCACCCCCACATCCACTTAAGAGCCGGAAGAACATGTCACCAGTCTGGGAGCCATGTGGAGCCAGGCAGAGAGCCTGCGAGCCCTACTGCACCACAACCGGACTTTTAACAGCCCGGTCAGCGGTGCTGACTGTAGTTGCAAGGGTCCCTTTTTGACCAGGAACCTGGCAACCCTAGCCCTAGCCCTAGCCCGGACCCCCGTCCGGCACTCCAAACTCCTCAACCCTGGCTCCACCCCAGAGCCGTACCCCCAGCGAGAGCAAGTACTGGAAGGAGGGGGGATAAAGTGAGCAGGGGGTGGGGCCTCAGAAAGGGTGGGGCAGGGGCGGGGCCTTGGGGAAGGGGCAGGGAAGGACAAGGGTGTTCAGTTTTCTGCAAATAGTAAGTTGGCAACCCTAGCAAATAGGAAGAGGGCAATTTTTTTTCTGCAGATCCAAAAGAATGAAGGGTTCTCTCATCCAATTTCTAATTTCTGTAACTGGTCAGTTATGCCACACAGTCTATGGAATGGCTTACTGGTATGTCTACCTCTCTACTTTCATGTCTGATCTATATAATGTAAATTAGCTGTGGTGTGCCCTGACTGCAATTAGCACTGATTGACACCATTACAATGGCCAACTGATCTGGGCCAAAGTCCTGAAAAAAGCTGATATTTACTCTTTCTTCTCTTTTTATGTCTCTCACCCGTTATGATTTATTAAGATCTAACTGTGCCAGAAGTCTCGCTGCAAGCTTAGACATGCAAAACATTAAGTTGCAGCTCTCAAGCAGTTTTTTTTTTTATATACTGGATATTAAACACAAAAAACTGTGTTTGCAAATTTGGCACCTTGCACAAATGGCAGACGGGATTTTGTTTCTTACATCTATGCAATCACAAAGCGTTGTGTGTTGGGACAAACTGAAAACCAAGGATGCATAGTGAACCAACACTTGCTTAGTGGATCTCTTGTTTCGCGAATATGACTAATAAATGCATATGTATTCTTATGCTGCACTTTTTATCTGAGAATCTTACACCACTGGGTTTACAAATATTAATGAATTAAGCCTACAAAACCCCTATCAGACAGGTATTGTTACCTCATTTTGCAGATGCGGATCAAAGGCACAGATAGGGTTAAGTGATTTGTCCAAAGTTATAGCAGTTCAGTGGCATAGGTTGGAATAGGCCTTGTGTCCTCCAGATTTCCAGACCCCTTCTTCTACTCTCTAGACTCCACTCCCTCTCTTTCATATCGGAAAGCCTAATAGAAAGAGGCGGGTATCACGATATTCCAACTTGACAGAATTATCTTGACAGAGAGATAATTTTAAAATGCTCTGTATACAGCTTAGTGGGGAATCACTAAACACATCAGAATTTGGCCAACTGTGACCAATGCAGCATTGCGGTGCATTTCTACTGTTCCTTTCCCAGAGTACAGGAGTTCTGGGAAAGCGTCCAAGAATTTATTAGAGAAATCATTGGCCTTTCCCTGGCCTTAATTCCTTTTGGTAGCTATCCATATGCCATATTCCCCTGAGGAATAATTACTGTGAGCTGTGTTCCCTTTTGTTAAAAGATGCCAAGAAGCTAATTGCCTGAAAGAGGAAACTTCAAGAGGATATAAATATGCAGATTACGTAGATCCTGTTTCACATGTAAGACAGCAAGGTCTAGAATGGAAAAGCAAAGTATCTTTCTCCAAAGTATATGCAATATGTTCTTTTGGTCCATTGTTTCCTATCCTTTAGCCATATCTAACAACTAATGCACACTTGCAAAAATAGAGTAACATTTATGAGCCCATGCACAAATTGTAAAGAATGGGCTAGTACAATTATGATGATAATAATGAAAAAACAAATGATTTACTCATCCTCCCCCAAGCCCCCCCCCAAAAAAAAACAAAAAAAAGTTGTCCCAGGACAAATGGTGAGAAGAATTTTGTAAGGCTGCATTAATGATAAGTGTTGGTGAAACCAAAGGTCATACGGAGCCCCAAAGTTCCACCAGGCAGGTTATCTGAGCTCAGTCTTATGTTGTGATTATTTTCTCTTCTCTACTGACTCCATATACCACACAGAAAGTGCAATTGACACATTATAAAAGAAAATCTCCATGTATTGCACTGTAAACACAGTTGTCATATTCAAGACACTTAGGCCTTCAGTTAGACTTGCTCCTCTATGCCACTGTGCTCCTGAGGAATGTAGTTTACTCTCTTAGGTGCCCGACATTTGAACCCATACAATGAATACAAAGGTACAGCATATACTATGTTCAATACTATGTTCAATATGCCAACAAAATAAAGAGAAAAATATAACTATTACCAGATCAGTATAAACCCTGGATAGGTTAACTTGGCCTCACTTCCCCAAAATCCCCTAGGGGAGGGTCAAACCTACATATCACTGAGTAACAGATGTTTTTGTATGTGCTGTAGATCCCTGAAATCGATGAAAGGTGTCTAAACACCCACATAATAGACAGTTTATTGTTTCCTGAAGATTGTAAGGTGAGCATGAGTGGGTTGAAAACTGATTAAGAAATAGAGAAGCACAGGAAGAACTTACGTTCTTTGCTAAATCTGCTGATTTTGGGAGAGACTCACCAAATGCAGAAGGACTGTGGCTCTGGAGAGTTACGAATTTCAGAGAAGATAGATTTCAGAGTAGCAGCCGTGTTAGTCTGTATCCGCAAAAAAACAGGAGTACTTGTGGCACCTTAAAGACTAACAAATTTATTTTAGCATGAGCTTTCGTGAGCTCCGAAGAAGCATCCGAAGAAGTGAGCTTTAGCTCACGAAAGCTCATGCTAAAATAAATTTGTTAATCTTTAAGGTGCCACAAGTACTCCTGTTTGTTTTAGAGAAGATAGACTATCAGTGAATGTTATTTTAAGATGCTAATCCAAAGCCAACCAAAGTCAGTCTTCAAATGGGCTTTGGATCAGGCCCTAAGGGTACATCTACACTACAAGACTATTTCGATTCATCTTAATTCGAATTTCTGGAATCGACCTAATGAAGTCGAAGTTGTGTATCCACAATAAATACACTAATTCAACTGTGTGAGTCCACAGTAACGGGCGAAGCGTCGACTTTGGAAGCGGTGCAGTGTGGGAAGCTATCCCACAGTTCCTGCACTCCCCGCCGCCCATTGGAATGCTGGGATTTCCCTCCAATGCATGCTGGGGGGGGGAAATTGTGTGGAGGGTGGTTTTGGGTAACTGTCATCATTGAACCGTCAATCACGCCCAGCATCCCTCCCTGAAAGCGCCAGCTGGCAATCTGTTCGTGCACTTTTCTTCTCAGTGACAGCACGGGCGCCACAGCACTGTGAGCACGGATCCCGCTGCAGTTGTGGCCGCTGTCAGCTCCTCGCAACTTATCGTCCACCTCTTCCGCAGTCAGCTGCTGAGAAATTTGGCTAATTTTCAATGGTGCTGCGAGCAGTGGTGGACCATGGGGGACGTTTTACCAACATCAACGTCGGGTGGCCAGGCAAAGTTCATGACGCGCGTGTTTTCAGGAACTCTGGTCTGCTTAGACACCTGCAGGAAGGTAGTTTCTTCCCGGACCACAAAATAACGCTTGGGATGTGCAGATGCCCATACTGATCTTAGGGGACCCAGCCTACCCGCTAATGCCCTGGCTCGTCACGCCCTATGCAAGCACCTTGCACAGCGACAAGGAACTCTTCAAGTACCAGCGAGCAGCGAGCAGCGTGAACTGTGACTGTTCAGTTTCTTCACAGAGAAGCTGAACCTGCCCCTGTTTCTTTACCAAGTTACTGTTGACTAGCCTCTGCAGTTACATACCCCGTCCACCCCGCTTCCCCAACTTCTAACACACATTTAAAAATTAAAGTACGTGCTCCACTGTAGCTTTACAACGGTGTCTTTATTGATGACTTTGCGTTAAAGGGTTGAAACTGGGACGCACACTGTGCTGGGTAGGGTGTGTGGTCATGTAAAGACCGCCTCTAAAGTCGAGGTTTGACATGCTCCCAGACCGGTCAGCAGTGCCGGACTGGTTGTTTCAACGGATCCTGCCATCCCTCCTTTTTTGGACTCTGTGTGCGGGGGCTATGTGGCCTTGTTGCGGGGGAGGACGGATACAGATTCCTCTGCTGCGTGGCTCTGCGGTCCATTACAGGGACCGTTGCATGACATCTGTAACCCCCCTCCCCCGTTACAAATGCACGTACCACCCCCAACGACAGAAAACCTGCAAACCACCTCCCATACCAGCTAACCGCCTACTGACTGCACTGTGTGTGTGACATGCTGCTGATCCAGCCCCCGTCTCTGTACCCTGCTAAAGGTGACTGTCCTATGCATTACACTACCCCCTCAACCACCCAACGACCCACCCAAGACATCTAACACAGCGTTGTGTAAAAAACCATGACTGAAAAAGTAAGTAACAGAAAACTACTTTTAATAATCAAGAACACAGTAAGGGAAGGACTTTTCAAAATGTAGTAACTGATAGCTTTTGGGTAATTTAACACTGTCCTGTGGTGCAGTGACAGTTTTCACGGCCCCTGGTGACCCTCCTTCTTGTTATTTTTGATGAGGGGGGGATTGGAGTTTGAGGCGGGGGTGGGCGGTTGCAGATACAGTGCAGGGGGGCTCTGTCTTCCTGCCTGCGGTCCTGCAGAACATCGACAAGGCGCCTGAGTGTGTCCGTTTGCTCCCTCATTAGTCCAAGCAGCGTTTGAGTCTCCTGCTGGTCCTCGTGACGCCACCTGTCCTCCCGTTCGCAGAGTGAGCGGTGCTGCTGACTGAGGTTCTCCCTCCACTGGCTCTGCTGGTCCGCCTCGGCTCTGGAGCAGCCCATAAGTTCAGCAAACATCTCGTCCCTTGTCTTTTTCTCACGCCTTCTAGTTTGCGCCATCATCTGTGAGGGGCATGGTGCATCAGGTCGTGATACAGTTGCACCTGTGTGATGTCAAAAAGGTAGTGAATTTCTTACAATGATACATTTTTTAAACAAAGAAACATAGTCTACTCGGTGTCTGTGAACAAGAGTATGCACAGCACCTGTCTCATGCGCACTCGCTAATGGAAAGTTCGATTTCTCTGAATGCGCTTTCATTGCCTGGGGTATTGGGCTGCAGATCAGAGAACCTTTGCAGGAAAGAAGAATTCGTGTAGCAGCAAGGCATGGTAAGCCAAACACTTTTGGATTCATAGAAGTGAATGTACAGCTCTGTCCTCTTGATGCAGGCAATCCTGAAAGCATAAACTCGGCCCCTGTTGCACCCCCTCGCGGCTGTTCACTGGGAAAGATCCCTGTATGCTGCCACTTTGTAGACTGCAGCAAGTGGCTGTTAAGTGAGGCTTCTTGTTATGCAAAGGAACAGTTAAGCGCTCCCATTACTAATAGTACCCCAATTACTCTAATTTCATGCAGGAGTGTGCGAGAGAGATCACCCTGAGGAGAGTCTCACGGGCAGAGAGAGCGCGCATGCTGGAAGAAAGCCACCACCACCCAGGGGCCTACTCTGCCATGCTCGTGAGGGCAATGGTCCCGGAGTTCCAGCTTGTAGCATGGAAAGGCAAAGTGTGCTACCTCGGGGCACACGATAAGCTAGCTCTGCCAAGGAACCTCCTGCATAGACTTTCAGATTACCTCCAGGAGAGTTTCCTGGAGATATCTTATGAAGATAAAAGTTCCATCCCCCTGTATGTAGACCTTCTGTTCTCCTAATGTCTCTCCCTGTTTAATTACTTAAAAAATGTTAACTCGTTGGTCTTAGCTGCTTTTAATAAATAAATGTTAACTTGTTTAAAGCACTTACGGACTGATCCTTCTCCCGATTCAGGGTCCGTGGTAACGGCTGGGGAGGGTTGGTAGGGGATCTCAGTAAGGGTGAGGAACAGATCCTGGCTGTCGGGGAAAGCGCCGTCGACTGCCTCGTCCTCCTCATCTTCCCCGTCCGCGAACATCTCCGAGGAACAGTCCGTCAACACTATCCCATCCTCAGAGTCCACGCACACTGGTGGGGCAGTGGTGGCAGACCCACCGAGAATGGCATGCAGTGCCTCGTAGAAGCGGCATGTCTGGGGCTGGGCTCCGGAGCGTCCGTTTGCCGCTCTGAGTTTCTGGTAGCCTTGTCTCAGCTCCTTGACTTTCACGCGGCACTGCATTGCATCCCGGCTGTATCGTCTGTCTCTCATGGCTTTGGAGACCTTCTCGAAGGTCTTTGCATTCCGTTTGCTGGAGCGCAGCTCCGAAAGCACAGACACATCGCCCCACACAGCAATCAGATCTGAGACTTCCCGGTCAGTCCATGCTGGGGACCTCTTTCTAGTCTGAGATTGCCTGGACTCCTCTGCTGGAGAGCTCTGCATCGTTGCCGGTGCTGCTGAGCTCGCCCCGATGAGCAACCAGGACATGGGATTCAAACTGTCCAGACAGGAAAAGGAATTAAAATTTTCCCAGGGCATTTCCTGTGTGGCTGGTCAGAGCATCCAAGCTCCGACTGGCGTCCAGAGCGTCAACAGAGTGTTGCACTGTGGGATAGCTCCCGGAGCTACTAAGATCGATTAGCATCCACACCTAGCCTAATTCGACATAGCCATGTCGAATTTAGCGCTACTCCCCTTGTCGAGGTGGAGTACCGAAGTCGAACTAAGGAGCCCTCTATGTCGAATTAAATGGCTTCTTGGTGTGGACGGGTGCACGCTTAATTCGATTTAACGCTGCTAAATTCGATTTAAAGAGCTAGTGTGGACCAGCCCTGAGTGAAGAGGCTGCTGTCAATACCTTAGTCAATTAACTTAACAGGTTTTAGATATGGAATGTAGATCTGAAGCCAGAATTTAGCTTCAGTACAGTAACTCCTCACTTAAAGTCATCCTGGTTAATGCTACATTGCTGATCAATTAGGGAACATGCTTGTTTAAAGTTGCACAATGCTCCCTTCTAACGTCGTTTGGCAGCCGCCTGCTTTGTCCACTGTTTGCAGGAAGAGCAGCCCGTTGCTGCTAGCTGGTGGGGGCTTGTAACCAGGGTGGACCAGCAGCCCCCCATCAGCTCCCCACTCCCCTAAGTTCCCTGTGCTGCAGCCGTCCAGCAGCCTAACAGTTGCCGGCAGTTTAGCTGTCCCTCCCACCACTGCCATGTGCTGCTCCTGCCCTCTGCCTTGGAGCTGCTCCCAGAGACTCCTGCTTGCTGTGCAGGGGGGAAAGGGGGGGCTAATGTCAGGGTGCCCCCCTCCTCCCTGCTCCTGCACCCCGCTTACCCCTTCTCCATGTAGAGCAGGGAGGTGACACGGATGGAGAGAGACAGAGCAAGCTTGGGGCAGCAGCTGCTATCTCAACTTCCTGATCCACTTAAAAAGACAATGCACTTAAGAGTGGGTCAGCTTACTTAAAAGGGCAGTGTGCATCTCTCTCTCCCACGCACAAGGGGTGTGTCTGTCTCTGTCTGCTATGCTGTCTCCCCTCCCTCCTGTTTGTGCTGCCTTGATGAGAGGCTACATTAATAACAATGTGTTAACCCTTGAGGGCTCAGCCGAGTGCTAGTTCATCATTTAGCAGCAAGGCCTTCCCTGGTAAATATCCCTCCCTCTTCCACCCTCTCACTTCACCACCTCAACCAAGCTTCACAATCATCATAGCTGTGAACAGTATTAAATTGTTTGTTTAAAACATATACTGTGTGTATAATATATAGTTTTTTGTCTGGTCAAAAAAAAATTCCCTGGAACCTAACCCCCAACCCCATTTACATTAATTCTTATGGGGAAATTGGATTCACTTAACATCATTTTGCTTAAAGTCGCATTATTCAGGAACATAACTACAACATTAAGCAAGGAGTAACTGTATGTTTAGTTCAATGTAATAAAAACACTTCTCTAAACTCGAGCCACTGTACAGAATTCTAACTATACAGAAAATTTAGCTGGAACAAATATCCACAAAAAGTCTCCCCATCTACCAGATTCTCCTCCCTCTCCAGCTCCTATAAAGCCCACCTCCTTAAGGAAAACTGGAGAAAATATACACATCTTGCAGCATTCCCTGAAAGTTAACAAAGCCAAGGCAGTTTGTATGTTCCAGAGTTAAGTATGTTCTCTTAAATAAAACTACAGAACCATTACCCCCTTATGTTTAAACTGGAGAGGCTCAGGAGACTACTAGCTTGAGCCCCTTCCCTTGGTGGATCTCATACCATTTAGCCTTAGGCCCCACTGTTGTCAAAGCTAAATAAGCCCAGACCCCACCGTTACAAGGGCTAATGATTTTCTGATCAACTCTAATATATCATCGAGCCATCAACCCCCACTTCTTTTCTGGCCATGATACCAGCTTTCATCGCCCAGTAGTCCAATTTTCTCTCTAGGACCTCCCCTGGCAGCCTCCAAATCTGCGCAGAGCTCACTGAAAAAATCTGCAAGGCTACTGTATTGTCCTCTTTCAAATCTCTGTTTCAAACTCACCTCTGCACTGATGCCAGCAAGGCTCTGGACACAGGATAGGCAGGTGGTGCAGTGATTATTATGCCAAAATCAGTTCGCTGACACCTTGTCCTCCTCTCTTCACCACCTCGGCTGTTTGTTTTTCTCTGCCTGTTGTCTCTACTCAGATACAGAGAGAAACTCTTTTGGGGCAGAAACTGTCTTTTATACTAAACCAGTGTTCTGAGTGTAATGCACAAACCTTGATCCCTGTGACGATTCTTCCTGTATATAAGGGGCTGCTGTGTCGCCACCTTTGTGTTCAGGTGGACCCTCATCTTTCTTTTCCAATTGGTGCTCTTCTGGTGGTGCCAAGCCAGTGTGGAGCTGCTAAGGAGGAGAAACAGTGGAAGGAGGAAGGGGAGGGAGATGAGGGGAACAGGCTGGGTAGACAGAAATGGGGTAATAGGAGCTTCAGGGGAGGCAGGCCAGGGCAGTAGGGGGCCCTGTGAGCCCCTGTTCTAGCCTTTTGTCCCCCAGGTGCACTCCTCCTTGAGCTCTTGTTCCCCTGGGGACATTCTCCAGTGTCAGTTTGGCATGAGCTTTCCATGCAGTGAGATGAGCTCTGTGCATGGAAACCAGCTCTTGCATCCCATTGAAACATGCCACGGCCAAGCTATTAGAATTGCATACATGTTTGTATTCTAGGATTGCATTAACAGGTTATAGCATTATTTATTTCTTTATTTGTATTGTGGTAATGCCTATAGGTGTGTATTAAGATGTTGTTGTATCAGGGTATAACAGGATTATACTGGTAAAACTGTTTTGTAACTGCAAATTAGTACAAATTAAGATTTCTGGGATGATCTCCGAGGTTTCTCATTTTAGACCCAAATTTACCTCCATCTCTTCCTTTTCATATTCATACACTCAGACCATTCCCCCACTTTATATTATTTACATTAGAAATGCCTCAAAATGAGGTTAGAAAAACTGTGTTTATGTTAGAGAGAAGAATCCCAAATCATATTAAGACTTTTTAATCTAATCTGACTCTGTTGCATTACGGCAGAGTCTAGGTGCCATATACAAAACAAAGATTTGCATTGCATTTATCTATTATGGATCAAGTATGTTTCATGTGTCTCTCCTTTTGGATCCTTGTTCCACCCAAATTACTTTCCACATTTAAGCAGGTTGAATGTTCTGTTTCTAGCAAGGAGTGATGTCAATTCATTAATTTTTGGAGACTTCAACCAGCAAAGAAGTGTTTCCTAGACATAGGTCCAGATCTTGCACCACTGAAGTCAATTGGAGTTTGGTCATGCTTTTCATTTATTCTCTGGTAATACACAGTTGGAATCGTGACCATGTTAACATTTACAGAGGATTCTAAAAATTATTTGGTAAAACTCCATTCTGTGAACAATGTTACAAGCAAATAGCACTGTGAGACCAATGTGTGATGTTACATTATATATAGGCTTGGAAGGATTCAATTTTTATTGGTAAATGTCAGTAAATATCAATTTCACCATAAGCACAAACTGTTGAAAAAATATCTCCACCAAAAATTACTGAAATTTACAGACAGGTAAAGTAAGGGAAAGGCTGCTTGAATACTATTAGGATTTGATTTAAGGATATTAACTTGTATATTTTAATGTGATGTTGACAATTTGTGTTTAGCCAGTATAAAGCTTTAAAGTTTTGAATCACGTCTGCTGTCATTATATAATTTTCTGACCCCCTCCTTAATTTCCAACTGTGAAAATTAAAATAGATAAAATTAAAAAATGCTTTAAAATAAACATCAATATTATCCAATCATGATAAAAATAAAAATCAAATTCTGCCACACCTAATTATATATAAGCTAGAAATTCTAAGCACAATGGAGCAAATTAAATATGGAATATAATTTAAGGGACAAATTCTGCCCTCGTTTACACTGGTGTAACACTGTCAAAGACCATGAGGCAGAGACTGCAAATATGATTGCAGAGTAAAGAATTAATTCCACTGCCCAGACACTTAGCATTTTAGAAGAGCTCACTGAAACTATATCTAGTAAAGTCAACATTCTGTCAGCATGCATTCTTCCACCTCGCTAATCATTAGCTCCTTCCATCCAGTCATGCTGTGAACTCAATTTGCAGTATATGTCTGGAAAGGGCCGGGAACAATATTCAGACGAACATGTGGTAATTCCATCTATCGCAGACAAAGAGGGTATCCTATATTCTTGATTTCATGTAATTTTTCAGAACACAGGTGTGACAGATCACACATCAGAATGGAAATTGCTTATACAAAATCCTACAGTACAGTGAATAAGATTAGGTATATCATACTGGGATATGTATTCTGGGACTGTAAGTCACAGAGCTGGATCATGACCTAGACTGTTCCCCACAACAGGAAATAAGAGGAAACAAAATCCCCCTTACTCCCCTACCTAGGTTACATGAACCTTTTGTCTAAGCTTGCATGGGTAGGTGGATATAGTACACACTAATCCCCTCTAATTGAAGGCAGGTGGAACCTTTGTTTTACTTCCAATGTACAACCAGCACAGTTTGGCATACAAAAGGGGTAGGAACTTGCTGCTGGTATAAGTTAATAGGGAATTACCACCACCCTGGAGCCAGGTGGGAGCAGGGAGGAAATTGTGGTATGCTGTCACTTTCCTTCCCTGGAATGCTCCTGGTTGACATGGCAATGTGGCACCTCTTATTGTGTTCTTGCGGCAAAATCTACACCTTAATTAGGCTAGAGAGGTAACAGATAGAAAGCTCCAACTCCCTCCTTTTGTCACTTCCCCTTCCACCTTCAATGTTTTTACACTATCTACATTTTAGTCTCTTGCAAGGAGGGAACCAGTCTCCATTGCCATCTGCAAAGCATCTAGCAACTTACTAATTAATTGTAACAAATATCACAGGGTCAGATTCTGCCAACCATACTCATGTGAAGAAGTAGCTTATTACTTGAGTAGTTCTGTAGGCTCTACATGAAGACTTGTACATGAGTAAAGTATCTGGCCCATAAAACTGTGGTTTGTTTTACGTCTGAATCCCCTCTGGTTCAAAATGGATTTACTTACGGAATTTTTTTTCTCTTAGTTTTCTTCCTTTCTTTTAGAATGATCTTTTATCTGTTTCACAGTCTGGATAGCTTTCTATCTTTCCTCAGCCTTGTCAGCACACCAGTATCCCTCCTACTCAGCCCTGCCTCTCCCATTGCAGTTTATTACATCAGTTCCAAAACATTCCACAATGCTCTATAAACATGTTCTGAACTGCAAAAACTTTCCAGACTTATTTTCAGGGTTCCAATCTGCCTCAGTTTACCAGCCTCTACAGTGTGTCTCTTGAGCCTAATTTCCTCCCAAATTACTAAAGAGCCTGCCCATAGGCTTATTTCGTAATTGTTTATGTGCATGATCCTGTTCCCACTGAAGTCAACAAAGCCCTAAATCTGGTTTGCAAGACCTCCAGTCTAACTCTGCTCTCCAGTTCTCCAATTTGCACACAAGAAGTCAGTCAATAATAATTACTATTACAAATAACCAAACATCTCCTTTTTACCTTTGCTGTACAAAATCCCCCAAATTCTACAATATATAGACAAATGGACTAAGGACACAAAAATTATTAAGAGGCAAAATGACTTTGAAAAGATTAGAAGGGGAGAAGAACAGCCATGCATTCAGGAAGGTTTTTAAGTAACTGAAATAGAAGAGCTTGCAGACACTAAGGGTGAGGTAGAACCATCCTGGTTCAAAATTAGAAGCAATACATAAGCAAATTGGTGCTAAAAAAAAGTCTGTTGACCACTTATCAGAAGGAACATGTTGAAAAATCATTAAATGTTGTTTGAAAACAAATCAGCTCTCAGGAAATCAAAATCGGCCTGTCACTTACACAACAGTCCCTTCAAAATCATTCCTAACCGCAGTAAGTGCAAGTTCTTTGTGGGATTATCTATCCTTGGTTTGGCTTCCATTTATAAAAAGCAAGTAATTTACTGTGCATCAAGAACACTTTTTCTTGTCTCCTCTTTAGCAAATTACAGTGTAAGAATCACACATCTTTGTAGTGCAGCCCCTTTTGAGGTAGCAAGTGGTAATTGTTTAGCAGCACACACACAACACTGCTTGATAGTTTAGGTCAGGAAGTGATGAAGAATAGTAAATCCAAATTAAACCGTAAATGGATCTTAGGCAGACAGAACATAATGACACAAACTGGATCTGGCCAATATCACTGCAGTTAGCACCCCTTTTCTTGCAAAAATGCACTGGGATCTCTGACAATTACAGGTAGTCAGGACCTTGGTTTAACTCTCATCAAGTGACTGCACGCACCTTCAACAATATAGTGCCTCCATCACCAGACTGGGACAATGTGCCTGCACTGACTCAAAGGGAATTGTAACCTACTGAATCACCAGTAACACTACATAGGCTTTTCTCGGAGATCTTCCATCAATTACCAGCAAGACTTGACCCTGCTTAGTAAGGATGTTCTGAGCACCCCACATAGGGGTATGGCTGCAGACACAGACATGTTCAATGCACTTGCACAGGTCTTTGGATATTTTTTAATTACTTTCATATTTTCTAATTGCTGTATCTGGATGATATGTTGATTTATGCTTCAGTGCAGCTGGATTTTACTGATGACCAAAACAATTTTCTTACTGAATATTTATTTTGCATCACATTCATGCTTAGAACAGCAGCTTGGCCTATTATCAGGTTTTCTATTTGTAAGAAAGTCACTAAAAATGTTAGCAGAGATCTCTCCAGTAAATGCTCTATTACGAATGTATCCTTTTTTGCAAATCGTTTTCCCTTTTTTTTATGCTGTATAGGACCAGATTTGCAGAAGTGCTCAGCATTCATAATCATTTGCAGATTTTCAAAAGAGCTCAACACACCGGGTGCTGAGAATTTCTGAAAACCAATAGCGTGTACTGAGCATTTGAAAATCTGACCCTGTACTCCTGATCATCAGCTTAATGTAATCGACAAGAAGAAATACAGAGTATTGTTGCATAGCAGCATAAAGCTTATGGAGTACAGAGCTTTGTTTGAACTGTATGAAATTTTCAAAATATCAGCTAGTCAAAATATTACCTCAATTTCAGAAAGGCTTTATTAAACTAATAGCAGGCATTTTTAACACTTTACACTTAGCTCAAAATATTCTGAAGCTAGGAGTCAATCTAGTGATATAAAGCAAAAATTAATGAAGAACTGCCCCTAAGAAAAAGAAAAGCAATTGCACATAGTGTGGCATTTACTTCTTCTCTGGGTCTTGATTTAATATGAAGAGACCACAAACCTTATCCTGTATTTTTAGCAGGATTACTCCAAGGGACTATGTGGTTTGGAATACAGTTAATTGTTCTGCATAATGTAACAATGGAGACTTTTACAATAATAAATTAATTCATAAAAAAGACAAATGATTTAGCAGTTATTTTATAGGAAGATAATGTGCATTTACATCCTAACTTAGGGCTGGATCCTGCACCAGTGAAGTCAATGGGAGTTTTACCACTTATTTCAATGGAAGCAGAATCATCCCTCAGATAAATTCTATTTAGCTGTTTATAAAACATCTAATTGCAGTGGCACGAAGAAACAAATACAAATATACAGTTTCAATAAAGGAGTCTGCTTTCTAATGCTTGCTTTATCTGCATATATTTAGAGTTCTGGGTTGGCTTGGGGTTTTTTTTCCCTTCCCTATTTTCACCTCCATTATCAATATTTTTTCCTTTTTTCTTGTCTTCTTTCTATCAACAAAGTATCTGCCTAGCCTGAAACTTTATTACACAAAAGTCAAATCAATTATTACAGCCTAGTGTATTGAAGGGACAATTGCATAGTAAGAACAAGGCCCCATATAGTGCACGGCAAGCTGGGCCCATATTCTGGAGCACAGTCCCTGGGTTCTGCAGGCTCTGGTAGAAATTCTGGAGATTGTGTGGCAGTTTCAGATAAATGTAAACAATTGAGACTTTTTAATTAATTAAAAACAAATAATAGGAACATGGGAATTGCCAGAGTGGATTAGCCTCAAGATCTATCTAGTCTATGCTAATTTCTTGAATTATGCAGCTGTTAGCCCTTCTGTTACTTATTTTGATTCAACTTATTTTATGCTGTCCTCACAGTTTATGTGTTCAATATGCCACAGATTTTTGCATTGACAATGCCTAAGTGCACCATAGAAGTTTTCAGGAGGAAGTGGGAGACTTCTGACACTTGGGAAGCATGGTGGACAGTTTGAGATTATGAGATAAACAGACTGGCAGGATATGTCTGCTAAAAGGATGAGCCATGAAATCATGAACAGTTGGGATTCAGCATGCCAGCTTTAGGTTTCAGAGTGAACAACTTGTTTCAGTGAATGGGGCCACTCACATCTCTAAGAGCCATTGTTTCACACTGTTTGAAGATTACGTTTTCAGGATTATCTTCACAATCATGAGGGCTATGAAATAAATTCATAATCTGAAGCACAAAACTGCACCCAGGGTTAAATCTATAGCAAATTCTGCAGTCATGGAATCCACAGGGGCCCTGGTTAAGAGCCCTGGCAATCTTGGTTGCATCCTGCTCAAAAAACTTTTAAATAAAAGTTTATTGATGTTAATAACTTAATTCCAACTAGAAGCCATCAATGACCACTAAAACTGATTCTCTGAATCTACTTGATGATGTGTTTTAAATAGGAAAAGTAGGTAAAGGCTGTAATTAAAAACAGTCAAAGATTCTCTGTTTATGGAAAGATTATGTATAATTAACAACAACTGTGCACCAAAGTCATATTGCCACAACATCGAAACAGAGGACTTAGCAGCTGCTGAACATATAATCCTGTTATTATATGTTTCTAAGATCAACAGAACATGATGAATCTTTTATAAGGGAGGCCTTACCTTCACTCACACTTTCATCCTTCATATGACCCTTCATAGGTCATTTTCCTTCAGCATTACTGGTTTTCTTCTCTACAGAAGACTAGTTACAGTAACTCCTTTAAGATCTTGCAAGTTAAGCAGTGTCAGTGCTAGCATGGGAGACGGCCCAAGAACACCTAGATGCTGCTCAAAGGGATGTTGGTGATTCAGTTGGTAGCACTCCTCGCAAACTTTCCTTCTGTGTCAGTATTGAGCCATCTAGCCCTGCACATTGTTAGCAGGCCCTGTGCTTTTGGAGCGTTATTGAAAAGGAAGCAATGCATAATTTAAAAACATTTCTCCCTATCTTAGAGGATTGATTTCCTCCACAATCAGGACCGTAATTTCACTCTAGAAAATGACACTCAAAAATAAAACCTGGGATCTTAGAACTGAGCTAGTCAAATAGTGATGTAATCTTGAATGTAAAATAAATTTGCTGCAGGTACTTTTCTCCAGTCTTTATTTTAATTTTACTTTCACTAAGATTAGCTATTTGGAAACAAGCCATGTGACTGTAGAAATGTCTTCTCTTTTTCGGTGCTACCCTGTAGTGCCACAAGACCTTTCTACACAAAAAACTCCTTTGATTACTAGCATTTAAAAGGCTAGATAAATGAAGACTAAGAAAGGAGTTGTGTTCTCCCAAACCCAACCTTGCCAAGTTTCAGCTCCAAGGGGATTTGCATGTTGCTGAGGGAGCCTGGGAGTTTGTCTCACCCTTCACGTCTCCCCTCTTGGTATCTCCTGCTTTGTTCTCCCCCTTGTTTTTGTCTCTTACCATTTAATCTCCCTCCCTCCTGCCCTACATCTTCCCCTTCTTCAGGCTATAAGTTGATTTCTCCTTCAGCCATTGATCATCAGCTCTCCCCGACTGCCTCAATGAGGTGGGCAGACCAGGGATCTGAGTGCTGATCAGAGGAGCCGTAGACATGTTAAGCTGAGTGAGGTGTTTTCCTCAGGTATATAAGAGCTAAGTGTTGTTATGTCTCAGAATAATATATTGCACACAGTATTATACATGCCTATTCACACTCCATCACAAACCTGACTTCCTGGCAGGAGTACAACCTATCTGCAAAACTATAAACCTCAAACTAGGCACATGAAACGTGCAAAGATTGGGAAGGTCTGTTAACCCATATTTGGTGGCTTGATTGAGGTCACGGCCACCTGTTATAAGGTCAACACCCCACTTCTTATTCGGATTTAACAGGTAATTGGTTTCAAATGTACCAAATTAATCATAATGGTTGCAGACAATAGGGCACAATCTATCAATCCTGCAACCCTGACTCACATGAGCAGCCCCTTTGACTTCTATGGATTGCAGGACCTGGACTGGTGGGATTAGCAATACCCATCCCAAAACACCCCACTCATGGGATAAATGATAATGTTTTGAATATTTCAAGGCATAATCATTCAATCCTGGGATATCTTTGTATTCACACTCACACATCTTGATAAAATACTGGCTGCTTTTAAAAGCTTTTTAAATAACAACCTGTCTTTGACACAAACCAATAAGAGCAAAGGAATTCAGAGTTGGCAGAAATGACATCTTTTACCTGTCCCGTTGTGCCTAGGAGATCCAGCAAATATGATCTGTGAGGTCAGTTGATGCTTGGAGGTGCCTGCAATACCTTGGCAAAACAGACTGGATTAAGGAGGGCTTTCAGCCCAAACTCTGAATTTCCTCGCTTTCCTCAGTATATTTTCCCCAACAAATGTTTCCTCTCTTGACTAATTTTATCATGTATTTATTCATCACAAGATAAAATAACTGAGAAGATATCCTTGTAAAAACACTGGGGAAATTAAATTGGCACTGTATCATGCACAATGGTTTGCATCACTCATGAAGCTTCTGTGTGTGGATTTAGTACTTGTGAAAGCTGCCCAAGAGGGGAGGGAAGCACTTTGTATATAAAAACAAGTATAATCGGGATAGCAATAGTGCAAGCTTTTCTCACTGACATGCCAACATGGCTCAAACCTTAATAATGGTAGGAAACCTGACCTGGTAGGAAAACTTCTAGATGTGTTCAGTCTAGAGTTGCCAACTTTCTAATCGGACACCCTTGTCCCGCTCCTTCCCTGAGGCCCTGCCCCTTCTCTGAGGCTCACTCCATCCCCTCCTCCCTCCATTGCTCAGTCTCCCCCATCCTCACTCACTTTCCCCGGGCTGGGGCAGGGGGTTGGGGTGTGGGAGGGGGTGTGGGCTTTGGGAGGGAGTTTGGGTGCGGGAGGAGGCTCAGGGCTGGAGCAGAGGGTTGGGGCATTGGGTGCGGGCTCCAAGAGGGAGTTAGGGTGCAGGAAGGGGTTCCGACCTTGGGAAAGAGGTTGGGGTCAGGGATGGGGGTGCAGGCTCCGGCCAGGCAGCACTTACCTCAGGTGGCTCCTGGAAGCAATTGGCATGTCCAGCTCCTAGGCAGAGGGGGCAGGGGGCTCTGCGGGCTGCCTGCGCCCACAGGCACACCCCCACAGCTCTCATTGGCCACAGTTCCTGGCCAATGGGAGCTGTGGAGCCAGCATTCAGGGCAGGTGCAGCATGCGGAGTCCCCTGGCCCCTGCACCTAGGGGCCGCAGGGAGATACTGGCTGCTTCTGGGACTTCCAGCAGCCTGGTCAGCAGTGCTGACTGTTGCCGCCAGGGTCCCTTTTCAACTGGGCATTCAAGTCGAAAACTGAACACCTGGCAACCCTAGTTCAGTCTCCAGGTCCTTTAGTTCTTGCCCTCTGTGCTGAACTGCTAAGTATGCAGACAGTGCCAATTGGGGTGGGCTTTGTGATGTGGCTGCCTCTTCAATGAGGACTAGACTGCACCATCCATTGTTGTATGCAGTGTTGCTGTGGCCATGTTGGTCCCAGGATGTTAGAGAGACAAGGTGGGTGAAGTAATACCTTTTATTGGACCAACCTCTGTTTGTGAGAGAGACAAGCTTTCAAGCTTACACACAGCTCTTCTTCAGGTCTGGGAAAACTACCATCTCATTCATGAGACTCATAACTTTACTTCTCATGAGTTATCTGGGAAGGAATTTCCCCCCGGGTCAGATTGGCAGGGACAGTGCAGTTTTTCACCTTCCTCTGTGGCATGGGGTACAGGTCACTTGCTTGGATTATCTGAGTATATCTCACTAAAACAATTCCCTGCCATTGGAGGGGCCTCAGGCACTGATGTAACTTAAACCCTCTTGTTCTCTGCCTGTGGCACAAAATAGTCTCCTGAGGGCTGTAATATTTTGATCTAATTCTGAATGCTGGGCTTGGTGTGGGGGTGGCTGGGTGATGTTTAGTGCCTGTGATATAAAGGATGTCCAACTTGATGATTTGGTGGTCCCTTTCGACCTTGAATTCTGACTCTATGGCCTACCTGTGATGATAAAAGTCAGAAATACGCTGCTGCTTATTGTGTGTTTGGAATTCAGAGGTCCTGCAAAGGATGCAGTGGAACTGCCAGTGTCATACTTCTGCATCATGTAGGAGGGCTCCACATCAGCCTCACATAAGCTGGCATGGAAGGTAATGTTTGGGGGTAGGTCAAAAGATTGCTCATGGGATCCATGATTATGCAAACCTGGTGGTCCCAGAATCCTGGCCAAGCAGCACAAGCCTGGGAGGTCTCTGGTACTGCTCCCACAGGCTTGAGTAGTGGGTGTAAGCGGTCTGAAGGCAATCCTGTGATTTGGCCCTATGTAGGAGATCCACACACATGTGCACACACACTTCATCCAGCTAAAGTTCAGTCATTCCGCCTAAAAGAAAGTAAAATGAACTTCACTTTAAACAACTTTCCATATTTTTAAGAGCTTGATGAAGCCTCTGGCCCCAATCCAGCAAGGCACTTAAGAAGGCGATTAGCTTCAAGCAGGTGAGTAGTCTCACTGTCATCCAGGCTTGATGCCAATCTGAAGCTTATGTGAATGTATCCTGTCTTTATATTCTGGAAATCTTGTGAGAACAGACTTTGCAATGACATTGTCAGTACATCTTGGTTTAAGTTAGGCAGAGTATATCTAAAGAATAGCGTTTTTTATGGTATTATAGTTCTGCTTCTGGTCTCTGGTCTCGCTGCGTCAAGATGGGGGCGGGGGAATCAAAGCAATAAAGTAAATACTTAAAATTCAAAGACTTGTGGCCACAGGTAATGAGAAAAAAAATACATGTAAAACACAATAAAAAAGGTGTGTCATGGTATGAAAAGCTTTCCCCATAGAGCACACTATTCATGTTAAAGCAATTTGGTGTTATTACCCCAGTCATAGATAAAGAATTCATCCTGTTGTCTCTTGTCTTATACTTGGTTGTAAGCTCTTTGGGCAGGGACCATCCTTTTGCTATGTGTTTGTACAGCACCTTGCACGCTGGAGTGCTGGTCGGTGACTGGGAGCTACAGTATTACAATATAATACAAAAATAATAAAAACAATTAATAATTAAGAAATTTGAAGCAAAAAAATCACAAATATCAATTTGATGTTAAAAACACCTGTCTGGGGTTTTGACCTGTGATTTTTTTTACAGAAGAGAAAAACCATGTCCACAATCCTTGGTGACAAGACCAAACTTGTCAACAAGTCAATCATATCATGGAGCCCAATCCTGCATTCTTCACATACCCAGAACAGCCTTCAACGGGAATTCTGTCTGTCAAAGAAATGTAGAATCAGCCCATTGTTAGTATTTTTAACAGTGAGATTCAGGACAGGTCTACACTACTGGGTTAAGTCTGTAGGGATATTAAAGAAGGTTTATATTAGACATGGTTTATATGAAAAATGACTTATTGTTAATTGATGCCTCATAACTAAAGGTTTATGTTAAAAGTAAATTTGTGATTCTAACCTGCAAGCCACCAGCTGTGTCTGTGTGAAGCCTGCTCAAAGAAATACTTTGTATAAAACTTGTTAAACATTAATTAACTCTAAGGGCAGGTCTACACTAAGAATGGGGGTCGAACTAGGGTACGCAAATTCAGCTACGTGAATAGCGTAGCTGAATTCGAACTACCCTAGTTCGAACTACGTACCCGTCCAGACGCCGCGGAACCGAACTCCGCGGCTCCAAGGTCGACTCTGCTAACTCCAGCTGCCGAGGTGGAGTACCAGAGTTCGAACTAGCGCTTCCGGAGTTCGAACTATCGCGTCTAGATCAGACGCGATAGTTCGAACTCCGGAAAGTCGAACTCACCGCGTCGACCCGCGCGGTAAGTGTAGACTAGCCCTAAGTAAGCCAAAACAGTAGCTGTTATAGTGTATAGATAGAGACCCCCACCCTCTGTAAGTTTTCATCTCACTTTATCTTTGCTTGTTAAAAGACAGGGAGTCTCACATAAATTGGTAACACCCCAAAAAGTAAAGAGACAGTGAAATAGATGTGATTAAGATAAAGAATGTATGTGAATGAATGGTTAGGAAGTCACCAGCCTGAAGAATTCAGTGTCGGCTGAAGAAGGTGTCAAGTGGGATCAACCAGATGACCCCCCGGAGGGCAAACTGGAATCCACCCACCACACCTCAAAGGAAGGAAAAACAAAGCATCTGACAACATGGAGCCAGCCACCTGCTGATTGATTTAGCAACAGCAAAATGAAGCAACTCTCATGAACTGACATAGGAATAAATTCCTATAAAACTGGACTCAAAAGACTGAGGACTTTGAGTCTATGGTTCTGCTGCCAGCCTCCAGGAGCATCAGATGCATCTGACACAGACTCGGCTCCATCCTCCTGACCAAGATACCTGGCCAGTAACTTGGCATGAGCAACATCTAGGCTGGTAACTATAACATCTATACAGAACCTGAATGAATGATTGTGTGGATGAATATGTGTGTGTGTGTATAAGGAATAAGTAGTAATAGAAATAAGTAGGAAAACATTGTCTTTTGTTTTGTTATGGTATTTACAATAAATGTGGCATCTTTGCCTTATCCCTCTTAATAAGATCCTGCTGGTTTTTATTATATTGGTATAACAAGTCGACCTAAGTTACGCAACTCCAGCTACATGAATAATGTAGCGGGAGTCGACGTAGCTTAGGTCAACTTACTGCGGTGTCTACACCGCGCTGGGTCAAAAGGAGAAACTCTCCCATCGACTTACCTTATGATTCTTGTTCCGGAGGAGTACAGGAGTTGACGGGAGAGTGATCGGCAGTCGCAAGACACGCTAAATCAACCCCCGATGGTTCAATTGCCATGCGTCGATTCCCCGGTAAGTGGAGACAAGCCCTCAGATGTTTGTAGGACTTGACTGACATGACAAAAGGTATCTGAATACCTTGTCCTCATCCCCCAACTAACCTGGCCCCCATCTGCACAATTTAGAATACATGGGGCAATTCTGGCCTCACTTATGTCCAAGGGACTCTATTGATTTTTAGCCCTGTATTTTCGTTGTCTGGGGGTTGCACAGGTAGAAGGGAGAGTGGAATTTGGCCCCAAGCATAGCACTACATTGCCAACTCTCATAACTTTATCATGAATCTCAAGATATTTGGTGTTTTATTTAAAACCCCAGCTGCAGAGCCCTCACTGAGAAGAAGAAAAGCTTAAAAATGTGAACTCTAAATGCTTCAAAACCTGGAAGCAAACAAAACCCAAAACTTTTAATCTCATGATTTTTAAGCCAATCTTATTTTTGGGACTTGACTCATGATTTTTGAGTGCTTAGGGATGGCAGTATTGGGTACATTTGTGCTCCAGTTTTCTGCACCACCCTTATGGGCCAAAGTCTATCTTCAGCTGCATCACTGCAACTCCAGTGAGTTCACAGGAGTTGCAGGGCTAAATGAGAGAGGAGAATTGGACCCTTAAATAGGAATTCTGGGTGCAGTCCACTTATATATGCTTTCATCTCCTAAAATGAGGTAATTGATTATTTTAATGTGGAAAAGCCTTTTCATTTTCATCTACATCAATATATTAGTCTTTTAAAAGGAGGAAGTCTCCACAAAAGATGAAAAATTACCAATAAATAAATTCTCTTTACTCCCTGAGACATTAAAAGGGAAGGGAAGGAGACACAATGTAGACAACTCATAAATAATAATGTTAAAATCCCTCTGGTTGGGTTATTTTAAGTGGTCTGTGGCCATTACAGCATTTTGTTTTTACTGATGTATTGTGTTAGCCTAATAGTGACAGTACTAGTACAAAGCTAATGTTTCCAAGAGGATTTCATTGATTATTTCATTTTAAAGACAAAGATCTTAAGGTTTCTGTAAAGAAAATGAACATTTAACATAGCAAAATCTATGCAAGATCAATGACATGCCATGTAAGTTTGCTATCTAATGGACAATACAGAACAACGGACCCCATGCTCTGTGGTACCAGCACTCAACTGGTCTCCAAGGACCAACAGGAGGAAGTCATTAGCTAGCCAATACAGGACTTTTATCCAGCAAGTGAGAAATACATTTCAGCGTAGGCTGTCTACTAATGCTGGACAACCCCCTAAAAAGAATTAGTATTGTACAACTTAGCGACAGTTCTCCTGCCTAACAATGCTATGTAGCAATGTTTCTATTCTTTATTATAAAGCCTATGTACTAGACTAAGGTTCACAAATACTGTAATTCCTGAAGAATATACATACACACACACACACAAGGCCTGATTCTGTATTCTTCATGAGTTCCCAAACTGTGGAGATTCGGTGTATACACACACACACCTAACTTCAAATGGAGTTTTGTGTATTCAAGAAATACAGTATCAGGCCCCACTCAAAAACATGACAGATACACAGAGAAAGGAATGAACTGGGCAAAAATCATAGACACTATTGAATCTGTCACAGCTACATTGGGGTGATTGTGAATTATCAGTTTCCCACAGACTAAGGGCCAGACCCTAACCTCAGTTACAGCAGTGTAAATCTGGAGTAATTTGATTGAAGTCCAGATTCTCATCTGAGTGAGATAACAACGTGGCTTTATGCAACCTTCAACATTTCAGTAAAGCTGCAGAAGGAATCTTCTCATCTGCCACTGGTTAGGCATATGAGAAACACACGTGCCCTGCTGGTTAATTATTTACAGAGCACACCTGCTCTACATGACCTTACTCTGTCAGGACCTGACATTATCAGCCATATTCACAACGTAATGAACATATGAACTGACAAAAGAAGGAAATGGAGAAAGATCAAATGCAGCAAGAAAAACAAATGTAATACTGACATTATGCTGTTAACTAACCAAATTGGGCCGCCTTGTTATTTATCTATTTCATTGGGTTTGTTACAAAGTCAGATTAAACCAGCCATTTGTTCAGTAGGTAATCTTGGAGGAAAAACCATGATTTTACTGATGAAACTCCTAGATAGAACTGCTTCTGCCTTTGAGGCACTGCATCACAGGATACATATGATGAACATGATCTATAAAAAGTCACTACTTCCCCACCAGCCAATGAGAATCTAGGATTCTGCAAATCAGAGCATCATTCCAAGAAGCTTTCAGAAAGCTGGGGAATCCTGACTGGTTGGCAAGGTCAGTTTTCCTCATGAAGGAACAGCCCATTATTAGAGGAGTGTTTTCTCCTCGACAAAATGTCTTATTCATGATATGGATACCAGGACCTCGCATCTTTACTTTCATACACACTGCTCAGGAGAGGTCACTCCTATATCATAAGAGGCATTAACTTCAGGTTGCAGGTATGCTCATCGTAGTCCAAAATAATACACACAACAGAAGGCATTGGTTCATAATAACTGCATTTTAGCAAGCAACACTGCTGCTTTCCAGGGCCCTGTCCCACGGGGAGCAGAGCTGCACTCACAGTTCAATTAAGTCAATTTGGGGCCCTAAGCACACCTAACATGGTACCCACATAGGCTCCCCCACAAGCCATGACCTCATCCCTCCTTGAAGTGACAGCAAATTTCAGAGTTAAGATAGGTGGGTCAGTTCAGTCCTCTTGAAGCTATTGTTTCAGGCTGCTGCCAGACTCAAAGAGGCATCACTTATGCCTGGGTCTTGTTTTCAAGTTTTTCTTTGCATCCATGAAGGACAGAAATGTATTGAGAGTAGGGCTGTTGATTAATCGCAGTTAACTCATGCAATTAACTCAAAAAAATTAATCGCGATTTAAAAAATTAATCACAATTAATCGCAGTTTTAATTGTGCTGTTATATAATAGAAATACCAATTGAAATTTATTACATATTTTGGATGTTTGTCTACATTTTCATATATATTGTATTCTATGTTGTAATTGAAATCAAACTGTATATTTTTTCTTACAAATATTTGCACTGTAAAAATAATTAAAAGAAATAATATTTTTCAATTCACCTCATACAAGTACTGTAGGGCAATCTCTTTGTCATGAAAGTGCAACTTACAAATATAGATTTTTTTTTTGTTACATGACTGCACTCAAAAACAAAACTATGTAAAACTTCAGAACCTACAAGTCCACTCAATCCTACTGCTTGTTCAGCCAATCGCTAAGACAAACAAGTTTGTTTAAATTTAAGGGAGATAATGCTACCTGCTTCTTATTTACAATGTCACCAGAAAGTGAGAACAGGCATTTGCATGGCACTTTTGTAGCTGGCATTGCAAGGTATTTACGTGCCAGATATGCCAAACATTCGTATGCCCCTTCATGCTTCGGCCACCATTCCAGAGGATATGCTTCCATGCTGACGACGCTCATTAAAAAAATAAGTGTTAATTAAATTTCTGACTGAACTCTTTGGGGCAGAATTGCATGTCCCCTGCTCTGTTTTACCCGCATTCTGCCATATATTTCCTGTTATAGCAGTCTCGGATGATGACCCAGCACATATTGTTCATTTTAAGAACACTTTCACTGCAGATTTGACAAAATGCAAAGAAGGTACCAATGTGAGATTTCTAAACATAGCTACAGCACTTGACTCAAGGTTTAAAAACCTGAAGTGCCTTCCAAAATCTGAGAGGGACAAGTTGTGGAGTTTGCTTTCAGAAGTCTTAAAAGAGCAACACTCCGATGCGGAAACTACAGAACTTGAACGACCAAAAAAGAAAATCAACCTTCTGCTGGTGGCATCTGACTCAGATAATGAAAATGAACATGCGTTGGTCCACATTGCTTTGGATTGTTATCGAGCAGAACCCGTCATCAGCATGGACGCGTCTTCTGGAATGGTGGTTGAAGCATGAAGGGACATATGAATCTTTAGCGCATCTGGCATGTAAATATCTTGTGACACCAGCTACAACAGTGCCATGCAAAATGCCTGTTCTCACTTTCTGGTGACATTGTAAACAAAAAGCAGGCAGTATTATCTCCTGAAAATGTAAACAAACTTGTTTGTCTGAGCAATTGACTGAACAAGAAGTAGGACTGAGTGGACTTGCAGGCTCTAAAATTTTACATTGTTTTATTTTTGAATGCAGGTTTTTTGTACATAATTCTACATTTGTAAGTTCAATATTTATGATAAAGAGATTGCATTACAGTACTTGTATTAGGTGAATTGAAAAAATACTATTTCTCTTGTTTTTTTACAGTGCAAATACTTGTAATCAAAAATAAATATAAAGTGAGCACTGTACACTTTGTATTTTGTGTTGTAATTGAAATCAATATATTTGAAAATGTAGAAAACAGCCAAAAATATTTAAACAAATGGTATTCTATTATTGTTTAACAGTGCGATTAATCACGTGGTTAATCGCAATTAATTTTTTAATCATGTAATTAATCATGATTAATTTTTTTAATCGCTTGTCTGCCCTAATTGAAAGGATTATTTTAATGAAAACTGAGATTCTGATGTTACATGACTCCAGAAGCAGGAACCAGGAGCTACAATTTTTTAGGATGCAGATTGACCCTGAAAAGATCTGTCAGGTGGCAGTCCAACTTCATTGTCACCATCTGATACTTCTCCTAGCAATCTGCTACAAAGTAAAAGTAGTATTTTTTAGCCAAACCAATTGGGAAGAATGGAAGTGTCTCAGGCAAGTCTCTCTAGAGTGGCCAAGAAAAGAAAACATGTTAAAAAATTCCCTAATCCTGTCAGCCTGGCTCTTCCTCACCCCACAAACTGCCCCCTCTTTGTCATCCTCTCAAAGGTCCACAGATTTAATGACACCTTCCCCATCTTTGTTACAGTTTCTGTATGCCCATCCTCATACCAGAGAAAACACTAGATGACTCTTGCAGTGTTAAAGTGTTTTTAATTTATAAGGGGGGGTCGCACTCAGAGACTTGCTATGTGAAAGGGGTCACCAGTACAAAAGTTTGAGAACCACTGATCTAGACCATTCCTGGCAGGTGTTTGTCTAACCTGCTCTTAAAAATCTCGAATGATGGAGATTCTACAACCTCCCTAGGCAATTTATTCCAATGCTTAACCACCCTGACAGTTAGGAAGTTTTTCCTAATGTCCAACCTAAACCTCTCTTGCTGCAATTTAATCCCATTGCTTCTTGTCCTATCTTCCTTGTAACAACCTTTTATGTACTTGTTATCATGTCCCCTCTCGGTCTTCTCTTTTCCAAACTAAACAAACCCAGTTTTTTCAATCTGCCCTCATGGGTTATGTTTTCTAGACCTTTAATCATTTTTGTTGCTCTTCTCTGGATTTTCTCCATTTTGTCCACATCTTTCCTGAAATGCAGCGCCCAGAACTGGACACAATATTCCAATTGAGGCCTAATCAGCATGGAGTAGAGCGGAAGAATTACTTCTCGTGTCTTGCTTACAACACTCTTGTCATAAATAAACAGATCAGGGTTAAGGTCTCTTTTACCTGGAAAGGGTTAACAAGCTCAGTAACCTGAGAAACACCTGACCAGAGGACCAATCAAGGGACAGGATAATTTCAAATCTCTGTGGAGGGAAGCCTTTGTCTGTGTTCCTTGTTTGCTCTGTGTTCTCTCTTTGGATCTAAGAGAGGCCAGACATGTCTCCAAGTTCTCCTGGAGTAGTTCCTACTATCCAATAGTGAGTATTAATTAGAAAGGCGGATTAGTCTTATAATTTGATTTCTACATTTGCAATTGTGTGTTTTGCTATAGAATTTCTTTAATTCTGTACTGTTATTACTTTTACTGAGAAAGAAAGGAGGGGGGATTCTCTCCAGAGATTGATAAGTTTAGACCCTGTGTATTGTTCCATCTTGGTATTATAGAGACAGTTTACTTTCTTTTTATTCTTTAATAAATCTTTTCTGTTAAGGACTTGGTTGATCTTTCCTTGGGTGAATTCTCAGGGAAAGGGGAGGGGGGAGGAGGAAGGCATCCCTCTGTAGTTGAATCCCAGTATCTCTCCTAGAAGAAAGGAGGGGGGAGGAAGCAGGGGAGAATGGTTTACTTCTCCTAGGTGTAAGAACTCCATGGATTTGGGGCTCTTGGGATCCCCAAGGATTTTGGGGAAGGACTGTGTCCCAATACACGTACATTATTGGGTGGTGGCAGCTTTTACCAGATCTAAACTAGGATTTTAGTTTAGAGGAGTCCATGCAGGTCCCCATTTTGGAACCCAACAGCTCTAAGTGGGGGTGAGACCTATGACAACTCTGCTAATACAGCCCAGAATTATGTCTGCTTTTTTTTGCAACAGTGTTACACTGTTGACTCATATTTAGCTTGTGGTCCACTAAGACCCCCAGATCCCTTTCCTCAGTACTCCTTCCCAAGCAGTCATTTCCCATTTTGTATGTGTACAATTGATTGTTCCTTCCTAAATGGAGTATGGAGTACTTTGCACTTGTCATTACTGAATTTCATCCTATTTACTTTAGACCATTTCTCCAGTTTGTCCAGATCATTTCGAATTTTAATTCTATCCTCCAAAGCACTTGCAACCCCTCCCAGCTTGGTATCGTCCACCAATTTTATAAGTGTACTCTCGATGCCATTATCTAAATAATTGATGAAGATACTGAACAGAACCGGACCGCCTTGTGGGACCCCACTTGTTATGCCCTTCTAGCATGACTGTGAACCACTGATAACTACTCTCTGGGAACGGTTTTGCAGCCAGTTTTGCACCCATCTTATAGTAGCTCCAGCTAGGTTGCATTTCCCTAGTTTGTTTATGAGAAGGTCATGCGAGACAGTATCAAAAGCTGAAGATATACCACATCTACCGCTTCCCCCCATCCACAAAACTTACCCTGTTTTACCCTGTCAAAGAAAGCTACCGGGTTGGTTTGACACGATTTGTTCTTGACAAATCCATGCTGACTGTTACTTATCACCTTATTTTCTTCTAGACGTTTGCAAATTTGCTTGCTTAATTATTTGCTCCATTATCTTTCCAGGTACAGAAGTTAAGCTGACTGGTCTGAAATTCCCCAGGTTGTCCTTATTTCCCATTTTTACAGATGGGCACTATATTTGCCCTTTTCCAGTCTTCTGGAATCTCTCCTGTCTTCCATGACTTTTCAAAGAGAATTGCTAATGGCTCAGATATCTCCTCAGTCAGCTCCTTGATTATTCCATGATGCATTTCATCAGGCCCTGGTAACTTGAAGACATCTAATTTGTCTAAGTAATTTTTAATTTGTTCTTTTCCTATTTTAGCCTCTGATCCTATCTCATTTTCACTGGCATTCACTATATTAGACATCCAATTGCCACCAACCTTCTTTCCTACACAGTTTGCTCTTGTGCCCTTAATAATATCTTTGAAAAACTGTGAACTGTCTTCAGTTGTTTTTCCCCTTAGACTTGCTTCCCATAGGATCTTACCTACCAACTCCAGAAGTTTGCTAAAGTCTGCCTTCTTGAAATCTGTTGTCTTTATTTTGCTGTTCTCCCTCCTATCAGGTTTGCAGATGACACAGAACTACGGGAGTGATAAATAATGAAGAGGACAGGTCACTGAGACAGAGTGGTCTGGATCGCTTGGTAAACTGAGTGCAGGCAAAAATATTCATTTTAGTACAGCTAAATGTAAATGTATACATCTAGGAACAAAGAATATAGGCCACAATTACAGGATGGGGACTCTCTCCTATGAAGCAGTGACTCTGAAAAAGATTTGGAGGTCATGGTAGATGAGCTCCCATGAGCTCCCAGTGCAACACTGTGGCCAAAAGGGCAAATGCGATCCTTGGATGTATAAACTGGAATATTTAGTAGGAGTAAAGAAGTTATTTTACCTCTGTACTTGGCACTGGTGGAATCACTTCTGGAATACTGTGCTCAGTTCTGGTGTCAACAATTCAAGAAGGATGTTGAAAAATTAGAGAAGGTTCAGACAAGAGCCATGAGAACGATTAAAGGATTAGAAAACAGTGATAGCCTCAAGGAGTTCAATCTATTTAGTTTAAGAAAGAGAAGGTTAAGGGGTGACACAAATATTTGATAATGAGCTCTTTAACCCAGCAGAGCATAACTCGATCCAATGGCTGAAAATTGAAGATAGACAAATTCCGATTGTATATAAGGCATACATTTTTAAGAGTAAGTGTAATCAACCCCTGGAACAGTTTGACAAGGGTTGTGGTGGATTCTCCATCACTGCCAACTTTTAAATCAAAACTGGATATTTATCTAAAAGATCTGCTCTCGGAATTATTTTGGAGAAGTTCTATGATCTCTGTTCTACGGGAGATCAGACTAGATGATCACAGTGGTCCCTTCTGGCCTTAGAATCTATGAATCGTACAGTGATCATAATGAAAGGCAAAGTTTGCAAACAACCCATACCATTAATTTGTTTATATAGTTTGTTTGTCAAACAAGAACTAATATTTAACAGCTGGCAGATTGTGACGCTAATGCCAGTGTAACTGGTCACTGGAGGATCTCCTCCGTATAGGGGGATCAACTGATGGCATAGACTCAGCATAGTGTTGCCCATCTCACCAGCTCTACCTGCTCTCTGCAGAAAGGGCATGGCCAGCATGAAGAAAGTATGGCTGGGGCTTCTCTGCATCCCACTGATCCCCTGCTGCCATATCAGCTCGTTGGGGCCACTGGTAGGGAAGATAGTCTAGGTCAGCTTTCAGGATGCTGTTTTATGTCATACCGATGGACTGGTCCCGCACAGAGTGGGCTCATGATTGAGCTGTGCTGTGCACTCATTGGCCCTAGCTGAGGATCTAGGTCCAGAAGGGACTAATACAATAGACAGAACAGAACAGATATGGCAGCAGAGTATTTTGCTAGTCTGCACCTAGACTTGTTAATTTCCAAAAATTAGTATGTGAGGGAAAAGAGGGCTTGAGAGTAAAGATGTAAACAAAGTGTAAAAACAATAACCGTGTAACTGATTAAAATTGTATCGGTTACATGGTTAAACGTTTAACCAGGGAACTAGGAGTGCGGGGGGTGCTGCAGAACCCCCATGTTTTAGGTGGGGCTCCCCTCTACCGGACCCATGCCTGGGGCTGCCTGCTGCTGGCCCCGCACCCACCATCCCAGCGCGCCCAGCATTCCAGCTGCCAGCCCCAAGGCCAGGGTCCCAGCTGCTAGCCCTGCGCCACAGGTCCCGGCTGCCAGCCCGCCCCCAGGGCTCTGAGCGGGGCAGCAGCAGAGCCCTGGGCACACAGTGGCCGCCAGGACCCTGGGTGTACTGGAATGCCGGGCGCGGGCAGCAGCAGAGCTTTGAAGACACCAAAGTTACGGATTATGCAATTAAAAAAAACAGACCACAAAAACGCATGTCTAGTTTTCTAAAGATGGCACCAAAAAGAAATCAAAACCAAATGGGCTCCAATACCTTTGTCCCCTGATTCTTAGCTGTGGCTGGGCTGAGCTGAGCTTAAAGATGAGATCAACTAAGTGTGATTAATTTAAGCAAGAGTATTGTCAAGCTTAAGATGAACAACAGTATTGCCAGTGTTAGACCTAAAACTTCCAGAAGCTTTATAAAATGAGCTTCGCAAAATTATCTTTAAAAAAGCAAGCTTTGCAAAATTAAGCTGCAACTTGTGGTCAAAAGATGCCTACGACCAGACAACATTTTATGTTGACTCCTATATGGTCATGCCCCCGGTTACGGCTTATTGAAACCACCTTTGGAACTTGTAGTTAAAAGATGCTACAGCCAAAAAACAAATTCCTATGTGGGTTTGATGAGCTAGGCCTTTAGGCATAGGTCATCAAGATAACCTCACCCACAATCAAGGCAATAGCCAATTTAGAGGTAAGTTGCCTAGAAAATTAAGGAAAACCACAGTCGAGACAGTGGGCTATATAGAAGTAAGCTATTTCCTTGAGCATAACTTATAAACTAAAACAATAATTGGCTACAAGAAAATAAGTAAGCATGAATTATACAGCCAAAGCGACAACACTAAATTTGGCCTAACCTGATTGGTTGACCTGCTTCAAAACACGGCGGGCAGATGAAATTAAATGTATAGAACCTCAGGTGTGTGTGTGTCTTGGTCTAAGAAGTTATTCTCTTTGATTGGTTTGACCGCACCTCCTGAACCGAGGAAACCTGAACTGTCCCGACTATCTGCACCTGGCCAATGCAAAGAGCGGTCAACTAGAAGGTAATATATTCTCGGTAGGGTAAGGTTTTAAAGTAAAAAAGTCTGGCTGCATGCAAAATAAGGTAACGGAGTAAAGAAGTCTGGGTTGCTCAAGCTGTTTTGATCTCAAGTTGTACTGACACTATAGTATTAAAAAATGGTAGTGTCGGGATAATTTGATCTCAGATTATATTAATGCTGCAGTATTAAAAATAGTAGTAAAAGGTTATTTATACTTGTGCTTGTCTTATGTGTTGCATTTATAGCCGTAAGTCATTAAAAGCCTTTCTTGAGGAATAATCAGTAGTTTTCATTTCTTTATACGGACACCACTTAGCTTCATTACATCTGTGTTGGGTGGTGGGAAGTAGTGATCACCCAGAGCCCTATTTGGGCCCTGATGTGTGTCTCCTTCTTCCTGTATCTCCACACTAACATCTAGTGAAATGGAGGTGTGCACCATTCTTGGAGGCTCCGCTCCCATTTGGAGCGAGCCAGAAATCTTAGGGGTGCTCTAATTTATGCTCCGGGGCAAGAAGTTGCTTTGGTGGCTGAGAATAGCTGAAGCACAGAGGCATTCCATCCATACTCCTACACTAGTGTTCAGCCAGATCTATACTACTCTTGGCGGTACAATCCCTTTATGCCAATGAGCCGTCGTAAAGAGGCCATAGCAGAGGCCGGAACTGAGGCTCTTGTCTCCTCCCCTTCCCTCTACATAATGGCAGCCTTAAATGTATGCAGTTGCTTAGGGCCCTGGTCTGCTGCTGAAGACAGCTAACAGGAGGCTCTAGAAACAAGCCACAGAGAGACTGTCTGCTTTCTGAGTGCCCAGGCACTTCTCCTTGCTGTCCAGATTCTCTGTTTCCTTCTCAATCACCTTCAATCCAGTGCAATAGACTAGCACAGGTCTTCCCTACAAATGTCCCTCCCCAGTTCTCCTGTGCTCCTGATTAGCCTTTATATGCCCCAGCAGCCTTTGTGATGCTTATCAACCATGGCATGCATATTACTACTCCTGGGGGGATTCTGCACCACTGTGCAATGCAGAATTTTGCAGAAATTAACCCTGTGCACACCGAATTTCCTTTCCCCCACATAAATGGGCTGCAGTGCTGCTAGACGCCACTAGGGGCTGCTGGACCCGACAGAGCCCAGCTTGCACATAGAAGACACTGCTGGGGGAAGGAGGAGGGAGAAAGAGGGTTCCTGGCAGCTGCAGTTCCCAGCATGCCCTGAGGGAAGGAGAAGGCGGCGTGCAGGAAACTGTGCAAGCCTGGGGCCGAGCATCAGGATGTTTCTCCCTCTGGATCCCTGGGCTTGGGGGGGAGGGCGGGTGTCTGGGCTGGGGGCAGGGCCGGCTCCAGACCCCAGCACGGCAAGCATGCGCGTGGGGCGGCCCTTTCCCGGGGGGGCGGCAGGCTGGGCCGGCGGACCTGCCGCAGTCATGCCTGCGGGAGGTCCACCGGAGCCCCAGGAGGACCAGACCTGCCGCAGGCATGACTGCGGAGGGGGCGCTCGTCCCGCGGCTCCAGTGGACCTCCCGCAGGCATGACTGCGGCAGCTCAAGCGGAGCCGCCGGACCTGCGAACCGTCCGCAGCTGCGGGAGGTCCAGCCGAGCCGCGCGACCAGCGGAGCCTCCGCAGTCATGCCCGCAGGAGGTCCGCTGCTCCCGCGGCTCCGGGGCGCCTCCCGCGCATGACTGCTTGGGGCAGCCAAAAAGGTAGAGCCGCCCCTGGCTGGGAGGCCCCGTGACTGGGCTCTGGTGGGGGAGGGCAGGCCGGTGTCTGGGCAAGAGGGGCCCTGTGGTTGGGTTCTGGAGGGGGGGAAGGCGGTTTGAGTGTATTGGCTGGGGGAAGGGGGCAGAGAAGCAGGAACTGGGTTGTCATAGGGGTTTCTTTAACTCTCTACTCCTGGGGGGGGCGGTTGTGTGTGTTCATATTGTTATGGACATACTTGCTGACAGGTATTTTGAAATAAATTACCAAAATACCGTATTGTCCCGAGTATAGGCCGCACTTTTCCCCCCTAATTTAAGTCTTTAAACTAGGGGTGCGGCCTATAAGCGGGATCTTGTCAAAAAAAACCCAATAAAAATACTTTAAATCCCAGCCACGGCGGGGAATCAGAGCGCTCTGGGCTGCCCGCCGCGGCGGGAAGCCCAGAGCCCTCTGATTCCCCGCCGCGGCTGGGATTTAAAGAGCTCTGGGCTCCCCGCCGCAGCGGGCAGCCTAGAGCCCTCTGAGTCCCGGCCGCGGCTGGGATTTAAAGGGCTCTGGGCTCCCCGCCGCGGCGGGCAGCCCGGAGCCCTCTGACTCCCCGCCGCGGCTGGGTTATAACGAGCTCTGGGCGCCCCGCCGCGGCGGGCAGCCCCGAGCGCTCTGATTCCCCGCCGCGGCTGGGATTTAAAGAGCTCTGGGCTCCCCGCCGCAGCGGGCAGCCTAGAGCCCTCTGAGTCCCGGCCGCGGCTGGGATTGAAAGGGCTCTGGGCTCCCCGCCGCGGCGGGCAGCCCAGAGCGCTCTGATTCCCCACCGTGGCTGGGATTGAAAGCGCTCTGATTCCCCGCCGCGGCTGGGATTTAAAGGGCTCTGGGCTCCCCGCCCCGGCGGGGAGCCCGGAGCCCTCTGATTCCCCGCCGCGGCTGGGATTTAAAGAGCTCTGGGCTCCCCGCCGCAGCGGGCAGCCTAGAGCCCTCTGAGTCCCGGCCGCGGCTGGGATTTAAAGGGCTCTGGGCTCCCCGCCGCGGCGGGCAGCCCAGAGCGCTCTGATTCCCCGCCGCGGCTGGGATTTAAAGGGCTCTGGGCTCCCCGCCGCGGCGGGCAGCCCAGAGCGCTCTGATTCCCCGCCGCGGCTGGGATTGAAAGGGCTCTGGGCTCCCCGCCGCGGCAGACAGCCCAGAACCCTCTGAGTCCCGGCCGCGGCTGAGATTTTCTTTAAGTTAAAAAAAGTTAAAAATTTAATTTTTTTAAAATAGCACCAAACTTTAAGGGTGCGGCTTATAATCAGGAGCGGCCTATACTCGGAACAATACGGTACACCTCTACCTCGATATAACGCTGTCCTTGGGAGCCAAAAAATCTTACCGCATTATAGGTGAAACCGTGTTATATTGAACTTGCTTTGATCCACCAGAGTGCGCAGCCCCGCCCCCCACCCCGGAGCACTGCTTTACCGCATTATATCCAAATCTGTGTTATATCGGGTGGTGTTATATCGAGGTAGTAGTGTAATTGAAACTGGCGTAATTATGTAGTGTTATTTTGACAAATAAATTTTGCATACTTTTAAAATATTGTGCACAGAATTTTTAATTTTTGGCACAGAATGCCCACAGGAGTAAACAGGGCCGGCTTTAGGGCGATTCCCCTGATTCCCAGGAATCGGGCCCCGCGCCTAAGAGGGCCCCGCAGCATCCAGAGGAGGGGCCCCGCACCCTCCGCCAAAGTGCCGCCAGAAACAGCGGCAACCAATTGATCTGCTGCCAAATTGCCGCCCCTATCTTTGGCGGCAGCTCAATTGCTGCCGTTTGTCTTTGGCGGCATTTCGGTTGCAGCTCTTTCTCAAACTTTTGTACTGATGACCCCATGAAGCTTCCAGGCTGTGAGATGGAGAGACTGGAGGTCAGGGTGATGAAGATGATGGTGGTCCTGAATAATCAGGTCAGGGAGGAGTGGCAATATGATCGGGACGTCCACTGACAGCTCCAGGAGCGTGGTGTATCAATGTTGGCAAGACCACGCTGATGCCACCAGAATTAACTCCGCCTTGTCTCTGCAGACCTTGAGTAGGACCTTGTGCATGAGAGGGATTGGGGGAAAGGCATACAACAGGTGTCCTCAGGATAGCAGGAATGTGTCTGTGATCTCACCTGGGCTGTGTTTCTAGAAGGAGCAAAACATTGGGCACTTTCTTTTGCTCAAGGTGGCGAATAGGTCAACCTGGGGATACCCCCACTTTTGGATGATGGAGTGTACGATATATGGGTGGATGGACCCCACTTGTGATTGCAGAAGGATCTGCTGAGGTGGTCCAACAGTTTGTTCTGAACTCCTAGGAGATAGGATGCCTCCAGGTGAAAGGAGTGGGCTATGCAGAACTCCCACAGTCAGAGGGCTTCCCGGCATAGGGGAGAGGAATGGGCTGCACCCTGCTTGCTGATGTAAAACATGGGAGTGGTGTTGTCCATCATAACTGCCACGCACTGTCCTTGTAGTCGGGCCTGAAAGGTTTGACATGCTAGCTGCACCGCCCTCAGCTCAAAGAATTGTTTTGGTCTGAAAGCAATTTTTATTCCATTAATTGAAAGCAAACAGGCAATTTTCTTACACCTTCATAGTGCATCGTCTGCACCAATCACAGTCACCTCCTAGCATTACAAACACTGCACTCCTGAGCATAGCAACAAATATTAGTGGTGTTTAGCTTCAAATTCCTGCCTCAAGGCATCCCTGATCCTTACAGCCCTGTGCTACGCCCTTCTAATAGCTCTAATAAATTTAAATTCAGCCTCCAGGCACTGAGCCTCAGCAGTCCAGTCCTGAGTGATGCTTTCATCCTTCCCTTCACAAATATTATGGACTGTACAGCACGCAGCTATAAGCATAGGAATATTGTCATCGACCCCCAGGTCCAGCCTCACGTACAGGCATAGCCAGCGGGCCTTTAAATGGCCAAAAGCACACTCAGTCATTCTGCACTTACTCAGCCTGTTGTTGAACCGCTCCTTGCTGCTGTCAAGGTGCCCCGTGTACGGCTTCATAAACCATGGTATTAAGGGGCAGGTGGGGTCTCCCAGGATCACAATGGGCGTTTCGACTTCCCCTATGGTGATCTTATGTCCGGAAAGAAAGTCCCTGCTTGCAGCTTCCTGAACAGGCCAGTGTTCCAAAAGATATGTGCATCATGCACCTTTCCAGACCAGCCCAAATTAACGTCCGTGAAAAAATGTTGTGATTCACAAGCGCTTGGAGAACCATAAAGAAATACTCCTTGCAATTAATGTACTCAGTGGCTAGGTGGTCTGGTGCCAGAATTGGAATATGCATTCCATCTATCACCCCTTCGCAGTTAGGGAAGGCCATTTGTGCAAAGCCATCCACAATTGTCATGCACTTTGCCCAGAGTTACAGTCTTTTGGAGCAGGATGTGACTAATGGCCTTATACACTTTCGTCAACACAAGTCCAACAGTCGTATTTCCCACTACGAACTGGTTAGCGACCGATCGGTAGCAGTCTGGAGTAGCCAGCTTCCACAGTGCAATCACTACGCTCTTCTCCAATGACAGGGCAGCACTCATTCTCGTGTCCTTGCACCGCAGGGCTGGGGCAAGCTCATCACACAGTCCCATGAACGTGGCTTTCCTCATCCGAAAGTTCTGAAGCCACTGCTCGTCATCCCAGACATGCATGATGATGTGATCTCACCATTCAGTGCTTGTTTCCCAAGCCCTAAAACAGCATTCCACTGTCGTCAGCACCACCGCAAATGCCACAAGCAATCTCTTGTTGTAGCTACTAAACATGGCAAGATCAATGACGCATTCCTCTTGACTTTGTAGTTTAAGGAATAACTCCACTGCCACTAGTGACGTGTTAGTCAGAGCGAGCAGCATATTGGTCAACAGTGCAGGATCCATTCCTGCAGACCGAAGAGGCAGAGCGCACAGTACACAAACTGTTGAAGGATGGCACCAAATGAGGACAGAAGCACAGGGATTGCTGGGATGCAAAACAATGCATCACGGGACATTGGGACAGGACCCCAGATACCCCGCGACCCCTCAACTTTCCCACAACTCTTAGTGGCAGAAGAGGAAGAGATGATCTGTGGGATAGCTGCCCAGAGTGCACCACTCCAAATACCACTGCAAGTGCTGCTGGCAGCTGACAGTGTGAACACAAAACTGCGGTTTCCCTTCAGCGCTCTCTGAGCGGTGCTGTAACTGCCGGTGCTGTAACCCTACCAATGTAGACATACCCTTGGTAACCAAAATGGTACTACAGAAGCTCTTTTGTTACTGGCTTGGTGAACCTAATTATAGACTAAACCACCAGTTTGGGAGATTGCCTGGCCTATTTCTGGTAGTCTGCCCTGAGTGTGGCATTCTCAGTGTGGCCCAGCCAGGCATCTGGTCATACAGGGGTTTTTATTCCCTTCCCCACTTTTGGCTTCAAGTTACAAACTCAGCTGATGGGAGGAATTCATTTAAACAATGAAGTGTTTTGTCCCTTTTAATGTTTCACTCTAGTAAACAACAAAGTCTTCACTTGAAGAGGGGAAGAGTGAACAACAAAGTCTTTGGTCCCTTTTAATGTTCCATTTTAGTCCATCTGGCATTGATGGGCCTTCCTTGTCAGGCAGAACACAGTACCTTCTGTTGGGGGCACTTCACACTAGTTAATGTTTCTCTCCTGTTCGGTGATTTACACAGGTACAAAGGCTTACAGTGCAAATGCTCAAATATTACCTTAAAATGTGGGATACAGATGTTATAAGTGAGATTAGTGCATGCAGCAACTCACAATGTAAACACTAAACACATTCTTATAATTTTAATACCCATTTTAACAATACTAACACAAAGGTGAGCCAGACTGGTTCCAGTAATATATTTTTCAGTGTGCAGTGGAGACATGGAGATTCTGGCATGAGCTAGCTCCTGGTCTGCCAGCATCACAGCGGGGCATGATAGTTCTTGCCTTTCTTATGTCTGCCTCCAGAGAGAGGATCCTGTGCAAGACATGGCTGGTGCTGTGAATGGATCGGCAAATTACCTGTGAGCAACCTAAGGTGGAGAGTTCTGATAGCCCCAAACCTCCTATCTTACTGGAGGCACATTTCTGCATGGTTGAAATTTCCCAAGGAGTTGATTCTTGTGAACTTCAGCACCATGTCAGAAAATGTCTCCATCCACTCCTATCAGAAGACTTTGGTGTCTGGGAGCTTGGCTATAGCTTAGCAACATGCCCAGGTTACTCTTGTCTCTGCACTCAAAGATTAATAAGAACACTCTCCAAGGATTTTAACTCAGTGGTACTTTTCCTGAATTTGAGCCTGAATTTACTACCCTACTTCCAGGTCAGATCTCACTGAGTCTGCGATGAATACAGTACCTTGGTCAGACAAGATGACCAAGGTACTGGTCGTAACACCAGTGATAACACCAGTAGGCCTAGTGTTATGCGTCAGCCTAGTATATTCAATTCAGACCAGGTGAGGAGACTTATCAGAGATGGATTGTGGACCATGGAGGGTTTATTGACCCAAGATCTCAAAGAGACTCCTCCCTCCTTATGCCACATAGGTGGTTGTCTTAGTTATTTTTAAAACACACTCCTGGGGTGATAGCCCTTCATCTGGCAACCTCATCTGTTGCAATCACATGCTGTAAGTGTGTAGAAACAGTGCAACATCTCCTTTACCAAAGCAGTGGTTTAATTAGCGGGGCCAAGCCACACAATTCAGATCTGTGTCTCAACTTCCTCAAAGTTCATAGGTTTTTAGATCCAGGGATTTGCTTTGATTCAGTATAGAGATGGGGTCAAGTATTCATGTGGGGGGATGTATTTAATTCAGTGACAGTGTATTTAATTCTCAGTGATTAAGATCCAGATTTTCCCAAAGTTTGGGTGATGCAGAACTACCTATATTTCTAGTACATGTGATTGGGTTTCCTCTCAAACCTGACTCCATGGAGTAATCCCTACTGCAAATAAATACACCTCAGTGGGTATCGTTCACACACTGATATCCCTCAGGGTGTAATTTTGGTAATAGCATTAAGTGGAATGATGAAACGCTGACTATTATTCACTAACTCAGAGATGACACTTATTTTGGCTTCAGTGTTTTGTGAGGCCATCAATAGGTTGAGGAGAGACTTTCATTCAAAGCTTCTGTATTCAAATGCATGTAACTTTGTGGGTGCAACGTTTTAGGCTGACATATTTCATGATGATTCTCTATAGAAAGGTGAAATTTTCCTGTTTTATCTTTTCCTCATCTTGGAGCTGCTGTCTAACTACCAAATTACTCACTGGCATTTGAATACTCTTTTCTTTAAAACAACTATTTACCCCCTCCCCCCATGAAATTATCATAGCAGAGAACAAAACTGTAGATATCAACATTTTGAGACTATGACCTAAAACATCCCTTAATTTGTTATTTCAATGCTCTTTCTGGTCTTGAAAGCTTGTGGGCCAGATCCTCAGCAAGTGTAAATTGGCAAAGCTCCACTAAGTAAATGGAGCTACGCTGATTTAAACCAGCTAGGGATTTGGTCCTGTAGGTCTAGTGTGAGCATTAATGTAATGTTTATCTTCTTTGTAAGAGTGTTGTGTGCCTGCTGTTTTGTTTTAAAATTCTATCATCTTAAATATCAAGCAAATGACTTCATCCACCATCACTGAAAATTAAATACATCCCCCCCACTGTCTCAGTCTGAGTTTAATCATATTATCACTCCCCCTCCATAATAGCAACATTGGTCTAGTGGACCTTCTCCCAGTCTTAGCTTGTTCTGGTACAACAAGGGCTCTTTAATACAGTGTTATCTGCCACTGCACAGGCTACAGAGGATTAGATGAAAGGCCATTTTTCTACTTCAGTACTGCCCTAGGAGTCGGTCCATCAATGCAAGCAAGCACAGAACAATGGGAAATTATTTCTTGAAATTACAGTGTCCCTCACCTATCTACCCCATCTGCTCTGGCCACATTATATCGTATGTGCTCATTCAATTGTGGGGTCTACTGCTGTTACATTTCATAGAAATAACTGTCTGATTCTGTTTTCAATCTTCTTTTCTTGAATACCAGAGACAGGTCTGGACTGCAAAGTTTAACTTTCCCAATTTTGATGGATGGTCAGGCGGCGGGGGGGGGGGGGGGTGTTGGGCTAATCTCCACTGGATACAGCCACACTCCCACACAAAATGTGTATTGCTCCACTCTAAAGGACAGCAATATGCAGCCCTTTGTAAAAGGAATAATTTGAGGAGTGCACCTGTGCCAAATGAGATCCTTTCATTCAAAGCAAACAGGAATATTGTCATTGGTACCTTTGTTTGCAGGTTTTATTTCTGTCTCGATGGCTACAGACATGTCTATTTTCTTTATTTATAAGCACACCTAGATGAATCAACCAACATTTAAAACCTCTATTAAGGATATTACCCGGCAGTCATTTTAAGCAACCATTTTAAAGATTTTAGTACAACTCTATTCAATCTTTAAATAAAAGCTAGGTATTAGGCAACCAGTTCTTCATGGTCTCTTGGGTAATTGTTTATGACAGGTTTCCCCCTAGTAATGATTCTACACCCTTGAAAGCCCAGCTAGTTGTCTTTATTATTATTATTATTCTCAGTCCACTATGATAGTTTCCTACTGTCACAGTCGCTGGGTGGGCTGCCCCACTGAGACCCTTTTCCAGTCCCCCCAAATGCACACACTTCAAGTGACTGGCCTGTGTCTCCACTTCCCTTTGGGGTGGAATCAAGCAATCCAACCACTCCCCTTAGCAAGGTTTGGCACCTGCAAGAGTTTCCCTCCAGGAGCCAGTGGACAGTAACAATTTCCAGTGATACAGAAGCAGCTTCTCCAAAACAAAGTAGGATTTATTTTGCCAAAAGGTGCACAACTCTATGAAAAATTGATTAAAAGAGCAAAGAGTTCTAAACACATTCTGTTGTACCCACACTTGAGCCCCAGGGGGTACATCTACACACTGCAAAAAACCCAAAACCAAATCTGCGGCAGAGCCCAGATCAGCTGACTCAGACTCATCGGGCTCAGGCTACAGAGCTAAAAAAAGCAGTGTAGATGTTTCTGCTAGGGCTCTGATACCCAGCAATGGGGAAGGGTCTCAAAGGCAGAGCTCCAGCCCTTGCGGAAACAGTTACACTGCTATTTGTAGCCCAGTAGCGCGAGCCCCACAAGTCTGAGCAGTTGATCTGGGCCCTAAAATAAAAAAAATAAATAAATAATTGGAGATATACCAATCTCCTAGAGCTGGAAGGGACCTTGAAAGGTCATTGAGTCCAGCCCCCTACCTTCACTAGCAGGACCAATTTTTGCCCCAGATCCCTAAGTGGCCCCCTTAAGGATTGAACTCATAACCTTGGCTTTAGCAGGCCAATGCTCAAACCACTGAGCTATCCCTTCCCCCAAGGCCCTGAGACTTACTGCTGCATGGTTTGTTTGTTTTTGCAGTGTAGACATACCACAGATGACATGATTCAGCCTTGGAGCCTCTCCATTCTCTCTGAGCACCAAGCTACAGCTTGCTTGCTGCAGACCCTCAGACTGCCTGTATGTCAGGTCCACAGCATGCTGACCACTTCCCCCCACCCTCTCTGTTTGATCTTGCAGTTCTCATCCTAGGCAACAGTCATCCTCCAGAATGGGGCTGAATAGTCTCTCTTCATAGCTATATATCTATCATGCCTGAGGGAATGCTCCTTACCTAGGCCATTGTTTTACCTTTCCTGCCTGATTTATTTTGATAACCCCGTTTGATCCAATGATGCATTCAGGCAGGGTAGTATCACAGAGATATGCTATGGGGTACCTGATATTAATAAAAAAACAAAACAAATATTTCCCAGTTCTCTCACCTTATCTCCTCACATACACACAAGTCTCCATATATAATTCTTAACTTCAATTTTCCATCTACTACAATCCCAGAGAATTTCAGTTACTCCTTTCCGCCCCTTTCCCATATAAGTCTTCCACTCCCTTCTCACAAAGACTGTGCGATAAAGATATTAATTCCAAATATCACTCCAGTTGTGCACAGTTTCTAGATATTTCTTTATAAAACAGGAAGTTAAAACCCCTAGCCCCCGGTCCAAGTACCACCTTTCCCAACCATCCCTTAGCAACTCTACTGCTAACTTGGAAAGAAAAGCACAGGAGTTACCATGTACCTCATAGTTTTTTCCCTTACACTTAACTTGTTGCTTCCACCCTATAAATATGTAACTGCCTTTCTTCTCTGCCAAAATGCTTGTATACACTCCTTGATGTGCTACACAATGAAGGGATGCACACACTCATAAGATGGGATCTGTCACTTTTATAGCATCCTCCTTTTAATAAGAAATAGAATTATACAACCTCATGTACGTGTTTCCCATAGCCCCAAACCATTCCCCTTTGCTCCATATTGACAGAATATTTTCCTGGACCTTATTGTGCTCTTTCTAGGAAGTGTCCAGTCATAGGTAAATGGATGCTCTTTTGGTTAAGGTACTGCACAGGTAGTCAGGATGCCTGGCATTTATTCCTGACTCTGCCACCAACTCCCTGGGTGACCTTCAACAAGTCACTTCACTTTTTTCTGCCTCACTTTCTCCCTTTCTAAAATGGGCTAATGATGGATGCCTGATGGGTTGTTGTGAGCTATGACAACTTACATCAGCAGAGGATTTGCCCCCATTTTTCTAGACACATCTTCTGCCAAACAGTTGAAACATGACATGTTCAGCTCCACGGATACCTGTGTTCTCTGGGCTGTTCTCTTAAACAGGTCACTCATCTTTTATTTATTTTCTTTTTACTCTCATTGTTCCTAATGTTGTTGTATTTTGCTCTCATACTTCCCCGCCCCCAACGCCACTCCAATAATTTCTTTGTATCTCTCTCTAATCCTTCCGAGATGCCTATAATTATCTCTCATATTTCAGAGCTTGGTCCTTGATCCCTTAATTGGCTTTTTACTCTTTGATCCCTTTGTAGCTTCCTCTGTGTCAATCCATTTTCCATTTCACAAGTAGACAATAAACAAACTCTTTCAATCTACAGCTTCACCTATTTTATTCCTTTTTTACTTTTTGCCCATTAGACCTTTCCAGATTGTCTACCCCAGCCCCTGCCTCTCCTTTGACTTTATTCCTGATTATGTACTTCCCATGTTCTGTTCTCTCCTGCTAATCCAATTCTATTTTTGGCTCATGGCTGAAGCATCACCAAGCTTCTTAATGCAGTCTCCTCGGAGTTAATTTATTAACAAATACAAGGATGAAAAGAAAGGTCACTTCTGCTCACCTCACCACTCCAGAATATCCACAATGGGCCTGAGTCACCTCTCACTTAACACTGATACAAATAGGGTGTAGCAACACAGAAGTCAATGGAGTTACAGTAGTGTCATAGAGAGAAAAATTAGGCTTAAGAGCTTTCCATAGCCACAGCACTGAACAGGCAATAACTAACTAATCCTCACAGCACCCTTGTGAAGCCTGTAACTATGTATTATTATTCCCATATTACAGAGGGGAAACTGAGGCAGAGAAGTGCAGTGACCTGCCTAGAGCCAAACTGCAAACCAGTACCAAAGCCGTGATAACAATTAAACAGCTCATTTTTTGCAGCCCATACTGCCTATAAAAAAAGGTCATAGAAATTAGCCTGTCGCCATCTTCTTTGCTTTCTGTGATTCAATAGTTATTGCGACCTGTGGCTGAGAGCATTAACCTTTTATCACTGTGAGCCCTGGTACATGCACCAATTCTGGTCACAATTGAAACTAAATTAACTGCTCTCATTCTGGTCTCCATTTGGCACAGGCCCTGGCAGAAATTGCATCAAGGAAGGTTGTGATGGTTCAAAATGAAAGCAACACCCTTTCTACTGGGCACCACAGAGGCCAGCGTTGTCCCAAAGGTTGGCAATACTGGCTGGGTATGGGTGAAGTTGGGGCAGCTTGGAGGTTTGTTAATTTAGGGCATCCCCTGAGCAGCCTCCACCAAGAAGGTTCCTCCTATCACAACTTAAAGCTGCTCCTCCTCAAGGAAATCAATGGGAGCGTGGGCTCCAGAACACCCCCTCCCCCGGGTTGAATTTGCCCCGGAGATGTAACTTGCACCTCTTGGTGCCATGTAGGGCAAAATTGCACCCGTGAGCTACACAGCACAAGAGTGTAAGTATGTGAAAGTTCTTCTGGACCTTTCAGAAGAGTGAAGTAGAGATCTGGCAAAGTGCTGAAGGGAATGGGAGTGGGGGGTATTCGGCACCTCTCAAGAGAGGCTCAGAGGAGCAGGCCATGTATGTCTCCAGGTTCAACAGTAGAGTAGCCATTCATTGGGTATATACTGTATCCAAGAGGATAATTAATGTACTTCTGTGTGAGATGTGAGAATATTAAATGGGTTGTAGGAATTTAAAGACACTGGACCACATTCTATTCTCAAAACCAGTGGTGTAAATCAAAGTAAACCCACTGGCGTCAGTGGAGAAACTCAGGATTTACACCAGTGAAAGTGGGATTGCAATCTGGCCCACATTCTTCAGTTAGAACAATCAGTCAGAAATCAGCCATAATGCATAAGGTGTGACAGAAGAATTTATCCCATCCACATGTCTGAGAAAATCTGGAAGGGGACAACATGAGATTATAGTGCAGTGCTGCTTTCTGACCTCAGAGCTGCTCTAACCCACGTTGGTGTGGACAGCCCCTAGGAGCTGTTCTGTGGGCCAGGGATTACCAGAGCAAAGTACACTCTGGCCACACTCCCTCCAACCCCTGGCATGCCCCCTCCTGGCCCCCCCGGCCCCCTACACCAGTGCCATGTAAGAAGGAAGTATAGAGCTGGTTATTCCAACTCTTCACCTATCAGGGTTCCCCTACAAGAGGAAATCCACTGCTTTCTGTCCCCTTTGCACTACAGAAATCAGGGCACTAAGAGGCCAGAGAGGGAGGGAGTGACTAACTGCTAGGGCAGCAGTACAAGGAGTGTGCAGTTGTTTCTTGGGGACAAGTTAACCCATGTGCTGTCTTCTAAAGTTGCATTGTATTTGCCAAATCTTCCTCATGTAAGATTTATCGTTGCTGCTGTTGTAATTCTATTCCATTTTTATTGTAATTATTTTTGCTATCCTTTCAGAAAACACTTTAAGTAAACAGCCAGGCCAAATGTCACATAAACCCTGCCCAGTGCTCAAGACAGCAGAATCGTATTCTCCTAGGAGCTTACACTTGTTCTTTTTTTGATAGTGGAAGTTGTTTAGCACTGTTGAGATCATGATCTAAAACAGTGGTCCCCAACCTTTTTGTGGCCAGTAGCACATTCATGTTTTCAGAAGAGTGTGGCGGGCGCCAACAATTTTTCAAGGCTTATTTTGTATTTGTACATTAAATAATACAAAAAACATCATATTTAATATTCTTCCCACTCTGGGTTGAAATAATACGTGCGTTGTCTCTTATTTGAACCACTCATTTTGGAGCAAAATGTTAAAAAAATAAATAAATTGCAAAGCACAAGAAAACAGCAGTATCAGTACAGGAAGAATACTCACATACAGGGCTGGCTCCAGGCACCAGTGGAGCAAACAGGTGCCTGTGTCAGCACATGCTACGGGGCAGCATTCGGTCCATTCTGCAGAGGCGGAGCATGTTTTTTTTGGGGGGTGGGGGAGTTGGCGGCAGTTCTGGGCAGTGCAGGGAGAAGCCTAAGAGAAGCTGCACAGCCTGCAACCCCGGAGTACTCTGTCCCCAGCAGGCAGGGGGCCCTGGCATCTCTCCCCTGCTGGGCACTAGGCGGGCCCCGCGCCTGCTGGGGACAGAGAACACCGGCGCCTGCAGCCCTGGAGTTCTCTGTGCCCGGCAGGCGCGGGGCCGCGGCTTCTCTTCTTGAAGCCGGAGAGAAGCTGCAGCCCCGCACCTGCCGGGGACAGAGAGCACCGGCGCCCGCAGCCCTGGAGTTCTCTGTCCTTGGCAGGCAGGGAGCCGCGGCTTCTCTCTGGCTAAGCCGCGGCCCCACGCCTGCCGGAGACAGAGAGCACTGCCGCCTGCAACCCTAGAGTTCTCTATCTCCGGCAACCGCAGGGCCGTGGCTTCTTTCCCCTGCTGAGCACTAGGTGGGTGCACATAAATGCCCCAGCGGGTGCCACATTGGGGACCACTGATCTAAAATATAAGTCTAAGGGTACGTTTACACTTACCGGGACGGTCGACGCGGCGAGTTCGACTGCTCGGAGTTCGAACTATCGCGTCTGATCTAGACACGATAGTTCAAACCCCGGAAGCGCTAGTTCGAACTCCGGTACTCCACCGCGGCAGGAGGAGTTGCCGGAGTCGACCCTGGAGCCGCGGAGTTCGCTTCCGCGGCGTCTGGACGGTAAGTAAGTCGAACTAGGGTAGTTCGAATTCAGCTACGTTATTCACGTAGCTGAATTCGCGTACCCTAGTTCGACCCCCGAGCTTAGTGTAGACCAGGGCTAAAATGTTCATTGCTTTATCCTGCAATGGGCCCAAATCCTGGGTCCCTACTCAAACTCCCACCAAAGCCAGTTTTACCTGAGTAAATTTGATTAAGATCCCATGCTGAGTGACCATTGTGGAGGCTGAGAAAATGGACACGTTAATATTTTTGGAATATAAGATGTTTTAGCTTTTCCATTTCCCCCTTTCTTTATAAAACTGACTGGCACTAAACTGAATGGACTTCATGAGATATACATGTAACCTTTGGAGAGACTTTGGACTTCATGAGATATACATGTAACCTTTGGAGAGACTTTGGACTTCATGAGATATACATGTAACCTCTAAATTCTTTGGAATTTAGAGAGCATGGCCCCTTTAAATCTTTTTCCTAAGGTGGGAGGGGGAGCAGTGAGAGAACGGAGGGAAACTCCAGGGTGTGGCTCTGGAGCTCCAGAGAGAGAAGGGCGGCAGCCCGCAGGCCCTTGCAAAGAAAGCAGCAGAGAACCTGCCTGAAGCCTGGGAAGGACAGGGCGGCCGATCGGGGACACCTCAGTACAGGAGCCAGGAGGAGCCCTGTGCCAGGGAGGAATCGCCCGAGAAGGAGAGGCCGGAGCTGGACCCAGGATCACGGCTGCCCAGAGCTGCATGGGGCTGTGAGTACTGGGGCTTGTGACTCTGAACTGGGAATAGGGAGGGAGGCTGCTAGCTAGTTAAGTGGGGAGGTAGTTGTGGCAGTGCACCCCATAAGGCTTCATGGAAACATGCTTATGAATGTATATATATGACATAACTGGAATATGTTTTATGCTACATATGCCATGTAACATCACTCTGTAAAGGTTATGATCTACTGAATCCATTCCTCCTATTTGTACACATGTATCATTTTTGTACTTGAAGTTAGGAATATTGGCTGTATACTTGCTTGATTTCCAAATCACCTTAGTAAAGCATTTGGTCAGCTTCTTGAGAAAGAAATGTGCAAATTAAGCGTCCAATCAAGAACCACTTAAGCCAACAATGAACTCGAAGACACCAATCCACATTTGAGCTTTCCCAGGAATGTGGCTTGGCTGGTAAGAAACTCAGTCATCCATGGACATGTTACTTTCCCATGTGACTCCAAAACTCCATCTTGGAGCTGGACTTTGCATAGGAGAGAGGAGGGGGTCTCCACCCACAAAACAGAATCTATTTAAGCCTATGGGAGACCGCTCCATTTTGTTTTCAGCTGGCTCAAGAAATAGCCTCTCCACCCCCAAAGATACCTGAAAGAAACTGGAACAAAGGACAGTAACTACTGGAGTGTGAGTGATTGCTGGACCCAGACTAAAAGGAACTAGTCTGTAAAAGGAAGCTTACTGGAATTCCTCTGAGGGTGAGATTTTATCCGTATTCAGTTTTATTATTGTACTAGGCTTACACTGTCTGTTACTACTTGGAACCACATAAATCCTACTTTCTGTATTTAATAAAATCACTTATTAATTAATCCAGAGTATGTATTAATACCGGGGGGGGGCAGCTGTGCCCTCTCTCTATCAGTGTTATAGAGGGCGAACAATTTATGAGTTTACCCTGTATAAGCTTTATACAGAGTAAAACGGATTTATTTGGGGTTTGGACCCCATTGGGAGTTGGGCATCTGAGTGTTAAAGACAGGAACACTTCTGTAAGTTGCTTTCAGTTAAGTCTGCAGCTTTGGGGCACATGGTTCAGATCCTGGGTCTGTGTTGGAGCAGACTGGCGTGTCTGGCTCAGCAAGACAGGGTGCTGGAGTCCCAAGCTGGCAGGGAAAACGGGCAGAAGTAGACTTGGCACATGAGTTGGCAGACCCAGGAGGTTTCTGTGATCCAACCCATCACAGTAGTCGCTCTGTGTGGCTTCGCAAAGAGCGTCAGAAGAGGGCACCAGAGGGGTTTGGTTGGGAAAGTTTACTGGCACCGAAGATGACCAGGAGCACCCAAGACTCACCACTGGACTGGAACTTTGCTCAGGACTTCTGAACTTTGTGTGCAGACACATTGCTCAGTGTCTGCCCTGTCAGACTGTGCTACCACTGGGCCTGTGGGGCTTTGGTTTGAATGCAACCCTGTTTTACTGCTCCCCTTATATTTCCCCTTGTTTTTCTCCTCTCATCCCTCTGTACATAAATATTTCCCTTTCTTATATCCATTGTACTTTTCCTGTGGGTGTGCGTATTCACTCTGGGGGGGGTTGGAACAGGTGCCCCTGGGGTGGAAGGGATTTTTCCTGCTGCATTCCTGCACACGCTTTCTCTTAGCCAGAGCGGTCTGCAGAGCAGACTCCATCTTGACTACAAGAGCGCTAAAGTTACATACAAAATACTGGTCCAGTGCACCTCCTCCCAGAGAAGCATGAGGGAAGAAGAATCCTCCATAGGGATCTCGATATGGGCTTCAGGACCTCCAGTAAGTCCCCTCAGCTTCCTAATAGCTCTGCTCTAAGGAATCAGCGTTACATGGGTCTCCCCTGGCAGGATCCCCCCACTTACGAGATGTAGGCAGTTCACAGCACTGAAATGTCTATGAGGAAAATAATCCAGCCTGAACAGTACCTTTTCCTCTGTAGAGCAAGTGGGAGGGACAATACAGGGTGACCCCAGAGACTCCCACACTCCCTGTGGAGATCTTGAAACTGAAAAGCCCTCCTGTTCTTCTGTAGGGTGTCAGGAAGGAGATATGGTGCCAGAGAGGCAACTGGCACCACTTCCATACAGGGCAGGGGAGATCTATGTACTGAGAACCTCCTCTGCACACAGCTGTTGAATGCATTAGCTAGAGAATTAGGTGGGCAATGTGTACTAAGAATTATGGCAAAGGAGCTCTCAATAATAATCAGATAGACGTTAGCAGGATTTCAGGGCTTGAGGAAGCATAAGAAACTCTCCCATTTCTGGTCATTGATCATCAGCTTTATCATAAAATTTAGAAACGTGCCTACACCCCAAACACCAGTGAATAGCCTGCTTGTGTTTCAGAGTGTCAGCTGGAGCATTCTAGACAGCAGCACATTATGCTTCCTTCTGCGCACACTGTCATTATCAAAAACAGAAAAGACGTGGACTCCCCGTTTGCTCTTGGACTGAGTGAAGTACACCCGGCAGGGATGTACAAATGTTCTTTTGTCAGCCTGGACCAGTTCTTCAGATACACTAAATTATAGCTGCCTTCCATAGTCTTCAAGAAGAAAATGTGTTGCTCTTTTCTAGGACATATGGCAGCCAGAGGCTGTGATTATACAACACAACAATCTTCACCTTCTTACAACTTTTGGAATAAGACCTGATTTACACCTATGTAATCATGCATAAGGCACCACATCTGCACTTCAGAACTATGATGGTTACTGTATTTCGTATTCTGTCTCTCCTTTGTTACGCCTCCTAAATAATACTAAACTGCTTGTATTTGACAGTTATCACAAGGTGGCACTGATTCTGGGTGGAATCTTTGAACACAAACACAATACCACTATAGTTTTTGTTTCAAATGCTCTTTGTAAATAAGATCCAGGCCTGAACCATTAGCGGGGTCAGTTGCACACTATATAAGATTTATGTGCCTCCAGAGGGTTTGAGGTGAATGAGTAGATGAACACTGGGTTAGCAGGAGATAAAACCTGAACACTCCTACCATTTGAGGCAAAGTGAATGTGTAAGGTCATTATTCTCTAACAAGCTGCACTCGATAGATTAGGAATTTAAAAGCAGAGTTGCACAGGCAGGGCCGCCCAGAGGATTCAGGGGGCCTGGGGTCCTCGGCGGCGGGGGGCCCCCGCTTCGGCGGTAATTTGGCGGCGGGGGGGGTCCTTCCGCCCCTGGACCCACCGCCAAAGTGCCCCGAAGACCCACAGTGGGGGGCCCCCGCTGCCGAATTACCGCCGAAGACCTGGAGCAGAAGCAGCTCTGGGGGCTCCGGGCCCCGCAAGAGTTTTCTGGGGTCCCCAGAGTGAGTGAAGGACCCCACTCCAGGGCCCCCGAAAAACTCTCGTGGGGCCCTGGGGCAAATTGCCCCACTTGCTCCCCCCTCTGGGCAGCCCTGTGCACAGGTCAATTTTCTCTAAAGAGTTACAGGGCCTTATTCTCCTCTCCCTTACACCAGTTTTACACTGACTTCAGTGGAGTTAATCCTGATTTACACAAATGTAAATGAGAGCCTGATCCACTGGGACAGATCCTCAGCTAGTGTAAATCAGCATAGGATCACTGAGGTCAATGGAGCTATGCTCAATTCTGACCTGGTATCTTGAACATCATGGATAAATCCCCCCTCTGCTTTGGGAGGTAAAGTCCCATTCACCTCTACTTTGCAGTGATATCCTGATCCAATGGTTTCCATGCTCTTACAACTGGACTTTAAAAAAAACAACCCAACTTTTGAAAACATAGTACATGAAGGGAGGTGGTAGGGGGTGGGAGGAATGGAAATATAAAAATAATCCACAAGCCTTTTTGCTGTTGAACCAATCGTGATTTGATGGTGTTCAGACTGTTCTCAGTAGCAATCCAAGCAATCCGCCATAGGATATATGGAAACCGATTTTTACCTCTACTTTCTTTTCCTCATTTCTTCTGGCTGTAGCTGTTATTATTGCTGAAGGCAGGAGCTACTACACTTCAACACCAAGGGCCATCTAGAAAACTTCCTAGGTGCCAGAGGCCTCATCTAAGTAGCATACATATGTACACTGAATTTTAAATAGATACACCCAGTTGTATGATTGTTTCCTTCTTCCCTGAGAAATTAACAGTAATATATTGTTGTTTGAGTTCCTCAACAATAAAAGCTGTATTCAATCAGCTTTGTCTTCAACTTGGAGTTGCAACCCCAAGCCACGTTTTAGGACAGGGTGGGCTGCATGTGGCAGTTCTGCTACTGACTTCAATAGAACATTTGCTTCCTGTCATCTACTTCCCTGAACTAGACACTAGATCTCATTATTAAAAAAAAAAAAAAAATCTTGCTGGGCAACATTTACTGATTCAAATAAAGCCTGGGTTCTCAACCTGGGGGGGGTCACAATGCCCTGGGTTTTTCACAGAAGTCCAGGGGATGGGGATGACCCTCCCTTTGTTGATGGCTGAGTAAGAGGGGTTGTCCTGAAATATTTTTCTGTAGTGACATGGGGGGCACAGTATGGAGAAGGCTGAGAACAGGACTGGCTGAAAACTCCAAAAATAGTTTTACCAAAAAAAGTGGAAATGTTTAACTTGTTTTTACGTTGAAGTGTTCAACACTGAAACATTATATTTTTTCTGTTGGTTTTTTTTTTTTTGCAATTTCTAACAAAACCTTATCAAAATCATTAGACAATAAATCAAAATCACTAGACAATCACCAGAAAGGCAAAAAAAGTTGATAACCATTTTGATATTTTCAACGATTTTTGTTAAACTATTGAAAAAAGGCACAACAGTTAAAATCAGTAATTTTTCACAGAAAATTATCTTGGAAAAAAGGCCATTTTTCAATAAAACAAACCAAAAAGTTTCAACCAGCTCTAGCTGAGAACCGCTCATCTAAAGCTTTCAGCGGTCTCATGCTCTCACATAAATTATCATCTGCAATCCCTCCAAAAAGGCTCAGCCAGGTAAGAAATAGATTATGCAGTAATTGTAAACTGAAAGGAAAACACTTTATATATGTTGATCAAAAGGACAGGTCAGATCTAATTAATGACTGACCCTGGAGAAGAAAGATATTGCTGCTGCAGAGATGCCCAACTGACTTTTTAATGCCTTTTTTAGATCAATCACTCAACTTTATCAGCAACATTTATAGTGCTGCTGAGAAGGGCAGTGATTACCCATTCATTCACAGAGGTCAGGCACTACAGCAGCTGTTCAAGTTCTGCAGATAATTGTCAGTAATTGGTATTCTAACATTTGCATTACCACATATTAGTGAAAATTAATTCAAATATGCCACAATGCAACATGATACAGGAAAAAACGAAACATCAAATACAAATTTCTATGACAATGTAGCTGTTCTAAGAGCTTAAGACAGTACTGTAAATTAGTAGGTTGGCAGCAATAAAAATTCTCTGGAGAGAGCCATTTGGAATGGTAGTTCACAGGAGAAAGGTCAAAGGGAAAACAGGCCCGGCTAAGAGTGCCAACTTGCATGGGATGCACAGAGTGCAGTTTTAGCTAAACTCTTCAACTTATCAGATGCACAGGAGGATTCTCATCTTCAATGGACTGAAAATGGCTGCTATGCTAGTGCAGTGGACCATAGTGTCTCAGCAAATTTTCACTACAGTGCAAAGATCTTGTGTAAAAGCTGAAATTTCAGACATGGTTACTAATTCTGAGTGCTGCAGTTTCTGGGTGCTCAACTTGAGACACCTGGGGGACAATTTTCAGAAGTACTGAGTACCCAAAACTGCAACTGAAGCCAGTGGAAGTTGCAGGAGCTCAACAAACCCAAAATGTCTCAGGTTGGACATCCAAAAAAAATTAGGCACACTGGCTTTTTTGAAACTTTGGGCCTTTACATATAAAATCCTCACTCTATTGACAGCCCGGGTGAATACAACTTCTTTTAAACCTGCTTACAACAAAAAAGCTTACAACAGTTCTACAATGGAAACTTCCTTAATACAGTTTCCTGATCTCCTAAGATCTTTCTGTAGGAAAGAATGTTTTTCCGTTACAGAAAATGAATTATTTGGCAGTTTTAAATGGCTGACATTCTAGGTATTTATACAGAGATGCAGGGCTCCTTGGAACCATCCTACTGTTAGGTGCTTGAGCCCTTCATGAAGATAAACTCCTAAGTCCTACTAGCAGGTGGGCCTTGCTAGCTCTAACCAAAATATAAAGGCATTGAATTATCAAGCTTGACATAAGAAACTAGGGCCTGGGACAGAGAGGTCCTGCAGGAAAAACAATTCCTAGGAACAGCCAGTCTTAAGGGGAAAAGCTTAGGCTGTGGTACATCTGGCTGTTTATATCTGAGTTACTAATAAAGCCAAAGCAGAGGAAGGACTATATAAGGTGTCTGAATATTCTATTCAGAGTTGTGTGGAAATTATACGTACTTATCTATCTATGGTACTTATATAGCCCCCATCACCATAGTATCTGAGGACCTCATAGTCTTGAATGTACTACACACAACACCCCTGTGAGGTAGGGAAGTACTACCATCTCAATTTTATAGGTGAGGAACTGAAGCACAGAAAAACTAACCCACGGTCATGCAAGAAGACTGTGGTGGAACTATGAATTGAATCCAACTCTCCTAAGTTTTAGGCTGGTGCCTTAATCACTAGACCAACTTTTCTCTCCTTATAGTTACAATTGTGTAAACTCACATGTTGCATGAGAATGGACTTCATTGTGTTACCCTTTGTGATATTATAAAACAAGACACTAGTGTGCACCATTACAACACGCTAAGCAACATATCATATGTTAATTTACCATCAGTTATTACTAAAAGCAGGCAAGACTCTCATTGATCTTAATGGAATAGGGGTCAGGCCTTTGATGTAGATTGAATAAGCTGCTCATCATATTAAATAATGTGCCAGTTAAACATGGATAAAAAGAAGAAGCAGAGTTCAACCACACTTATATAATTGCCACCAGACAGCTCAAGCATATGTGTGTTCACGTGTACTTCCACTGGGGGTGTTATTTGTCTTGAATTTCCTTGCCAAATTATGTGTCATCCCTAATTATTTCTACTCAACCTATCAGTGTGATAGGTAAGCAACGTGCATACAACAAATTCTTCTCTGGAGGTGCACCTATATCTCTTATCAATGCTAAGGAAAACCCACATCTCTAAATTTGGACCCAGCAGTCACAAAAACTGACCGTTAACGTTCAGTCACAAACTAAAGCAGAGCCTTTGGTTAGGAGTTCAAAATGCTAACCATTTTAGGAGCCTGTTCCTGCAGTCAGTCCACACGTGAAATCCCCATTGAGCTATTCACTTTAATAGCAGTGAAGTTCACACTCCCACTGGTACTCGTGCAGACCCACTTTATAAGGATTTGTCTATGCTGCAGCTAACTTAAGTTATAACCTGAGTCCCATCCACACACAAAAATCCTTACTTCAAGTATGCTGGTGCCTTTCACTCGAGCTGGCTAGCCCCACCAGGGGATACAGGCTACAGCTCAAGAGAGCACAACCTATCAACTGCTAACACAATCATTCCTGGCTGCTACAGCAGTGGCTCTCAACCTTTCCAAATTACTGTATCCCTTTCAGGAGTCTGATTTGTCTGCATACCCCCAAGTTTCACTTCACTTAAAAACTACTTGCTTACAAAATCAGACATAAAAATACAAGTGTCTCAGCACACTATCACTGAAAAATTGCTTACTTCCTCATTTTACCATATAATTATAAAAGTAATCAATTGGAATATAAATATTGTAGTTACATTTCAGTGTGTGGTATATAGAGGAGTATAAAAAAGTCATTGTCTGTATGAAATTTTAGTTTTTACCCACTTGGCTAGTGCTTTTTATGTAGCCTGTTCTAAAATTAGGCAAATAGCTAGATGAGTTGATGTATCCCCTGGAAGACCTCTGCGTACCCCCAACAGTACACATACCCCTGGTTGAGAACCACTGTGCTAGAGTGTTATTTCACACTGGATATGTCTACACTGCATAGTTAACTTGAGTGATTGGCACCAGGGTTAGTCTAGCCTAGGTGTGAGTGTTCCCACAGCAAAGCCCTACCCACATTACTGTGTCCTCACCATTTCTGCACTTGCCTGTGTGCATCTGGGGTGGGGAGAGGCATACCCCATGGTTCTTTCTGCCAAATTCCTCCAGGAATCTTGTATCAATTGCAAGAGAACTTGTCTTCCTTAACGGGGAATTTTGGGAAGGACATTAGAGGACTATCAGCACCCAAGTAATTTCATCTGTGTCCTCACTGCAAAGTGGATGGTTTCCAGTTCACATTAAAGTGGAGTCTGGGGTCTACCCACACCTCCAGTTGGATAAACTAGCCCAGGCTTAAAGCACCTTCAAGCCCAGGGTTAACTGAGTAGTATAGACATACCGAATGTGGCTGCTTTCACTCAAGCTATGTGGACTCAAGAAGAGTCAAGTTGAGAGTAGATAACTTGTTACCTCTGCAGTAAGACCTAGCCTCAGACTTCAGCGTGCTTATCTCTGAAGCTTATTTCTTCACAATAAAAAGAGCTAGTGAGGTCATTTCCTAAAAGGGACAACGTCAACCTAAATATCACACTCCTATTTGAAAATATTTTACCTACTAGAATTACAAGTAATCTGTAAGATGACTATAAATGAAAGCAATTAGAGGAACAAAGTTTCTCTATTTCAGCCTTTTACTATATGCATTTAGCAGAACTTTGTGCATAATTAGAATTAATTATTTGTATTATGGCAGTGCCAGGACCCCACTGTGCTAGGTGCTGTACAAACACAGAATAAAAAGATAGTCGCCAGCCCAAAAGAGATTACAATCTAAGTATAATCAGTCTCAGCATTTCTCTTGTGAAGTAAAGAGCAGCAACCTTTACCAACCAGAATGTAGTAGGTTTCTAGGCCACTGTATTAAGAAAGACCAAATTCTTCACATGAACAAATGAAATAAATATTTAGAAAAGAAATCTAGGAGGTGGGGAGTATTTTCAGTAAGTATGATGGTTTTGTGCTACAGATCCAAGATTTATAGATCAGTTCTCAAAGTCTTAAGAAGAGATACTGTAATCACCTCTCTATCAGAGTTTATTCCAACTTTGGTCATACCCACTGAAGATTGTGGGGACAGACCACAGAGGATGATAACAGGATATATATTTTTAATCCTTTTTATCGCTACATTTTACTGACCTAAAAATAAAAATCCAAACCCCTGTTTTGCAACCACCTAGTGCATTATTGACAATGGCTTATTTTTAGTGAACTTAAGGAGCCAGGAAGGAAAGGAAGAGGTACATCTTTTGATGTCTGTGGCTCCAAAAGCAAAGAGTTGGCGGCTTCTTAGAGAATAATTTAAATCTAATCAATCTGATCTAACTGGTACAGCATCATTGCAATTAGGGTTTAGATATGCAAAGTAAAAAAAATAAAAAATCAATAAAGAAATGCATATAACTGGCCAACAGGACTAATTGCTTGAGTGGCAGGAGGGGCTATGCACTCATGGGGCCTGATCCTCCACTGCCTGGCACTCTGTAGTTATTTGCATCTGTGCTACTCATGCTACCAAATAGATTGGTTGTGCTTTACACCCACTTAGCACAGGTGCAAATGACTATACCCATTACAAGGCAGTAGAGAACAAGATCAAGTTGTTTCAATTTAGAGTATAGGTATCTTCTATTGATTCAAAGTGCATGTACTTGATTCACACTGTCCACTTATAAGTCACTGAAACACTCAAAAAAAGGGAGAATACTTTACGGTCTGTAAGAATCAAAATAAGAGTATTCTAGACTAAAAGTTAACTCCTTAAAATAGGTAAAGTTCCCTTAAAACTAAATGAGGCTAGATTTTTACCAACAGGCAAATAAAAATCAGTGCTTTTTAGGTTGGAAATGGTCTGTTATCAAAGCTGAACTGTGAGAGGGAAAAGGTCTGAAATGTGATAACTAAGGAAAGTGTGAATAGCAATGGATCAAGACAGGGTTACCAGATCCAGACCATATATTAAAAAAGATACACCCACACACACATCCCATCGCTTCTGAAAGGGTCCCTGCATTTTGCAATGCCATCACACAAACAAATTTGAAATTCAGTTAATCCTGACTGTTGTTAACTGAAATTCAGTTAATCCTCAGATAGTTCCTGACTGTGAAAACGCATAGCCGGTTCCATTCAGCAGAGTTAACTTTTCCTGGGCAAATTGTGTAGTCCATTTAGTGAAAAAGAGGTGCATGTGGCTACTCAAAGTTTTCTGTCATCCTCCAGATAAATACTCATAATAAAAAGTCATTGACCCATTCACCAAGCAATTATGATAGTAATGCTTTGTAGCTCTTCAGCAAGCAACCTTTGTGTCACTTTTCTAAATAGCATCTAAGGCCTTGTCTACACTACAGAGTTACACCAACAATCAAAAACTGGCATAATTACATCACTTATGCATGTTCACAGAACGCTGCTTCTGTCAGTGGAGCGCATCCACAGTTGGTGCTCTAGCATCGACAGAGAGAGTAGTGCATTGTTAGTAGCTATCCTACTGTGCAACTTGCTACCTTCTGCAGCTAGGAGTTGTGGGAAGGCAGAGTGGATCACAGTGCATAATGGGTGTGGGCTCAATGTCCCATGATGCAGTCTTTTCTGTCCCATCATTCCATGGGCTTCGGACTACGTTTCATGTCACTTTTCAGCAACCCGTTCACTGTGCGCCCACCATCTCTGCCTGAAAGGATGGATCCTGCACTGCTCTCTACTGTTGTGGTCACTGTTATGAACACAAAGCAGCTAATCATGCAGTATGATGAGCAGGTAGGGTAGGGATAGGGTCCAGCATGACCTAGACAAATTGGAGGATTGCCCAAAAGAAATCTGATGAGGTTCAACAAGAACAAGTGCAGAGTCCTGCACTTACGACGGAAGAATCGCATGCACTGCTACAGACTGGGGACTGACTAGCTAAGCTGCAGTTCTGCAGAAAAGGACCTGGGGATTACTGTGGATGAGAAGCTGGATATGAGTCAAGTGTGCCCTTGTTACCAACAAGGCTAACGGCATATTGGGCTGCATTAGTAGGATCGTTGCCAGCAGATCAAGGGAAGTGTTGATTCCCCTCTATTCGGCACTGGTGAGGCCACATCTGGAGTATTGCATCCAGTTTTGGGCTTCCCACTACAGAAAGGATGTTGACAAATTGGGGAGAGTACAGCAGAGGGCAACGAAAATGATTAGGGGGCTGGGGCACATGACTTATGAGGAGAGGCTGAGGGAACTGGGCTTATTTAGTCTGCAGAAAAGAAGAGTGATGGGGGATTTGATAGCAGCCTTCAACTACCTGAAGGGGGGTGGTCTCAGTGGTGGCACATGACAGAACAAGGGGCAGTACTCTCAAGTTGCAGTGGCGGAGGTCTAAGTTGGACATTAGGAAAAACTATTTCACTAGGAGGGTGGTGAAACATTGGAATGGGTTACCTCAGAAGATGGTGGAATCTCCATCCTTAGAGGCTTTTAAGGCTCGGCTTGACAAATCCCTGGCTGGGATGATTTAGTTGGTGTTTGTCCTGCTTTGAGCAGGGGGTTGGACTAGATGACCTCCTGAGGTCTCTTCCAACCCTAATCTTCTATGATTCTATGATATCATGGGCTCCCAATCTGAACCGGAATCCAAGGTGCTTGACCTACCGTGTGCCATGGAAAGAAACAAAACCAGATTACTTTTGGCATTCATGGAGCAGCTGCACGCAATGGACTGTCGCTTTTGGGGCTGGGAAACAAGCACTGAGTGGTGGAATCGGATTGTTATACAGGTCTGGGATGACAAGAAGTAGCTGCAGAACTTTCAGATGCAGAAAGGCACCTTCCTGGAACTGTGTGTGGAGCTCCGCCAGCACTGCGGCACAAGGACACCAAAATCAGAGCTGCCCTCTCAGTGGAGAAGTACGTGGCAATCACTGTGTGGAAGCTGGTGACTCCAGACTGCTACTCATCAGTCACAAATCAGTTTGGAGTTGGGAAGCTGACTGCTGGGATTGTGTTAATGTAAGTATGTGGGCCATTAATTGCATCTACTACAAAGAACTCTTGGAAATGTGCATGAAATAGTGGATGGCTTTGCAGCAATGGGATTCCCTAAATGCGGTGGAGTGATAGATGGCACACATATCCCAATTTTGGCCCCAGACCATCTTGCGATAGAATACATCAATAGAAAGGAGTACTTCTCTATGGTATTGCATGCACTTGCGGATCACCGTGGTGGTTTCACTGATATCAACGTGGCGTGGTCAGGGAAGGTGCAAGACGCAGGCATCTTCAGGACCACTGACCTGTACAGAAAGCTGCAAGCAGGGAATTTCTTTTCAGAACAGAAGATTCCAGTGGGGGATGTTGAAATGCCCATAGTGATCCTGGGAGACCCAGCGTACCCCTTATTCCCATGGCTTATGAAACCTTACATGGGAAACCTGGACAGCAGCAAGGAGCGCTTCGACAATAGGCTGAGCAGGTGCAGCATGACCGTTGAACGAGTATTTGACAGTTTAAAGGCATACTGGCACTCCCTTTATAGCAGGTTAGACCTAAGTGAGGAAAATATTTCTATGATCATAGCAGCCTGCTGTGTGCTACATAATATTTGTGAGGCTAATGGTGAAAAGAATAGGAGTACTTGTGGAACCTTAGAGACTAACAAATGTATTGTAGCATAAGCTTTTGTGGGCCATGAAAGCTTATGCTACAATACATTTGTTAGTCTAAGGTGCCACAAGTACTCCTATTCTTTTTGCGGATACAGACTAACATGGCTACTACTCTGTAACGGTGAAAAGTTTCCCCCGGAGTGGAGCGTGGAGGCAGATCACTGGCAGCTGATTTTGAGCAGCCAGACACCAAGGCTATTAGAGGGGCACAACAGGGGGCTATTTGAATCAGGGAGACTTTGAGGCACCATTTTGACAATGAGCTCCAGTAATGTGTCCTTCTATAAAGCCTTCTGCTATGCTTTGTTAACTTGCTGCCTTGCATGAAAATTTTGATGATTGCTTCCTGCGATTTGTAGTCTGCAAATGTACCAATTGCCACTGTGTATTAATTCCAGTAGCAACCACCATGTGTAGGAGACAAATAAAGATTGATTATCTTTCAGAGAGTATTTTTTTATTAAATACCAATTAACAACACACAGAAAATCCTTGCTGGAAAAGGAGATAACAGTGAAGGACACTCTCCTGATGGAGTCTCTCATAGCTGTGTGTAACTCCAGGTAGCATTTTGGAAGCTATCCGAAGGGGTGGAGTGAACAGGGTACTGGGACAGGATGAAAAGCTGCAAGGAATGTGTGGGAGGAGTTTGGGGAGGGCAAGCCAAGCAGTTCTGGATGGGCTATAGGGGTGAGAACTCACATATTCTGCCTGCAGCGCAATTAGGGACTTCAACATCTCTGTTTCCTCCTCCATCACTTTTATCATCTACTCCTAGCCCACTAAAATTTGCTTCTGGCTCTCCTTCCTCTCCTGCCTATCTATTTTCAAATTCTCATTAACTGTCTCTCTCACATCCTGTGTTCTTGTTTTGCGTCATCAGAGGATTGGTGCATCTCCTGAAACATGTCCTTGTTCACCTCGGTCACTTCCTTATGTGGCAGAAGAGCTCCACCGGTGTGTAGGGGGTTTCCCTGAAGGCGACATCTGCAGAAGCACAAGAAACAATAAATAGAAGCATGACTGTTACTGCACTCACAGCATCGAATCATAATAATAAAATACACCTCTTTCTCACTGTCCCTTGGCAAGCACACAGCTCAGCAAATGCCCTACATATGGTGAGTTCGGCCGGGGGTTGGGGAGGGCCTCAAGATGGGGAAAAGGGTCTTGGTGTTTTTTTAACAGGATCACTGCAAGCGACTAGGGACAGTTATCAAAACTTCAGTGTGTCGTCACCCCCTTCTGACAACAAAAATTACTACATGACCCCAGGAGAGGGGGACCGAAGACCGAGCCTGCCTGAGCTCCGCCACCCCTGGTTGGGGGGCACAAAGCTGAAGCCCAATGACTTCTGCCCTGGGCAGGGGGCGTGTAACCTTAGCTCTAGGCAGTGGAGCCTGGACTTCAGCCCAGGGCGGTGGGGTTGGGCTTCAGACTTGCTGGGGCCCAGGGCCAACACCAGCCTTGGCGACCCCATTAAAATGGGGTCATGACCCACTTGGGGTCCCAACCCACAGTTTGAGATCCACTGTCCTGGAGGATTCCCGTTAAATTTTGTTGTGCATTAACACATCGTTCTGCCCCACTGCGTAGTTGCACAGGGGAATGTGAAGCACAGGGAAACACAGCTAGTCTTGTACATTTCTATCCCTTAACCCACTTCTAGCATAAAACAAAGCAAAGGACAGCTCTACCTCATATAACCAAGCAGCATCAACTCAAAAAGATCACTTACCAGAGCCCCCCGCTCCTGCATCATGCACGCCAGAAACAGACTGTTGGGACTGGCTCAAACCCTCCAGGGTCAAGAAGATGTCCTGGCTCGCCTCAGTACTGGACGTCACCTGTCCCATCCTGTCCTCCAGCTCCACTTCCTCGTCCACCACTTTGTCCTTGGGGTTGAGACTGCTGTCCGCTGTCTCCAGCCTTCCTGAAGTATCCCTGGGGCTCTTGGTAGTAGAGGTGGAGTTGCCCCCAAGGATGGCACCCAGCTCCTTATAGAAGCGTCAGATCTTTGATGCAGCATCAGAGCTACGGTTTGACTCCCTTGCGTTCTGGTACACCTGCCTCAGCTCCTTTATCTTTGCACGGCACTGATGTGTGTCCCATTTGTAGCCCTTATCCAACATGCCACGAGAAATCTGACCATAGATATTGAAGTTCCTACAGCTGGAGTGGAGCTGGGACTGCACAGCCTCCTCTCCCCACAGCGCCCGCAGATCCAACAACTCAGGTGAGCTCCAAGCAGGAGAGTGTTGGCTGTGTGGACCCACCATGGTCAGCTGAGAAGATGTGATATGAGTTCTCCACGCCAATCAAACAGAAAGTGGAATTTCAAAAAATTCTTGTCTTTTAAAAGGGAGGGGGCGGATGCTTGTGACCTGGCTGCAGTGCAGCGGAGTTCGAACTGCTGACCAGAGTGGTCAGGACAGGCAGTGTGGGACACCTCCTGGACGTCATTTACAGCAACATAATCAAGCGCAGTGTCTACATTGACACTTTGTCTATCTAACTTTGCCGCAAAAAGCTCTACATCTCTCATCATGGTGGTTTTATTTTATCCGCAAAGGAAGAGACTTTTGTCAACAGAGAAAGCATTGTAGTGTGTACTCCTCCACTGTTCTGTCAAAAGCAGCAAAGAGTCTTGTGGCACCTTATAGACTAACAGACGTTTGGGAGCATGAGCTTTCATGGGTGAATACCCACTTCATCGGATGACTTTTGTGAACAAAACTCTGTAGTGCAGACAAGGCCTAATTTTGCTCTCACACCAGTGTAAAGCCTTGTCCTGACATAAAAGTTCCACCAGTTTAAACCTGGGTGTAGATAAAGATTAAATCAGAAGTACCTCCACTGAGGCTATTGAAGTTATATGATACAGTAAGACTGGCATAAGTGAGGTCAGAATGGGAATCTTTTCATTGGATTCCGTTGAGCTAGGATTTCACCCCAAATTATTCAAGTGTCCTCTACTTTCTTATGAAGCAGACTGAAGGAATTCACCTACATGGACATTTTAGAAAACTTTATAATCCACTGCTAGGCAATCCTACAGTCATATACAATGGCATATTGCAATAAAGTTGACTTCCATCATATGCAAGTGAATTGCTAGACCAGGGGTGGCCAACCTGTGGCTCTTGAGTCACATGCAACTCTTCAGAGGTTAATATGCGGCTCCTTGTATAGGCACCGACTCCGGGGATGGAGCTACAGGCGCCAACTTTCCAATGTACCAGGGGTGCTCACTGCTCAACCCTGGCTCTGCCACAGGCCGTGCCCCCACTCCACGCTTCCCGCCCCCTCCCCTGAGCCTGCTGTGCCCTCGCTCCTCCTCCCTCCCAAGCCTCCTGCACGCCACGAAATAGCTGATCGGGAAGTGCAGGGAGGGAGGGACGGGGAGGCGCTGATCAGCGGAACTGCCCGTGGGTGGGAGGCGCTGGGAGCTGGGGGGGGAGGAGGAGAGATGCAGGCTACTGACTTATTACTGTGGCTCTTTGGCAATGTACACTGGTAAATTCTGGTTCCTTGTGAGGCTCAGGTTGGCCACCCCTGTGCTAGACTAAGGCACAAGTGAAGTTCCCATAACTGCTGTCCCTTCCCTTTATTGACCAATGCCTGCATTAAGATTTCTCCAATCATGATCAGAGTTTTAATGCAACCACATTCACCCCCGCTCCAGACTCCAGGAAATAAAACAATTTTATAGGTGCATAAGGAATTCCTCTGCCTACAACCATCAAAAACAGAGAGGGGGGCACTGATTACACAGCTTCTGAACCTAGAGAACATGTCCTTAGCTGTGCTATGCCTAGAGGGCAGCACCCTTTCTATGAGCCCCAGATTCTCTACACTCACTGCTTAACTCAGGCTTCATAGTGTACACGGGGAGGGATCATCGTTATGAAAGACAAGTCAGGTTACTAAAGCTCATATGCATCATGTGTATGTTTGCGCAGACTTTGTGTTGGTGCAGATGTGTTGTTTGTGTGATTTTGTGTTCGTATGTACGATTTACGTGTTCTCGGTATGCGAGCGCCAGTGTATTGTTTTGTGTTGCATGTGTATTTGTGTGTTGTGCAGACCTGTCGGAGTGTGTGTGTGTGACGCGTGTGTGTTCATACTGTGTGCAGCGAGGAGGCTATTACACACCCACCCGACCCTGCAGCGCGGTGACCTGCTCGTAGCTCTGCAGACTGCAGCAAGCCCTTGCACAAGTCCCATATGCAACAACACGGCATCGGACCAAACAAAAGCACCCAGCCGGCAGACGGCAGTAAAAGCAAACCACGAAACCTCTGCTCCGGGGAGAACTGTGGCTTCTCCCATCCTTTCCCCCACCAAAAGGGGAGGTGATTGTACCCCGAATCAATGCCCACATTGGCTGCCGGGAGGTGTAGAAGGGGGTTGTCTAAGCCTGAACAGGATTCCCGCAGCTGCTGCGTGTCATTCAATTTGCAACCGCTATAAATTAGCTTGACAGCTAACGTCAAGCAGCAGAATATTAAAAACAAACCAACCCCCCCATCGGCCAAGAGGAGGCGGACAAGGCAGCTGCGGCGCGACGGGCGGGGCCGGGGTTAGGTAACATGGGGAGGTTCCCCCTCATCCGCCAGACCCGGCGCCCCAGGCTGCTGGGCATCCTCCCTTACCAGCCGCGGAATGGATCCTGGACTTCCTCTGCAGAGCCATCCTCAGCGCCGTGCCCAGGCCCGCCCTGCTCGGCATGCTGCCGCCGGGCGCGCACAGCGGCGCGGGGCCGAACCCCGCAGGCCCCGGCGAGGCAGCGGCCGGGACAACACGCGCGCCGCGCTGCTGCTGCTGCTCCCGCCACCTCTGGCCTCGCTGCACGGGCGGGGAGCGGAGCCGGAGACGCGAGCCCGCAGCAGGGCGCAGGGCAAGAGATGCTTTTGCGGGGGGAGGGGAGGCGGTTACTGCCTAGTGGCAGCGGGTGGCAGGGGCTGGCCGTGCCCTGGTCAGGGCTGGAGCCCCCATGACAGCCATTTGGCAACGTGGGCCCCATCCTGCCCCCATGCACTTCAGTGGGGGCAAGACCAGGCCGGCAACATGGGTGCAAGGCTCTTGTCCACACATAGTGTGGCTGGGCACGGTGCGGGAGGCAATCACAAAGTGAAAGCGGCCCCTTGGGGATGCCGGCCTGGAGAGAGGCCTGCTGCTGGCAGTGAGATAAAACTAGCAAGTGCCTGGGTGAAGCTCCCCCCCTGGGCTGGGCATGACTCACTCTGCTAATGCAAGAAAACCATTTGCTCTTTGTTTTTTTAAGAGTTATTTTTCGAAATATAAGCGCTGCATTATCACAAGCAACATCACACTGTTCACCAAGGTCAGGCGCCCAAGGCAACAGGAGCTTTGTGGAAAAATCAAAGGCAGGATATGGAGCCAATTCTTTACAACCCACGCTATTGCTATTAATAAAAAATAATGTATAGCACCTGTCACAAGAAGCTCAGGATGCTTTGTAAAAATACCCAGTCACTGCACTCGTCACTATGGTAGAAGAATCTAATGCTTCACAGCAATACAGGGAGGTATGTATACATTATTGGCCCATTTCAAAGATAGTACACAGGAATCTGACTCAGATTCTCTACTGCCTTGCACCTCAAGTAGCCATTTGTGCTTGAGCAAAGTACTACTGTTGTGATCTCATATCAACTTAATTTGCACAAGGTTCAATTCAGTGGAGAATTATCCCCACACAGAAGTAAGTGATTGGCCCTAGATTATACAGGAAAGTCTATAGCAAAGTCAGGCCTAGGACCCAGATCTCCTGACTCCTAAGAATGTACCTTCAGTCATTAGACCATCCTTCTCCTGTGCAGCAAATTGCACACCTCCTTCCAGTTTATAAACAGAATTTATCCAAAATATGTAGTACTAACATAGATTTAACCACCAAATAAATCAAGGATAAATAAGAAATTAAGAAAAATATTAATCCTAATATTGCTTACTTTTTACAGTACATAACATTTTATTTCTTCAGTATGCTGTTCAAATGTTTACAGCACAGAGGTACCAAAGATAGCCAAGGCTAGAAGGAAAATAAAAAACAATGATAAATCAGAAAGAAGCACAGAAATCTTTACACATGCTACCCTTGATCAGCATAAACCAGGAATGGTTGTTACCCATAGGTGCTGGAACTAGGGGTCTGAGGGGTGCTGACATGGCCTCCCTTATATATAGGGTTTACAGTTTGGTTCAATGTCTCTCAGCACCCTTGTTGTTACCTCTCACAGAACCTGTCTTGCCTAGTAGGTGAGCTTTTACAGGGGTCATATATACTTCCAGTTCTGGTAACCCAGCTTTAAAAGAAAGGAAAACATATTTTAGGTAAGACGAGATTGTGTTTGAGGGGGACTTCCTGCATAAGTATTAGGATTCATTTGAATACCTGAGCATCCCTGAGAATCAAATGCGATCTTGTCCTTTAAGCAGCTGATTGGTCACAATGGAGATGGTGTTACTCTGTGATTAAATAGAGGACTGGGAGTCAGGAGTGTTGGGTTCTTTTTGGATCTGTTATGAGATTAAATCAGTAAATCTCTCTGTTCCTCAGTTTCCTCTTCTGTACTATGGAGATGATAGGTTCACAACAGGCTATAACTAATGAGTAAGTTCATTAATGTTTGTAAATCACTCTGAGCTCCTCAAATGCAAGGTGCTATAGAAGTGAAATGTGTTCTATTGGCGTCACAGGTTTAATCCATCTGGAAAAACTAACTCTTAGTCCAATACTTCTGATATAAATTCTTAGCCTGTAAGAAGCAGCATTTTCTTTTACTGAATTTAACACTCCTGACAATTAACTCTGAGAGTTCAACCAGCCTGAGCTCTCAGGAGAATGAAATCATGTGATTATCCCCAGAAGAGGTACAGAACAAACAGCGGCAGTGCAAGCTTCCCCACATGACCCCCACCAGTGTCCTCAGCCCTGACCTGAGGAACTGCTTTAAAGGGGTAAGAGGGCAGTTTACTCTCATTGCCTTCTCTTTTTGGCTTTCTGCAGATAGTGTCAGTTATTTTCCTTTGAGACAGGCTTTTCTTTATCCACTAGAAACTATATTGAGGACACAAAACCATTTCACACAGGTCACCCAACAGCTAGAAAATGGATTTAAAATTGGGTCATTTAGGATTTGAGCTGGAAACATAGAGGTATGAAAAGTTTAGTCTCCCATTCCCAGTCCCTAAATTGTAATCTTTCCACTGCAGTTGTACTCTGAAAAGCAACAACATAAAAATGGCACCAATAGGTTCCGTGTTTATTTTGTTTCAATTAAATGTTCTGCATTTACAAGTAAAAGCATGGCCTTTCAAACCACTAGCCTTGCAAGCTGATCCCAGAATCAGAGAGTTAAGGTGGATTCTTTCCTTCTACTGTACCATCATCAGTAGAAAAGGCTCTGCAAACCAAATTGTACCCTCAGTGACCCATGTAGAACTCCATTGTCTTCAAATTATGCCCTCAATAACATCTGTGCAACCCCAGGGCCTTCAGCTAATTTGAACAGGTGTGTAACTACTCTGACCATAGTGAGCAATTCTTTTGCTGGTGCCCAAAGAGGAATATACAGTAAAATCTCAGAGTTACAAACACCAGAGTTACGAACTGATTAGTCAAACACACACTTCATTTAGAACCGGAAGTACGCAATCAAGCAGCAGGGGAAGAAAAAAAAAAGCAAATGCAGTACAATACCGTGTTAAACATAAACTACTAAAAATAAAGGGAAAGCAGCATTTTGTTTCATCATAGTACAATGTTCAGATGTAAACTTTTAAAAGAACCACCATAACGTTTTGTTCAGAGTTATGAACATTTCAGAGTTACAAACAACCTCCATTCCTGAGGTGTTCATAATTCAGAAGTTCTAGTGTAAAACAGCTCCTTCATCTTGTCTCTGCAGCACTAACCAGAATAAGAAGTTATTTAATAACTGTTTTCTGCTTCATTAACTACTAACTTTATTAGAAAATATGATCCCCTTTTTAGTCTTCTTGTGTATGACTCCAGTGCTGTAAATTTCTGAGGACTAATTCTAAAGTGAGTGTTTAATTAATACAAAAACAAACACACTGTAGTGTCAGAAGGTGCAAGAATATGGCATAATAAAAACAATAGTTTCTGCATTGCAATTGTTTTTTTAAAAGGGTAGACTTTCAGCAAGACTTTTTGATCTCTGCATGTTTCCATTCACTGCTGTGCTCCCCTCTGAAAGAGACTAGAAGTCTGAAGCGGAGGACAATCTCTCTTTGAGGTAATTGCAAATTAATATCTGTGCAGCATGGCTTACTTTGTGGAAACATTAAGGAAATACTTATATATAAACAGTAGGGCTGTCGATTAATCACAGTTAGCTCACGCAATTAACTAAAAAAAATGCTATTTAAAAATTAATTGCAGTTTAATCGCACTGTTAAACAATAGAATACCAATTAAAATTTATAAAATATTGTGTATGTTTTTCTACATTTTCATATATATTGTATTCTGTGTTGTAACTGAAATCAAAGTGTATATTTTTATTATAAATATTTGCACAGTAAAAATGATAAACAAAAGAAATAATAATTTTCAATTCACCTCATACAAATACTGTAGTGCAATCTCTGTCATGAAAATGGAACTTATAAATGTAGATTTTTTTGTTACATAACTGTACTCAAAAACAAAACAATGTAAAAGTTCAGAGCCTACAAGTCCAATCAGTCCTACTTCTTTTTCAGCCAATCGCTAAGAGACAAACAAGTTTGTTTACATTTACAGGAGATAATGCTGCCCTCTTCTTATTTACAATGTCACCAGAAAGTGAGAACAGGCATTTGCTTGGCACTTTTGTAGCCGGCATTGCAAGGTATTTATGTGCCAATTATGCTAAACAGAAGTCTTAAAAGTGCAACACTCTGATTCGGAAACTACAGTACCCAAACCACCAAAAAAGAAAAACAACCTTCTGCTGGTGTCATCTGACTCAGATAATAAAAATGAACATGCATCGGACCGTAATGCTTTGGATTGTTATTAAGCAGAACCCATCATCAGCATGGATCCATGTCCCCTGGAATGGTGGTTGAAACATGAAGGGACATATGAATCTTTAGTGCATCTGGCACGTAAATACCTTGTGATGCCAAGCGAATTCCTGTTCTCACTTTCAGGTGACATTGTAAACAAGAAGCGGGCAGCATTATCTCCTGCAAATGTAAACAAACTTGTTTGTCTGAATGATTAGCTGAACAAGAAATAGGATTGAGTGGACTTGCAGCCTCTAAAATTGTACATTGTTTTATTTTTGTATATAATTCTACATTTGTAAGTTAAACTTTCATGATAAAGCAATTGCACTACAGTACTTGTATTAGGTGAATTGAAAATACTTTTCCTTTTTTTTTTTACACTGCAAATACTTGTAATAAAAAATAAATATAAAGTGAGCAGTGTACACTTTGTATTCTGTGTTGTAATTTAAATCAATATATTTGAAAATGTAGAAAACATCCAAAAATATTTAAACAAATGGTATTATATTATTAACAGTGCAATTAATCGTGATTAATTTTTGTAATTGCTTGATTAATTACAATTAATTTTTAATAGCTTGACAGCCCTAATAAACAGTAATAAAATCAATGGATTTTGTTCCCCTAAAAAGAAAGGAACAGTTTTCGTTATCACTGGGAACAAGCTTCAAAAATTAGATTATATTTCAAACATTCCCAAACTTGAGAAAGGGGAATTTAAATCTGAAGTTTTGTTTTAATTAATAAAGATAAGAGCCAATCATAAAATAGAGATCCAGGTTTAGATTTCAAATACCCAGAAATTCAGGCAGCGTTTAGATTAGGAGTTTTGGTTTAGGCCTATCAGTGGTCAAAAAGCACAAGCGCTCCTCCCTTCAAGTGGCATATTTAACAACTGCATCTAAAGTAGGACCCTAGGGATTCTATTGCATAATGATGTCATTTACCGCATTCTATGCTCTCAACATTCAGCACCTCAATTCACTTTCATAATACGGACTTGTACAACAAGATCACTATGGCAGCATTAGTGAAATGTTTCCAAAACTCTGACCTCCATATAGGACTATTCACTTCAATGAGGAGTCATGGTCAGAAAGGAAGAGCAGTGTTCATGTCCATTCTAAGAGAGCAAAACTATTTTTTTCCTTACATGACAACATTTAATGAATACATAACAGTGGTGAATTGATCCAAATATCAGTACTGCAACTATTTATTTACATTGGTTGAAATTCAGCCCCATACAAAGGGCCCCAGCTAAGGATTGGATGGGAAGTTAAGTGTACAGGCCTCTGCTTGAGGTGAATTTCAGATGAGTTACAGAATGTTGTGATTCTGAAGACTCACTCCCATGTTCATTAGTTAGGAACTACATTGGAAGGGAAGGGGAGCTCTAACATGTTACTTGCTTTTTATCATGATAAAATAGGTAGCAGGTTATCTGAAAATAAAAGCAATGTATCATTCTCTTAAACGGTGTCATGTCTATGTCATTCTGCTCACGTATGCTAAACTGTATTGCTTATTATGGAACCATGAGTCATGACAATATTAATCTCTGAGGCCTGTCATAATGGCTCCATGGTATTAATTATGTATTACAAAAAAAACCATTAAGAAAATAAAAAGCAACAGAGAGTCCTGTGGCACCTTTAAGACTAACAGATGTATTGGAGCATAAGCTTTCGTGGGTGAATACCCACTTCGTCAGACGCACAAAGTGGGTATTCACTTCTGACACTTCTGAATGGCTCACTAGGCTTTCCTTTTTATTGATGTCAGCAGTAACAAAGAAATGCTTTGCAAAAATCACTTTTAATGGATAGATTATAAGATGCATTTTTCACGGCAGAGCAACAAATAACATTCATAGCCATATATAGTTAGGCTTTGAAGGGTTAGATTATTGTCAGTAAATGTTGATTTCACCATACACACACAAATTGATGAAAAAAATATTTCCACTGATAACAGTTGGAATTTAAAGATAGAAAGAGAATGAAAAATGCTGCTTGAAAACTTAGTTTGATTTAAGGATATGTACCGTGTACATTTTGATGTGTGATGTTGACAATTTGTGTTGTACCAATTATAAAATTCAATTTTTTGAATCTCAACATCTGTCATTAAATATTTGTCTAGTATCAGGGGGTAGCCGTGTTAGTCTTTATCCACAAAAACAACGAGGAGTCCAGTGGCACCTTAAAGACTAACAGATTTATTTGGGCATAAGCTTTTGTCGGTAAAAAACCCACTTCTTTAGATGCATGGACAAATATTTGTTTGACACCCCATAATATCCTGCAAATATGAACATTTAAATTGATAAAAAATTGGGAAAATGCTTAAAACCTATAATTTTGCGTGTGAGAAAAATTAAATAAAAAGCAGGGGGAAATGCTTAAGAATACATTATTGAAAAACAGTTGAACTGCAAGTTTTCATGACATGATGAAAAAAAACCACCAAAACTCTGACCTCTTTCTACTTAAGCACTTGAACAGTGCAACCACACCACTGTTGAATAACAGGTACTATTTTTTCTAGTGTAGTCAGGGCCTTAGATACTGTGGTGGTGACTCTATCAGGGATTGCGTACACAAGAAGGTTAATTTGGATTAAGATGGGAGATGAATTTAAAGCACACTAGTTACTCTTAAATGACTCCATGTGTAGACAAGCCCTCAGAAATGGTTTAGGCATAGAGCTATATATAATACTGAATAAGAACTGCAGGAGATGCCTTCTAGGCCACAGGATTCTGAATTGTGCATATAATTTTATTTTTAAAATGTTTATGTTCTCAAGGGTGTTAATGGCTTGTTTTAAAATCTCTTTTATAAGTAATATGACATATAAACTTGGAATGTTGAAAAGCATAAGGACTGAGTAGTACTGAAGAAAAAAAATTAATTACTTGGAAAAAAAAGAAAAGGGCTAAATAATTGAAGAATTTAAATAAAATCACAAGTTTCAAAGTAGATTTGGATTTTGTTAGATAATTATGGTGTATAGATGTGTTTTCACCATTTCCAGTCATTTTCTTAGACCTCTATTAAAATGCAAGAAATACAAATGTGAGACGGCCTTGTATGTTGTCATTGACACCAATGCAAAGGGAGTGCAAAGCAGATGTAAAATGCAACCATTCTAATTGGTTAGATATTGTTGTAGAGGACTATACAAAAAACAGGGCAGAGGAAAAGTTAGGCCCTTCATATATTACATGCTTAAGAGTGACTATAAAGCAAGTAGTACTAGAAATGCAAGTGTCACTGTATTAGATTTTTATATAATCAGACATTCGAAACATGTTTTAGTGAGTGACTAATTCTGAAATACAGACATATTCAGGGAAAACTACATACTGCAATAAAAGTAATTGCTCTTCTCTAACTGTATGTTCAGAATTGTTCAGAGCTGTCAGGTTGTTGGCACTAGAGGTCAGTGTAAGTTAAGAGTAAAATAATTAGTTACCATTATTTTTAAAATGTATGCACATAGGAAAATTAAAAATGTAGTGTTTCACATAAGCTAGTTCATTGAAAAGCATTTTATAAATCACTAGCCTAATACATGGTTTTAATACAACTGAGAGGCTTTCCCCCCCCCATATTCTACCAAGCCCAGTTTATTGAATTGCCTTCTTTCAGTGTGTTGGATTACTTGGGAACATTGTATAGTGATCCCCCTCATCACTGCTATGTTACAAGGTAACTCTAGTTAGTATATGACAGTGAAATTATTTTCATGTCTGAGAATACTACTGCACGACAGAAGTGTGTTTGTTAGACATAGCAAGGCTGCTGCTCTCAGAAAGGGCTTTGCATTCATAGACTCAAAGTGTTTACAAAGGAGGTAGGTATCATTGCTTCCCTTTTTGCAGTTGGAGTGGGGAAGCACTCAGAGAGAAAGTGGCTTCCCCTTGGTTGCCCAGAGGGCCAGTGACAGAGCTGAAAATAGAACCCAGATGTCCTGAATCCCAGTCCAGTGCTTTATCTCCTGAGCTACCTGCCTCCCATATAGTAAACATTATTGCTTTTATGAGTGTATTATGCCCATACAGTCCACAGGTACGAAGGCCTGGTCTACACTTCAAATTCAGGTCAACATAGCTGTGATGCTCAGGGGTGTGAAGAATCCACAATCCTGCATGACATAGCTATGCCAGCCTACCCCCTATATAGACACTGATAGGTTGATTGAAGAGTGCTTCTATCGACTTAGCTACTGTCACTCAGGGAGGTGGTGTTCTTACACCAACAGAAAAACCACTGCATCTGTGCTACAGGCCTATGCTGCTATAGTCCCCATAGTGTAGACATGGAAGAAAACATGAATTTATATGGAATCTACATGTCTTCTGTATAAAAAACAAGAGAAACTGCAGCACCATGGATAGTTCCACAGTGTATGTACCCACATACTTCCTCCCTCTGCATCCCCCACTACCAGCTGCTGGCCTGATTATGCAGCCATAGCACTTCAGTGCTTCCTAAGTAAAGTACAAGTGAATCTGAATCAGGATTTTGAGATTTGGTCCAATCTGTTGTCTAGCACAAAGAGTACAAAGCTTTTGGAACAAATCAGTATATTGTGCATATCTGAACATTTCACAATTCTGATAATGGGAAGGATAAGGGAGTGAAAAAGAAAGATATGGCTAGTTTTATTTGCACTTACTATCTTTATATAGCTTACAGCAGCAGTTCTCAAACTGTGGGTTGGGACCCCAAAGTGGGTCATAGACCCCATTTTAATGGGGTCGCAAGGACAGTCTTAGACTTGCTACAGTTGCTGGGGCTTGGGGCTGAAGCCTGAGCCCCACCGCCTGGGGCTGAAGCTAAAGCCTGAGGGTTTCAGTCCTGGCTGGCAGGGCTCAAGTTACAGGCCCCTTGCCAGGGCTGAAGCCCTTGGGCTTTGACTTTGACCTCTTCCCCGCCCAGGGCAGTGGGGCTTGGATTTTGACTTTGGCTCCCCCACCCCCACAGGGCAGTGGGAATCAGGCGGACTCAGGCTTCAGTCCCCCCTCCTGGGGTCATGTAGTAATTTTTGTTGTCAGAAGGGGGTCGTGGTGCAATGAAGTTTGAGAACCACTGGCTTAGAGAATCATTTAATTTTCCATCTGATTGATTTTAATGTTCACTTCTATAAAGAAATGGAGAGGGGAGGAGAATCCCATAGGCTAAATCCTGAAATTCTTATTCCATCTTCACTCAGGAAATCCCTCATAAGCTTCAATAGAAGCATTTGCTTGAGGATGGTATGATGTTGCACGCCATCTTCTTTACGAAAACATGCTCATGATATGAATATGATATAACTGAGATGCTAGATGGGTCTTGTAAGATATCATTGGAAAGGTTATAATTTACTGAATGTGATTATCCAATCTGTATGCCTGTATCATTTCAGTATCTGAAGATAGGAATATTGACTATGTATCTGTATATCAACTATGCTACTTTGGGTGACACTCACTGCTAACACTTCAAGTACAATTGTAAAGCCAGACAGGGCTGATGGCCCATTAGCGAGGACAATGGACTGTGAAAAGGTTTGGCCTTCTTGTGGACTCTCCATACTGCCACTGACTCATGGCCGCTGTGATACTACAGCGTCAGGTGACCTGGTCATCTGATACTGAACTCCATCTTAGACTGCTGAACTTTTCCACTGGGAGATGGAGAAATCCTATATAAGGCGGGGGAGGAAAACAAAGTCTTCAGTTCATTATTCCTCTGCCTCCCCACCCCAAGAGATACTTAAAAACACCTGGAAACAAAAGGACTGGAACTGAGGGGAAGGGGAAGAACTGCTTGTTGACCCAGGCTGGAAAGATACCTGGCCTGTGAAGGAATCTACCTAAGACAATATCTAGGGTGAAGAATTACTATTTGTAACCAATTTCTGTAGTGAATCAAGCTTACTTTCTGTGCTTTGTTTTATTTGCTTGGTAATCTGCTTTGTTCTGTTTGCTACTTCTTTACTACTTAAAATTCACCTTTTGTAGTTAATAAACTTATTTCTTGTTTATAATATAATCCAGTTTATTTAATTTCTAATGGGAGGAGGGGGGAAGTTGTGCATATCTCCCTCCACATTGAGGGAGGGGACGAATTTCACAAAACCTTTGGGTTTGTACCCCTTAAATGGAGTGGGCACCAAAGTGCTGGGGCAAGCCCCTAAGGCTGAATCTTTCCAGAGCAGATCTCTGTCTCTCTGTGCAGCTGGGCGTGCCCCTGCCTGTGTGCTTGGCTGGAAAAGGCTTGGGAGCCCAGCCCAGCAAGGCCAGGAAAAGGGGACCCAGGCTGACAGAATAGGCTGACTCAGTGGCATCCCAGCATTCGGGAGGAGGGGGGGGGAACTGTCACAGATGGGGTAAGAAAAATATTATTAAAGGCTTCAGCTTTGGCCCACTGACTTAACTGGAGAGGCAAGTGCTTAGCATTCAGTAGGATTTAGCCCATTTAGTTCATGTGAGAGTTTTGCCTAAGTAAGGAAATCAGGATTTAGCCCCAAGTTAGTACAATAAAAAAAGCACTGCAGTGAGGGACATAAATCCGGATATACAAAAGTTACTGAACAAGCACCATTAATCCTTACCCTGATACTATTCTTGTAATCACATACCTTTCCCTACATAATTCAATGCAATAAAATGTTATTTTTCAACAATATTACTCAGTTCATACAATGAAATCCTGTAATTAAAGACTGTACCATAGTACATACACCCAAGTTAAAGTTGTTTGCTCAAATGCAATGTTTTCTGTCCCTTGAGTGCTTCTATCTGCAGCCTTAGTGTTGCCCTAATACAGGAACTTGCAAGCAAAATTGGTTTTGTGGGGGTTTTTTGTTTGTTTTCTTTCTTTTTTTTTTTGTTTTTGTTTTTTTTGTTAAGGCAACCAAGCTATCCTGTCTGTGGATCAATTGTCAGGGTAACGGCAGGATTCCCACACTGAAATAGCAGCACAGGACACTTTCCTGAGCATCCATGCCTAAGGTTAAAGGGATGAGCCACCATTAATCTAGCTCAGAGCTGGATTAAATTCAGAAATATCTCATATGGCTGCATACAATGTGTTTTGGGGGTGTTTCACAACATAGAACTAATGTTGCATAGGGAGAGAGAGATTATATTGAGGATTGTGATGGACAAAGGCTTAATAGAGATGGGGAGCAAGCTAGAGCTGGGAATGGAGGATCTTATGATAAAAATTAATGGGCTTTTTGCAAAGCCTTTAGTAGTAACAAATGTACCATTCCTATCTCAATCCAACGAGAACACGCACCGGCTGTTTGTTGTAAAAATAATAGGCCAGATTAATCCCATTCATCCTATTGTTGTTAAAGATGTAGAAGAAAATTGATTTGGTTTTTTTTTTAATGATACACATGCTTCGTATTTGCCTTTCAACCCCTTGACATTCCACATTCAGTGGAAAAGCAAGTGGTGGTGTAAACGACTCAGAGAATGGGTGTAAAAGGCACAACAGTGTTACTTACACAGATTTGGAACACAGTGAGTCTCATTCTGGTCTCATTCAGACTCGTATAAATCAGGAATAAGTCCAGTGAAGTCAATGGAATTATACTTGTAAAACCAGTTCAACTGAGATTTGAATCGGACCTGAGCTATTCTGGGCATAAGACCTGAGAGGCTGGTGGAAAAGTGGCTTTAAGCCAAATTTGTGTTCCCCTGATCCTGGGGTCAGCACCAATCCTTTTAAAATTAGACCAGCCTGAAGGAGCTTCAGTAGTTGCAAGGGGAGATCACAGCAATATAGCCATCATGTAATGCATTTCCCTTCGTGTCAGTTCCCTTATACTAGTTGGGAATTGTTATGTCCTAGGGGCAGCCGGTGTAGGAAGCAATCACTTGAGGCCAGAGAGCAGACAGCTAACCAAAACCTCCATTTTATTTACAGAAACAGAGAGCTCACTCAGCCGGTTGAAACCGGCTGAGCTATCCCTTAATAGTCTAACTCAGTTGCCATAGTAACAAAACCCATGACAACCAAATACACAACATATTCCTCCCCCGCTAATAAGAACATCCCCTAAATAAAACACACACTAAACTAGAGAAGGAGGGTAGACTGCCTCCATTCCCGGCTAAACCCTGGGGATTATTTTGCCCCATAACCGTGGGTTCGCCCTAACTAAAGATCCAGCCGATGAGGAGGCCTTCTGTCTCTAGGTGGATTACGGCGAACTTCTGGTGTTGTTGCACCCGAAAGTACTAGGGGCTCAGGGTCCGCAGCACGAATAGGTGAGGAGGTGGTATCAGCTCGTGCTGGGCAAAGGGGTATCTCAGCTGCCGGCAGTAATGGAGGAGAACAGTCAGGAACAGGTGACTCATGATTCGGTGTCTCACCAGGAGGGGTGAAGTCAGACCCCTCAACTGCAGATGGGTCCTGAAGACTGGCATGACCTGGCAACAGCTGATCTACATGTCGCCGCCAGGTAAGATTCTCTGCAGTCCGGACTGTATAGGAAACAGGTCCTGTTTGAGTGATGACTGTGGCCGGGACCCATTTAGCTCTGGAAGTATAATTCCGAGCCAAAACTGGCTGCCCTGGGCTAAAGGTTCGGTCTTTTGCTCTGGGTGCCCGTCTGATTACTTGATATTGCTGCTGATGTTGCACAGTTTGTCTGGGTTCAGAAGGTTTCAGCAGATCAAAGCAAGTGCGCAGCTGTCGTCCCATCATTAGAAAGGCTGGGGAAGCCTGGGTCGTAGCATGAGGTGTGTTTCTATAGGAAAGTAAGAAGGTATCCAGACGCTTTTGAATGGAGTGTTGTCCCTTTGCTGATTTCAAAGCGTTTTTCATTGTCTGCACAAATCTTTCAGCTAATCCGTTGGTGGACGGATGATATGGTGCTGACGTGATGTGGTGTATCCCATTTGCCTTCATAAAATTTTGAAACTCCTGAGAGACGAACTGCGGTCCGTTGTCGCTCACAAGTTGTTCTGGCAGACCAAAACGACTAAAGAGTCCTCGTAGTTTTTGGATAGTACTCTCTGCAGTAGTGGACTGCATTATAGAGACTTCTGGCCATTTAGAATGGGCATCTACTGCCACCAAGAACATGCTTCCTTCAAGGGGGCCAGCAAAGTCAACGTGAATACGTTGCCACGGGTTTTCAGGCCAGTCCCATGGGTGTAGGGGTGCCCACTGGGGTGCATTTCTTACACTCTGACATGACATACAAGCTTTTGCCTTCTCTTCAATAGCACTGCCCAATCTAGGCCACCAAAAATAGCTTCGTGCAATTTCCTTCATGCGCACTATTCCACAGTGACCGGAATGTAGCTGTTCTAACATCTGTGATCTCAGGGGTGGTGGAATAATGACACGCCTCCCCCACAACAAACAACCAGATTGGACCGATAACTCCGTCTGCCTGGACATGTAGGGAACAAGGTCGGGTGAGACCGGAGAGGTTTGTCGAGATTTTCCATGCATCACCAGGTCCATAACTTGGGATAATACTGGGTCAACGCGGGTTGCCTTCTTTATCTGAGTAGCAGTGATGGGTGTATTCTCTACCTGTTCAAAGTAGAAGATTTCCTTTTGGGCACTATCTTGATGTTTGACCGGTAAAGGCAACCTTGAGAGGCCATCTGCATTGCCGTGCAGAGTGGATTTCCGATATTTGATTTCATATGTGTGTGCAGAAAGTATCAATGCCCAACGTTGCATACGACTAGCAGCTAATGGGGGAATGCCTGTGTAGGGTCCAAAAATTGATGTCAGAGGTCGATGGTCTGTAAGAAGAGTAAACTTTCGCCCAAACAGGTACTGATGAAACTTCCTAATTCCAAAAACAATTCCTAATGCCTCACGTTCGATTTGGGCGTAGTTAGTTTCTGCTTTGCTTAGAGTGCGTGAAGCAAAAGCAATAGGTCTTTCTTCTCCCGAAGACATAATGTGTGACACGACCGCTCCCACTCCATAAGGGGAAGCATCGCAGGCCAATTGCAGGGGTAAGGATGGATCAAAGTGCGTTAGAACTTCAGAATTTAACAATGCATCCTTAGCTTTGTTAAATGCAACATCACAGGCTTCAGTCCACTTCCAGGCCTTGTTCTGGCCAAGGAGCTCATGAAGTGGTTTTAGCAGTGTGGCTAACTGTGAGATGAACTTTCCATAATAGTTCAGTAGTCCTAGAAATGAGCATAGCTGGCTTACATTTCGAGGTGGGGGATCCTCCACAATAGCTTTAACTTTTGCAGGGGCCTTATGAAGACCTGCAGAATCGATGATGTGTCCCAAATATTCAACAGAGGGCTTGAAGAATTCACACTTGTCTTTGCGAACTCGTAGGCCATACTCTTCCAGTCTTTGTAGGGTAGCCTCTAAATTCTTTAAGTGATCCTCTTCATTTCTTCCAGTGACCAGGATATCATCCAGATAGCACTGAACTCCTGACAAGCCACACAAGATCTGGTCCATAGCCCTCTGGAACAGGGCGGGAGCCGATGTGATTCCGAAGGGTAGGCGACAGTATCGATAAAGCCCCTTATGAGTCACAATAGTCAACAGCTCTTGGGACTTTTCATCGACGTGCATCTGTAAATATGCTTGACTCAGATCAATCTTACTGAACTTTTGTCCCCCAGCCAGGCCTGCGAAGAGGTCATCGATGCGGGGAAGCGGGTATTGCTCTGCACACAACACTGGGTTGACAGTGACTTTAAAATCACCGCAAATCCGGAGAGAGCCATCTTTCTTCACTTTTGGAACGATAGGAGTGGCCCATGAGCTATGGGTAACTGGTATTAGGACTCCATTGGTGACCAGGCGCTCCAGGTCTGCTTCAACTTTTGGCCTGATGGCATATGGCACAGTTCGGGCTTTCAGATATTTTGGTGGACTGCCAGGTTTAATGTTCAATGTCACAGTGATTCCCTTCATACTTCCCAAATCATCTCCAAAAACAGCAGCATGTTTCCTTAGTATAGGAGTTAGACTGGTTTCTTCTTTAGTCATCCGGTGCACTTCTGCCCAGTTCAGCTGAATCTTCCCAAGCCAAGACCTACCCATTAAGGCTGGGTAGTCACCTCTCACCACAAACAGTGGCAATTTAGCTGCCTGTCCATTGAGCTCCACCTTAACATCAATAGTGCCCAACATGGGCACAGCTTCACCTGTATACGTCTTCAGAACAGTTTTTGTTGCCTTAAGCGGAAGATGCTGTAGCTTTTCCTTATACACAGTCTCAGGAACCAGCGAGACAGCTGCACCGGTGTCTAGTTCCATGCGTATAGGTTTGCCCTCCAATAAGGGGGTTACCCAGTATTCATGTGAGCCCGCTGCCAAAGACAAAACATGCAGTGGCACTTCCTCTTGTGAGGAGGTGTCACCTTGATCATCCTGGGTCTGCTCTAGGGTATGCAAGGTTCCTCTTTTTGTCGGCCAGACCACAGGCCTCTTTTTCTTTTGTTTACAGGCATACTCAATGTGTCCCTTTTTGCCACAGTGTCGACACACCAGGTCCTTACACCAGCATTCTGATGCCTGGTGACCCAGCTTACCACAGCGGTAACATTCTTGACTCTGCACCGTTTTGTGGGTCAGTTCTTGTGACACTTTTTGCACCCTAGGGGATGCACCGATGTATTGTGCCTCCCTTGTAGCCAGTTCCATGGAGACAGCAATATCAACAGCCTTCTGTAATGTAAGCTGAGCCTCTGTCAGTAGGCGCTTCCGTATAGCTTCACTGCAGAGGCCACACACTAACCTGTCACGCAGGGCATCATTTAACATCTCTTTAAATTCACAGTGTTCTGCTAGCTTTTTTAAAATGGCTACAAATTGTACAACTGTTTCATCTTCCTTTTGGTCTCTTTTGTGGAACCTATATCTTTCAACAATTACCAGTGGTTTTGGGGAGAAATGAGACCCCAGGATTTCCACAATGTCACTGTAAGATTTAGTCTCAGACTTAACAGGGTGTAGTAAGCTGCGTAGCAGAGAGTAGGTTTTAGCCCCTACAACAGTTAAGAATATTGGCACCTTCTTCGCTTCTGTAATGTCATTTGCAATACCAAAAAGCTCAAAACGCTCAGTATACACATGCCACTGCTCTGTATTCTCATCAAAAGGCTCCAGGGGCCTGGTCAGAGTAGCCATGATTTTTAGTTTCACTTTCACAGTCAGTGCAAACAAGCAGCTTTTTTTTCTTTGTTTGGTCTTTACCTTGACTTCTACTTCCTTCTGTTACTGAAGCAGCACCGGAATCCCATCCTCGTCGCCAGTGTTATGTCCTAGGGGCAGCCGGTGTAGGAAGCAATCACTTGAGGCCAGAGAGCAGACAGCTAACCAAAACCTCCATTTTATTTACAGAAACAGAGAGCTCACTCAGCCGGTTGAAACCGGCTGAGCTATCCCTTAATAGTCTAACTCAGTTGCCATAGTAACAAAACCCATGACAACCAAATACACAACAGGAATGCAATCTGAAGCCTGAGCAGCAGAATGGTGTATGGGGAAGAGCTTTGCTAAGGAAATGAAGTGAAGTGTTATGTATTAAATGTAATGGACGCAAATGAGTCTTATTTCACTCACACTGATGTGAATCCTCTGAAGCCAATGGAGCAGCTCTGGTCTTATGGTGTACTCAAGAGGGGAATCAGACACAATGTCCTCATCCTACAAACCCTGTGGGCAGAACCTAATCTCATTAATGTCAGTGACTTTCACCCCCCCAAATGGCAGATGTCTGAAAGAAATAATATCTTTGAGTCTTGGCTTGCTGCTACTCCCAGAGATTTCTGAGACCTCTCTGGATCAATAGTTCATTTCCAAGGACACTGTGCTTGAAGAATAGTTCTTATAATAGAAAGGAAGTAGGAGGTTATGACCTACAGCAGAAATAAGGTAGATAATGCTGCCAAGTCACTCTGAGGGTATGTCTACACTACAAGAGTAGTTCGATTTAACTTAGGTCGAATTTGTGGATTCGACCTTATGAATTCGAATTTGTGTATCCACACTAAGGACACTAATTCGACTTTGTGAGTCCACACTAACGGGGCAAGCGTCAACATTGGAAGCGGTGCATTCTGGGCAGCTATCCCACAGTTCCCGCAGTCCCCGCTTCCCATTGGAATGCTGGGTAGAGCCCCCAATGCCTGCTGGGGGAAAAATGTGTCGAGGGTGGTTTTGGGTAACTGTCGTCATTCAACCGTCACTCCCGCCCTCTCTCCCTGAAAGCGCCGGCGGGAAATCTGTTACCGCACTTTTCTGGTCAGAGACAGCGCGGACGCCACAGCACTGCGAGCATGGAGCCCGCTGCGATCATCGCTGCACTTATGGCCGTTGTCAACTCCTCGCACCTTATCGTCCACCTCTTCCACAGTCAGCTGCTGAGAAATCGGGCGAGGAGGCTCCGGCAGCGCGGTGAGGACATGAAGTGTCAGAGTGGCACAGACCTCTCACAAAGCACGGGATCCCGTGCTGCGGAGATCATGGTGGCAATGGGTCACGTTCATGCTATGGGACGGTGATTCTGGGCCCGGGAAACAAGCACGGACTGGTGGGACCGCATAGTGCTGCAGGTCTGGGATGAATCACAGTGGCTGCGAAACTTCAGGATGCGTAAGGGCACTTTCCTTGAACTGTGTGACTTGCTGGCCCCTGCCCTGAAGCGCCAGGACACCCGGATGCGAGCAGCCCTGACTGTGCAGAAGCGAGTGGCCATAGCCCTCTGGAAACTTGCCACGCCAGACAGCTACCGGTCAGTAGCGAACCACTTTGGCATGGGAAAATCTACCGTGGAGGTTGCTGTGATGCAAGTAGCCCACGCAATCGTTGACCTACTGCTCTCAAAGGTAGTGACCCTGGGAAACGTCCAGGTCGTCATAGATGGCTTCGCCGTGATGGGATTCCCAAACTGCGGTGGGGCTATAGATGGCACTCACATCCCTATCCTGGGACCGGCCCACCAGGCCAGCCAGTATATTAACCGAAAGGGCTATTTTTCAATGGTGCTGCAAGCACTGGTGGACCATAGGGGACGTTTTACCAACATCTACGTCGGGTGGCCAGGCAAGGTTCATGACGCGCGTGTTTTCAGGAACTCTGGTCTGTTTAGACGCCTGCAGGAAGGTAGTTTCTTCCCGGAACACAAAGTAAGTGTTGGGGATGTGGAGATGCCTACAGTGATCCTCGGGGACCCAGCCTACCCGCTAATGCCCTGGCTCATGAAGCCCTATACAGGCGCCCTGGACAGTGACAAGGAGCTCTTCAACTACCGGCTCAGCAAGTGCAGAATGGTGGCGGAGTGTGCTTTCGGACGTCTCAAGGGGAGATGGAGGAGCTTACTGACTCGCTCGGATCTCAGCGAAACCAATATCCCCATTGTTATTGCAGCTTGCTGTGTGCTCCACAATCTCTGTGAGAGCAAGGGGGAGACCTTTATGGCGGGATGGGAGGTTGAGGCAAATCGCCTGGCTGCTGATTACGCTCAGCCAGACACCCGTGCGATTAGAAGAGCCCAGCGGGAAGCGCTGTGCATCCGGGAGGCTTTGAAAGCTAGGTTCCTCAGAGAGCAGGGTAACCTATGACTGTCCAGTCTCTTTACAGAGAAGCTGAAACTGCCCCTGTTTCAGTTACTATTCACTTTTTTCAGCGGTTACATACCCCGTTCACCAGGTTTCCCCCCTTCCAACAGACGTTTAAAAATAAAGTTATTGGAACATTTTTAATTAACAAAGTTTTCTTTACTAACGAATTCGCGTTCAAGGGTTCAAACAGGGACGCAGACTGTGGTGGGTACGGTGTGCAGTGATGTACAGACCGCTTCTACACTCGAGGACTGACAGGCTCCAGCTCCTACAGCGGTCTCTGGGGGGAGGACGGTTACAGGAGGGTGTGCAGGAAGGGGTGGGTTTGCAGGAAGGGGTGAGGGGTGTGTGGGAAGGGTGAGTAGGTGTAGGGGGATGATGGCTCTGGCTGGGGCTCAGGGCATCGGAGAGGTTCATGGCTAGGGTGGAAGGGCATGGTAAGGGCAGCCTGCCTTGCCATTTGTGGATGCCAGGCACTCGGACCCTGGGGCAACATACACCTCCCAGACTGACCTGGGGCAGCAGACACCTCGCAGAGTGACCCGGGTGCCTAGTGACTGCACTCTGTGTGTGACCTGCTGTTGATCCTGCCCCCATGTCTGTACCCTGTTAATGGTGGCTGTCCTATGAAATTAACAACCCCCCCCCCTTCACACAAAGTCTTCTGCAAAGAAACATGACGGAAACAGTAATGAACAGCAAACTATTTTTAATACTCAACTACACAGTTGGGGGATGAAACTGGGATTTGGGATCGGGTGAGCCAGGAAGGGAAGCAATTCTCATACTTTAGGGAATGAGAGCTGTTTGGTACATGAGCGCTCTGCTGGGGTGGAGTGACAGTTTTCACGGCCCCTAGCGCCCCTCCTTCTTGTGATTTTGGGTGAGGGGGGACAGGACTTTGTGGCGGGGGAGGGCGGTTGCAGATACAGTTCAGGGGGGCTCTCTGCTCCTGCCTGCGGTCCTGCAGAACATCCACAAGGCGCCGGAGCGTGTCCGTTTGCTCCCTCATTAGTCCAAGCAGCGTTTGAGTCGCCTGCTGGTCTTCCTGCCGCCACCTGTCCTCCCGTTCGCTGTGTGAGCGCTGCTGCTGAGAGAGGGTCTCCCTCCACTGGCTCTGCTGGGCCGCCTCGGCTCTGGAGCAGGCCATCAGTTCAGCGAACATCTCGTCCCGAGTCTTTTTCTTTCGCCGCCTAATCTGCGCCAGCCTCTGTGAGGGGGATGCCGGGGCAGTTCGGGAAAGAGCCGCAGCTGTGTGATGGGAAAAAGGAAGTGATTTCCTTCCAAAGATACATGTTTGCGAACACTGAACACAGTCTACTCAGTTTCTGTGAACAAGACCATATAGGGCACCTAATCTCATGTGCTCTCAGGACAAGTTCGAATTTTCGGCATTCGCTTTCATTGCCTGGGGTCTTGCACTGGAGATCGGACAAGTGGGGCAGGACAGCAGAATCCGTGTAGCAGCCAGGCCTGGTAAGCCGTAAACTTTAGGCTGCTTAACAGTTAATGGATAGCAGTGCCCTCCTGCTGCAGGCAATCTGGAAAGCATAAAGTCTGACCCTGTTCCAGCCCCTCGCGGCTGCCCCCGGGAAAGATCCCTGTATGCTTTTCCTCTGCAGCCTCCAACACGTGGCTGTTAAACGACGGTCATTGTTATGCAAAGGAAAAGTCAAGCATTCACAATAGTAACATTAAAGTAATTCCCCTAATTAGATGCAGCAGTCGCCGAGCGAGATCACCCTGAGGCGGGTCACCAGGAGAAACAGAGACCGCATGCTGCGTGAATCCCTGCACAGACCAGGGCCCTATGCTGCCATGCTGGTCGAGGCAATGCTCCCACTATACCTCAGGATGGCCTGGTGCGGAAGAGTGTGCTTCCACGGAGCACCCAATAAGGCACCTCTCCCCAGGAACCTCCTGAGGAGGCTTTTCGATTACCTCTCCGAGAGCTTCGTGGAACTGTCCCAAGAGGATTTCTGTTCGATCCCTATATGCATTGACCTTCTTTTCATATAGTTTTTATTCCTGTTTTTTAAAAAATAAATGTTTACATGTTTATAGCACTTACCGACTGATCCTTCCCCTGATTCAGAGTCCGGGTTAACGGCCGGGGAGGGTTGGTAGGGGATCTCTGTGAGGGTGATGAAGAGATCCTGGCTGTCGGGGAAAGCAGTATTGTAAGCGCTGTCGCCTGCCTCTTCCTCCACAAACCCTTCCTCATCTTCCCCATTGGCGAACATCGCCGAGAAACTGCCCGTCGACACTATCCCATCCTCAGAGTCCACGGTCACTGGTGGGGCAGTGGTGGCAGACCCACCGAGAATGGCATGCAGTGCCTCGTAGAAGCGGCATGTCTGGGGCTGGGCTCCGGAGCGTCCGTTTGCCGCTTTGATTTTTTGGTAGCCTTGTCTCAGGTCCTTGATTTTCACGCGGCACTGCGTTGCATCCCGGCTGTATCCTCTGAGTGCCATGGCTTTGGAGACCTTCTCGTAGGTCTTTGCATTCCATTTTTTGGAGCGCAGCTCCGAAAGCACAGACTCATCGCCCCACACAGCGATCAGATCCAAGACTTCCCGGTCAGTCCATGCTGGGGCCCTCTTTCTACTCTGAGATTGCATGGACTCCTCTGCTGGAGAGCTCTGCATCGCTGCCAGTGCTGCTGAGCTCGCCCCGATGTCCAACCAGGAATTGAGATTCAAACTGGCCAGACAGGAAAAGGAATTCAAATTTTCCCTGGGCTTTTCCTGTATGGCTGATCAGAACATCTGAGCTCGGACTGCTGTCCAGAGCGTCAACACAGTGGTGCACTGTGGGATAGCTTCCGGAGCTACTAAGTTCGATTTGCATCCACACCTAGCCTAATTCGACATAGCCATGTTGAATTTAGCGCTACTCCCCTCGTCGGGGTGGAGTACCGAATTCGAACTAAAGAGCCCTCTAGGTCGAATTAAATGGCTTCCTGGTGTGGACGGGTGTGCAGTTAATTCGAATTAACGCTGCTAAATTCGAATTAAAGTCCTAGTGTAGACCAGGCCTGAGGCACTGAGTGTCCTGTGTTCCCACTAAGTCTCTTTGCATTTGAGGGTGCTCAGCAGCTTGCCGGATCAAGTCCGTGATTTGTAATCTCTCACTCCTGCCCCCCCACTCCCACCCCCCGGTTATGCATATATGTGAAGTCAAAGCAGAAAGCACAATGCAAACACTGTTATGTTACAATACAATATCATTATGGTGTGACACAACATAGCCTTGTCACAACATAAAACATTCAATGTCATTATATTGGTCCAAAAAATATGTTGGGACACTTTCAGTGTTTAACAACCCTTGAGACTAGGACTGAGCTCTGAAGATGGGGATATGTGGCTATCATAGTTCCTGAGGTACCTGCACCTTTGATTCCTTTATGACCTCTTTAAGAGCACCCCCACCTAGGTTTCAGGCCTCCAGCAGTCACCTTTCTTGGGATGGGATCCCATGATCCACTCCCTCCAGACCAGGGATTTAGGCAGCAGACTCCTGCAATTCATTGTGATCACTTCACCTAGTCTGACTTTAATTCAGCACCCGCAGTCCTGTTCTCTCAGGGGCAATGACAAGGTTAACCAGTCACCATCTGGCCTTCATAAAGCACACTATTTCTTACCTGGAACAAAAGCATGCCAGAGAAAACATATTTTGAAACAATAAACAGTCTATATTCATTCCTAGCTTGCCAGGCATCACCCATCTTCCACCTGGAGACCCTCAAAGGTTTCAAAGTACTTCAGATCCTCTCACGGGGCCTCTCCCTCTTGGTCACAGTGGCAACCTTACTTCCCTCAAACCTCTTCTTCCCTTCATATACTCAACTGATGCCAGTTCACTTGGAGTTCTTTGGCAGTGCCAGAAAACACAGTGTGCTTCTAGGATGAAGGAGTGAATGCTGCTGTTAGAAGTATGACAAGGCTTAGAACAATAGTAGGGATGGAAACTTGGTGGCTTAGAAACAGGAGGAGCAAAGCGGCCATGGAGCAGAAAGAAGCTGTCCAAGATTTCTGTCCAAGTTGTGGTTATGTGACTTTACATCAGACAGCAGGAATCTATTTCTGGGTACATGAGACATCGAGAAACCATCAGAGAGAAATATAGGACAAGTAAACCACTTAGAAAGTCAGTCATAGACATTAGAGATGGAAAGGGCCTACTAGATCATCTAGTCCATCTCACTGAGATTGTTCTATATGTTTCCTGGAGCTCTGAAAATCTAGTTTTCTAGGTCTGTTTCAGCATTACAGCTTCCCAAGTCTGTCCCTTTCTTTGCATACGTTAGTTTTCACCAGATGACTTAGCTTGCACTTTCCAACTGGAATCTCATTTTATTATTTTCTGCCTCTAGGCTCTTTTATGTTATATGTTTGTTCTAACCTCTAGGCTCTTTTATGTTATATGTTTGTTTTGAATAGTGCTCACAGCTCCTTAATGTAACATTTCTGCAAATTTAATGAACATGCTATTTACTCCTTCTTCCAGATCACTAATTAAGATGTTAAGGCTGATAGCAACACTAATCCCTGAATCACCCTATTAGACGCTATCTCCAACTTGATGATATATTGCAATTTATCATTAACATTTATTATATAGCAGAGCTTACATTTTTATAGAGTATTTCCTGGAGTTCTGGGGCTTCTGCCCTGCGGGGCATGGCGAGGCTCAGGACTTCTGCCCTGCAGGTTTGAAAATATTTACCAGAGCTCTTCTCTGGACAGCTCTGGCTGAATTTAAGACCTGTTATTTAGCCAATTTTCAATCCACACAGTTGTTAACTCGTTAACTCTAGCCTGCTTCTTGCTTGCATACGTATACCTGCCTCTGGAAATTTCCACTACATGCATCCGACGAAAAGGGTATTCACCCACGAAAGCTCATGCTCCAATACGTCTGTTAGTCTATAAGGTGCCACAGGACTCTTTGCTGCTTTTACAGATCCAGACTAACACGGCTACCCCTCTGGTACTTGACAGTTGTGCTTATGGTTTACACTTATGTAAGCCAATTTGAATTAGTTGTTTAAGCAGAAGGCATCATATCACAATGCTACTACATAAATCCATGGTATGCCCACATCTGGAATATTGCATGCAGTTCTGGTCACTCCATCTAAAAAAAACCCTTAGAATTGGAAAAAGTACAGAGAAAGGCAATAAAAATGATTAGGGGTATGGAACAGCTTCCATGTAAGGAGAGATTAAAAAGACTGGAACTGTTCATCTTAGAAAAGAGATGACTAAGGGAGGGTGTGGTGAGCCTGGCACCACAGCTCCCCTTTGTGGCAGGGGTAGGATGGGGTGTTGGTGCCCTGCCACGCTCAAGTTCCTGCGCCCACCTCTCTGTGGGCGGCCAGTTGCGACCTACTGGCCTCCTTCCACACAATCACCCCTGTCTGGCAGGATAGTGCAGCCTAGCGGTCGGAGTCCATACAACTTACTCCCCCACGTGGGAGCAGTGCTGTCTAATGACCGGAGTCCATGCAACCTCCCCTCGCAAGCGGGGTAGTGCAGCCTAGCGGCCGGAGTCCATACAATCCCCCTCACAAGAGGGGTAGCGCAGCCTAGGAGCCAGAGCCCCTAGGATTCCTCACGGTTTGGGGGTGAGGTGGTAGAGGGACCCAGGCCCGCTCTCTCCACTGGGTCCCGACCCAAGGCCCTTGTAGTGGCAAGCTCCCCTTGCCACCCGCTCGGCGGGGATCCGCCCACAACACGCCGAGCACCTATGTGGCTCTCACGCCGTTTGCCTCTAAAGTTCCCCTGGGTCACTTCCTACCATAAATGCCAGGTTCTCCGTTACGGGGTCTGTTCTCCTCCTGTGACGTCGTCCGCTGGGGTATCAGGAAGTGTCCCAGCTTGGCTGGCCTCCGGATCCTGGTGCGCAGACTCTCTCTCCTCAGGAGCTAGTAGCGTACCTCCTTCTCTTTCAGTGGTCAGCCCAGACTGAGCTGCTCTGCAGGCTTTTATACCTGTTCTCCAGTTGGAGCATGCCCAGCACGGTTTCCGGGGCGTGGCTTCCTCTGCTAGGAAAGAAGGGTTAACCCCTGCGGTACCAGTGCGGCCACTCTGCCCTGTCACAAGGGGGTATGACAGAAGTCTATAAAATCATGAATGGTGTGGAGAAAGTGAATAGGGAAGTGTTATTTACTCCTTCACATACCACAAGAACCATGAGTCACCCAATGAAATTCATAAAGTACTTCTTCATTCAACACACAGTTAACCCATGGAACTCATTGCCAGAGGATATTGTGAAGGCAAAAAAAAACTAGGTTCAAAAAATAATTAGATAAGTTCATAGAGAAGTATCAGAGGGGTAGCCGTGTTAGTCTGGTTCTGTAGAAGCAGCAAAGAATCCTGTGGCACCTTATAGACTAACAGAAGTTTTGCAGCATGAGCTTTCGTGGGTGAATACCCACTTCTTCGGATGCAAGCAGTGGAAATTTCCAGGGACAGGTGTGTATATATAAGCAAGCAAGAAGCAAGCTAGAGATAACGAGGTTAGATCAATCAGGGAGGATGGGGCCCTGTTCCAGCAGCTGAGGTGTGAAAACCAAGGGAGGAGAAACTGGTTCTGTAATTGGCAAGCCATTCACAGTCTTTGTTTAGTCCTAAGCTGATGGTGTTAAATTTGCAGATGAACTGGAGCTCAGCAGTTTCTCTTTGAAGTCTGGTCCTAAAGTTTTTTTGTTGTAGGATGGCCACCTTAAAATCTGCTATTGTGTGGCCAGGGAGGTTGAAGTGTTCTCCTACAGGTTTTTGTATATTGCCATTCCTAATGGAGTGGAAATCCATCAACCTCATGAAGAAACTTGCACAAATACAGACGGATATCATCTTCCTTTCCAAATGTAAACGGATGGACATCATACCTAATGGACTAAAGGTAAAAAATCCACTGCTATCTACATACTACACAGACCACAGTGAGAGTTTATGCCGTACTCTATCTAAGAAACTGAGGAACCACCTGATCAGCATCCTATACAGCAAACAGGAAAACATCAAAAAAGAGCTCTCCAACCTAGAGACTCTCATCAATAACCAAACTTCCATACAAACGGACTTTACTAAAATAAGACAGGAGATCTACATTACCCACTTCACCTCTCTAAAAAGGAAAAAGGACTGTAAGCTGTCTAAACTCCTACCTGCCACATGGGGCCACAACCGTGATACCCCTAACCCACCCAGCAATATCGTCAATCTATCCAGCCACACACTCAGCCCAGAAGAACAGTCTGTCCTATCTCGGGGACTCTCTTTCTGCCCTGCCACCCCCACCAACATGATACAGTTCTGCGGCGATCTGGAAGCCTACTTTCGCCGTCTCCGACTCAAAGAATACTTCCAGGACAACACTGAACAGCGCACTGATACACAGTTACCCTCCCACCAACAGCACAAGAAGAAGAACTCCACATGGACTCCTCCCGAGGGTCGAAATGACAGTCTGGACCTATACATTGAATGCTTCCGCCGACGTGCACAGGCAGAAATTGTGGAAAAACAACATCGCTTGCCTCACAACCTAAGTCGTGCAGAACGCAATGCCATCCACAGCCTCAGAAACCATCCTGACATTATAATCAAAGAGGCTGATAAAGGAGGTGCTGTTGTCATCATGAACAGGTCTGACTACCAAAAGGAGGCCGCCAGACAACTCTCCAATACCAAATTTTACAGGCTACTTCCCTCAGATCCCACTGAGGAATACACTAAGAAACTGCACCATCTACTCAGGACACTCCCTACACTAGCACCGGAACAAATCAACGTACCCTTAGAACCCCGACCAGGGTTATTCTATCTACTACCCAAGATCCACAAACCCGGAAATCCTGGACGCCCCATCATCTCTGGCATTGGAACTCTCACTGAAGGACTGTCTGGATATGTGGACTCTCTACTCAGACCCTATGTTACCAGCACTCCCAGCTATCTCCGTGACACCACTGATTTCCTGAGGAAACTACAATGCATTGGTGACCTTCCAGAAAACACCATCCTAGCCACCATGGATGTAGAGGCTCTCTACACAAACATCCCACACACTGATGGAATACAAGCTATCAGGAACAGTATCCCTGATGATGCCACAGCACAACTGGTTGCTGAGCTCTGTGCCTTTATCCTCACACACAACTATTTCAAATTTAATGACAATATATATCTCCAGATCAGTGGCACCGCTATGGGCACCCGCATGGCCCCACAATATGCCAATATTTTTATGGCCGACCTGGAACAACGCTTCCTCAGCTCCCGTCCACTCACGCCCCTTCTCTACCTACGCTACATTGATGACATCTTCATCATCTGGACCCATGGGAAGGAGACTCTGGAAAAATTCCACCATGATTTCAACAGCTTCCACCCCTCCATCAACCTCAGCCTGGACCTATCTACACGGGAGGTCCACTTCCTAGACACCACGGTGCAAATAAGTGGTGGTCACATTAACACCACCCTATACCGAAAACCTACCGACCGCTATGCCTACCTTCATGCCTCCAGCTTCCATCCCGGGCACACCACAAGATCCATTGTCTACAGCCAAGCACTGAGGTACAACCGTATCTGCTCTAACCCCGCAGACAGAGACCAACACCTAGAAAATCTCCACCAAGCATTCTCAAGACTACAGTACCCACACGAGGAAATAAGGAAACAGATCAACAGAGCCAGATGTGTACCCAGAAACCTCCTTCTGCAAGACAAACCCAAGAAAGAAACCAACAGGACTCCACTGGCCATCACATACAGTCCCCAGCTCAAACCCCTCCAACGGATCATCAGGGATCTACAACCCATCCTGGACAATGATCCCACACTTTCACAGGCCTTGGGTGGCAGGCCAGTCCTCGCTCACAGACAACCTGCCAACCTGAAGCATATTCTCACCAACAACTGCACACCGCACCATAGTAACTCTAGCTCAGGAACCAACCCATGCAACAAACCTCGATGCCAACTCTGCCCACATATCTACACCAGCAACACCATCACAGGACCTAACCAGATCAGCCACACCATCACCGGTTCATTCACCTGCATGTCCACCAATGTAATATATGCCATCATATGCCAGCAATGCCCCTCTGCTATGTATATCGGCCAAACTGGACAGTCTCTAAGGAAAAGGATAAATGGACACAAATCAGACATTAGGAATGGCAATATACAAAAACCTGTAGGAGAACACTTCAACCTCCCTGGCCACACAATAGCAGATTTTAAGGTGGCCATCCTACAACAAAAAAACTTTAGGACCAGACTTCAAAGAGAAACTGCTGAGCTCCAGTTCATCTGCAAATTTAACACCATCAGCTTAGGACTAAACAAAGACTGTGAATGGCTTGCCAATTACAGAACCAGTTTCTCCTCCCTTGGTTTTCACACCTCAGCTGCTGGAACAGGGCCCCATCCTCCCTGATTGATCTAACCTCGTTATCTCTAGCTTGCTTCTTGCTTGCTTATATATACACACCTGTCCCTGGAAATTTCCACTGCTTGCATCCGAAGAAGTGGGTATTCACCCACGAAAGCTCATGCTGCAAAACTTCTGTTAGTCTATAAGGTGCCACAGGATTCTTTGCTGCTTCATAGAGAATACATCTATCAACAGCTATTAGCCAAGATGGTCAGGCATGCACCCCATGTTCTGGAGGTCCCCAAACCTCTTACTGCCAGAAGATGAGATTGGACAATGGGATGGATCATTCAATAATTGCCCTGTTCTGTTCATTTCCTCTGAAACCTCTTGCACCGACCACTAGCAGAAGACAGAATACTGGGCTAGATGGACTATTGGTTGGACCCAATGTGGCCATTCTTATGTTCTTAAGGTGCTCAGATACTATGAGGATAGACACTGGTACAAACTCCCCAAGATCGATAGATAAATAATATTTCTAAACCTTCATTACATTTCAAAAATATGAAAGCAACTGCCTTTTAGTTTAATATCAGATATTTAATTTCTCTCTCAGCATTTGTTCTTTCATCATATTAGCAAAATAAGTTAGATTTATTATATAATTGCCAGAATTGCTTTGCTTTCTCTGTTAGAAAATTGGGACAATATTTGCTTTCTCCAGATTTTCAATACCTTGCTCCCTTAGCCATGAGCTTTAAAAATAATTGTCAGTAATAACCCTAAGGCCTTGTCTACACTGGCAGCTTTAGGGAAATCTCACACTAATGCAATGCACCAAGGCAACTCCATCAGTGGGCTACTGTAAGTCTGCCACTAATGTTTTCACCACTGCTCTGTATAGACTGGCTCAGAGCCTGTCAGTATTGTGTCGGTTTTTATGGCTTCTTCCTTTGCTCTATTGGATCCTCCCAAGGATTTACTGCTGTTCAAGCCTCCTGTATCTTTTCATCCTGAAAGGAAACCATATATAGTTCATTCAAATGTACCCCATCAATTGAGGAAAATTAACTTTAGACAACTTCAGCACCCAAAGGGTCCTGTCAGGATCGGGGTCTAGCCATGCTAAGTGCGACACAAACATACAGAAATACATGGACCTGCCCTGAAATACTTCCAACCTAAGGGTCAACTCTCACGAAGAGAGGAATGCAGGGGGGAACCTGTATAGAGATGCAGGGCTAGATCCACAAAGGGGACTTAAGCTCAACATTGCAATGGCTTAATTTAGGCATTGTGACACTTAATGGCATCTTCAACCATGGGCGGTGGATATAATAGGCATGGGGAGGCTATGCCTTCTCTGGTGCTGCCTGCTGCAGCCGCCAGACCCCCAGTTGCAGGGTTTGGCAGAGAAGTTTTTGTTTTATTGTGCCCCATGCAGGTTCTGGGGCAGCTGAGGAAGCACATACCACTTCCTCAGCTGCCCCAGAACACAACCTGCACGGGGCATATAAAAAGTGTCTTCTAACAGATGCTTTTCCCCTGGGTGGGTTGGCTCCAGGGAGAGGAGGCATGGCACGGCTGCGATCAGCCCAAGGCTCCTCTAGGGGGTGGTCATGAGGGGGCCGGGGCTTCAGCAAGTCCAAGGCTCCTCTGGGCACTGCAGCGGGAGGGAAGCTTGGTGCTTTGGCCAGCCCAGGGCTCCTCTGGCCAAGGGGGGGGGCGCTCAGGGCTTTGGCCATCTGGGGCTCCTGCAACTAGGGGATGGGGGCACTCAGGGCTTCAGCCTGCCCGGGGCTCCTGCAGCCAAGGAGGGGCGTTCTGAGCGGGAGGGCGGTGGAGGGACAGCAGAGGGTCTCAGGCTCTGGCCATGGGGAGGGCGTGGACAGAAGGGGCGGAGTAGGGGCTAGCCTCCCCAAAGGGGGGCTCCACCCGCCGCCCATGTCGTCAACTCCATGTTAGGTACCCAGGCTCCCTATACAAGGCATGGGGAGAGTTAGGCCCTTAAGAATGGGATCTACAAAAGACAGCATGCTGAGCAGGGAGCTACATAAGATCACCAATAGGCCACATCTCTGTCCTTAGCATTTCCTAAGCAACTCTTCTCCAGGGGACCTCAGTGCTTAAATCCAGGTCAGAGGAGATGGTGCCATCTCCCCTTAGAGTACTCACTCAGCATGTGGAGACCCCGCCCCTGCCTGATGTAGAGCAGGGATTTAAACCTATGTCTCCCACCCCTCAGGAGAGTGCTCTAAGCTATGGGGTATTCTGGAGGGGGTCTCACTCTCTCCTGTTGAAGCCTTCCACTTTATATAAAAAGACATTGGAATAAGGATTTGAATGTGTGTCTCCTCCCACATCCTGCTGAATGGCCTAACCACCAGTTTATACAGTCAATATCGCTCTGCCTGGCCCATTCACTAAGTACTTAATACAAAGTGGAATGGCTTCAAAAGGAGAGCTTGAGACCCCCACACCATAACAGCCCGCAGGTTAAGGCAGTCTCTGGAAAAGTGAGAGATGTGGGTCTAAATCCCTGCTCCACATCAGGCAGAGAGGGGAATTGAATCTGGGTCTCCAATACCCTGTGTGAATGCTGTAACCACTGAGCCAGAGATTACAAGAAAGGGCCAGGGGTGTACCAACACCAGTGTTTGGGGTGGGGTTACGGTCCTCTAAGGCCACCTGGATCCTTCAGCTGCAGATGGGTTTGGGTTCTGAAACATGAAGTTTTCCCCTAGGTCCCTATCCCTGCCCTTGGCTAATCCATGCCCTTCCTTCCTAAACTTCCTGAGAGTCCATCTCTCTCTTCTACCCTGTGAATCTTTATTGAAGCCACTAATTGGACTCACCTGGCTTCTTTTGTTCTGCTCCTGGTAAATTCCTCTCTCTACTTCCTGCCTCCCCTCAGAGAGAGGGTAACTGGTTTTTCCTAGGCCTAAAGTCACCCATTGTTCCAAGATGTTATCACCTGAATAGGGTCAGTGAGTTCTAATGATCCTCCATTGTATGTGGTCTAGTGACACAGCCCTGCTAGCCCAGAGCTGGAGGAGCATTCATGCTACAGCAATTTTCATAGTAACTTCATTATCATCACCCAGAACTCATAACTTGTACAGGCAGAACCCCCAAGTCAGCCCAGAATATACTTTATAATTTCCCATACACCAGACCCAAGAAGTTCCTTGGTTTTTCTCTCCCACCCTTTTTCATTGATCCACTTTCCTGCAGCGACAATTCAGTTCCTTTGCCCATATTTGTGCAACAGTCTCTAGAGATGCAACCAAAACTGTTTAAAAAATGCCTGAGCATTTTAATGGCGCTAATAACTAAATCCGTTGGGAAACCCTAGATTAATTTATGTTCATCCTTTCTGTACAGTAACTAAATGTTAAAGGTCTGTTAATTACTGGTTGACAATTTAAATTCAGCAATGCAGCATGCTGTGTTACTGATGTGATAAAATTTAGGAGCAGCTACAGCCTGAACTAATTTATGAGGCTACTTTCTAGGTATACTTGGTCTGGCCTCAGCAGAGGGGATGGACTTGATGAGCTCTCACAGCCCTTTCCAGCCCTACATTTCTAGGATTCTGGGTTGATGATGGAACTGCCTAGACTCCTAGAATTAATGTTAGTACAATACGGAAGTGTAGCAATAAGTCTTCAGGGAAGGGTGGTTATATTTAGCTGTCCATTTACTTATTTTATGCATTGCAGGCACTTTTGGCACCAGTGGAATTCTGTTTGGCAGTCATATTTGATACCAGCCTAACAACAGAGGCATATTTAACTGCCTGTAACTGATATGCAGCTATTGTATTTGATTTCCTGCCTTACTGTGTCCCCAACATGTGTCAAGGGTTAAGCCTTACTCATTACATTCCTGTGTAAGACCCTCCCCTATGCTTTAACCCAGGGGTCAGCAACCTTTCAGGAGTGGTGTGCCGAGTCTTCACTTATTCACTTTAAGTTTCGTGTGCCGGTAATACATTTTAACGTTTTTTTAGAAGGACTTGCTCTATAAGTCTATATTATATAACTAAACTATTGTATGTAAAGTAAACAAGGTTTTCAAAATGTTTAAGAAGCTTAATTTAAAATTAAATTAAAATGCTGATCTTACACTGCCGGCCCACTCAGCCTGCTGCCGGCCTGGTAGGCTTTGCCAGGTCAGATCTCCTCTCCAAATTTTCCACGTGGCTCATTAGTGAGGCTGCTTTCAATTTTAAACTCTTAAACTAAAATTCTTATTGCACAGGGGACTTATGAGTAGACTGGGGAGAGGTATTAGGCACACATATGTAGCTGCTGAAGTTGATAGCATTTAACAGAAATAAGGGAAGGGAAATATAATCTAGTGCTGGCAGTTATGTTTAAATCCCACACATTTTAGTAGGACTAGGATGGCATCAAGGGAAAAGAGGAAGTACTCCTTTCAGTAATTAGTGTCCAAAACCATGTTATGGCAAATTATATCAAATTCTTATACGGATAAAACACCTCTGTATTTCATCAGGATTCTATAAAAGAACTATTTATGGGAATAAAATAGAATAGCTTAAGTTTAATTTGTGAAAGCCAACTCTCCAGCTCTTAGGAATTATTAGAAATTTCATCTCTTGCAAAATTATAGCAGTTATATTACAGCTCTTAACACACAGTATGCAATGGTAACTATCTCGAAAGACGATGGTGTAAGCATGAAAGCAGTTCAGTTACTGTGTCTTGGACAGCAGCACTGTGAGTGGCTAAAAGGTCTAATTCTTGAGACAGAGTTCTGGGCACAAACAATGCAGGCATAAAGCGCAGAGTCAGAAGATGGAGCCAGTGCACTATTAGTGGTTTAGGCCTGCTGTGCTTCCCTCTTCACTTTTCTGTCAACTACTTCTCATCAGCCTCCGGCTCCTTGGTGCAGCACAGCCCTCCAGTCTAACGTGTTGCTAACTACGTCTTCCCAGCTTGTGGTGTCAATGTTTAAAGTTTTCAAGTCCCTTTTGCAATCTAGACAAGTGCCATAATTAGACCGATGGTTACTCCAAATTCATCACATTCTAGCACAAAGCTATAGCCAAGCTGATGCTCCTCTTCACTGTGTGCAACAAGCACTTTGTCATCAGTGAAAAGAAATTCTGTTATCAGCAGGTGATTGACTTTGCTTTTTGCTTGTAGATGTGTAATGTTGAATAGTTTTTCATCTGATCTTGTATGGAGATGTACACCCTTGGTGCTCGATGAGAAAACATGAGAAAGCCTCAAAGAGAATATACTGAAAAGTGCCAAAACCACATCCATTTGACACCAGAGGTTTAGAAAGCTGTCCGACTGAGCATCATTATACTGGACAGTAGCCTTCATTCAATCCTTCAGTGAAGATGACTTCAGATTGAGGACTGGGGAGCAAGCTCTTTGCTCTAGCAAATGGAAAAGGCCCTTTCCACTGACCAGGTCAAACACCTTTTAAAGATCTATGAAGGTCATGTAGAGATGTTTTCCTTGTTCTTGACACTCTTCATGCGGTTGCATTAGTGAGAAGACCATGTCGATAACTGATCTACCCTCATGAAAGCCATACCGTCTGTCTGGATATACATCTTCTGCAAGAACTTGCAGTCTTTTGAGAATGACCCGTGCAAATGCCTTGCTGGCGAAGCTAAGGAGAGAGTCCTCTGCAGTGGTTGCAATCATTCCTATCTCCTTTGTTTTTGTATAACCTTATGAAGTTGGCATCTTTCACATCTTGTGGTACCCTTTTTTTCCTCCAGCAGGTAAGCAGACATTGTGCTGATGGTTAAGCATAACCTGTCCTCAGGGCTGTCCCTAGCTATTCTGGGGCCATACGCAGCCCTCTCGCAGGGGGGCTGTGTGGGGCCCCCAGGCCTCCGTGTGGGGGGTGAGGAGGCTGGCCCCAGGCCTCCACGGGGTGGGTGGCAGGGCTGGCTTGGGAGCCAGCTGGGCCTGATTGGGGCATGGCCCCAGCTGAGCCTACTTTCCCCCAATCAGCCCAGGCTTCTTGCCACAGCCACAGCCCTCTCCTGGACTGTTTTAAGACCCGAAGGGCAGGAGTGGGTAACCACCCCACTACAATGTCTCAGGAGTGCCCAGAACCCAATAGGTACAATGTCTCAGGAGTGAAGTTCATGTTATGGCAGAGACATGCTATGCATTTTTAGAATTAGAAGCATTTATTCAGTGTATGCTGCAAACCCCTCTTTATCTTGTACAATCTTTTGGTAAAAAGCTACGGTTTCAGCTACATGCATCAACATTCAAGGAACCCTTATTTTGAAACATAGAAGTGCATGGTCTGTGCCACCATCTGCACTGTGAAAATGCCAAGTATGGAGAACATCTTGTAGGTGTTTTTTATGGAGGACAGTTAAATCCAGTTGGTGCCAGTGTCCAGATCTGGGGTGTCTCCAGGAGACCTTTCGGCAGTGATCACCCTGGAAGTAGGTGTTGCTAATGCACACTCCTCAGTGGGTGCAGAGCTCCAATATCTTTGCCCATTGTCAGTCACTGGCCACCATGAAGTGGGAAAAATGCATAGTGGCCACATCTCATGATCTGAGCCAACTCTACAGTAGACAGAGTATCCCAATAAATAGAGTCACTTAGCTGGTAGTAGCTTACTGATGACACTGTTGAGTTGCTGATGGAACAAGTCCTTCTCTCAGAGATGGAGGGAAGTGTTGGGACACATGTACCGAGGATGTTAACAAAGCCACCTGTTGTTAATATTTTTAGTGATATATGTTCTAATGTTGCAACGAGACATTTGACTATGGGTGCTAATGAGTTTTTGACAGGAAAACCCATCCTGTGTTTATGGTGGTGGTTTGTTTTTTTCTATGCCAGAAAGAGGCATAATGCATCTTGGGTAGAGAGCTTGTACACATAGTATATAGTTTAATTTACAAGATTTCTTTGAGAGTTGTGCTAAGGTAAAGTGCATGAGATTTTAAAGACTTTCTGGAAGCAGAGAAGAGATTAGTGTAACTGTCCTCACTTTAAATATGGCTAAAACTATATATAAATGTTGTGTTATACCACCTTCCCCTAAATTATCTCCTTGTTCAGACTAAGGAATGGATTTAGGCCATGTCTACACCTAAAACTTAGGTCGACCTAAGTCGATTAAGGGTATGAATAATTCACACCTCAGAGACGTAGTTAAGCCAACCTAAGCCCCAGCATGCACAGTGCTAGGTCGATGGAATAATTCTTCCATCAATCTAGCTACGGCCTCTCAGAGATGGATCTACTACAGGAATGGAAGAACCCCATCTGTCACTGATGACCTATCAGCAAAGACAATGGACCTCAGAAGAACTTAACCCTCTTGTGAACATTCTAGACAGCCTGTAAGTAACGGCTGCTATAACTCAGCAAGGTATGCAAGGTCATGTGACCAGACCACGTCTCTGGACTCCACCTTGTGGTGTCAGTATTTTTCCACAAACCAAGTTTTGAAACAAAGGGTTCCCGCCATATGCTAAAGCTATATAAGGCAGGGAGTGACATTGTCTGGTGTTCTTCACTCCTCACACAAGAAGACTCCTGGAAACAAACATCTGAGGAACAAAGACTGAACTGGGTGAAATGCTGGACCCAGGCTAAAGGGATTTCTAGCCTGTGTATGAAGACCTGAGAAACCCAAGTTGTAAAGCTAATGCAGCTTGTGCCTTAAGAATCTACAAGTCTGCCTGTACCATCAGTTAGGGTGAGAATCTGCTATTCATATCCAATATATCTAGTATTAAGCTTAAGTTGCGTTTTTGTTTATTTGCTAAGTAATCTGCTTTGATCTGTTTGCTATCACTCATAATCACTTAAAAGCTATCTTTTGTAATTAATGAAGTTTATGTTTTAATCTGAATCAGAGATTTTGGAGTAAGGTGCCTGCGAATCTTGGCTCAGAGAGGCTGTTGCATATTTCTCTTCATATTGAGGGGGGAGGGGTAAATTCTATGAGCTTACGCTGTACAGTTCCCTGTGCAGCACAAGACAGTATAATGTTGGGTTTATGCTCCAAAGGGAGTGCGTGCCTGGAGAGCTGAGAGTTACCTTGGCCTTAGCCTTTCTACTGTTGATTTGTGCAATGGCTAGTCGGAGACCCTGCATGTAACTGGAGTTGGGTGTGTCCCTACATGTGTGTATGCTGGTGGAAGTGTAAGACCAGGAGCGTGTTTGCAGCTTATCACAGCAGCACAGTGTGAGAGGGAGCCCAGGCTGGTGGGTCAGAGGGCTCAGTGATACCTCACTTCCAGGTGGCACCCCCTGGGAAACCCGTCACACTAGGATTAAATAATTTTGAGTTGCATAAAGCCTCTTAAAACGTTTATTTTTTTCAACAAGTGTTTATATTCAAATGAGGCAGGCATTCTTAGAATTGTCATTTTGACTGATCTGATTGCTGTCTATTGAAAGACAGCGACTGCCAGAGACACTGCATAGAATTATGTACATTTCAAAATGTTACTAATCCAATCCACTTTCAAATAAGAACTTGTCAACATTAAGCATTGTGTAAAACCACATGCAAAAATTGCTATAAAGAAGCTTAAATAGAACCAAACTTGCAGGTTTTCAGAAAGGATATTTCAATATTAAAAAAATATACTGTGTATTAAATTGAGCCTTTCAAGTAACTTAAATATCTTTAGCAAACATGTCCAGCAAGATATCCTTCTGTAAAAGAAATTGTTCTTAGAACAAAAAGCTAATGAATGGTTATTTAGACACCAATTTCTCAACACAGTAGTCAGCCTGTGTGAAACCATGTGTAATCTAAATAAAGTGAGTACACCATTAAAAACAAACATACATTTAGCAGGACTGATTAACTATTACATTTCTATATTTACAAAAGTGCTTAGCATAAAAATATTACCTAAAAAAATATAAATTTTATTAATATCATTTGGCTCTACACATACTACTAGATCTGCTTTGGAAGGAGAAACATAGTATTTACACTAAGTTTAGGCAACTTTCCTATATCTTTAAACAAGTCTAACAAAAATCTCCACGCAAATGTACCCTTATCCAAATGATAATTCATCCTATTTGGCTCACCATAAATATAGCAATTAACGGAATACTAAACAATATAAATAACTTTATCCATTTTCTGCTGCGTTAGTCCCTAATACAGGCTGCCGACAAATGGGGCAAGTAGAATTTTCAGAAAGCCAGCGATCAATACAATGAATATGAAACTCATGCATGCATGGTAACTGCCTTAGCTTGTTCCCTGTTACATATTCATTGATACAAACACTACATGTTTTACTTATTTCACTCTCTGTATGGCTGTCCCCATAGTTCCGGGTAGACAGATTGTCAATCTGCTCTTTGGTTAAACCTCTCAAGTGCTCGTCATCATCATCTTCATTTAACAAGAAGAAATGTGCAAGACGAAGAATAGGCAGTGTTCCATTTTCAACCAAGTTGTTTGCTTCTTGAGACTGTCTGCTCTCCCGATTTTCATTATTGAGACTATAATGTTGAGTCCCATCATTCTCTCCATTTGTTTCACTACTGCCTTCTTCAACATATCTATGCCTAACTGAAGTCTCACTTAATTCACTATTATCATTTACTGTGTGTGAGTTATTCAGCTCTGATTGTATACCTGATAAGTGCTGGCTGCCCCTTTGAATTTCTGAATTCGATTCAGTCTCCATTAAGGAGCTTAGTTCTCCAAAACCAGTCATAATTTGCCTTAGAATTGACCGAAGAGCTACTGATGAAGGTTCACCAACCCCCGTTTCTGAAATCCTACGAAGAGGTATCCGTATAGTGCTAACGTAGGTTCGTATACCTGCACGTTCTGATCGGGAAATTGTACGGCGAAATCCACCACTATCACTTTCGAAAGTAACTGTGTTTTCTGCCATTCCCACTCTAGAGCGCGTTCTACTAGCAATACTATCCCGATCTCTATTTTCCCCAGGGCGAATTCTTCTCACCTGAAGATCTAGTGTAATAGTTGGATGTCTCCTAACTGCAGCTGTTGATCTACTAGATTCATCCTCTTCCAATGTTATGCCCAATGTTGGGGCTGAATTAAAAAATCGTGGTGTCTGTGTGCTACCTACTGTTTGTTCATCTGGCTCAGAGGGCAGCTGAGCTGTATATCTCCTAGTAGACCTTCTAGAGATTTGCTGTAAATTCCTACTTTGCCTCAGACCATGCTCCTCAGAATTAGTAGAGCCATCTTGTCTTTGCAATGGAGAACGGCTTCGACTACTCAAAGTAGATCTTAACCTTAGAATTCCTAGTCTTTGTCTTGTATTCATCTGAACATTAGCTCTAGCTCTACCTCTCTGAAGACCAGTGGATGTAACTGTTTCTTGCATTTCCCTTCGCCTAACAACATTGTGTTCACCAGTGTCTGAAGAAATATTACGTGCAGTGCTTCTTGTTCTGTAAAGGCCTGTTGACTCCCTAGTTCTGCTTCTGAGCCTTCCCAAGACAGGAGAAGAGGTTTCTTCAGTGCTTTGTACCAGAGAATTTCTCACAGTTCTGGTCCTTGCAGTGTTAGAAGTTTCACCATTAGAATCTCTTGAGGTCCTGCTCCTAGTTCGTGTAGCTACTGGACTGACCGCTCTTTGATGTCGATTGTCCATATGCATTGTGCTAGTATCCAAGTGTGAAATGTCCATATATTCATCACCAGAAGCTTCAAAACTATTATGTTCATGATTTATGTTGATTTCAAGACTAAACCGGAATTCCCCACTATTTGGATTTGTCCGACTCACAGCTCTCCAAGTTTGGTTCCCACTCTGTCCACTGCGAGTAGCATTTCCTGTGCGACGAAAGGTGTTCAGCCACTCTAGCAGAGAGTCACCATTTGAATTTTCCCCAAGAACCTCTGAATCTGTAAGCAGATAAAGAACTCTTATTTTTCTAATGTTTAAAAGCTTACACATTTTGCATACCATGATGCACTCTAAATCATGTATTACCTATAAGCCTTTTTTAAAGCTCTCTTCCTGATTTACACTGTTTCAGTAGTATGTGACATATATGGCTATATTGATGCTGTTTTGCTGAAGATAAACCTTTGCCTGTAGTATGCAGTGTTATAGATTCCAAATGGAGGAAGGGACCATTATGATCATCTAGTGTGACCACCTGTTTAACACAAGCCATAGAATTCCCCCAAAATAATTTTTAGAGCATATATTTTAGAAAAAAATCCAATCTTGATTTTAAAATTGCCAGTGATTGAGAATCCACCACAATCCTTTGTAAATTGCACCAATGACTAACTACCCTCATTGTTAAAAAATTATGCCTTATTTCCCGTCTGAATTTATCCAGCTTCAACTTCCAGCCACTGGGTCACCTTATATCTTTCTCTACTAGACTGAAAAGCCCATTATCAAATATTTGTTCCCTGTGTAGGTACTTATAGACTGTAATCAAGTCATCCTTTAGCTTTCTCACTGGTAAGCTAAATAGACTGAACAATTTGAAGGGCATGTTTTCTAATCCTTTAATCATTCTCAATGACTCTTATCTGAACCCTCCCCAACTGATCAGTTTCCAAGCTGAAAAAAAGTAATTAAAGGAGATTAGGATTTTAGTGATTTACAGAAGGTGTAGTCATTATTAGATGTTAAAAAATGGATTCTAATTCCATTCATATGATGCTGAAAATGCAACGTAATCATGGTTTTCAACAGCCTCTGAAGATTTAAATGAGATCCATATAGATGCTCCACATTGGATTTATTTGTAGCATTTTTAAGTCCAAGTTGTAATTATGGGTAAGGAGAAAAAGGCAGTATGTTTTCTACTTTACAGGTGTTTCCATTTGCTAGATTTTAGTATATGTGCAGTACTATAAAGAAAAGTTCCCGACGCAACCATACCCACTGATTAAACAAGTGGTCCCCAAACTGTGGGGCACGTCCTCCTAGGGGGCATGGAGGAATGTCTGGGGCGCACGGCGGGGCCCGGGCCTGTCCCCATGGGGAAGGGACCACCACCCAGCCCCACTCTGCCCCCAGCTCCGCCCTGGCCCTGCCCCTGCCCCCACTCCTGGCTGCAGCCCCTGGTCCAGCTGTGACTCCACACATGGCACGAGGGGCACAGGCACGTTCCATTACTTCTGGTGGGTGGGTTGGTGGACGCAAGAGGAAAAGTTTCCTCTGGTACCACTGGATTAAATTGTTTAAAAAAGTGGGGGAAGAAGTCATATGGAATCATCAAGCCCACACAAGTGCACTGGGGATTATATACAGATAGTCAAATGTGATTAACTGATTTTTATTTTTATAAGATCAAGGCTATAAACAAAACAATTCATTGCAAATAGTTTAATTAGATTATAGGATATCACTTAGTTGTTGATTAACTGATCACATCCAGTCATAACACAGGATGGAAATTTATGGAGTATAAATCCTCATGCATCAAGCCACAGGCCAGCCACTAATTGCCTGGGGTTAGGGAAAAAAGTTTCCACTTGGATAGGTTACTTAATAACTGGGTATTATGAATTTTCTTGCACCTTTCTCTGAAGTATTGAATATTGGCCACTGTCAGAAACAAAAACTCTGGATTACAAGGACTAGTGGTCTGATTTAGTATGGCTCTCAAGTATATGAAAAGCATATATGAAAGATATATGCACCACAACATCTATGACTTTGCTTTCCCAATCAGTTACACACACTGACTTAATCAAGGTATTTCTCCTACAAGCTGAGATGGAATAAAGACACTTATTTTTAGTTTAATTTGGAAAACATTCATACGCTATAGGGATGGAGTCAATACAAGCATTTGTTTTCTGATTATGTGAATTTATTCTACTTGATAGCTGCTAGGTAGCAGGTATGCTGAGATGACTGCCTATTATGTATTATATACTATTCTTTCTTTATGCTTCCTCCCTTGTCTGTATCTACTTGTTGTCTTGTCTTACCTTTAGATTGTCTATTGTCTTATTGTGCATTTGTACAGTGCCTAGCACAATAGGATTCTAAGTCCATGAGTGGGGCTCCTGGCTGCTACAACACTAGAAATACTACTACAACTGAAGCCACTACATTATAGTCTTCATCAAAAAAACCTGGCTAATCATTCAGCATTCTCTCAATGGTTAATGAGGACACAGACAAGATATTTCAATTTTAAAGTGCCACATTTTTACTGACTACTTAGAATTATCCCTTGGACTCTGGAAAATTAAGTCTGTTTCCCTGCCCAACTCTTTTCTTCCACCCATTTATATGTACAGGTTTCCTTCCTGCCCACAGAGAAGGATGTTAAGTTTTGGCAGGATTTTGTTTACAGAAAAAAAGACGACTCCCACTCCAAAAAATAAAAAACCCTCGTCCCTATCACATAGAGCAAGATTTTGGCTTGAAGGGAAGAAGTTAATCAAATTTTGGGCCATTAATTTGGGAATATCCACTTAACTACTGATAGTCTTTTTTAACCTAAACATCTATCTAGGGAGATTAAATTAATATTAACATAGAATTTACCTTGTTTTAAACAAGGGAAAGTTTGTTAGTTTTTTTTTTAAAGATTAATTTTAGTTTTTCAGATGGATATCACTTCTCTCCTTATGTTAGCTGTTTTGCCAACTTCTATAATAAATTTTAAAAAAGCTTAATCTATCCAGAAACAAATAAGTAAATTATTTACATGCAAATATTGCTTTTTGGAGGGGAAGGGTCAGGGTAAGTAATTTGTTGCAAATCTAAATCAGTTATTGTGAAGTACTATAAGTTAATTTACTTTCACATCATTAGGATATGCATTTTATTCTTTTTGGTACTTGGGAGAAAAAGAGCTACATAGAACAAAGAAGAAATAGACTTAGCATGGATGTCACTTGAACAGGCCAGTATTTTAATATACAAAAACATTCAATGCTTTATGTATAGAAGTAAATGAAGAAAGCTTACCTCCAGCAGTTTCTCCTTCACCTTCTCTATTTTCTACATCAGTTTGGGATGCTAGATGCTCCTTTGCCCCCTCTAAACGTTGCTGTAGCTCTTCTGCTGTTATTTCTCCTGAAATAGTTCACATATTTAGGTAATATATGGCCTCGGCCTTTCAGTAAGATATTTTGATTGTCTCAAAAATGTTTGCATATTACTTGTTTATACAAGCATAACAATGAAACTGTTTCCTATATTTTTTTTGTTACTGACAATTTTCAGAAATAAAGTAAAAACAGTAAGACATAGGAGAGACACCAGCATGATTATAAAATTACAATCAATACAAATATAGACAATAGAATAAAAAAGTAGGCACCAGAAACAAAGCGGCTACATGTTTCTAAGCAGAAGACTGCATGTTATTATAACCCGCCAACCTATTAGCATCAGTATGTTCTAAGAATTCAGATGCTGAAGAAATTCTCTTCTATACAAGGTGTACTTTAAGTATGATATTTGTAAATGAGTATTTTAATTATGGTATGTGTTCCCAGAGGTTATAACTTGGATGCACATTATAAATCTAAACATTATGCTGTGAGGATGAATTTTTGTTTCACGAGCTTTAATACTCATTTAAAATTGTTCATTTTTTGAGAGATGCCATCAACTTTAAAAAAAAAACCAAAACCCTCACTTTTCAGTTATTCCCCAGACACACAGACCAAATTGTATTTTCAGGTATGCTGGCATAACACCATTCCAGATTTATACCAGTGTACTGTCTCGTTTGCTGTAACCATCCATATCTTACCAGGAGTGCCAAGAAGATTGTGGTCTCTCATTAACCTGTAGTCTTCATCACTGAGTTCATTAATGAATTGGTAATAGGCCTCCTCTCTGCTAAGGCGCTCCTGCTGCCACTGTCTCTCATCTTCACCATGACTGCGTTCTAGGGGAGAGGCTTGTTCATCACCTCCCCCCAAACGAGACCTAGATCGATCCATGCTGAGATAAACAGGCTGTTCTGAACAAAACCAAAGATCAGTACAGTGAAGTATAACTCTAGGTTATCAGTTGCTCAGTTTCTCATTTAAACTAGTTTACCTATTAATATGAACTTGACATGAACTATGTTGTATGTCCCTATTTGTCAGGTCAATTCACCAACAAAGAGTTTACTGGGCAAATATCTTGCTTCTTGGCTGTTTAAAACAATAATGAAAGTCACCCTCTCAGTGAAAAGACAAATAAGTTGACATACCAACTTCTTAAAGATAAATCAAACAATTACTGTTTTATTCTTAGCCTTATAAGAATACCTTAAAAATATAAAGAAATAAACACAAAAGTTTGTTTCCTTCCTCTCACTGCAATAGAGCCACTCTGAGGTGAATCACAGCAGCGGTTTAGGAATAAGGTGAAATAGCATGGGAAATTTTGGTAAATCAAATGTAAATTACCCAGTATAGAATTCTGATGAGATAGAGTTATTACTATAAAGAAGAATACTAGCCATTGGATCTTTAATGACAAATAGTTAGGACAGCAGTTTTACCTCACATGTAAGGGATACAATATAAGCAATATAAGCCCTATAGCACCATGCTGGGGAATTGCTTCACTTCTGATAGTGTTTTTAGGTTTTTCTTCCAAGTCTCTCATCCAAACTGCAGACTGACAAAGGGATGCATAACTATGTCAAGCTCAGCATCACAGAGGAAAGACTAGACTCTCACACACACTCTTTGTTCCTTCTGCTGCCAGGAAAGACAGGAAAACAAGGATACATTGATTGCAAACCTTATTAACAGAACATGAGTAAGCCCCCTTGTACTGACAGATCAGCATTTTAATAGTCTGTTTTTACTGGTTACAGGTTAATTAATATCCCCTTCTCACACTCTCTGGTGGAGGGTCCCTTATTGTACCATCCTTGGTCTCCTCACTTTACACTCTGTTCTTGGGTAATTTTATTTGCCCCCAGGGCTTCAGCTAACTATCTTTCCAATCACTTCCAAATCTACCTTCCCACTGACTTGTCGCTCTTTATTCAATCCTGCATCTCAACTTGTCTCTCTAACATCCCCTCCTGGATGTCTCATCAACTTAAACTGAAAATGGTCAAAATGGAATTTCTTTCTCCCCCCATCAAACACTGCCCATTAAGCCCCTATTAGCTGTCTCTTTTGACTGAAATACCATCCCTTCTATCACTCACGCCCATAAGCTTGGAGTCATCGCTGACTTCTCTTTCCTTCATCCAGGCTGTGGCCAAATTTTGTTGCTTCTTTCTCCACAATATTTTTATGATTAAAGACCTTATTTATATCCACAACCAAAATTTTAGTCCAGGCCCTCATCTTCCCCACCTTGCTTATTGCATTCTCTTAAACCAGGGGTCGGCAACCTTTCAGAAGTGGTGGGCCGAGTCTTCATTTATTCACTCTTATTTAAGGTTTTGCGTGCCAGTAATACATTTTAACATTTTTAGAAGGTCTCTTTCTATAAGTCTATAATATATAACTAAACCATTGTTGTATGTAAAGTAAATAAGGTTTTTAAAATGTTTAAAAAGCTTCATTTAAAATTAAATTAAAATGCAGAGCCCCCAGACCGGTGGCCAGGACCAAGGCAGTGTGAGTGCCACTGAAAATCAGTTCGCGTGCCACCTTTGGCATGTGTGCCATAGGTTGCCTACCCCTGTCTTAAACAATACACATTGCCCCTTTCAATCCATTCAAAACATAGCTGCTAAGTCAATCTTCCTGACAATATCACCACTTCTAAGAGCCTGATCCAACTTCCTCTAAGAAAGGTCTCCCCCACTGACTTTAACAGGAGTTGGATTGGGCTGTAAATTCCTCCACTGGCTCCCTTTTGTCCACATTAAGTTCAAACTTCTTGTTATCAAGGTCCTTCAGAGCTCTGTCTCCCTCTCTACTTATTTCTTTTCACATTCACCCAAGTTTCCACACTTGCACTGATGCTAGCTTTCACTAGCCCATCATGTCTGCTTCTCCCACAACTGTCTTTGCACATTCTTCCATGCTAATTATTGTCTGGCAAGCAGACCCAAAAGGTTTGTAATCCAAAACAAAAAACAAACAACATACATAGCAGAGTCACTGAGTCCAGTTCCCTGCTATCACAGGCAATCCAGTCAGACAATTCCATACTTTAAATGTATCAAGCTCCACCTTAAAACTAGGTAGCTTGTTTTCCCCCACAACACCTATGGAAATCTGTTCCAGAACCTCACTCTTCTGATGGTTAGACACCTCCAATATCCAGCTTAAATTTATTCATGGCTAGTTTATACCCTTCTGGTTTTGTGCCTACATTGTCCTTTGCCTTAAATAGCTCTTCTCCCTCAATGGTGATTGCCACCTTGATATATTTACAGTTAATTATCATATTCCCTCTCAGTCTAAATTTTGCTAAGCTAAACAACCCAAGCTCTTTTGGTCTCCTCCAGTAAAATAGGCTCTTCATTTCCCTGATCATTTTAGTAGTCTTCCTCTGCACCTTTTCCAGTTTGAAATCATTTTTCTTGAACATGGGTGACTAGAATTGTACACAGTATTCCAGCTGAGATCTTACCAATGCCTTGCACAATAGCATTAGTACTTTACCTATCTCTATTGGAAATAGCTCACGTAATTGTAGGATCATATTTTACTTTTTCACAGCCACATTATACTGGTAGTTCATACTCAGCTTGTGATCAACTAATGCACATGGGTCTTTCTCCTCTGTTGTTTCCAACTGCTGAGCCCCAAGTTTAAAGCAGAAATTCTTGTTATTCCCTAAGTACATGAGCTTGCACTTAGAAATTGGATGAAATTTAATAATACAATTAGTCCAATTCTCTATATCACCCAATTCCTCATATATAATAGTCCAGTCCTCCTCTGAACAGATGATGCCTCCCAACTTTTTGTCATCAGCAAATTTTATTAGCATACTTCTACTTTTTGTGCCACGGTCACTAATGATTAAAGATTGGTCCCCAAATAGATCCTCAAGGAACTTCACTAGTAATCTCCCTCCAGATGGATAGCTCTCCTTTCAGCATAACCCTGTCTCCCTGTGATGGGGTGTATCAGGACCTTTGAGGCCCCCTGCTGGAGGCCTGGTGGTCCTACCACACTCCACCCCAGAAAAGGAGCAGTGAAGGTGGGTCCTCCATGCCTGCCTAGAGAGGCTGTGGTAAAGTGGCCAATCAGCATACAGCAGGCCCAGTTAAAAGGAGCTGCAGGGCCTGAAAGTTGCTTGCTGGGGATCAGTGAAGTGAGGGAGGTGCTCTTTGCTGGCTGTGGGAGCTCATGTGAGATCTTCAGCCCTGAGTTCAGGGTGAAGTGGAGTGTGTAGGAAGTGTCCCAGGGAATAGCAGCAGCAGCATCTACTACAGAAAGCAGTAAGTGGTTACTTTTTATAGGCTCCTTGGGTCTGGATCTGGAGTAGTGGGTAGGCCACTGGCAGAGCGGCCAAAGCTTTGAGAAGGGGGACAAGTGTTGCTTAGAGGTTCCAGTGAAGGCCAGGACTCCAACTCCAGGGAGAAGGCCATGAGAGCACTACTCTGTAACAGGGCAGGGATAGATTTTTAGGCTAGCCCAGAGGGGGCTGAAAAACTGAGCTCTGAGACAAGGCTCAATACATTCCAAAGGCACTGTGACTGGCCCTGTTGGCTCTTTTTGTTTGTGTGTTCAGAAATAAGCCTTGTAGTTACAATCTGGTTTTGACTATTCTCCCATTTAATTTACACAGTCAACTAGGAGTCACCTGATCCAAGGTTATTTTTTTATGACCAGCTCTTCTATAATGTCTTCTCTACTCACTAAATCAAGTCCAAAACAGCATCATCTCTTGTTGTTTAAGTGACTATTTGCTGAAGAAATCTGGTCTGTTATACCCACAAATAACTAGGCCTGACAATTAACAACAGCATTTGTTCTCCAATCTATTAACTGGGAAATTAAAATCTCTCTGACAATTTCTGGTAGTATTTCTCTCTCTAATATAGAGATCTCTATGCACCTACCAATCTGATCCTGCCTACAGCAAAAGGGGAGATAAAAACAAATTGTGAATTTATATGAAAACTAGATATCTAAAATGAGAAAATAAATATTCCTGCCTCCCCCTCATGTTTGTCAGCTAATTGATTTCTTTAATGTATTCTCATAATGCCCAGGAAGATGCTTGTTTTCATCTTAATGAATAAAGATGTATATAGTCATGTCAACTGATCTATCTTCATTCAATTTAAGCTCTCAAAGAGAACTCTTCTTTTTCCTGCTCCCTTTCTCATGCACAACAACATATTCACCCTTTTTCTTCTTTAAAGCATGTATGTGGTAGAAGAAAACAGTTAAATGGCCATTTTGAGTCTTCTGGTAGGATGGTTTAAAAAACAGGTTAAGAGCATGCAATGTTGTGTTGATCCCAGAGTATTAGAGACAAGGTGGGTGAGGTAATATCTTTTATCGAACCAACTTCTATTTGTCAGAGGAGCTTACAAAGACCTGAAGACGAACTGTGTAAACACAAAAGCTTGTCTCTCTCATGAATAGAAGTTGGTTCAATAACATTCTCACCCACTTGTCTCTCACTTGGGAACAGTAAGAAGTGTCTATATATATATATTTAGTGACCCAGTCTGCATGAATGCCATTTACTGTTAGTTTAACCAATCTCATATTTAACATTGACCACTGTCAAAACAAGATACTTTTGTATTTGAAAGCATCACACTCTAAGGGCTGGTCCTCTAGAAAATCAGATGAATCCAGCTATGTTGCACGCAGGGTGTGAATTCGCACCCTTGAGTGTTGTAGTTAAACTCCTCCAACCTAAGCACTTGTGTGGACAGCCCTAGGTTGACAGAAGAATTCTTCTGTTGGCCTACCTACAGCCTCTCAGAAGTGAATTACCAATGCTGATGGGCGAACTCTTCCCGTTGATGGATTGTAGACAGTCTCTATACTGAAGTGCTACAGTTGTACAGCATCAGCCCTAAATGTAGACAAGCCTTAAATTAAGGAGGTTTATTAACTATTAAATAGAACAATGGCAAGAATAATACAGGCATAACTCAGAATTCCTCTTCATTTGCAATTTCCCCCCACAGTTTGAGAGAAATTACAGATACCAAAGATTTTATTCTATACATTTCTAAATTCAGAACCAATACAATAACCCTTTCCCATATCAAAGAATGTGCACTCACTTTAATCAAAGCACTATATAGATTATTTCTCCTCTTGGCCTCTTTCCATTAATTTGTATCCAGGATTCAAATAAGTAATCATTTTCTGAAAGGCCCTCCTGTGGCTGCCAGGAGGGTGAGGGTTGAGTTTAGATGAGGAGGCCTCCCTGGCAGACAGGCACATACGACATTGCTGTCAAATCTGACCCTCCAGGCGCGACGAGGTCCCCGGGCTTTGAAGAAAACCTGAAACCAACGGAAGTATCCCCAAGTAACTAAAGCCGCAGTGCCAAGGTCTGACGCAGCGCCAAGAGCTAGGCCCGCTGGCCTGGCCGCGCACCAGCCCCGGCGAAGCCCACGCAGACACTACGGCCAGGGACCCTTCCCGCCCCCCTCAGGGCCCCACCAGGCGGGGAGGCGCAAGGCTGCTGGCCCTTCCCCCGCACTCACGGGTGGGCGGGGATCGCTCCCCTCTGCCCGGGCTGCGGCTCTGCCGCCCGTGGGGCGGGCTCCCCGCGGCCCCCTGGCCGGCGCAGCCATTGCCTAGGGCCGGCGCCTGTCAGCGGACCCAGCGCGGCGGGTGATTGACGCTGCTCCTCTCCAATCACCTGTCACGGCCGCGGCCAGAGACCAATTGCGGCAGGGCGAGGTGGGCCCTGTCTCCACTCCCCAGCCCCACTTGGGACCCTGCTCACCACGGGCGCTGCAGAGGGGGCCCGGCCGGGGCGACACCCCCTCCCCGCTGCGCGGAGCCGCCCTCTGAGCCGAGGGCAAGGGGAAGAGCCCGGCGGGAGGGCCGGGGGCCCAGCGTGGGGGTGGCGGCACGCACCGGCCCTGCTCGCCGCCGCCGCCAGCGCCGGAAAGAAGCCGATTCCCCTGCCCCGCGCGCTGGAGGCGGAGCGATGATTCCCGTCCGGGTGGCCGCACTGAGCAGCGAACAAACGTTCCGCGCTCGGACTGGGCCGCCCTGGGCATGCGCACAGGTGGATCTCTTCTCCCGCGGCCCATAGCCTCTGGCAGGCCCCGGGCGGCCCGCGCGCTGGCCCTTCTAGCACGTGAGGGGATGTCTGAGGGGCCGGGGCTGCAGCCGGGAGGCGGGGGTAGCATGGGAGCAGGGCGGAGGGGCGCGCCTGAGCGCTAGTCGTTCCCTTCCTCTGGTCATTGCGCTATGAGCAATGGTAGAGTTGCCCACTGTCTAAGCACACAAATCCAAACACCCTTGCCCCGCAACCTGCCCCTTTCCTGAGTCCCTGCCCCTTCTCCGACGCCTCGCCCTGCTCATGCCAGGCCCCCTCCCTCCGTCGCTCACTCACTCTCACCGGGCTGGGGTGGGAGGGGTTGGAGCGTGGGAGAGGGCGTCAGCTGGGCATGGGGTGTGGGCTCTGGGAGGGAGTTTGGGTGTGGGAGTGGGCTCAGGACTGGGGAAGGGGGTTGGGCTGCAGGAGGGTGTACAGGGTGCTGGCTCTGGGAGGGGGCTCAGGGCTGGGGCAGATGGTTGGGGAGGGGTGTGGGCTCTGGCTGGGTGGTGCTTACCTCAGGCAGCTTCTGGGCAGTAGCGAAGCAGGGCTAAGGCAGGCTCCCTGGCTACCCTGGCACCATGCTGCTCCTGGAGGAAGCCAGCAGATCCCTGGGCGGGGCAGAGGGCTCTGCGTGCTGCCCTGCCTGCAGGCACTGCCCCTGCAGCTCCCGTTGGCCGCGGTTCCTGGCCAATGGGAGCTGCAGAATTGGCGCTCGGGGCAGGGGCAGCGCACAAAGACCCCTTGCTCCTCACTCAGGGGCTGCAGGGACATGCTGGCCCCAGCTACTTCTGGGAGTGGCATGGGGCCAGAGTAGGCAGGAAGCCTGCCTTAGCCCCCATTGTGCCGCTGGACTTTCAGCGACCTAAAATCTCCCAGTTTGGCTTCAATGGCCTCCGGGAGAGAGAGCCTGCTTCTGGGAGACTCCTGGCAAAACTGGGAGGGTTGGCAATCCTATCAGTAGGTGAAAGGTGGTGAGCCCCACCCCTGGCATGGTGGATTGGCTCCAGAGGACCCCCCCCCCTAGATTTTAAAGATCTCATCAGCCCATGACTTTTCCTTAGGCTTTGGGCTCCTGACTCCCCACAACTCCTGGTGATGTATGTTTGATGTTTCAAACTGATATTAATCAAAGTTTGATGCACTCTATACATGCCTCTCCCTGGCTGCTCATGGGGAGATGCCACTTACCCCCTCCTCACCTCAAGATAAGGGAACGGCCATCCATTGCCTATATGCAGTGTTCTTGTAGCCCTGTCAGTCCCAGAATATTTGAGAGACAAGGTGGGTGAGGTAAGATATTATTCTAGTCTGAAGGCAAGGCTCAGTAGCAGAGCAGGTCTCTCAAACATAGCTCTATCCAGCTCTGAAAATTGGAGGACCTTCTAGCACTGTGCAACAGATCCTCTGGCAGAGGCCAAAATCCTGTAACTCACAATCAATTTGTGAGAGACTGTAGCACTGCATTCCCTTGGCTATTCAGAAGGCACTCCCCTGACCCACTATGTCCCTAGGCTAGGGGAGCTGATATCCAATCCCTTCCTTTCCCATGACTGTCTTCTGTACCCCACTCAGCCTCCCCATAAATCTGCTTCCTGTTCCCACTCATTCTTCCCATCCACCTTCACAGAGTGACTCTGTTCCTCACAGTGCCTGTCTCCTGTCTAGACACTCTGACTATAGAGTGGTGACAGGCATTTTGCCTATGGACATGGCTTCACTCCCACTGAAAACAATAGGAGGTGGCAGGCAACTTTATTAAGGCCAGCCTTGCTTCCACATGAAGATAGACTGGGAAATAGTGGCCATCTTGCTGGCTTCAACCCCATGAGCAGTAAAAGGAGATGGTGCCCGGGCAGGTCTTCACTGCCCGCTGGCGGGTAGTGATTAATCTATTGGGGGTCGATTTTATTGTGTCTAGTGTAGACGCAATAAAATCGATCCCCCATCGCGCTCTCCAACGACTCCTGAACTCCAGCTTGCGAGAGGCAGAAGCGGAATCGACGGGGGAGTGGCAGCGGTCAACTCGCCGCCGTCCTCGTGGCCAGGTAAGTCGACCTAAGATACGCAACTTTGGCGTATCTTAGGTCAACCCCCCTGCTAGAGTAGTCCTGGGCTTAGAGGAAATTTGTGAGTTGACAGCCTTTCACCATGTTTTCATGAGACAGGTGAAAAATGCCCCAAAAGTCACTGGAGTTGCAATAAAAACTGAGTTGGTACTACTGCATTGTCCAGAGCTGCTACAGCTCTGACGCACCAGCCAGCTGGTGCAGGCAGACCTCTGCGTTATTCCCACTGGTGCTGGGGATATGGTGGGAAATCAATGTCATTGTACAATTAGGTTCTATGCTGTTAGGCTACAGTCTTGGAAGGTGAATTATTTTTGCCCATGTGATGCCACAATGAAGTTAGTGGGGTGTGCCAAGGCACAGGAGTTTGAGCATGTGGAATTGATTGAAGGTTGGGATTTTAGCATTTTGGACCATACAGTCTGATTCTGTCTCTTCACCTTTTGGACTTCTGACTTTTCTGCCTTTTGTTTCTCTTCCTTCCCCACAATCTGTCTTCTATTTCAGGGGTTCTCAACCTTTTTTCTTTCTGAGTCCCCCCCGCCCCCAACATGCTACAAAAACTCCAGGGCCCTGGGGAGGGTGGGGGCCTCAGGCATAGGTGTAGGTGACTTCTATTTTGGGTGGGCAGGGGCCAGCAGGGGTTGAGCCAGCTCTGCACGGCAGGTCCGGGGCTGGAGGTCACCTCCCCACCTACTCACCTCAGCAGGCCACCTGCCTGTCTGGGTTGGAGGGGTGTGTGTGTGCAACCAAAATTATAAATCAAAGGTGGGGGGGGGGGCTCAGGATGCAGAGAGGGAGTAACTAGGGGCTGTGTGAGGGCAAAGGGGTAGCTCAGGGTGCAGGGAGGGCGTAGCAAGGTACTGTATGCAGGGGAGTAGCTCAGGGTGCAGGCAGGGGCAGCTCTGTTTTTTGCCACCCCATGCACAGCAGTCAGGCAGCCTTTGGCGGTGTTTCTGTTGGAAGTCTGCCCCGGTCACGTGGATTCTGTGGGAGGTCCGCCGGTCTCACACCTTCAGCATACCCGCCTCCGAATTACCACCGAAACCACAGGACTGGCGAACCTCCAGCAGAAACGCAACCCTCACAGTGACTGGCGGGCCGCCCCCCACGGCTTGCTGCCCCAAGCACGTGCGTGCTGTGCTGGTGCCTGGAGCCGCCCCTGGGTGCAAGGATGGGAATAGCTAGGGGCTGTGTGCCGGGAGGGCTCCCCCTGAAGCAGCTGCTCTGAAGGGCTCTGCCAGCCACAGAGCTGGGTCCCCCACCCAGACAGCTTTTACCGGCTGTGGGAGCAAAGGGGGCTGGGAGCTGAGGATGCTGCGTGATGGCCAATTAATAGGGAAATAGGGCTCCCTGTTAGAAGACAGACTCTGGGATTAGTTTATTCTCTTGTGGGATAACTACTGAGTTACAAAAATAGAGGAAATGGTATCCCTTATGAAACTTGTCAATTCCTAGTTAGTTTCGCTTTTTGCTTCCTATGCACAGGCACAGAGCTACCTAAACTTTTTCATAGTGGGGACTATTCTTTGCATTGAGGCCATCTCATAGATCACTTCTCCTCCCACCAAGGGAATCTGTCAGCAAATTGGTTGTGGAACCTTCATAGTTGATTGCGATGCTGGCAGATCAGGTGCCAGCTCTTGCCAAAGCTGTAGGAGTCAGCTGAGCACTGACAAATTCATAGCTGAATACCAGCCCAGCCCACCTGCATGTAAGTATTGTTCAAGATAGGTATTGTACTTATAAGAGTGTATTGAGCATTTAGACTCTATGGAATGCTTGTAAGTTGCTGCATGCATTAATTTCACTTGTAATCTCTATCATATGCTATAAGGTGATATGTAAGTTTTGCTTTATATCTATAAAAATGCTTGCCCTGTGAATCCAGTCAGGAGGAATGGTCCTCTGCCCATCAAGGAGGACTCTCAAAATTAAATGGGCCATTGTGGAACATCACTAAACAAAGACTTGGTTAACGGCCCTCTCACACCCATGAAGGTTCTACTTGCAAGAAAGCTCATCTCATCAGCTTGAATGCTGGGAAAAGGGGATAAATCAGGGACAAAAGAGAATTTTTTCTTTGCTGTTTGGACTCTCATGGGGCTGGGACTGTGGAATAGAAGCAGAGATCCCTAGGATCAACCTGGGGTTAGTCCTATAGATATTCAGTGCTAACAGATTACTACAATTCTGTCACCTTTCTAAACCATAGACTGTAACTAATTTGTGTATACACATTGCCTGTTAACCTGTAAATAACACTAAGTTCTTCTTTCTAGTTTACTAAACTAACTAAGGATTTATTATAGGATTGGCTACAAATGATGTCTTTGGTGTGAGTTCTGTGGTACAAATTGAGCTGGTCTCTTGGGACTGGAAGAAACCTGAATCTTTGATGTCTAGCATCAACTATCACTAGGTCCAGCTTGCCTGGGTGGAAAAATAGACTGGAATGCCCAAGGGGACTATCTGTGACTCCATGGTAAGACTAGTACAGTGCTTCAGGAATTCACATTTGTTACTGGGTTAGTGAAATCTAGTTATAGAACATACCATGTGTTTGGGGTATGTGCCCTGCTATTTAACAGTCTGCCCTGAGGTAGGCACTCACAATCCCTAACCAGTCCAGACAGCACGACACATTTCCCCTCTCACCAAGGGAATCTACTGGGCAGCAGATGGGATGTGGCACTTCATAGATCATATTTATTTTCTTCACCACATTCAATAGCAATTTGCCACCCTCTCACAATTTCCTGCACCTGTAGACAAACCAAAATGTATCATTCATGAGAATCAATTTTCCATCCAGAATAAAAATCAATGTACCTGCCTCAACATACATAATCAGTCCATTTTCTCCCAGTGTGACTCAATTCTACTTGAAATTCATTACCATCATCAGTTTTTCCACACATCAATTTCCCTTAGTCAAATCAAAATGTCTCCTTCCCTCAAACCCCCTCCTGGCAGTTGCTCCTCCAGAAGATGGGAAAGGTATGTTAGAAGGGTACAGTGAAGAAGTGTGAAGTGTTCCTGGATCTGTCCTGCTTCCTCTCCTTACACAAAACTCACATTGAAAAGAAAGCTACTAAGAAAATTTGTTTGGTTATCATAGTTCTATCCCCAAATTTACTGCACAATTTTAAATTAATTTCTTAATCAGACTGATCTCTCCAACAATACAGGAAAATTATTTACAGTATTATCTTCCAATACGCATATGTTGTTTTAGTTATTAACAGAATTGTAGCTGTGCTGGTCCCAGAGTATTAGAGACAAAGTGGGTGAGGTAGTGCCTCTATTGGGCCAGTTTCTGTTGGTGAGAGAAACAAGCTTTTGGGCTTACTCAAAACTCTTCAGGTCACTGAAGAACTTTCAGGCTCTGAAGAGCTCTGTGTAAGCACAAAAGCTTGTCTCTCTCCCCAACATAAACTGAGCCAATAAGACACTGTCACCCACTTTCCCTCTCTAATACAGCCATACTCATATTTACTGTAATGATATTTTCCACAATATAGTACTTTACAGTAGAGCCTTGATTTTTAATTATTATGAACAACCAGTTACACTAACCATTTTTCCTGATTTGGAAAAAAGTCACCTAATGAAAGTTGATGAAAAACAGACATCCACTTCCCATTGCAATGCCTTCAGTGCATTGAAGATCACTGAAGTTCCAGAAAGTGATAGAGAGCAGCATACTGCAATGTATATGCCATGCCCGTTGTAATTTTGAGATGTTCAATTTTATGAACTTCTCAATCCCCAATTAGTTTGTAAAATAGGGGTTCTACGGCACTTGGAAAAATAAGTAGTCTATAGAGGGCAGCAAAACTCAGATAATTATGGAGTTGTTCTAGTAACTGTAGATAGATGCTGTAACTGCAAGCCAGTTGATTTCACCCATGCCTCAGAAGGGCAGGGCATGGGCAGGGCAAGGATGCTTGGTTTTCTGGGAGTAGAAAGTTAACCCTACACTTAATGTGAAGCAGCTGATGAAGACAAGAATCAAAAACATCAATCTGATATGAAGTGCAATATCTTCCATATACCACCAAATAAGTAGAGTGAATTGATCTACTGAGGGCCCTCAGCTTCCACTGATGTCAGTAGGAGTGGAGCATGTGCAGCACCTTGTAGGATTGGTGCTTAATCACTTAAGGCGAGATTGTGTATTTACTCACATGAGTAGTCCCACTAACTTCAATAGGACTACTTTTATGAGTAGCTGCTTATCAATGTAAGCAGCACACAATTTAGTCCAGGGATAGTCACAGGTGAATCATGGGCTAAATCCAGACTGCCAGCGGCTTTCAAACAGACCCTGAAATCTTTTTTATTACCTTTTTTTTTTAATTTTCCCTGGAGTCTGGACCTTGACAAAAACTAATTGACTACCCATGATCTAGTCCTTATGTATTTATCACTACAAAGTCAGCAGAACACTCTAGTAAAGAGAGTAGAGAGCATGGGAAGAGACACTGGATACGGTATAGGGTTCACTGTGCTGTTAAACTTATTAAATAATTAAACTTAAAAATGCTTAATTTAATGTGAGAGGAAGGAGATGTGGATTATATTCCCAGTCCTGCCACTGGCTTGCCATTTGACTTGATTTACTTTGCACCCAGATAATTAGCATGGTAAATATTTGAAAGCCAGAGAGATGGGCAAATCTTTACAGCCACCTCTGGTACACGCAGGGGTGGGCAAACCTTTTGGCCCAAGGGCCACATCTAGGAATAGAAATTGTATGGCAAGCCATAAATGCTCACAAAATTGGGGTTGGAGTGTGGGAGGGGGTCAGGCTCTGAGTTGAGGCCAGATATGAGGAGCTCAGGGTGTGGGAGGGAGCTCCAGGCTGGGGCAGGAGGAGTAGGTGCAGGCTCTGGCTGGGGATGCAGGCTCTGGGGTGGGGCTGGGGATGAGGAGTTTGGAGTGTAGGAAGGTGCTCTGGGCTGGGACCAAGGGTTTGGAGGGTGGGAGGGGGATCAGGGCAGGGGGTGGGGTGCAGGGAGAGGCTCAGGGGTGCAGGCTCCGGGCAGCGCTTACCTCAAGCTGCTCCCAGAAGCAGCAGCCATGTCCCCACTCTGGCTCCTACGTGGAGCTACGGCCAGGCAGCTCTGTGAGCTGCCCCATCTGCAGGCACTGTCCCTGCAGCTCCCATTGGCTGCAGTTCCTAGCCAGTGGGAGCTCCGGGGATGGTGCTTGGGGCAGGTACAGCATGCAGAGCAGAGCCCCTGACTGTCCCTACACATAGGAGCCACAGCAGGGCCATGCTGCTGCTTCCAGAAGTGGCGTGGAGCGGCCCCCGACCCTGCTCCCCTGCTGGAGTGGGGCAAGTCCCAGACCCTGCTCCCTAGCGGGAGCTCAAGGGCCAGCTTAAAACAGCTGGCGGGCTGGATCAGGCCATCATTTGCCCACCCCTGCCTTAAAGTCTATGAGAAGCAGTGCTTTTTTTTTATGCAATGTCACAGGGTGTACCTGTCTTATCACACCTCTTCTTGCCAAGTGTGGCACTGCAGTTGCTTCTTGTTTCAGTACTTCTGACTGACTTCAGTAGTGTAGACATAGCTGGAGTTGCATAGCATAAGTTGACTTATGCTATGTGAATACCTTAGGTCAAGTTACCACAGGGTCTCGACTGTGGGGGGTCGACAGGAGAAACTCTCCTGTCAACTTACCTTACTCTTCTCATTGGGGTAGAGTACAGGGATTGACTGGACAGCGATCTGCTGTCAATTTGGCAGGTCTTCACCAGACCCACTAAATCGACCTCCGGATCAACTGTGCTGATGTGAGCTCTCAATGTAGTAACATCTTCAGTAAAGTGCTACACTGGTGCAGCTGTGCTGCTGCAGCTTTTTAAGTGTAGAGCTGCCCTAACTCTTGTCTCCTTTCACAGCTCCTTAGTTTTCAGAAACCCATCTTTGTGTGGATAACTTAAAAATCAAGGATTTCAAAAGGTTCCAGAAAATCTAGTGATTTTTTTTTAAGAAGGATGGACTCCAGTAGTGTCTAATTGATTTTTGTTTTTAACTCTTGAGTTACATACTTCAAAATGCATTATAACCCACACAGTACACTAAACATGAAATGTGGGGGAACAGTATTATATGCATGACCAGTAGAAATGCCAGAAGAGTGGCTAGTCTAGTTCTAGTACCTATTTGCCACATTCTGATATCATTACTGAATTTACATAGCATCTCATTCTACTGGCTTTGACGGGATTATTTGTGAAGTAAATTTCTATTCAGCATGAGTAAAGGAATTGGGAAATGGCCCTTCATTGGCCGAAAAGGCACAGATTTACCATTAAGCATACTCAGGGCTGTCCTTACCCATACGCAAAGTACGCAGTTGCGTAGGGCACCAAATTTCCTGGTGCTCTGCACAGCTGTGTGCTGCTCCAGCCCCTGCTCCGCCTCTTCCCTCTGGCCTCTGCCACTCCATCCCTTCCCCAAAGCCCACACCCTGCTCCATCTCTTCCCATCCCGAGGACTGCAGCAGGGCTGAGCCTGCACTTACCAGTGGCGGGAAGTGCAGCAGCCCGGCCCCAGCTGTGCGGCCGGTGAGTGCTGGGAGGTGGTTCCCCCCTGCAGAATAGCTGGGGACGGCCCTGAGCATACTGCTGCATTTTTTGGTTGAAACCATAGAGACTGTGGTCCAAATTTACCTATGCATTTACATATAGGGGTTGTCTTCACTAAAAAACTTAGGTTGTGTTAGAATACAACCTTGAGGAATTGTATGAATGAAAATGTTAAATGTGACTTCATGGTTAATATAGACAGTAACTGTCTTGTTTGACATCTTCCCAGCTGGTCCAGGGTAGATAACCATAACTAAGCTGACAATGTTAAATATGATATCATGCTAGTTAAGATGACTCCTCAAAGTTGTGCTCTAACACAATCTAATTTTGCAGTGAAGACAAGTCCTTAGAGCCCAATCCTGCACATAACATAATTCATGGGCAGTCCTATTGTCCCTAGCCTGCAGTGCTCCTCCAATTCCTTACAGACCCTGCCCCAAACCTTAAAGGGAGGCAAACTAGGAAAGGCCCCACCCACCAAATCCCACAGTATCCACAAACCTGAATCTGCAGACCACCTTCCCCATATCTAAGGCCCCATAGACGCTGCCTTGCAGATCACAGCTCCCAATAAAAATGGGGTGTGCATGTGGGCATTACTGTCCAGCCCACTCTCCATTGGCCTGGGTTCTGCCAGAGGAGTGCTGTGCCCCACATGTCATGGCCCAGTGAGTCACAACAGGCTGCCAGGCCAGCAAGGACCTGCTGACTATGACTCCTACACTCCAATGCTTGATTACACTCTCAAGACTTCAGCGCACTACCTACATGTCTGAGACACTTTGAGCTTGGCTCTTAGTCTACAGCCTTAAGCGTGCAGCACCTCACTGTGACCCACCTTCCAAACTACAGCCTCTGGCATGCACACCTGACCATGAACCCTTCCCCCTGTAAGCTACAGTCCTCATCTCCCAGCGTGCAGGGCCCCACCCTCCAAAATACAGTCACCAGTGTACAGCACCTCACTACAACCCCCCTTTAGAATCATAGACAATTAGGGTTGGATGAAACCTCAGAAGGTCATCTAGTCCAATCCCCCATCTCAAAACAGGCCCAACGCCAACTAAATCATCCCAGCCAGGGCTTTGTCAAGACGAGCCTTAAAAACCTCTAAGGATGGAGATTCCACCACCTCCCTAGGTAACCCATTCCAGTACTCCACCACCCTCCTAGTGAAATAATGTTTCCTAATATCCAACCTAGACCTCCCCCACTGCAACTTGAGACCATTGCTCCTTGTTCTGTCATCTGCCCCCACTGAGAACAGCTGAGCTCCATCCTCTTTGGAACCCCCCCTCAGGTAATTGAAGGCTGCTATCAAATCCACCCTTACTCTTCTCTAGACTGAAAAATCCCAGTTCCCTCAGCCTCTCTTCATAAATCAAGTGCCCCAGCCCCCGAATCATTTTTGTTGCCCTTTGCTGGACTCTCCAATTTGTCCACATCCTTTCTGCGGTGGGGGCAAAACTGGACACAATACTCCAGCTGTGACCTCACCCCTGCCATTCCAAACTACAGCCCCACCATGCAGTGCTCCACTGCCACTGCTCTCCAAAATAAGGCCCCAGCACTACACATTGATCTGCCCTGGCTCCTCCCCACTCCAATTACGTCTCCTGGTATAACCCCACCCCCTACAACTCCCAGCATGTGAAGCGAGGCATTTAACAAATTCTGTACTACAACTCCCAGCATGCAAACCCCCTCCTCCACCCGCCCCCCCCGGCGCAATGCATGCCGGGCCCGGAGCTGGACTGGGCGCTCTCAGCCGGCTAGATTCCACGTGGTGCGTTAGTCGCTGCTGCTGGGGAGGTGTCGCTGTCGCTGTGAGAGCGGCTTGCGACGCTTTTTCAACAGTGCGGTGAAGCCGGGCTGCCGTATTCCGGGTGAAATACCGGCTGTTGTGCCGTTGCCTGGCTGAGGCGGGGAGGGAGCGGCAGGAGACGGGGCCAGAGAGGGGAAGGAGCAGCCCTCACGCCCGCCGGCTTCCCCCTGGATGGTCCGTATCGCTGGTGCGGGGCCTCCTCCTCCCTGGTCCCGGCGGCGCGGCGGGCTGTGAGGCGGCCGGTCCCGGCGGCGGGCGCTGAAGATGGACTATGACTTCAAGGTGAAGCTGACCGGGGAGCGGGAGCGGGTGGAGGACCTGTTCGAGTACGAGGGCTGCAAGGTGGGGAGAGGCACCTACGGGCACGTCTACAAAGCCAAGCGGAAAGACGGGTGAGTGAGGAGGGGGCTCCCCGTGGGTCAGCCCCGGCCCCCTGGTTCGTGTCATTCCCCCGGGCCGTGCCTGCCGCCCCCAGCCCGCCTCCCTGCCCCGGCCCTGATGCCTTATTAACTCCCGGCCTTTTGCCCTGTGTCTGCGTCCTGCCCCGTCCTTTCTGTCGGATTACCCCCCTCCCCGCCACATCGTCTGCGTCTGCCCCGCTCCTGCTGCCGTGTTACCTCCCCCCCTCCCCCCTGTGTCTGCGCCCTGCCCCGGCCCTGCTGCCTCATTGATCCCCTCCCCGCCACATCGTCTGCGTCCTGCCCCGCTCCTGCTGCCGTGTTACCTTCCCCCCTCCCCCCTGTGTCTGCGCCCTGCCCCGTCCTTTCTGTCGGATTACCCCCCTCCCCGCCACATCGTCTGCGTCCTGCCCCGCTCCTGCTGCCGTGTTACCTCCCCCCTCCCCCCTGTGTCTGCGCCCTGCCCCGTCCTTTCTGCCGGATTACCCCCCTCCCCGCCACATCGTCTGCGTCCTGCCCCGCTCCTGCTGCCGTGTTACCTCCCCCCCCCTGTGTCTGCGCCCTGCCCCGGCCCTGCTGCCTCATTGACCCCCGCCACATCGTCTGCGTCCTGCCCCGCTCCTGCTGCCGTGTTACCTCCCGCCCTGTTTCTGCGCACTGCCCTGGCCTTGCTGTCGTATTACCCCTCCGCGTCTCCGGCCTGCCGCCTCATTGACCCCCCGCCACATTCTTGTGCCTTGTCTCGTCCCTGCTGCCATATTATCCCCCCGCTGCCATCTCCCCAGTGTCTGTGCCCTGCCTCGTTCCTGTTGCCTCATTGACCCCTGCCACCTCTCCTGTGTCTGTGCCTTTCCCCATCTCTGCTGCTGTATTATTCCCCGCCACCTCTTGTGTGTCTGGAGCCTACCCCCGTCCTTCCTGCCTCATTGCCCCCCTTGTCATCCCATGTGTCTGCACCCTGCCTCTGTCACTCCTGCCTCATTGTCTCCTGTCACCTCCCCGTCCCTGTACTGGCTACCTCACCCCCACCCCCATCACCTTCCCCTGGCTATGTCAGTGCCCTGCTTCATTGCCCCCCCTTCCATCTGTGTCCTGTCCGAGTCCCATGTTGCCTTTCTGCCCCCAGTTCATTGGACTCCAGTCCAGCTCCCTGAGCTGTGCCCTTCCATACACTGTCCTATCACATTTTGCTCCTCTATACCCTTTCCTCCACTGCCTCCAGCCCATGCTGCCTCACTGTCCCCGTCATATTGTCCCTCACACCGATATTCCCCCATGACTTCCATATCCAGTAGCCCTCTGTTTGTGTGCCCTATCCCCTCTTCTCTGCCTTGCACCCTTAATATTGTTTCCCCTTGCTCTGTCCCTCTGTGGCTGTATCTCTTTCCTTTAGCCTTAACCATCTCCTTGTTCCTTACTCTGTTTGTCTCGATCTGTCATTGTTAGGAACAGTCACAGATGAAAATAGACTTTCTCCTAACCTTAATGCAGGTGTCTCATGTTAGTACTAGCAGCTTTTGAGTGGAAAATCTTCTTTGGGTGAAAAAAAATCCATATAAACTTTAAGGTCTTTACTTCCGGGTAAATGGCTGTATATTAGAAAAGCCTTAGTCTGCCACCATCTTTTTTGCGGGATTGGATTTAATTTTCATGGTGGGATTGTGTCTGATTTATTATTGCTAGTCACCATTTTGAGTGTTTTTGCTGGTTGCTCCTATGATTGAAATCTTAGTCTTTGAAGGGTTTTAAAACATTTTTGAAGATCTATTTTTATGGCCAATTCATAGTACAGTTTTTGGGAGATGGAGGTACAGGAAAATGGAGTGATCTGTAAAAAAAAAATTGTTGAAAGAATACATATGGCAAACTATCATTTAGATTTATTAATCCATAGCAAAACAACACTTTTCAATAGCACAGCAGTAGGAAGTGGGGAGCAGGAGATATGGGAACTGCAGAGCTCAGTATTCTCACTGTTCCCCTAAATTTTAGCAATGTTTGGGTTGTTCCCTTTATCTTAATTCTCATCTCTGATTTTCTCTTTCCCTTCCTCCACCACCTTGGGATAACTTTATTAGTCTGTCACTGGTAATTTTCCCATGAATATTATGATGGTGCATTTTAACCATTTAAAGTGGCAATGTTTTTATATTCAATAAACTAATTGATAAAAAACTTGCTTGCCAGTTATGGGTGAAAATTTATTAGGCTTGGTTTTATGTACTTGTATCCTCATCTGAATGCTAATGTCATTTAGGGTGACCAGAGAGCAAGTGTGAAAAATCGGGACGAGGGTGAGGGGTAATTGGCACCTATATAAGAAAAAGCCCCAAATATCAGGACTGTCCCTATAAAATTGGGACATCTGGTCACCCTAATATCATTATTACATAGAGAACTTTATGTAAAGGGAAACTGCTTACTCTCTTTAATATTTAATTTTAAAGAGAATTTTAAGCATGCTTAAAACGACCTTGGCATAATCATTACAGTATCTGTTTTGTTTTCTGGTGTGGACCACCTAATACGTTGGTTATTTATTTATTTTTTAGATTAAAAGTCTGATCCTGCAACTCCATATTACTCGCAAAAACAATCCTTTCTTGTGGCATTTGTCTTACTGGACTTTGGAAATAGAGTCTGATCCTCCTGACCCTTATGTCCCTAATCCTCTAAATGTGCACTTGCTTAATGTTACTAAGATGAGTAACTATTGACTTCAGTAAAATTAAGCATTAGAGCCTAGGAATACGTGGTGAAAATTTTACTAGACGATGATTTGGAAACATTCAAATCCAGAAACAATGTAAAATCTTGACAGCTGTAGTGGAAATATAGGTGAAAATTATTTAACAAAGTTTTAATGAAGTGCTGTTCCACTGTGGATGAGAGGAAAGCAGTGGATGTGCTATTTCTGGACTTTAGCAAAGCTTTTGATACAGTCTCCCACAGTATTCTTGCCAGCAAGTTAAAGAAGTATGGGCTGGATGAATGGACGGTAAGGTGGATAGAAAACTGGCTAGATGGTCGGGCTCAACGGGTAGTGATCAATGGTTCCATGTCTAGTTGGCAGCCGGTATCAAGTGGAGTGCCCCAAGGATTGGTGCTGGAGCCGGTTTTGTTCAATATCTTCTTTAACGATCTGGAGGATGGTGTGGACTGCACCCTTAGCAAGTTTGCAGATGACACTAAACTGGGAGGAGTGGTTGATACGCTGGAGGGTAGGGATAGGATACAGAGGGACCTAGACAAATTAGAGGATTGGGCCAAAAGAAATATGATGAGGTTCAACAAGGACAAGTGCAGAGTCCTGCACTTAGGAGGGAAGAATCCCATGCACTGCTACAGACTAGGGACCGAATGGCTGGGCAGCAGTTCTGCAGAAAAGGACCTAGGGGTTACGGTGGACGAAAAGCTGAATATGAGTCAACAGTGTGCTCTTGTTGCCAAGAAGGCTAATGGCATTTTGGGTTGTATAAGTAGGGGCATTTCCAGCAGATCGAGGGATGTGATCATTCCCCTCTATTCAGCACTGGTGAGGCCTCATTTGGAGTACTGTGTCCAGTTTTGGGCCCCACACTACAAGAAGGATGTGGATAAATTGGAGAGAGTCCAGCGGAGGGCAACAAAAATGATTAGGGGGCTGGAGCACATGACTTATGAGGAGAGGCTGAGGGAACTGGGATTGTTTAGTCTGCAGAAGAGAAGAATGAGGGGGTGATTTGATAGCTGCTTTCAACTACCTGAAAGGGGGTTCCAAAGAGGATGGATCTAGACTGTTCTCAGTGGTAGAAGATGACAGAACAAGGAGTAATGGTCTCAAGTTGCAGAGGGGGAGGTTTAGGTTGGACATTAGGAAAAACTTTTTCACTAGTAGGGTGGTGAAGCACTGGAATGGGTTACCTAGGGAGGTGGTGGAATCTCCTTCCTTAGAGGTTTTTAAGGTCAGGCTTGACAAAGCCCTGGCTGGGATGATTTAGTTGGGTTTGGCCCTGCTTTGAGCAGGGGGTTGGACTAGATGACCTCCTGAGGTCCCTTCCAACCCTGAGATTCTATGTTTTGGGTATGTATTGTTTAGCAAACATTTCTCACGTTGGTGGTGTGTGTTCTTTTCATTGATATTTTCAAAAGGAATGCCAGTCTGTAGCCTCAAGAACAGAGCCTCTGGTGTTGAAGGGTAATTGTAACTAGCTTCTATGTTTACTTTGGAATTTTTTTTGTAGTCTTTAAGGATATTGGACCTCTGCAGTGATAGGAAATTTAAAATTTGATACTATTTGTGATACATGTTTTAAAAGTAGTATTTTCAGCAGAATCATCAGTCTGTGTGATGACATTTAAGAGATTACTGTCTGGAGTTACTGCTGGCTGTAATATCGTTTGTCTAATTACATTTGTCCTGAAATATGACTCAGAATAAATGTGCATTTAAAAAAAAAAGTCTAGCTAATTTTATTCAAACATGATCTTTAAAAGAGGATTTTCTTCGTGACTGTTTATACTTTGAAATTCTCAGTCCTCAGAAGAAAAATATAAAGGTATTTGACGTATTGCTTTATACATTTTTCTACCTTGTTCTATTGCTGCCTTTTTTCTTTTCTTTCCTCCCTTCTCCCTCTCAAAAAAAAAAAAAAAAAAAAAAGCACCTTTGAAGTGGCTCATTGATTTGGTTTAGTTGCCTATCACATGGTACAATTATAAATATTCAAACCAATGTGTAATCGGTGTTCTTCTTTGCTGGGATTCGGGAGAGGCAGGGATTAATTTAAATATGAAATATGACTTTTGTTGTATTAACTTAATAAAAGGAACATTGTTTTACTGGCATAAATGTGCAATTGTAAGAATCTCAGTATTTTTAACTCTGGGCATTTTCTGAAACTAAGAAAACTAAATATTTGGGAACAGATTTTTTTTTAGATGTCTTAAGTTCTCTGCATATGGATGCCCAGTATTTTCACGAGTAAGTACTTTATAAAAACAGCATGAACACATTAAACAGAACTAATTTTAATAAGCCAACATATGATACTATACATTTGAAGGCTCTGGCTGGATTTTTTTACATCAGTCTGGTAGTAGCAATAATGATCTGTTATATTTAGGGCACCTTTCTTCTAAAATGCTATGACAGTTGCTTCACCAATCATTCTCACTGACCGCTTTCACAGTCACCTCTGAGGTGAAATATAACGGTTTAAACAGGAATATATCTCAACCATAGGAAAGGAATTATAAAATAAAAATCTAGTTGGATCTAGGATCTGGGTCAAGGGAATATTTTTTTTGGTAGGCAGAATGTAATAACCTTGGTGTCCTAACGAAATGCTGAACTTTTCTACTCTCTGAAAAGTGTCATGGGCTCTCTAGTGACTTGATAAGGTCATGTTAGGTTTTATGCCACATCCCAGAGACAGCTACTCTAGCTGTGCTTTGCCCTCTGGTATAATGTATGAGGGCTTTTGTTCAGGACTGAGTCAGTCAAGAGATTATCATTTACCGAATCACCAGCATCTAATTCCATGGAGGTTTGTTACATAAGTACTGACACAACCTGAACCTGCTTAGTTTGAGATCATCTGAATAACAGTCTATGGTGGTACAGCCAGAATTCCAAATATGACATGGAATCCATTGTCTGCTGCAAAATTGTATTCAGAATTTAAATGTTTCATATTAAAAAATAAGTTTGCAGCCTTCATGGCTGCAAGGAATCTTCTGAATATAAACCAAAACAGGGTTGTCTTCCTGAATTTTTGAAGCTACAAACAGTTGCAAGGCAAGTGTGAACTGTCCCAATTATGTTTTTGTTAACTCTGAAATCCAGTGATAACAATTCAAATGTAAATATTAATTGTTTCTCTAAGACATTAGCAGAAATATCAAAATAACATGTTATTTGTAACTGTTTAAATTACAAATATTGGGATGGGAGGCATGGGGGCATTTGATTGCTAAATTGGGGATCAAACTTCAAGACACCAAAATTTTAAACTTCATAAATTAGGTATAATCTGGTACGAAGTACATAGGGTCCTCCTTTTCCAAAAGTGTTCCTAGTTCCTAATAAACCTAAATCCCTCCTCCAAACACCATCATCTCATCCACACATTGAGAGAGGCAGAACTGCAGGGTATGTGGCCCGGTGCGTGTAACTGGAAGTATTTGAGAGAATGCTTCCATGGGGGTCCTGGACTTTAAGCCCTTTCCTAACTGCCTGAATTTGGTGTCTGGGACCTCTCTTCTGCCTTTCCCCATGTCACTGTTACCTATGTTTACCATGACCACCAATCCTCCCCAGCGTTGCATATCTGTCTAGATGTTTCAAGAGGTCCACAATCTTTGCACCTGGTAGGCAATTCACCATGCAGTTCTCCTGGTTATCACAAACCCAACTATCTATATTTCTAATAATCAAATCCCCCGTTATTACTGCCTGTCTTTTCCTAATAACTGGAGTTTCCTCCCTCGAAGAGGTATTTTCAGTGTGAGAGGTTACCGTGACATCATCTGGAAGGAGGGTTCCAACTACGGAATTGCTTTCCTCTGCGCCAGCTTGATGTTCTCTTTCCTTAAGGCTTTCATCCTCCTGGACTCCTGCAATTCAGCCACTCTGGTCTCAAGAGCCCGTACTCAGACTCTGAGGGTCATGAGCTACTTGCCCCAAATGAACTCATGTCCACAAGGCAGAAAATCATACATTCTGCATTTAGAGCAATAAACTGGTTAGCTCTCATTCTGCTGCTGGAATTCTGCCTGCTTGAATTAAACTCTGTTTTCCCCCTCCTTTTCCTCAATTTTTTAAGGCGCTTATAGTATATGTATGTCTCTCTCAGGACCCTGAAAATTTCTGAAAGCCTATTCTGTGTGGCAAGGCACAATTATGTTTATGTAGCACTTAGTGAAAATGTTTCTAAATAATCAATTTACAAAGAGAAAATTTGTTTATGATTAGAGTAAGAATAGAAAACTATGAAGTATAGCCATTAGGCTACATATAGTAATTACCTATTTAAGTGTAACAGCAATGAAATCCATCGAAGGCAGTCTTGAAATAAAGCAAAAACTGCTTTCTTTATTCCTCTCTTTTTGGGGAAGAGAGCTATATGTGGTGAGTGGAGTTAAGCAACCTAATATTTTCTTAATCATTGTTCTAAGTTAGGACTTGCCATGCTACTCTCTCCCTCCCCCTCCCCAAACAAAGATTGTTGTTTTGTAATAAAGTTTCAGCAGCTATAACTTCCAGCATGATTTAGGTGTCGTTTATCTTAGGGGTGTTAACTAAAGTTGAAAAGAGAGTATCTCATCTGGGTACATCAGACTTTGAAAATATTACCAATTGTTTCCTGTCACCCAATCAAATCCAAAATAAAACTTCTTCATGGAGGTCTGTAGGAATTGCATAAGGAATGAGATGGTGAATAATATGAAGTATTTCTTATTCTTTGTATAAACCAATGGTTTGGCCTCATTTGTAATACTGTGTGCAGTAGTAGCCATCCCATCTCAAAAAGGATATTGGGGAACTAGAGGGAGTGCAGAGAAGAGCAGGAATGTTGGAAGGCATGGGGAAAAAAAAACTCTTGTATAAAAGAGTGAAAAGATTGAGATTGTTTACCTTAGAAAAGTGATGAATGAGGGGACATAATAAAAATGAATGAATGGTGTAGAGAAGGTTACTTGCCCTCACTGACATAAATTTGCTCCTTATTTCCAGTCTGAATTTGTTTAGCTTCATCTTCCAGCTGTACCAGGAAGGTGAAGATTTATTTTGAAGTATAATTGTTAATGACAATGAACAAGTATTTTTACACAAACTGCTAGAAAAGAGGTTGAATTTTCAGTTAGATGCTTCACACACAGCATCTGTAATTGCTGAACTGGAGCAGTTGAGGCTCTGCAAATTACAAATTGCAAGCAATGCATGGAAGTTACAAAGTCAGCAGGCAAACCTGCAGCATTTATAACTCCTGTGAACCAGAGAATAGAATTTACAAATTCCACTTGCTTTGCCTGCTGTATATGTAAAATGTACATGGCTTCTAATTAAAATTAGAATATTTGTCATGGGTTTTTCTGTAATTTCTGTTACCTTAATAGCTAAACACCAGTTAAACTAGCTTTGCATAATGAGGATCCTAGTATACTTCATGGAGCCCTCTGCTCTCCGGTAAGAGGCTGTGCTCATGATATACTTCTTCCTCACATCCTCTCACCCCATTTATTCTGTTTACAGAGTGTTTTTTTTTTTCTTCAAGGAGGGTCCAAAGGCACTCACTCTGGATTAGTCTGATCCTCTCTAGAAACTTGCTTACAGCCTAGCTTCCTTACCAAGAATTTGTATCTTTGTCCCTCATGTGGTTCATTTTGGCCTTTTTGGTTTGTTGTCCCAGAGGAGTACAGCAGTACATTTGAATATTACTTCTGCACTAGGGAGTTTTTTTTAAAACTAGAGTTTAATAAAACTGGGTATCCAAGAAACATGGCTTTTTCAGTCCCTGTTGCTGTTGAGTCCTTTTGGAACACCCCAAACTCTGCTGCTGCAGTCACACCCCATTCTCTGGGGCTGTTTCCTTTGACCTCCCCAGATGACCTTCAGCCCTTGAGACAGAGGGACACACACATAGTCCTGTCATTCCACTATGAATGCCTCATGTATAGGTGAAGAGACTGTTGATGCAGCTTGTTCCTGGTTTGAAGTTCATGATCAAGGCCTTCATCTGGTAATGGAAGCCAGCATAGAGAGAGGAGTACGGGGATGATGTGTTCAACAAGAGCCTCAAGTACCCATTTTTACTTTATGTTCCAGATGCATTAAGTTGAGTAATCCAGTCTGGAAGTGACAGATGCATTGACCACAGTGACCAGATTCTTCTGTGGGAAATAATGGACAAAGTTTGCTAGGAAGACATCAACAATCCCCTTGTTGCTGCCTGGTATTCTAGGTCAAGTGATAGATGAGCATTCTATTTCATTAACAGGGGTTTGGTGTATTCTTGTTCTTTATACTTCAAAATCTACTAAAGGTTGCTCTCTAAACTTTTATTTAATAATTTAGAGTTTTGTTGATCTGATGGTGAGAATATTGTAACAGATGCAGTTCTTGAACATTGGCTTTTGTTTCATATGATTTTTTTTTTTAATCACCATCCTGATTGTGTATAAAACAACTTTTTGGGGCACTGTGATGTGGAGATGTATTTGTCAAGGTCAAAGTACACAACTGTAACCGTGGTTAAGCAGTTTAGTGCTTCTACAGCTTAGTAGCAGAGAAGGTAGCGACCATCAAACTCCAGCATGTGTTGTGACATCAGCTGACATCCTGGATGCCTCACATATGGGGCAGGGCACAGCACAGAGACCGCTCTATTGGCAAGAAAAATCTCTCTTTATGACCACGGACACTTTCAGGATCTCCACTCTTGTACTGCTTAAACTTCTCCGCAGCTTTTGGCACAGTAGACCACAAGATGCTGCTAACCCACCTATATGATTTAGCAGGAGTAGATGGCCCAGTCCTACAGTGGATCCAATTGGCTCTTTCCAGAAGAACTCAAAGTAGTGATGGGTAGTAGCTCCTCTCTGAAGGCTCTCATCTGTGGGATCCTGTAGGGATCCATACTATCCCTATTTCTCTTCAATAGCTATATAAGACGACTGTGAAAGTGAGACTCCATAAGCTCTGCTGCCAACAGTATGCTGGTGATTCTCGACTGATGCAACCACAGCCACTATTAAAATGTCAGAATGCTTATAAGAAATCAAGATGAATTTGGGCAAGACTGAAGTGATGCTGATTGGAAAGAGGAAATGCTTTGACGAACTAGCTGAGATGTCTCCAACTTCCACTGAAGGCATACAACTCCCAATTGTCAAAGTGGTGTGAAGCCTCGAGGTCCTGTTTGACACTCCTCACTAAGTGTAAGTGACCAGGTAGCATCAATATTTATTAAAAATGCCTTTTTTCCATCACCAGGTTGCTAGGAAACCTTGCTCCTTCCTCTCATTGAGGAGCGAGCCTCAGTGATCCATGTGTTCATCATCTATGGAAATTAGCTGTATCTGAAGCTGAATGTAAGGACGAAGCACAGGCTTCAGCTGATACAGGATGCAAATGCCCACCTTTTCCATGGTTTATGCTGCTGAGAGCATATGAGGCCTATGCTCAAGTTCCTCCACTGGCTCCCAGTCAGCTTTTGTTACTAGTTTAAGGCTTTGGTTCTAGTTGTCAGAGCAATTAATGGATCAATCCCCAGCTACATCAAAGATAGAATTTTGATTTATGAACCTCTGCAACAGCTGTTCTCCTCTAGGATGATGCAGTTTTTAAAGCCCAGGACAAAACTCCCGAGAGCTGGGGATAAAACTTTCTCAGGTGAGGGAACTGTGGCTTTGGAAGAAACTTCCAGAGGAGTTCAGGTGAATCCAGTGTCTGACAATCTTCAGGAAATGCTGCAAAATCTCTTTGAAAAAGCCTTTCTACAATAAGAATGTGACACTCCCTTCTACCCAATAAATCCCTACCAACCTTCACACACACAACCCCCAGCTACAAAATTAAAAATAAGCCCTACCCCAAACAGATACTTTTCCTTTGTAAGGGTAAAGTGACAGAGATTCCAGGAAATCTACTGGGAACTTGACTGTTGCTATTGATTTTATGTGGAAGTTGCTCAGCCACTGCAATGAATGGCAGTATAAAATGCAAAGATAGATCATTGTAGAGGTAGAGAAGATCTTCTGGAAAGACCAGATGTATCAAAAAATGAGGTAGAAGAATAGCTATAACTCTAGCAGGCTCAGGGCTTGCCATCCCTAATCCTTCTATTTGGTATAATCAAAAGTGCAGTACGTATTTATGGTATTTTGGAAAACAAAGTTAGCTTCCAAATTCTTGGCTCCAGAATCAGAGCACTAAATTAGACTGTGATGAGCACTGGAAAGCAGGATCATGAGTATCAAGTATCTTGTCTACTGCAAATATTGGAGAGTTAATAACTCGTTTGAAAACCATCTAAGCTAAATATGAATTAGGCTAATGTGCCAGCACTCGGGTGACATTACATTAGCAATACAAAGTGTAACTTTTAAGTTCTGTGCATACAAGATGATGGGACCTCACTTGTACAAACCCCAGGCAAAGAAACTTCCAGACCACATTAATTCATATAATCTTGCACTCTAGCAATGTCTGACTAGCACCAGTTTTTTGCACTTTTCTTTAAGTGTTGTATGTGAGCCACATGCACAGTAGGAAAACGAACCAGTGCTGGCAATATTTTTTTTTTTAGCAGTAGTTTCCTCCTTTTGAAAAACAAACAAGTAAATGCTAATGTTAGTTGGACAAAATGGTCTTAAATAGGTAAAAATTTACTTTGATATTCTCAATAGCTGTCAGATACTTTATAAGGCTTCTGCTGCTAGTTTAATCTGCTGATTTTTGTTATAAAGGTCAGATTAATGCTCATGCTCATGCTCAGCCTTTAAAGGTTCAACACCGTGTCAGAGTGGATAGTGACATGCAGGTCAGGTTGGCAACTCACAAGTGGTGGGCCACCTGGATACATTTCTATTTTCAGCAAAGGTTGACTCAAAAGATATAGGTGTATTAGATGGTAGGTTAGGAGTGCTAGCAAAAGAAAATGGAAAAGTGGAGCTCATGCCTTACTATGCTGTCTTATCTGGAAGACTGATACAGAGATACAGAGATGGGTGTATCTACTCTCCGCTAATATACTGACAGGATTGTGGCAGTTGGCTAGGACGGTTGGGGTATCTGAAAAGGTTACTTTGCATGAAATGCAAACTTGGCCATCTTCAATTTGACTTACCTCATGGTGTCCTTGGGATGGGTGTTTTGCACTTTTGCTGTCAGCTGCTTCCTTGGGCATGGCTAGATCAAAATTATTATTATTATTATTTTTTTAAGCACTCAGTATAAGGTGGGCAGAATTTGAGACTTGGTGTTGGGAGCTAGCAAGGAGCCCATTCAGACACAGCTAGGCTTCTGGAACCTTGGTTCTTGCCTGTTTAATTTTTTTTCTCTTACTTCTGGAGGCATTCTGTACCAAAAAATTAAATTCTGCTAGTTTTATTTGTCAAAATAACACTACATAAATCACGCCAGTTTAAATTTATTTTGGTAATTTATTTCAAAATACTTGTCAGCAAGTATGTCTGTAACAATACGGACACACACGCAAATTTCCCCAGGAGTAGAGAGTTAAAGAAACCCCTATGACAACCCAGTTCCTGTTTCTCTGTCCCCTTTGGGTATATTGGTTTGGAGGGGCAGACACCCACAGCCCCCTCCCCCCCCACAGTGCACCTGCAGCGCCCCCCCCCCCGAGCCAATAGACCTGAACCACCACTCTTCTCAGAGCCCAGCTGCAAAGCCCCCCACTTGCCCAGTCACCTGCCCTCTCCACCACCCAGGGATCCAGAGGGAGAAAGAGCCTGATGTTTGGTCCCAGATTTGCACAGAGTTTCTTGCGGGTGCTACCCTCTCCTTCCCTCAGGGCATGCTGGGAACTGCAGCTGCCAGGAACCCTCTAGCTCCTTCTCCCTCCCCCCAGCAGTGTCTTCTGTGTGCCAGCTGGGGTCTGCTGAGTCCAGTGGCCCCTAGTGGTTGCTAGCAGCACTGCAGCCCATTTCTGTGAGAGAAAGGAAATTCTGCGTGGACAACATTCATTTCAGCAAAAATTTTTATTGCACAGAATTCCCCCAAGAGTATTCTTTCTACTTTGTGCAAAGCAGTTACCCTGGATGTTTATGGTGCTATGTAGTGTGGCGTTGAGGAATTTACTCTCCTCCAACTGGAGGGCAGGTGTGAATTCTCTCAGAATTTGACCTAGTTCTATATTGGAGACCACAATCTATGGTGTCATGGGTATGCTGTGGGCAGGTATTATATGCTATTTTGGGTCTTTTATTGAGCAGTATGCTTTGCAGGAGGTTATACTGGGCTACCGGAATCCTAATAGCAGGTTTTAGTTAAGCTCTGGGAAGTGTGGTCTCAGTCAGGGCTGTTTAAGAGGTTAGCAAAGTAGGCTTTAGATAGGGATTTTGAAGTTAGGGATCTGCTGTGGAGGGGTGGGAGATGGGTAGAGGATGGAGATTTGTCACTGAGTCTGAGTGTCAAAAACAAAAATCACAATTAAGGTATGGCAAAGTGAGTCCTAGTATTACAAGAGTGTGGGGAGGGTGGGATTTGCCCAGTCAACTTATCTATTTGCTTAGGGATTGTAAATAGATTGTGGGGGGGAGGGATAGCTCAGTGGTTTGAGCATTGGCCTGCTAAACCCAGGGTTGTGACTTCAATCCTTGAGGGGGCCACTTAGGGATCTGGGGCAAAAATTGGTCCTGCTAGTGAAGGCAGGGGGCTGGACTCAATGACCTTTCAAGGTCCCTTCCAGTTCTAGGAGATTGGTATATCTCCAATTATTACCTATTATTACCTAGCGCAGAGGTCTGCTGATGTGAGGCCACTCTTTCTTCATGGGGAAGAGTTACTTCTGAAAAAGAAACTTCAATTCATGGTGGTGATGAAGAGGATGTATTGATGTTCCTATAGTGAATTGGGATCTCATTTATTCAGGACTGGAATGGCTACATCCACAGCAGAACTTGGAAAAGGAGCTGTGATAAATGAAGGGAGGGAAGGTAGCTCCTTTTCATGGATGCCCAGCCAGCCAGTAGCTATAAAATCCTTCTTAGTAGCTGTTCCCTAATTGCTCTATCTGTAAAGGGTTAAAAAGTCTCACTGCGATGCATAGGTAAAAGGAAGTGAGTGGGCACCTGGCCAAAAGAGCCAATGGGAAGGCTAGAACTTTTAAAAATTGAAAAAAGACTCCCCTTTTATCTGCCTGTGGGGGTCTACCAGAGAGAGGGGATAGGGCAGAGTTATGCTGTGAGAAGCTTGGGTCCAAGTATGAAAAATCCTCAGTATCATACCTGGAAACTACTCATTTAAATCCCATTTATGTAAGTAGATCAGGAAATGTCTAGGAAGATGCGATTAGGTTTATCTCTTTTAATTTCTTTATGGCTTGTGGACTCCTCTGTGCTAACCTCAAGTGCTTTTGTTTTGCTTGTAACCTTTAAGCTGGACTTCAAGAAATCTATTCTTGATGCTTAATCCTTGTAGTTACGTTTTTTTTCCCCCTTAATCTAGCAAAAGCTTAAGTTCCCGGGTGTATTTTTTTTTATTAATAAAATTTACCCTTTTTAAGAACAGAATTGTTTTTTGTCTTAAGAGGTTTGTGCACATGGTATTTAATTAGCTGGTGGCAACAGCTGATTTTTTTTTTTTTTCTTTTCCTCTCAGCTCTTCCCTGGAAGAAGGGTGAAAGGGCTTGAGGGTACCCCACAGGAAGGAATTCCAAAGTGCGCCTTCCTGGGCTCTCAAAGGAGTTCTGCATTTGGGTAGTGCAGCATCTACCAATCCAAGGTCAGAAAGAAGCTGTAACCTTGGGAGTTTAATACAAGCCTGGAGTGGCTGGTATTAATTTTTAGAGTCCTTGTGGGCCCCCTTCGGCACTCGAAGTGCCAGAGTGGGGAATCAGCCTTGACAGGAGCTAATTGGATTCTATCAGTCGTGGCATCTGAATGCATACAAGAGTATGGAGACCACTGTTTGGGATGATTCAGTGGTATAAATGTGCTAAACTTTTCCTGTTTGTGCCTCCATTGAGGTTCAAGAGGATGGGATACAGGCATTGGCATCTGGATGTACGGGCATAGTATTGTGAATTTGGCTCAGTCAGTTAGCCACTTACCCTAGGATGTTCACAGCTAGGCCTTAGTGGTGAGGCAGCTCTAAATTGGCATGGATGGAGGGACACGCTTGGGGGCGGGATTAGTGGATACCCTTTCATGTTTGGCCAGGGAGGGCTCACATGAATGGATCATTGTATCCATGGGGGCAAACTATTTGCAGATTTAGTAAAAGGGTGGAGTAAAGGAGTAGGTCAAAGATTAGAGGTAGAACCAGGTCCTTCTTTGCAGGAGTAACTGTAACTTGGTTTTTGGTTTGGCAGGGAAGCTGCCTGATCTTTGTGCATGGACAAGGCCAAGAGAGAGGTAAAGCAGCTGGTGGCTAAAATATGTGAGCAGGAAACGTTGCTTGTTGATCATGAAATTGCATACTCCGTACCTGAGTAATTCAGGGAAGAGGTGGTACACTTCTCTGACAGGGGAGTGGATATGACTTCTAACCATTGTTAAGGAAGGAAGAATTAAACTGGGAATCTGGCAGGGTGAGGAGAAGCAGCCAAGCAAATTGTTGGTGTCGCCTGATGGCAGGTGCCCAGTTCAGGTAATTGTTCAATAGGGGGTTCAGTTCCCAAATAAATTGGAAGTGGAGAAAGCATTGGGAAAAAGGTATGTTCTGAAGAAGGTGGAGAGTGGCATTGGAATGCCTAATGTCTGGTACAGTGAGGAGACAACTCCCTCTTCCCTACCACCTTTACCTAATGAGAGGGGAGGGTGGTGGGGTCCCAGCAATAGTGCTAGTACCAGGTGGAATGGATTATAAAGGAAAGGCCACCTGCAATGCACAAGTTATTGCTGGTTATTTCCCATGTGTTAGAGTTGTGGCCTAGTTAAAACACATTCCTGGCATTTTGTCTGTCTTCCTGCAGTGCAATAACTGTTCTGTGAAATTGGTATTTAGTGATATTCCTACAAAAAAAACCCTGATCTTTAGGTAAAAGGTATCCACTCTAGCATAGGTAAAGAGAACAGATGAGTTCTAAATCTCAGCATAAAAGTGAAAATGTTATTTTTAACAATTTATGGAAAACATAATTTGCTGCTGTTGTATAGAGTGTTCAAGCTGAGAGATTCGCAGAGTAAAATTATTCTAGAGGCTTGAAATTGCAGCTCTGTGATCAGTTGTTGTTGCTCAGAAGAACTATTAGGCTGAAGGCTTCTACCCACACGTCTTCTGAACAATCTCATAAATTGGTGGCCATCTGCCGAAATTAATTGACAGGTAGAAATAAATCTTGTCATTTTAGAGCACATTAGTTAGAACTTGGAATACAGTGGCTAAGGGAGGAAGTTACTTTTCAGCAGAGTTTACATGTTGCAAATATAATGTGTTATATTGCACTACACTGCCAATCTAACTCAGTTTTAAAAGTGAACTTCTTATGGTAGTTTTAGCAGACTTATTTGGAAACTAATAAAATTAAAGCCACAATTAGTCCTGTTTTGTTCTTGTATTTTATAGATATCTAATTTTGCATGCACTGACTTGTCTTTATATACATAGACACTAATAAAATGACCAAATGCTACCCTCTTTGCCAATTTAATTTGCAGTTTTATAATGGCTCTGGATAAAACACTCCAGCTATGAATTTGTTCCCCTTGAGAAATGTTGAAGAGTTTGAATGGTGAGGCCATTATGGGACAGTCATTAAATATAAACTACAGGAAGAAATACAGTAACATCTATTTATGCAAATATATTCAATGTTGTGGATCAATGGACTATTTAATATTCTTGACTATGTTCTGTCCATTTAGTTTGTGTTTTGGTGAAGGCATTTAGTCTTCTGTTTTATCCAAATTTTCCCTCCATGTCTTTTAAGATGTTGAAACCTGAACTTTGCCATATTGCTGTCTTAAAGTTAAGTACTTTGCACTTCCAAGCAAGTGACTAATTGTTAGGTTTCCAGACTTAGGGTATGTCCACATACGGGTAAAAGAGCTGTGGTGGCCTGGGTCAGCTGACCCAGGCTTGCATGGTTAAAAATTGCTGTGAGGATCTTTCCAGCCTGAGCTCTGGCAGCCTCCACCCTCGCAGGGTCCCAGCTGAACACATGCACAACATTTTTTGAGCTCTGTAGCCCAAACCCCACAAGTCTGGTCAGCTGACCTTGGCCAGACGTGTGTGTGTGTGTGTGTGTGTGTGTTTTTGTTTTGTTTTGTTTTTGTTTTTTTTATCCTTATGTAGATATAGTGTGTGTGTGTCTCTCTCTCTCTCTCTCTCAGCTAGCAGGCTGTCATGGGGTGCTCCGCTCACTTATAGTTTGGCATTTCCTCTTGTCTGGTCTGGGGATTAGCTCATCAGGTCGAGGTCCCTTCCTGCTTTTGCATGCCACCACTCTGTCTGTCTGCGTCTCTCTCTTTGATGTGCAGCCCTCCCGCCCCCCATTCCAAGAACTGGAGTGTGCTCTTCATGACTCAGCCCAGGTCACTCAGCGTGTCTTTCTCCCCTCCCCCCATCCCCCTGGGGGATTTATCAAAATCTTTCCTTCTGCCATCCCATTCACTGCCTCAGGTGCCACTCCTTCAATGGCTGGTCGGGGAATGCAGGCTCACCCTCTACTCTGGGTTCCAGTCCATGGACCCTCAGCCCAGCAATTCTGGGCTTTGCTCTTCCAGCCCTCACTGCTCCTTCCCTGGACTGCTTCTTACTCTTCTGGTACCCCTCCTGCTCTGGAGTGCCACCTCCAACCCTCTTCCCAGGGAGTGACTGCTGCCCCAGTCTGTTGCCAGCTTTGTGGCTTTATAGGCCCCGCCTCTTCCTTCCTAACTGAGCCTGCTTGCAATCAATCCTTGCTCCCTGATGCTTCCTCCAATTGCAATCTGTAGAGTTAACAGGTCTACCTGGCCACCTTAACCCCTTCCAGCCCTGTGTGGGATAGACACCTCATCACACAGGCGTACTAGGAATCTTCAGAGGTGATATGTAATATTTAGCTCACAGGCTTATTCTGAGTCCACAATCTCCATCAAATTGTGTCTTAAGCAGCCTGGTCACCAAGTGGTATTATAGCAAAACTACATAGCTTCTCAACTGTGGTACCCAAGCAAAAAATGTTAAGCCAGAGTTAAGGCTGCTAATATTAGTTATTGAAGGGTAAAATCCTTAAGACAACATAGTAACTCTATCAAACAACAAATGATAGACTAAGTATTCAAAGCTAAGGTTTGAAAACACCACATGTACCCATTGAAGAATGTGGAAATGCATAGTTAAGGTCACCCAAACAAATGTAATCTCTCTTCCAGAAACATTCCACCCTGTCTACCCTTCACACCTCATGTGCAAAACAGTGATATTAGAATAAAGTAGTGATAAGAATGAGTTAACTTAGGGCTTGTCTACACTAGCAATTTACAGCACTGCAACTTCCTTGCTCAGGGATGTGAAAAAACACCCCCCTGAGCGCAGCAAGTTTCAGCGCTGTAAAGCGCCAGTGTAGACAGTGCACCAGCGCTGTTAGCTACGCCCCTCGGGGAGGTAGTTTTTTTTTAGAGTGCTGGGAGAGTGCCGCGACCACACAAGCCATGTTAAAGTGCTGCCACGGCAGCCTTTTATGTTGCCAGTGTAGAGTAGCCCCTTAGTTAAATTGGTTTGTATAACTTATAGTATTAAGGAAGTCCAGAGTACCACTTCGGTACAGCTCTGACAACAGTTGGGAGCACAGTTTTGGCAGGGTTTTTAAAAATCGTCATTAGAGTGAGGCTGAGTTGGGTGCAATGGGAGGGCAGTTGGGGGTAAATCAGGGTTATGAAGTAGATTGACAGAAGGGCAGAGGAGAATGGAGGAGGGGGTAGTTATGAGGGTTGTAAGTATGGAGAAATTGTACAGTAACTGACTGCTTATGTTCGTCTCTTTAATTTGCAAGCCCTTTAGGACAGGGATGCCTAATGCTTTGTTAGTACACCTCTACCTCGATATAACGCTGTCCTTGGGAGCCAAAAAATGTTACCGTGTTATAGGTGAAACCATGTTATATTGAACTTGCTTTGATCCACTGGAGTGCACAGTGCCCCCCCCTCCCCCCCGCACTGATTTACCGCATTATATCCAAATTCGTGTTATTGGGTGGCGTATATCAAGGTAGCGGTGTATAGTGTCTGGCACAACGGGAGTCCATTCTTGATTGAGCATTGTTGTAATAAACATTACTAAAAGTGAACCAAACTTAAAATTATGCAGTATTAGCTTTCTGAGTCTGCATAAAACTAGAAGCAATAACTTTGAGGATATTGTCCCAGTCTTTTTTTTAATTTCCAATAGTTAATTCTGAAGCCTAATTATATTTGAAATGTCATATTGACTACTTCAAGTCTAATCATGTTAGCACAACCATCCAGCAAATGTGCTTATCCCATAACTCCAAACCGTCTTCCACACCTTCCTGGGTCCTAAAAATTCAAACTGTCCCATACTTGGCTGGTAAGACCTCCAGCTTACCCCTTCCCTACATTCTCCGGTGAATGTTAGGCACTGTCCAAATAAATAATCTGGGACACCATTCTGCATGTTTAGGGGCAGAGTAAAATATATGGTTTTAATACTGAAATAAATGCACAAGTGATCTTCACAGATTGTATTCTTCACTCTTATGTTAACTTTGGTTTAAAAAGTTTACCTGAATCTGCTTCAGTAAAGTATCTCAAAAACCAGCAGGGTCAAGCATAGCAATCCATCATTACAATACTACATGTTCCTGTGGGTTATATAAAGTAAGGAGGAGAGGAAAATTACTCTGTACATTCAGTTCCCATTGGTATCAAGTGTAAATTCCTTTGTATATCAAGTGTATGTGGAATTAAGACTGCAGCTACACTTGCAAGTCTCATGATTGAAAAAAAAAAAAAGGAAAAAGGGACAACACTTTGTCAAATAACTGAGGCAAACTTCTCCTTTAGAAGAGCACTAAACTGAACAGTAGCATGTTTGGGTAGCATGTTGGCAGAGTAGCATTTTATAAGTTCTGATTTTTAAATTTACTAATGAGAACCCTTTTTTTAAAGCAGCATAAACTTGCAGTTTTCTCCAATATGAGTAAAACACAGGATAAATAAAATGGGTTTGGAAACTACTAGTGAGGAGTGCGTTTAAATACAAATAACCCAATAAATGTTTCTAAATCTTTTTACTAGCTTGACTTTCAGAGTTTTTGAGCTTCGTGCAATCCTTGTACAACTTTATTTATATTCTCGAAGTTTCTGGAGTGACTGCTATAAACATGTAACGTTTTTGCAATTTATAAGCTCCTTGAGGAAGGAAAACTGAAACCACTAATTAAATGCAGCAATATTTTCTCCTTATGAAAGACACATTGTTATGTAAGATAGTTATGTATTACTTTTGAATGAAAATAGTGCTAAAACTGTTGTGTGATTTAATAAAGCAGCCTGGAGCTTCTTATCTAGTAATCTGCGAAGTACTCAAATTACGCTCAAATAACTTAATACCTTATTGGGAAAATATTTTCAATGGTTGCTACGCTTCTAGTGAAAACAACTCTAAGTTGGTTGTTTCAAAAATCAGAGTATTTCTGCAGCGTTTCTTTATGCTCTATTTTTAAAAGTAAAAAGAGTAAAAAAATAGTAACTAAGAGTGCAGGTGAAATATCAAAATGCTTTGATAAGAAGTGTTGTCGTAACCATGGTCCCAGGATGTTAGAGACACAAGGTTGGTGAGGTAATGTCTTTTACTGGACCAACTTCTGCTGGTGAGAGAGAGAAACTTTCGAGCTTACAGACTTGAAGAGCTCCATGTAAGCTCAAAAGCTTCCCTCACCAACAGAAGTTGGTCCAGTAAAAGGTGGTATTTCACCCACCTGTCTCTTGATAAGAAGCTTAATTCAGCTACAAGGAGATGTGGAATGTTTTGGCCTATTCCAGAACTTCAGCTCAATACTCCTATCATCATGAGTGATAACCTATGCAACCAATTATGGAGAATTTTATTTTTTTTATTTTTTTTTTAACCTCTGGGACTCATGGCTGATCAGTGATCCTAATGACAGGATACTATTACTTGTCAACTTAAGAATTGGCTTACTCTCTTTTGAGTACTTGTGGCACCTTAGAGACTAGCCAATTTATTTCAGCATAAGCTTTCGTGAGCTACAGCTCACTTCTTCGGATGCATAGAATGGAACACAGACAGGAGATATTTATACATACTTCCACCTTTTCATGTTCTCTGTATGCATACCAACAGGGGGAGTCTAATCAACTGAGAGAGCTCAGTTGATTAGACTCTCCCTGTTGGTATGTATACTTCCACATTTTCATGTTCTCTGTATGTATAAATATCTCCTGTCTGTGTGTTCCATTCTGTGCATCCAAAGAAGTGAGCTGTAGCTCACGAAAGCTTATGCTGAAATAAATTTGTTAGTCTCTAAGGTGCCACAAGTACTCCTGTTCTTTTTGCAGATACAGTCTAACACGGCTGCTACTCTGAAACCTCTTTTGAGTGTTTCACCACACATCTAGAAATTAATTTTTAAAATACTCTTTTATGATAGCAAGCTTTCCTTACATCTCATGTGTTGCATGTGCTCCCATGCTATTGCTTCAGAGGAACTTAAGCATGTGCATAAATGCTTGAGTGGATGGGGCCAGAATGTCCAGCATCTGGTATGATTGTCCTGAGAGAGTAGAAGAAAACAGTTTGTCTCTGTTAGGTGTCTTATTTGTATGTACTATGTTGGTACTGCATGGCAAAGTGACTCACCATCTGGTGTGCTGCCTTGAAGGCTACAGCAGCATTTCATTCTTTGTAGTCCTGCTGCCCAGGCCTGCTAGTGGTCCCCTTTTTGCTATGTGACTTGGCCCTCTGGCCAGGTCATCTTTGGTCTCAGATCCCTTTTGTGGCAAATCATTGTTTTCACAAGTAGTCTCAGGCCCTTATATCAGGTTGATGGTCCTGGTCCAGGCCCAATAATCCTGCTAACCCTTGGGTTTGGGGTCTTCTGGCTAGTCCTCCTGGTGAGGCTGAAGGGGAGTCCCTCCCTCTGCCCTGGATTCTAGCCCAGGGATCTTTGTGGCAAGTTAAGGTCTGTCTGGTCAGACCTCACTTGCTTCCTAAAATGCAACCACCTTTCCCCCCAAGGAACTCATATTCTCAGTTGGGTGTGGGGTGGGGAGTCCTGCACCAGGGCCTAGCTAGCTTGGTTCTCTAACATATCAAAAAGTTAAAGTTCTGTATGGTTTTCCTTGCTTCTATTATCCCTTTTCTAGATCTGGGAGACTGGTTTGCTGCCCTCAGTTTACAGGAAGCTTGCTTCCATGTGGCAGTTCTGGCCACAGCAATTTCCTAAGAAGGAAGTCACTACCAGTTTACCCTTCACCTCTTTGGACTATCATTGACACCAAGAGTGTTTACCAAGTGCTTGGTGGTTGTGGCAGTCTCTCACTGACCTGTGGACATCCCCCTGCAACTCTACCTTGATGATTGGTTGGTATGGGCTGATTTCCAGTTACCTATCAGGTGGAGACCAGTATCCATTGGCACCTCTGTCTGCTCCACCTAAAGCATCAGTATCTGCCTCTCATATCTATTAAGGTTCACTTGGCAGCCATTTCAGCTCTCCACCTTCTAGTGCATGGCAGATCAGTGTTCTCCCAGGAGATGATGGTCAGGTTTCTCAAGGGGCTGGGAAGACTGTACTCTCAGGTTTAAACCTAGTCCTGTTGAGGCTCACAGAGTGTCCCTTCAAGCTGTTAGCATCGTGCTCCCTATTTCTTCTCTCTTGGAAGATCGCCATCCTGGTTGTGATCACCTCGGCCAGAAGGGTCTCGGAGATCAAAGCCCTGATATCAGGACTCTCTTCTATGGTGTTCTTCAAGAACAAGGTCCAGCTGTGGTGTTGCAATTCCACAACAATCAGGACATTATTCTGCCTGTGTTCTTTCCAAATCCTCACAAGACCAGCAAGGAAAATTGGCTTCATATGTTGGATGTTAGGCGGGCTCTCGCCTTCCATATTGAGAGAACAGTCCTTCCGCAAGTCCACACAACTCTTTATAGCAGTAGCAGAGAGGATGAGAGGGCTACTTGTATCATCCCAAAGAATTTCGTCCTGCATAACTGTCTGTATCTGAGCTTTCTACAAGCAGGCAAAGGTTCCACCTCCGGCCATCGTGACCTCTCATTCCACAGGAGCCTAAGCTTTGTCGGCAGCATTCTTCACACAGGTACCACTCCAGGACATCTGCAGAGCCACAACCTGGCCATTGGCGTAGTGGGACACGAAAGTATGAACCATCACCCAACAGGCCTGTGACGATGCCAGTTTTGGGAAAGCAGTGTTGCAGTCGGCACGTCTATGAACTCCGAGCCCACCTCTGGGGGTACTGCTTGTGAGTCACCTAGCATGGAATGGACATGAGCAAGCACTTGAAGGAAAAAAAAAAAAGTTACTAACCTTTTGTAACTGTTCTTCGAGATGTGTTGCTCATGTCCATTCCATGACCCACTCTCTTTACCCCTCTGTCAGAGTTGCTGACAAGAAGGAACTGAAAGGGCTGGGGGGGCCGGTGGTGTCCTTTGTACCGGCACGTATGCGCACGACTCCAAAGGGTGCTAGAGCCGGCCTAACGGATACCACTGAGGGGACAAATCTCCAGCAATTTGTGCATGCGGCACTCTCGCTCCTAGCATGGAATGGACATGAGCAACACATCTTGACAAACAATAGTTATGAAAAGTGGTTACCCTTTTTTAACATAACATAAGAACATAAGAAAGGCCGTACTGGGTCAGACCAAAGGTCCATCTAGCCCAGTATCTGTCTACCGACAGTGGCCAATGCCAGGTGCCCCAGAGGGAGTGAACCTAACAGGCAATGATCAAGTGATCTCTCTCCTGCCATCCATCTCCATCCTCTGACGAACAGAGGCTAGGGACACCATTCTTACCCATCCTGGCTAATAGCCATTTATGGACTTAGCCACCATGAATTTATCCAGTCCCCTTTTAAACATTGTTATAGTCCTAGCCTTCACAACCTCCTCAGGTAAGGAGTTCCACAAGTTGACTGTGCGCTGCGTGAAGAAGAACTTCCTTTTATTTGTTTTAAACCTGCTGCCTATTAATTTCATTTGGTGACCCCTAGTTCTTGTATTATGGGAATAAGTAAATAACTTTTCCTTATCCACTTTCTCAACATCACTTATGATTTTATATACCTCTATCATGTCCCCCCTTAGTCTTCTCTTTTCCAAGCTGAAGAGTCCTAGCCTCTCTGATCTTTCCTCATGGGACCCTCTCTAAACCCCTAATCATTTTAGTTGCCCTTTTCTGAACCTTTTCTAGTGCTAGAATATCTTTTTTGAGGTGAGGAGACCACATCTGTACACAGTATTCGAGATGTGGGCGTACCATGGATTTATATAAGGGCAATAATACATTCTCAGTCTTATTCTCTATCCCCTTTTTAATGATTCCTAACATCCTGTTTGCTTTTTTGACCGCCTCTGCACACTGCGTGGACATCTTCAGAGAACTATCCACGATGACGCCAAGATCTTTTTCCTGACTCGTTGTAGCTAAGTTAGCCCCCATCATGTTGTATGTATAGTTGGGGTTATTTTTTCCAATGTGCATTACTTTACATTTATCCACATTAAATTTCATTTGCCATTTTGTTGCCCAATCACTTAGTTTTGTGAGATCTTTTTGAAGTTCTTCACAATCTGCTTTGGTCTTAACTATCTTGAGCAGTTTAGTATCATCTGCAAACTTTGCCACCTCACTGTTTACCCCTTTCTCCAGATCATTTATGAATAAATTGAATAGGATTGGTCCGAGAACTGACCCTTGGGGAACACCACTAGTTACCCCTCTCCATTCTGAGAATTTACCATTAATTCCTACCCTTTGTTCCCTGTCCTTTAACCAGTTCTCAATCCATGAAAGGACCTTCCCTTTTATCCCATGACAGCTTAATTTACGTAAGAGCCTTTGGTGAGGGATCTTGTCAAAGGCTTTCTGGAAATCTAAGTACACTATGTCCACCGGATCCCCTTTGTCCACATGTTTGTTGACCCCTTCAAAGAACTCTAATAGATTAGTAAGACACGATTTCCCTTTACAGAAACCATGTTGACTATTGCTCAAGAGTTTGTTTTTCTATGTGTCTGACAATTTTATTCTTTACTATTGTTTCAACTAATTTGCCCGGTACCGACGTTAGACTTACCGGTCTGTAATTGCCGGGATCACCCCTAGAGCCTTTTTTAAATATTGGCGTTACATTAGCTAACTTCCAGTCATTGGGTACCGAAGCCGATTTAAAGGACAGGTTACAAACCTTAGTTAAAATTTCTGCAACTTCAAATTTGAGTTCTTTCAGAACTCTTGGGTGAATGCTATCTGATCCCGGTGACTTGTTAATGTGGAGTTTATCAATTAATTCCAAAACCTCCTCTAGTGACACTTCAATCTGTGACAGTTCCTCAGATTTGTCACCTACAAAAGCCAGCTCAGATTTGGGAATCTCCCTAACATCCTCAGCCGAGAAGACTGAAGCAAAGAATCCATTTAGTTTCTCCGCAATGACTTTATCGTCTTTAAGCGCTCCTTTTGTATTTTAATCATCAAGGGGCCCCACTGGTTGTTTAGCAGGCTGCCTGCTTCTGATGTACTTAAAAAACATTTTGTTATTAACTTTGGAGTTTTTGGCTAGCCGTTCTTCAAACTCCTCTTTGGCTTTTCTTATTACACTCTTGCACTTAAGTTGGCAGTGTTTGTGCTCCTTTCTATTTGCCTCACTAGGATTTGACTTCCACTTTTTAAAGGAAGTCTTTTTATCTCTCACTGCTTCTTTTACATGGTTGTTAAGCCACGGTGGCTCTTTTTTAGTTCTTTTACTGTTTTTCTTAATTTGGGGTATACATTGAAGTTGGGCCTCTATTATGGTGTCTTTAAAAAGGGCCCATGCAACTTGCAGGGATTTCACTTTAGTCACTGTACCTTTTAACTTTTGTCTAACTAACCCCCTCATTTTTGTATAGTTCCCCCTTTTGAAATTAAATGCCACAGTGTTGGGCAGTTGAGGTGTTCTTCCCACCACAGGGATGTTGAATGCTATTGTATTATGGTCACTATTTCCAAGCGGTCCCGCTGTAGTTACCTCTTGGACCAGCTCCTGCGCTCCACTCAGGATTAAATCTAGAGTTGCCTCTCCCCTTGTGGGTTCCCGTACCAGCTGCTCCATGAAGCAGTCATTTAAAGTATCGAGAAATTTTATCTCTGCATTTCGTCCTGAAGTGAAATGTTCCCAGTCAATATGGGGATAATTGAAATCCCCCACTATTATTGGGTTCTTAATTTTGATAGCCTCTCTAATTTCCCTTAGCATTTCATCATCACTATTACTGTCCTGGTCAGGTGGTCGATAATAGATCCCTAATGTTATATTTTTACTAGAGCATGAAATTTCTATCCATAGAGACTCTATGGAACCTGTGGATTTGCTTAAGATTTTTACTTCATTTGAATCTACACTTTTTCACATATAGTGCCACTCCTCCCCCTGCACGACCTGTTCTGTCCTTCCGATATATTTTGTACCCCGGAATGATTGTGTCCCATTGGTTGCTCTCAGTCCACCAGGTTTCTGTGATGCCTATTATATCTATATCCTCCTTTATCACAAGGCACTCTAGTTCACCCATCTTATTATTTAGACTTCTGGCATTTGTGTACAAGCAGTTTAAAAACTTGTCCCTGTTTATTAGCCTGCCTTTTTCTGATGTGCCAGATTCTTTTTTATGTGACTGTTTATCATCTGATCCGGCCCTTAAATTATACTTTTCAGTCCTCTGCTCCTGACTATAACCTGGAGATTCTCTATCATCAGACTCTCTCCTAAGAGAAGTCTGTGTCCGATCCACACGCTTCTCTGCAGCAGTCGGCTTTCCCCCATCTCCTAGTTTAAAAACTGCTCTACAACCTTTTTAATGTTTAGTGCCAGCAGTCTGGTTCCACTTTGGTTTAGGTGGAGCCCATCTCTCCTGTATAGGCTCCTCCCATCCCAGAAGTTTCCCCAGTTCCTAATGAACGTGAACCCCTCCTCTCTACACCATCGTCTCATCCATGCATTGAGACTCTGAAGCTCTGCCTGCCTACCTGGCCCTGCGCGTGGAACTGGGAGAATTTCAGAAAATGCCACCATAGAAGTCCTGTATTTCAGTCTCTTCCCTAGCAGCCTAAATTTGGCTTCCAGATTTTCTGCATATAAATTTCCTACGTCTGTAGAGTGACCTCCACAGTAGATTGAAAAACTGAAATTGTGATGAATTTTATTATCCCTTTGGAAAAAATGGAAAAAATCTCAGCATATTGTGTAAAGCAGGGGTCAGCAACCTGCAGCATGAGTGCCAAAGGTGGCATGCGGGCTGATTTTTAGTGGCATGCTGCTGCCAGCCGGGGTCCTGGCCACTGGCCCCGCTAAGCCCTCTGCTGGCCTGGATGGATGGAACCTCGCTGGCAGCGGGCTGAGCAGGACCGGTGGCTGGGACCCTGGCTGAGTGGGGCCAGTGGATGGACCCCAGACCGGCAGGAGGATGAGCCGCTCTGGGGTTCCGTCTGCCACCTGCGCTGCAGATCTGACACGCGAAACCTTTTACTGGCACACGAAACCTTAAGTTAATGAAGTCTTGCCACACCACTTCTCAAAGGTTGCCGACCCCTGGTGTAAAGCATATAAGTAATTTACCATGAGTGAAGAACCAATTGCTGAGTTTTCATTTGTAAAATAGGGGTAATACCTTCTTACCTCCAGTGCTGTGAAGTTAAAACTCATTTAAGGCTTGTGAAGCCCTCTGATACTCATGAGATTGGCTTTTTTTTTTTTTTAAATAGCAGAGGAGATTAATGCTACATTCAGTGTAGGGCTTGGATAGTGTGAAGTGAACAAGGCCTGTGTCCACATATTGAGTGACACACGCACAAAATATTTTTCACAAAATGGGTAGCTATCTTGTGCACTGAATGAGGCAGGGATCCTGAGGAAAAAATAGTAAGTGATTGTATAATTAACAGCTGTAATGCACACACACAAAAGGGCTGAATTAGGGTTGCACAGGTAACCTTTCCTGGCATACCCTGCCTTTTATGTGCTTTGACTCTGCAACCTTTAGCAATCTTTTAATGTAGGTTTTTGTGTGTAATTAATATATTAACACCAGTCCTAGTACAGAACCTTTTAATAATTTTTGCTTTGCCAAAAATTGCCCATTTGGTCCTATTCCCTGTTTTTGTTTTAAGCTACTGTAGTGATGTGACAGCTTTTAAAATGTCATTTAAAAAAAAAGTTGTATTTGAGCTACGGTGATATGAAGTGCAGCCCAACCACAAACTTGCTTTCTTTGTGCAACTATGATTTAACATTTTATACGTTTAAAAAGCCAGAACCAAACTCTGGATCCAGAACTTGTATGCTGAATTTTAGTCTGTTGCTGTGTTTGTTCAGGGAGAAAATGAAATGCAAGTAGCATTGTTGCGACAGGTGGATTACTTTTGTTCTGGGGAATGTTTTCTTTTGGAAGGGGGAAGTATAAACTGAATTGTATCTTTGTTTTTTTCCTGGGAAATGTTTATAAGCTTTCTTGATGTAACTGTTTTAGTTTCCTCTAACTATAATTTGCAGATATTTTAAAAATAAATTAGGCTACTTTTTGTAGTTTTGTTAAGCTCCTGAATTTTTCTTTAGCCAAAAAATTACCAGAATCTTAACAAGCTCAGAATGAATGGGCTTTGGTTGATCAATGAAGAGTTAAATGCCAACTGTACATCTGGCTGAGTTTCATTTTTGCCTTTCTCATATCGAGATTCCGTTTTTACACAGCAGAGATGTGACTAAATTCATAGAATCGTAGGACTGGAAGGGACATCAAGAGGTCATCTGCTCCAGTCCTCTGCACTTAAGCCATGACTAAGTATTATCATTCTAGACCATCCCTGACAGGTGTTTTGTCTAATCTGCTCTTAAAAATCTCCAGTGGTAGAGACTCCACAGCCTCCCTAAGCAATTTATTGCAGTGCTTAACTACCCTGATAGTTAGGAAGTTTTTTTCCTAATGTCCAACCTAAAGCATCCTTGCTGCAATTTAAGCCCATTGCTTAGTGTCCTATCCTCAGAGGTTAAGGAGAATAATATTTATCCCTCCTCCTTGTAACAACCTTTTACATACTTGAAAACTGTTATGTCCCCCATCAGTCTTCTCTTCTGCAGACTAAACAAACCCAATTTTTTCAATCTTCTCTCATAAGTTCTAGACCTTTAATAATTTTTGTTGCTCTTCTGGGGACTTTCTCCAATTTGTCCACATCTTTCCTGAAATGTGGCTCCCAGAACTGCACACAGTACTGCAGTGTGGAGTAGAGTGGAAGAATTACTTCTTGTGTCTTGCTTACAACACTACTTCTAATACATCCCAGTGTGATATTTGCTTTTTATGCAAGTGTTACACTGACTCATATTTAGTGATCCACCATGACTCCCCGATCCCTTTCCCTTCCTAGACAGTTATTTCCCATTTTGTATGTGTGTAATATGTATTGATATCTTAATGTTGTGCATTGACTTTTAAAAATTGGCTATATTGATAATTCTCATCAACCAGCTTTTAAAAAGAGGCACCAGAGGTGATCCCAGCAATTTCAGGCCAGTAAGCCTGAGTTGCGTATCAGGCAAATCGGTTGAAACTATAGTAAAGAACAGAATTACCAGATACATAGATGAACATGATATCTTTGGGGAAGAGTCAACATGGTTTTTATAAATGGAAATCATGCCTCACCAATCTAGTAGAATTCTTTGAGGGGGTGAACAAGTGTGTGAACAAGGAGGACTCAGTGGACATGGTATACTTAAATTTTTAGAAAGCCTTTGGTAGAGTCCCTCGTCAAAGGCTCTTATGCAAAGTAAGCTGTCATGGGCTAAGAGGGAAGGCCCTTTCATGGGTCAGTAACTGGTTATGAGATAGGAAACAAAGGGTAGGTATAAGTGGTCAGTTTTCAGAATGGAAAGAGGTAAATAGTGGTGTCCCCCAGGAGTCTGTACTGGGGCCAGTTCTGTTCAACATTTCCATAAATGATATGGAAAAAGGGGCAAACAGAGAGGTGGCAAAATTTGAAGATGATAGAAAAATACTCAAGATAGTTAAGTCCGAGGCAGACAGCAAAGGGTTAAAGGACTCTCACAAAACTGAGTGACTGGGCATCAAAATGGCAGATGAAATTCAATGTTGATAAATGCAAAGTAATGCACATTGGAAAACATAATCCCAACTGTACATATTATAAAATAGGGTCTAAATTAGCTGATACCACTCAAGAAAGAGATCTTAGAGTCATTGTGGATAGTTCTCTGTAAACATCCACTCAATGTGCAGCGGCAATCAAAAAAGCGAACAGAATGTTGGGAATCATTAAGAAAGGGATAAATAAGACAGAAAATATTATTGCCTCCTATATAAATCCATAGTATGCCCACATCTTGAATACTGCGTGCAGATGTTGTCACCCCATCTCAAGAAAGATAAATTGGAAAAGGTACAGAAAAAGGCAACAAAAATTATTAGGGTTATAGAACAGCTTCCATCTGAGGAGAGATTAAAAAGACTGTGTCTTTTCAGCTTGGTCAAACTCAATATGGTCATTCTTAAGTTTTTACGTTTTAACTCAACTTTTTGTCATCTTCAAACACTGGAGTATATTTAAATTTCATGGCATGACTGTGGTGAGCTTTCTAAATCTTATAAAAAATCATCACTGTGGTTACACTACATGTGTTAACTGAAAATATTTTAAACTTCATGGGTAGATGAAACTTAGATTTCAGGCACACTTCTAATAATGCTGTAAATTTAAAGGATACATTGTGTCAACTTGATCAGGTCTTCAAAATGATTGCTCTTTTCCCCTCTCCAATTGAAAGTTAGAACTTAATCTCTGTCTGGATTTCCACTAAGGGCTTGTCTACACTGGCACTTTACAGAGCTGCAACTTTCTTGCTCAGGGGTGTGAAAAAACAGCGTTGGTAGCTATTCCACTCGCGGAGGTGAGTAGTGAGGGGGTCCCCCCCCAGCACTGGGGTTATGACTACACAAAACACATTAAAGCGCTTTAACATTGCCAGTGAAGATGTGCCCTTAGTCATTTCTTTTAAAGATGTTCTGGGAATATTCAGAAGTAGGGGCAGGAGGTGTAAGAATAACACCTGCTTCCTCTTCCTGTTTTGTACTGTAATATTATATAGGTTTACAAACCAGTTATCTCAACTGATCCTGGGCTCCATGCTTTGATACATTTTTCAATACACTTTAATGCTCCTTTGATTGTGGTTTGTTTTCTAAAGTTCTTTAAATCCAGGTGGACAAAGTCTGTGTGAGAAGTAATTTGAGGGGAGAAAGCAGGCAGTATTCATTTTCTGTACTTTAAAACTGAAGAACTATTGAGAGAGCCAGTCCCATGAAATTTTCCCTGGGGAGTGAGCAGAGCTTTATAGCTTCAGGAGCTCCACTAGCCTTGTCTGCTCTATTTAAAAACTACCCAGTGCTGCACCTGAATGGGTGCCAAATGCCATTTAATGGCGACTGTAGGCAAGTTTAACTGTGTTCACCACCATTTCAGAAAGTGAGTTTATTTTTGTCTACATATGCTGTTAAATGTTTGGCACTGGTTCATCTTCACTTGTTGCTGACAGGCTTTCAGCAAGAAATGACTTTTATAGAATAGACATAGCTTACAATTAGAGCTGAGCGAATAATTTACTTTTTGATCTGGAGGCCAAACAGGAAAAAATATTTGTTCAGTTTTGAACCAAAACTGATTTTGTTATTGATTTTCACAACAAAGCACAAAAAAATGAATAAATGTTGTATCAAAACAAAATATTTTCAATGCCCAATTGAATCAACATTTCAAACTTTTTTTTGTCTTCAAGTTTGTTGACCAAAATTATGGATCCATTTGTCCCGAATTTGTGAATAGTTTTGTGCCCTGAAAAGTGCATTTTCCAGCAAAGTTACGGTGTATTGAAAATTTTTAAATCTACTTTACATATGATGCTAGCACTCCCAGATTAAGCTTTTTTGGTGAGGCTATGAGGTTAAGTAGGGAAACAAGCGGTTTTCCTTAGAGATGGAAACTTTTGCTATTTTTTTTTCTGTTAATTTGTATTATCTGACTTGATTGTCACTATTCGTTGTTATAAATAATTTCTTTTATTAGCACATCAGTTTTGAGAGCAGGTTTCCTTGTGAATGACCCTTGTTTTCATGGGTGTTTTGTTTGAAGAGAGCAAACAACAATCTTATGACATCGATCTAACTTGATTTTTAATACAGCCAAGTACTATGGCCACGTATAATATGAAATTTGAATTAGTTACCCTTTTAGCAACTTGGGTGACACAGTTACGAAAAATCTTCCTTTAAAATAGAACCCATATATATATATATTTTTGATAATACATAAACAAAATATGCAGAAGTTAATCAGTTTCTTCAACACATTTTGTGGAAAGACTTGAATAAAAACTGATAATCTTAAAATGGCATAGTCCAATTATCAGTTAAACCGACAGGAATCGGGAGCTATTATGATTTGTTAAGGTAAATAGGAATATAATATAAAAGGAACTCCAAAGAGGAAATGAATTTTATACTCATTCAAATGGGATAAATGTGTTAATGTATATATGACACCTAAATACTAAAACAATGGACATTAAAAATGTTCAAGAGGTAGAAGGGGCAGTTCCAGGGTTAGCTGTTTTCATGCATATTTTAAAAATAAAACTGCCTGTTTCTTTTGCAGTATTTAGTGTTCTGCCAAAATGGAAATTATATCCCATAACTAATACAACACACATTGTGGGTTTCCCCACAAGTGTAAATGCAGTGTCTCAGCCAACTTGACATGGAGGAGAGCATCTCTAGCAATGAGAATAGCAGTCCTTTTTTCACTTTAATTTTATGATAAATATTTGATACTCTACTATATTATTAGCAAAGAATCCTGTGGCACCTTATAGACTAACAGACGTTTTGCAGCATGAGCTTTCGTGGGTGAATGCCCACTTCATCGGATGCAAGAGTGATACTATATTATTGTAGCCTAGCCTGCAAATAATTAATTGTAGTAATCTGGGATGTCACTGTAGCATTTGTACCAATTCTTTGTTTGATTATAAAGTGAATGGTTTAGCAAAATTTTACTCTAACTTACACCACGGTAGAAAGTTTGATCTATTTCAAATCTTCCTGAAGCTACAGGTTCAAAACTAGTTAGGATTGGCTCAGCTATTATCATCAAGATAGATAGGAGGAGTTCCATGCAGCTGGCTTCATTCATTTTGTGGTATTAAAATTTCCTCTCCCTACTCATGGACAGCATTTATGGCTGTTACACTCTACCCCAGGGGTCGGCAACCTTTCAGAAGTGGTGTGCCGAATCTTCATTTATTCACTCTAATTTAAGGTGTTGCGTGCCAGTAATACATTTTAACGTTTTTAGAAGGTCTCTTTTTCTATGTCTATAATATATAACTAAACTATTGTTGTATGTAAAGTAAATGTTTTTTAAAACGTTTAAGAAGCTTCATTTAAAATTAAATTAAAATGCAGAGCTCCCCAGACTGGTGACCAGGACCCTGGCAGTGTGAGTACCACTGAAATTCAGCTCGCATGCCGCTTTCGGCATGCATGCCATAGGTTGCCTACTCCTGCTTTATCCTGTAGACCTGTTACAGCTACCTGTATTCCAAGGAGATGCTTGTTTTTTAGGTACCTGCTGCATAGCTATCAAGATTTGTACAACTCCATGTGCCACCTTTTGCAAGTGATTTAATGAACATATTTGCAGGTTCAGCTAACTTGTATCTAACCATAAACTCCACTTGTCTGTCTGTCTGTCTTTAGTGCATGTGCATCCCTATTGATCTACAGGGCAGCAAAGGAGCAAGCTTCCCATACACTGCAGTGCCAGCAGGCAGCAATTTTGATCTGGGGGTAACTTCTTTTAGGGGTAACAAGGGGTCAAAGCTGAATCCCCACTCTGTCACTCCAAGTGCAGAAAGTGGGGGCCCTCAAGGATTCTAAAAATCAGTGCTTGCCACTCCAGGCTTGTATTAAACTCCTAAGGTTACAGCTTTTCTCTCACCATGGCTTGGTAAAAACTGCCACCACCCAAATGGAAAAAAAAAAGTTAACCCAGGAAGGAGCACTTGAATTCCTCCCTGTGGGGTACCCTCAAGCCCTTTCAAACCCTGCCCCAGGGGAAGAGCTGAGAAAGAAACAAAGGAAATTAGCTTTGGCTACCAGCTAATCAAACAACATGCACAAACCTCTTAGGACACCAATAATCCAATCCTTGTTCTTTAAAAAGGTAAATTTGATTAAAAACAAAAAGGAAAAAATACGTTTTGAACTTATGCTTTTGCTAGATTTTAAAAGAGCAATTTCAAAAATTAAGCACCCAAAATAGCTTTCTTTGGGGTTCAGCTTAAAGGTTACAAGCAAACAAAAGCATCTGGGGTTAGCACAGAGGAGATCCACAAGCATTAAAAAATAAACAGAAATAAACCTGATTGCGTCTAGCTAAACATTCTGATCTACTTACACCTTTGGGTTGTTAAAACTAGTTCTAGATATCATCTGATGATTTTCATACCTGTTTCAAATTTTATACAGCATTCCTGCTGCCCTGTCTCTTCAGCCCAGAGAGTAACAGACAAAGGGAAAGTTTCTTTCCCATTTAAAAAGTTGTGGCCTTCCTATTGGCTCTTTTGGTCAGGTGCCCACTCTTAAACTTGTGGGTTTGTTAACCCTTTACAGGTAAAGGAAGCAGAGAACAGCTGTAGCTGGGTGTCCATCAAAGGGAGCTACTCCCCCCCTTCATTTATCACACAAGGGTTGTTTATTCTCCATGGCCTATGAAGCTCTTGGCCTCTCTTTTGAGTCTGCCAATTAAGACAAAGCCTGGTGATGGATTTGTGATATGGGAGCTGGACCTGACATCCACCAAACTCATTTCCTATAGGGACAATCAAATATCCATTAGATGAGAACAGCTTTTAATCCCTTTTGAGTTGGGCTAGATCCATACAGGCGACCTACAGGCAAAAGGCTCTGAAGCTTATCAGTAATGCCCTGAGATATTCAGTTTTCTAAAATGCTAATGTTACGAGTGAAGCTTATTTTCTGGAAAAATAAACTTCTTTATATCAAGTTCTGTCCTTTTGGGAGTTTACATAGGCAAGGTCTTTTTTTTGTATTTACAAGCAATATCTCCTGCATATTGCTGTGTCTCTTACAAACGAAATGTATAATGTGCTTTGCTTTGTTCTTAAAGGGACAGCTCCCATTAACCAAATAACAATAAAAGTACAATATATTACCATAACATCCAAATTTACCTCTAAACATCATAGTTTAAGACATAAAATGGTTTCAGTGTTTCAACAGTTATTCTAGGGTTCTCACACTAACTTGCATATATCTTTATCCCGCCCATGGGTCACCTGTCAGATTTGAACTCACACCTTTTAGCTGGCGTCAAGTATCAGAGGGGTAGCCGTGTTAGTCTGGTTCTGTAAAAGCAGCAAAGAATCCTGTGGCACCTTATAGACTAACAGACGTTTTGCAGCATGAGCTTTCGTGGGTGAATACCCACTTCTTCGGATGCAAGACTTAGTCTGTTAGTCTATAAGGTGCCACAGGATTCTTTGCTACCTTTTAGCTGCACAGCACAGACTTCTGCCACTTCAGCAGGTAAAGTAATTGGTTGGCGAGGTATGCTGTTATCTCCTATAAGGAACAGATCATAAAGGGGGAGACACTATCATTGGGTTATTCAACTCTTTGTGAAATAGCTTTAGAGAATATTGGGGTTCTTGAATTCTATTTCTCATTCTGGGAAGAGTATGGTACAGGATGTAGGGGATGTTTCTGTTGTCTGCAGGCGCTGAACCTGGGATCTCTGGATGCAAAAGCACAAGCTTCTACCACTTCAGCTAAAGGATAATGCATATTAGTATAACAGACTAAAATACCTCCACAGTCTAGTAGCTAGAGAGGGACAAAGATCCACATTGTTATGAGCTAGACCAGTGTTTCTCAAACTGGGGTCACCGCTTGCGTAGGCAAGCCCCTAGTGGGCCGGGTCGGTTTGTTTACGTGCCCCGTTTGCAGGTCCGGCTGATCATGGCTCCCACTGGCCGCCATTCACTGCTTCAGGCCAATGGGAGCTGCTGGAAGTGGCGCGGGCCAAGGGACTTACTGGCTGTCACTTCCAGGAGCCCCCATTAGCCTGCAGCGGTGAACCATGGCCAGTGGGAGCTGCGATCGGCCGGACCCGTGGATGGGGCAGGTAAACAAATGGGCCTGGCCCTCCAGGGGCTTTCCCTACACAAGCGGCGACCTCAGTTTGAGAAACGCTGAGCTAGACAAGAGCATAATTCGGCCCACTTCTTTTAAAGGCAAAGTGTGTGCAGCTTGCATCTAACATATTATCGACCTGGGTTCTAATCCCAGCTCTGTCTGCAAAGATCTTGTGCATCTATTACCTTATCTGTAAAGTAGCTGAATGATAGTTGCCTCCCCTGTGGTAGGGGCATTAGATCTTCTATACCCTTCAAAACCCTTATTAAGTCAGAGTTGAGGTTAGAATTCATGGGCTTTTGACTTGAAGTTCAGTGTGCCTTCTCCCCGGCTACAGGGCATTGTGTGTGGAGCACATGATCATGCTTCTAGCTCCTCAGTAGGAGACATCTTAAAAGGGTCTGATTTTTTTTTTTTTTCAGAATTTGGGTACTTGGCACTCTTTTTCGAAAATTGGGCCCCTTTAAGATATCTCAAATTGGAAGACCAAAAACTGAGACACTCAAAATTGCTAATCGCTTCTGAAAAGTTTAATCTTTAGTTTCACATTCGGATACTATTTTTCTGCACGACTTCTGTCTCCGTCTCTGCCTCCAACAATCAAGGATTTTGTGAGTGCCTTTCACTCCCTACTCCCTGCCATGTTCTCCCTGTCCCACAGCTCCAGCAGCTGATTTGCCTTATGCTGTGAGTTCTCAACCTGGGGTTTGTGACCCACATGGGTGTGGCAAATTGGTGTTGAGGGTCAGGACTATCTTGTCTTTCCCATAGTGTAAAATGGGTGGAAGGGTCCTAGTGTGGGGAAACTCTGAGAACCTTATACAGCCCAGCCCTGCTGTTCCCTCCTCTTAAAATTCTGCATTTCCATGCTTTCTGATTTTGGGTCTCAATTTGGCTTAATTTACTGATACTTGTCTACCTACTGGCCTTGTCTAACTCACAAGTAGTATCCTGTTCATTCCATCACAATAGAGGCAGTTTAGGCTACCTCACTTCTCCATTTGAAATCAGACTTGGTTTTTCTGCAGCACCATATTGTGACCGCAGTCTGCTCTGCCTCTATCTAAAAGAGCATGTTTTGGTGAGAATATAAGCCTTGACAGTTTTAAGAGTGTGAAAGTTTCCTCCCATGTGCTTCTGGGACCTTTAAATTAATTTGATTTTTAGAAACTAGAACCTATTGGACTTTGCTTTTTCAGTAACCCACAGATAGTTTTTGCTGAATCTGCCTTCCTACTGGCGTGAGGGAGACCCCGGCGCACGTTTACTTAGAGTGCTCCAGGTTGCAGCACCTATACCGGCTCCTCACCAATATCCTGTTATGTTTCTGGCTGCACTTTTCCCCTCACCTCCTTCTCCATGCACTCCCTATCCGTGGCCCCACAAAGTCGCGGGACCTCTTGGTCAACCTCCTCCTCTCCCTGGCTAAAATAGCCATCTACGCGACCAGGGAGACGCGGTTGGCCAACGGAGACTTCTGCGACTGTGGGGGTTGTTTCCGGTCCTTAGTCCATTCACGTATCCGGGCGGAGTTCCTCTGGGCGGCGTCCACTGGCTCCCTTGACGCCTTCGAGGAGCAGTGGGCGCTGTCCGGGGTTCTCTGCTCGGTGTCCCCGTCAGGCTCCCTTCTTATGACCCTTTGACCGCACTCCTGTCCCTGTTCTTTTATTAGTTGTCCCCTGAAATTAGTGGGTTTCTGAGGTCCTGTAGATCCTCCCCTTAGGCTGGGGGGGGATCCTTTAGCATTGGGCGGGCTTCCGCCCACCCAGTTTCCCGGAAACCCAGTAGGTACTGGCTTCTTCAGTGTGGCTTAGTCCAACCTGTCACTTTACCATTCCTTTACTAGCTTCTGTGTTATGTAACCAAGTGGTCTAGCTTTCGGTGTCTGTCAGTGGATATCTGTATTCTTGAAAGCTCTCAAAATGTGTCATGGTGGCCAACCTGGCTATTTCTCCATACCTCAAAGGAGAGAAGGTCCAAAAAAGCTGTTTTGTTTTGGAATGAGTACATCTAATCTAGTGGGTGCTCTCCATTTGTGTCTCTGTGTAAATATAATTACGGCTAAAGAAACTAACTTACTCTAATTCACTTCAAACATCAGTATTAAAATACAACAGTGCTGGTTTTTATAGCAGTGCTTAGGGGATCCCAGCAGATTTGGGGGCACCATTATGGTAGGTGATGTACAGACATACTGTCCTAGCCCCACAGAGCTTATAATTTTAATTTAACTAGATGTACCAGATGGGGTAATAGTAATACATGCATGTTTTAACATAAGGACTGCCATACTGGGTAAGACTAGTGGTCCATCTAGCCCAGTATCTTGTCTTCTGATAATAGTTGGTGCCAGATGCTTCAGATGGAATGAACAGGACAGGGCAGTTTATCAAGTAATCTGTATGCCATCCAGTCTTTACTTCTGGCAGTCAGAGGTTTTGGGATGCCCAGAGCATGAGGTTGTATCCCTGACCATCTTTGCTAATAACCATTGATGGACCTGTCCTCCATGAACTTACCTAATTATTTTTTGAACTCAGTTATGTTTTTGGCCTTTACAGCACCCGTTGGCAACATGTTCCACAGATTGACTGTGCATTGTGTGAAGAAGTACTTTCTTATATTACAGTAGAACCTCAGAGTTACAAACACTAGAGTTACAAACTGACCGGTGAAACACACACACCTTGTTTGGAACTGGAAATATTCAATCAGGCAGCAGAGACAAAAACAAATACTGTACAATTTAGTCAGGGTGGATGTTGTTCACTCCCAATAATTGATGAGGAGTACACTCCTTCAGCATTGGTTCTCCACTTCTCTTCATGTGCCAATATATATTTATGACAGTATCCGTAATTTTCACTCCATGCATCTGAAAAAGTGAGGGTTTTGCCCATGAAAGCTTATGTTAGTCTTTAAGGTGCCATCGGAAGCCTCGTTATTTTTGTAAAAGATTTGGTTGCTTATGAGTAAGCATGCTGTTCTGATCCAGGTGTTTTGTTTTCCTGAATGGGGTTTGAATGTTTTAGCTGTCTCTTCACAGACTTTCTACTTCTGCATTCCATGTTTCCATTTGTTACGGGATTTGAGGTTTGCAAACTGTTTTCAAAAGAGGTTTGGTATGTGCCTACTCTGCTTTGGGATAAGTGTGATTGTAACATTGAGTAACCTTTTTTTTTCCCCCTGCAGCGTAGACTGTTCTGTATTTCTTTACGGGAATATGCCATTTTGTAGCAGTTACCAATTGGTATAGTAAAGTGGGGTGAGGGTTGTTTTTTGTTTTTGTTTTTTTTTTGTTTGGTTTTTTTTTGGGTCACTAATGTTTTAAGCTTCTTTGATTTCTTGTTCAGACTTTTAGGTTGGTACCCGCATGATCAGTTCAAGAAATTCATGACCTGCAACTGGAATGAACTGTTCTCTTCTGCGAGTACTGTATTCTATGACATTTATTACTGAAAATGGATTCTCAAAACAGTCTTAACAAATTATATTTAATATAAAAATGATAAAGTAATGTAAAAGGCCTAACCTCAACTCACAAAAAGCAGGGTAACTCAGCATTAAATATATCACCATGTCCTTAATTCACCCTGTTGCTTATAGGCATTGCAGCGCACTTAAACAACTTAGATAATCCTACATATTTAAAGGATGCAGTGACAGACTCAAGTCTGAATGCCTTTACTCATATAGTTATTAGCTCACTCACTTTAAGAACCAAAATGTCTGTCAGGCAAATATGATCTATACAAATGCACTAAGGGAAAATAAGACCACAGCCCCCACATACGTGAAATAAAACTAGATAAGTAAAAGAGCACACTTAGAAATATGAATGAAAATAATCAGCTTTCATCACTCTCCCCCTCCCCCCTTCTCTTTCCACTCTTAAAGCATTGTGGATTGGGATGGGCTTGTTTTCTGTAACTTCTTATTCTGGGCTGCCAGTCTTCCCATTGCCCAATCTTATTTTATCCATTCTTCATATCAGCAGGCATAATTCTTGCATTTACTATGGGGAGAAAAAATATGGGACAGGCAACTGTACTCATAGTACACCACTAGTTCCCAGGATGTGCAGCAATGCATAATCACAATATCCCATCTCTTTCCTGCCAAATTCAAGAAATGTGGCTGAGACTTCCAAAGTAGTATAATGTGGCTCAGTTCTCCTACTCTGCTTTGAAAATCTCAGGCCAACCCTGTAACACATTCCAATACCAGATCAACCACCAGTCATACATTATGGTTATTCTTTGGGTTAACATTTCATAAAATTAAACAAAGTTTTATTTTGTAATTAAACAGAACCTCAAATACATTTTTTATCTCGTTTCTGAGTTTTCCTTCTGAGTTTACATCAAGCCATGTAGTGCAACACATTTACTAGAAAGAAGAAATTCCATTGTGCTTTCTGCTGAATGGCATTCAAGTGATGAACAAACTTGGATACTGAATTGCAATAGCGTTTCCGTGTTCTCTAAGGAGGCTGCTATGTCTAAGTCTGATATTTATCATCTTACTAGGTTTTTCAAATGTGCAGTATACCATGTAATATTTTTGTTTATATCAGTATGAAGTGTTACTTTAGCACTACAGGAGTTAAGAATCTGCTATCTATAGTTGAATCTCTTTACACACGTTTGAAATGTGTAATTGCTGCACCTGGCCTCTGGAACATACCGGTTCAGACTGATGTCTTTCTAGTCCAGTATCTTTGTCTCTGACAATGGCTGGCAACAGATTGCTTCAGAGGAAGGTATAAGAATCCCACAACAGGTAGATGTGGGATAATGTGTCCTGCACATTAGGTCTCATCCTGCTCTCTGTTGTTCAGATATTGGCTTAAGCCCTGAAGCATGAGGTTTAATCTTTTTCAAAATTTGTTACCATTAATATATTTGGATATTATTGTATCCATATGTTTCCAATGCCTTTTTGAATCTTGTTAAGTTCTTGGCCTCAATAACTTTGTGACAGTGAGGTCCAGAGTTTAGTTCTATACTGTGTGGAAAAAATACTTCCTTCTATCAGTTTTGACTTTGTCACCTTTTAAATTTCACTGACTGTCGTCGTCTTGTATTATGAGATGGGGGAAGAGAAGCTTCCAATTGATCTTTCCTACCATTGTTTATTTTACAAACTTTTATAGTGTGCTCTCTTATTTGTCTGTTTTCTAAGGTGAACAGTTCCAGTCTTTTCAATCTCTCTTCATATGAGTTTTTTTCCCCCATGTCCTTGTTTCATTTTTGTTTCTAACCCCCCTTCTAATTCTGTAACTTCCTTTGAGTGTGGGATGAGGAGGCAACACTATTCAGTATATTTCAGATGAGGCCACACCATTTAAGTACTGAATGGCATATTTTCTATATTATCCATCCCATTCCTTATGCATCCTAACATCGTGCTGGCCTCTTTTGGACCACTACTTGCGCCATGAGCAGAGGTCTTTATTGAGCTGTCCACACTGATGCTCAAGTCCCTTTCTTGAGTTGATACATTTCATTTAGATCCTTGTGAGTTGTATGAGTAGCTGAAATTTTTCACAATGTGCACTACTTTGGATTTATTAACATTGAATTAAATTTGCTATTGTTACCCATATATCTAGTTTGTTTTGGTATCTCTGGAATTCCTCACAGTCCTCCTTGGTCTTGACTAACCTAAATTACATGGTAATCTGCCAGTTTTGCTACCTCATTACTTTGCAATCCACTTTCCAGAACACATGTGGTTTATCAAGCTACCTCTCTTTCCCTGCTGTGTCTGTCTTTTAGGCTTTGATCTTGAAAACTGATTCGTATGAGCAGATCTCTGCATTCAGTGACACTCTGCAGGTATACATTTCTGCTTGTACAGATCAGATTTCAGGATTTGGGGCCTTGGATTATGAAATGTTACTTTTTGTTTTGTACAGTGCTGAGTACAAGAGTTTGTGGTATCCTTGGTTGTTTTGGTTTTTTTTTTTTTTCAGTTTAGAACTTTTAAAATTACTAAAGCAGTTCATTGCAATTTTTGGGGGCTTAATTTGTCCCATTTTTTTTTCTTTCAAGGGTTTAATTACTTCTTTAGGGCTGCTTCGCCCCCTTTGCAATTGTATCCAAAGAGTTTAGTAAAAGATGTCATGTTGCCATCATAACCGTGGACACTTCAAGTGTTGGATTTAGCTTTAAAAATACAGTAAGTATAATGCAATTTAGTTGTAGAGCTGTTTGTATACACATGTACAAGTTTTTAGGTTTAAAGTAAACAGTGTGGTACTAAAATTAATTCCATTTATACATAACTCAGTATAACAAATTAAAGCTAAAAGTTATTCAGAACATATTGCATCAGTATTTTTCTTGTTTTTTTTTCTCTCACTAGTTAGCCAATTCAGTAAGCTCTATTCTATTGTGGAGTGTTGCTGGTTTGATCACATATCTCTCCCACTCACTTCTGCCCTCAATCTTGTATTAACTGACTCTCCGTCACACACCGCATCATGTTTAAATGTCTTGTCCCTTGAGGCCACACAGAGCTCTGCTGCACCCTGTATCTGGACTGTGTCAAATCATTCTGTGTTTTTCTGAGCTACACCCCATTTGATCCTTCCATTCCAGTCTTCGTGCCTTCTTCCATGCTGCCCCCTGTGGATGATACAACTTTTCATCCCAATTCACCACACTGTCGCTTTCTTCTTATAGTTTGTTTAAAAACTTTCTGTTTCTGCAATGCTCACAAGAAATGAGTTTGAGTTAATAAAAAAAAAGTTTGTTTTATATTCTTTCCATTCTAGAGTTCCCACTGAATCCTATCTTCAGTATGTCCCTCTTAAACTGAAAGCCCTAAGGTTTGTGTTCTGTGTGCTGTATAATACTAAAGACTGTCAGTGATTAACAAGGGACTATTGTGGTTCTGCCACTTTGTACGTATAAGAGTGAACAGTGGCATTCCGTACATAATAGAATCTAGAGAGTTGGAATTTGGAAGTTATGAAAGAGGAAGTTGCAATGGTTAGGACTACAGAAGATGAAGGTATGAATTAAGACTTCAGCAGTAGACAACATTGGCATATACAGGAAATTCTGCAAAGTAGGTTTGTAGCAAAATATATAGAATGAAGAGGCAAGAATGAGTTCATGGTTCTGTACTGTGAAGGCACACAGAAGGTCTGAATCAATGGAGTTGGAGGGTATGGATATGTGTCTGAGTGAAGAATGTGGCAAGAGAAGAAATTCTCAGACATAGCTAAAGGAAACCACAAGTTACTTGATTACTGAAGATGATTGTGTTAGATTTCCTCTTTATAGCCATTTTCATTGATATAGTTTTGATGTATTTACATAATGGGTGACAATAAGATATTAATTTTGTATCTGCCAGTGCATCAATGAGCATCGTAGATTTATGTTTTCATGAACTAGGTCTTCCCTTCAATAGTGAACTAGAGAAGCTAAATTTTTCTCCTGTTACATGTTAAGTGATAGAATAAAATTACACCACTACCAAAATAAAAACAACTTGTCAAGTAATAAAATACTAAGTGTTATTAGCTCAAAAATGCTTTCATTTTTGCCTTTTTTTTTTCTCTTCTGCTTCCTCTTGGTTTAAATGTCATAGTTACTCTGGAAACAAATATAGGTGTGATTGGATTAAACACTGGGTTGTGAGCATGGTTTCAGCTGTGTGTATTGAGAGGTGTAGTAAAGGTCAAATTTATTTCCTTCTTACAAATAAAAATACCTCAATGTTGAGTCCATGGCAGATTGTTTAAGAATGACTGTTAAGGAAGTAAAAAGAACAGCTCTGTTCAGCCAGTGGTCTTAAATTCATACTGCTGTTTGTAAATGAAATACCTCTTTAGAAAGCGAAGAGAACACTGTTTATCTAATGGTGTATTTTGCAGTGATGAAAAAATATGTATATCAACAAGCACTGTTGGATATAAGTGATTATGCGATGTTTAAACTCCTTGAGAGGTACAGCCCAAGATAAGTGCATTGCATGCACACACAGATCAGGCTGAATTGCTAACCATTTCTACTCCATTTTCTTTGGGGTATATTTAACACACATACTGAAAATAACTACTAGAACATAAGAATGGCCATATTGGGTCAGACCAAAGGTCCATCCAGCCCAGTATTCCGTCTACCAACAGTGGCCAATGCCAGGTGCCCCAGAGGGAGTGGACCTAACAGGCAATGATCAAGTGATCTCTCTCCTGCCATCAATCTCCACCCTCTGACAAACAGAGGCTAAGGACACCATTCCTTACCCATCTTGGCTAATAGTCATTAATGGACTTAACCTCCATGAATTTATGTAGTTCTCTTTTAAACCCTGTTATAGTCCTAACCTTCACAACCTCCTCAGGCAAGGAGTTCCACAGGTTGATTGTGCGCTGTGTGAAGAAGAACTTCCTTTTATTTGTTTTAAACCTGCTGTCCATTAATTTCATTTGGTGACCCCTAGTTCTTATATTATGGGAACAAGTAAATAACTTTTCCTTATCCACTTTCTCCACATCACTCATGATTTTATATACCTCTATCATGTCCCCCCTTAGTCTCCTCTTTTCCAAGCTGAAAAGTCCTAGCCTCTTTAATCTTTCCTCATATAGGATCCATTCCAAACCCCTAATCATTTTAGTTGCCCTTCTCTGAACCTTTTCTAATGCCAGTATATCTTTTTTTGAGATGAGGAGACCACATCTGTATGAAGTATTCAAGATGTGGGCGTACAATGGATTTATATAAGGGCAATAAGATATTCTCCATCTTATTCTCTATTCCTTTTTTAATGATTCCTAACATCCTATTTGCTGTTTTTGATTGCTGCCGCACACTGCGCGGACGTCTTCAGAGAACTATCCACGTTAACTCCTAGATCTTTCCTGATTAGTTGTAGCTAAATTAGCCCCCATCATATTGTATGTATAGTTGGGGTTATTTTTTCCAATGTGCATTACTTCACATTTATCCACATAAAATTTCATTCGCCATTTTGTTGCCCAGTCACTTAGTTTTGTGAGATCTTGAAGTTCTTCACAGTCTGCTTTGGTCTTAACTATCTTGAGCAGTTTAGTATCATCTGCAAACTTTGCCACCTCACTGTTTACCCCTTTCTCCAGATCATTTATGAATAAGTTGAATAGGAGTTATACTTGTTCAGTGAGGAAAGACTATACCTAGTTCCTAACTTGGTTCCTAGTTTCTACTTATTCATGATAACTAAATTAAGATTTTCATAATTATAACCATTCCATGTGATACTGCCATAGCTGCTGTCAATGGAGACTCAAAAGAAAGCCCCCTTTCTCTTTTTTTAGAGGGGCTATTGACAGAGCATCCTATGCAAGGGGAGCCAGTTTTTGGAATTCACCCGCCTTTCTCCCAGGTCCAGAATAGTCCAACTCTCTTAACCTTCAGTATAAACTGCTAGGTAGGGGGATGATGAACTGTGGTCTGAGCTGTATGTATTGGGGCAGGGATTTGTGGCTGGAATAAAAATTTTTTTCTAGGCTTCGTGGATACAGCTACATTTATTTTTGTGTGTTTTTTTTTAATATGTGGTGAAGATGCTTTGGGTAAGTGTCTTCATTTTTTTTTTAATATAGTGGGATCCTGTTTTCAGTTGCTTATAACTTTTCCAAATTTAATCATTTGGGCGGCATGCTGGATGTTGGTCTCAGGCTGAAACTTTTGGTTTATGCAGCCTTTGAAAAAGAGGTTAGGTAAAAATACTTTGCAATGTTAAAATAATTCTGGTTACTTTTTTTTTTTTTTTTTTTTTTTAGATCTCTATAGTGCTCCCATACTTTGGAGCAGGGACTTGAAATTTGACAGAAGTAGCAGTACAGTGCCAAGGATGTACTTTTTGCTGTTCCTGTGAAAATCTGCCCAAATTTTGCCTAGTTGTAAGCCTTTGAAAAAAATCTGTTTCCACATGCTCAGAGATCTGAGAGTTTTGCAGCTAAAATCTCTAGATTCCGTTCTTGCTGAGCCAGCTCCCATTGCTGACCAGACTCTGTACTATCTCCACAGAGTGACTGAATATGCTCCAGCCTGGGGCTGTGGGGCCAAAGCTGAACTCTTACTGTAAATTGCTTTCTTGGCCCACTCAATGCACATGGTGCTTATGTAGGGCAGGTGGGGGGGGGTGAGGGGGAGGGAGAATCAGGATTGTGTAGTAAAGGACACTGTAGGACCTCTGCTTCATTTGTTGCTGAAGTTGGAAGGTGTATAATGAATGAATAGGGGAAAAAATGCATGGGCTCTCAGTTAAACACCATCCTGGAGAATTGGATTCTGTCCCTGCCTCTGCCACAGTGTTCCCAGATGATGCTGGAGATGTCACGTAAATTAAACATATTCTCCATGCCTGACTTGAGACCCTGAAGTGCTGAGCACTCATATCTGCAACTGAAGTCAGTGGGTATAGTGCTTTGGGCATATAAAATGCTATATGATGCTAAGATCTTTGAAAAATCAGATCCTAGTTGTCTAACCCAAATTAGGCACTCAAAATTAGTGATTTTTTTTTTTACTTTAATCTCTGTTTTAGCTTCCCCATTTGTAAAATCAGGATAATACTACCCCCTCACCTCGTAGGGGTGTTGCAAAGGTAAATTAATATTTCTGAAGCACTTTCAGGCACTATAGTGATGAGCATAATAAAAATTAAATAATACTGTCTTCAGAGCAGGATTTGAATAGTATACAGTGATTGAGGCTTGAGGTTCACTCTTTGAATATTGGGCTAAAACAAAATATTGAATAACTGCTTATTCAGTGTACACCATCTACCCTTTGTAGGGGGGTGTTTCACATGGAAAAAATGTGATCATATAATTAAAGACTGAATCATAATGCAGGTGTACAAGGGGGCTGAATTAAATTTTGGCATTCCTAACTTGAGTGCTTGACTTTTCAACCTTATAGTTTTTTAATACAGCTTTTTTTTATGTAATAGAAAATCTAAAATACTACTACTGTACCTTGCTGTTAAGGAAGAAGTGAATTAATTAAAATATCGATTATTTAAAGGACAGCTGTTGTAAAGATTGTAGTTAAGTAAAGAATATCTCGTTTAGAACATAAGCAATTAAAATGATGCGTCTTCTTCCCCTCATCTTTATGTAAGCCCAATTCATATTTTAAAAGTTGTATTTTGTTACAATATATATGATATCTCAGTTCTTTTACTCCCTGCATCAGGAAAATAATAATATTCATATGCATCATGCTTTTCGGGAGTGTGGAGACACAGAAAACAAATCACAAAGCAAGGAAAGATGCTTAACAGCTGTTAAAACATGCAGGCAACAAGCAATCAGTTTTCTAAATAAAACATGTTCATAATCATAATGTACTGAAAGAAGAGGAGATGGGTGGAAGAGCAGTTATTTTATTTAAATATGCATTTTTTACTTGCATAAAGAAAATTCTATCCAAGGCACTAGGCATCTTTTTGATATATTAAAATTGCAGCCGTATAAACAGAAGTAAACCTTGCAACCTCTGTAAAACTAGGAGGGAAAACTAAAACTGCCCCAAAACCAAATACCATGACTTGGTACACAAATTCCAGCCCTCAGAGCAAGCCTTTTTCTCCAAAAGTCTAGGAAAGAGAGTGGCTTTGCAGCATGCTCTGAATCTTAATTCAATATTGGCTGCTTTTGGACTGGGTAGGATTCCAAAGTTAAGGGAGAATGCCCTGTCACTACCTCAGAGCCTTTTAAACAAAAGGGACTATGGCAGTGGTCCCCAACTTTTTTGTGGCCAGTAGCACATTCATGTTTTCAGAAGAGTGTGGTGGGCGCCAACAATTTTTCAAGGCTTATTTTGTATTTGTACATTAAATAATATGAAAAATCATATTTAATATTACATAATATATGAATACATAAGATAAAAAGGTAATTGTACGTGTAAAAGGTATTAATTAAATTATTCGTCAATTACTCTTTCATCTCACCATGTGAATTTGCTCTTTTCTATCTACCTGTAAGAAAAATTAGAGTTTTTACAAAATAAATATCATAAACAGTTTTCATCTTATTTATTTTTAAAAAGTAAAACATTGTTGAACTGCTGGTCCAAATATATTTATTATTCTTACTTTAACATAGATAGCCAGTTATGGTTAATTAAAATATTCTTTCTATTGTTACTTGTATCTGTGTTTCAATAAAACAAACAAGTATGAAAAAAAGTTAAACACAAGTTAATCATACGTGCTCATCAGCACTTAATGGAAAATAGGTATCATTAATTCACGTGTTTTTTCTAATAAAGTCAGTGTGATTTTTGGCATTTCTTCAGCCAATTTTTCGTAGTTGGGAGAGTAGGATGATATTCCCATTCGTAAGCAATCAAGATGGGCATCTGTAAGCCGAGATCTGTATTTTGATTTTATGATGTTCATTGTTGAAAACAGAACTTCGCACAGATAAGTGGAACCGAAATAAGATTTTATTTTGTATGCTACATTTTTTAAGATAGGAAACTTTTTTTGGTCAACCAGATTCCAAAAGTTTTCATCTGTTGTGCAGGATTTTAGAACAATATCATTTTGAAGGTCTAAAATCTCCAGTTCCACGTCTTCTGTTCTTACTTGAATGAGACTTGCAATTGATGTAGCCATTTCTGTTACCTCTATTTGGCAAGTACAAGGATTCACAAGAAAGGCAACTACAGGCTCAATAATGGTGAGCTGTTGAAATCTCTTTTCAAATTGTTCCAGAAGTGTTTGAATGTGGATAACAAATGGTGATGGGTTAAAATCACTGTCACATACCATTTTCTTCATACTTGGGAAATATTCAAGAGACTTCATCTTCATATGTGACATCCACAAGATCAGTTTTGCTTTGAATGATTTTACAGAACCTATCATTTGAGCCACATGTTTGTCTTTTCCCTGGAGCTCAAGATTTAAAATGTTCAATTTGTCAGTGATATCACCAAGAAAAGCTAAGTCCATTAACCAGCTGGAGTCTTCTAGTTGCTCAAAGTTCTGATTTGTGGACTTCAGAAATTCTTTGATCTCTTCTATTAGGCTTAAAAAATGTGCAAGAATTTACCTTTGCTCAGCCATGGTACTTGTGTGTGCAAGATAAGATCAGATTGTTTATCATCAACATCTTCCAACAGGGCCTTAAAAAGTCGGTGTTGCAAAGGTTTCGCTTGGATAGAGTTAATTATTTTAACATTCACGACGCATTGAAAAGAGAGAACTTTGAGGCACAAAGCTTCTTGGTGGATAATGAAATAAGACAAAGTTCGGAAAGGATTCATTATTCTTACAGAGTGCAATGAATCCATTGGCGCTGCCCATCATTGCTGGTTGCCCCATCAGTGGTGATCGCAGACAGCTTGTGTAGTGGCATACTAATTGATGTTGCGTATGATTTGAATAAATTATAGATGTCCTCAGCCTTTGTTCGCCCTTTCATAGGCAATACTTTTAGTAACTCTTCTTTTACGGTGAAGTCACTAAATACCATCCTCACCATAACTGCCAACTGCACTGTAACCGATATATCTGTCTACTCATTGAATTGCAGTGAAAACCAGTCACATATTTCCAAGTCATCCTTTAGCTGAGTTTGCATATCGCTTGCAATTGCATGTATCCTCCTCGTAACTATGTTGTCTGATAATGGCAAGTCTTGTATTGCTGACAAAATCTCACCCTTGTTAGGAAATCCTTGAAACAGGCATTCAACAGTTCATCTTGAAAGGGTTTTTTCTTCTTTGCGAGCAGATGAGCAATTTTAAAGGAAGCAATAGTAGCACTTTTAGACTTTACCACTTGTCTAGTGAAAACAGACTGCTGGGCAGATAGAAGAAAATCAATCAACTCAAATCAAACTTTTTTTCAACTCAGATTTAAGTGGATGGCTAATGTCAAAAGAGCTGTGATTAGTTTGAAAATGGCGTTCGATGTTGTTTTTTCGGCACTGCAACAGCACCCCCGCACAATAAGCAAACACATTTCCCTTTATTCTCAATAAAACAATAGGATTCTTCCTACTCTGTGTTGAAATAATACGTACGTTGTCTCTTATTTGAACCAGTCATTTTGGAGCAAAATGTTAAATAATAAATCGCAAAGCACAAGAAAACAGCAGTGTCAGTGCAGGAAGAATACTCACATACAGGGCCGGCTCCAGGCACCAGTGGAGCAAGCAGGTGCCTGTGTCAGGACATGTTACGGGGCAGCATTCGGTCCATTGTGCAGAGGCAGAAGATTTGGGTTTTTTTGGCGGCAGTTCTGAGCAATGCAGCAAGAAGCCTGAAAGAAGCTGTGAGGACACACAACACCGGCGCCCGCAGCCTGCAACCCCGAAGTACTCTGTCCCCAGCAGGCAGGGGCCCTGGCTTCTCTCCCCTGCTGGGCACTAGGCAGGCCCCACGCCTGCCAGGGATAGAGAACACCAGCGCCTGCGGCCCCTGAGTTCTCTGTGCCCGGCAGGTGCGGGGCCGGAGAGAAGCTGCAGCCCCGCACCTGCCGGGGACAGAGAGCACCGGCGCCTGCAGCCCCCGAGTTCTCTGTGCCTGGCAGGCGCAGGGCCGGAGAGAAGCTGCAGCCCCGCACCTGCCGGGGACCGAGAGCACCGGCGCCTGCAGCCCCTGAGTTCTCTGTGCCTGGCAGGCGCGGGGCCGGAGAGAAGCTGCAGCCCCGCACCTGCCGGGGACAGAGAGCACCGGCGTCTGCAGCCCCGGAGTTCTCTGTCCCCGGCAACCACAGGCCCGCTGCTTCTTTCCCCTGCTGAGCACTAGGCAGGCGCACATAAACGCCCCCGCGGGCATCACGTTGGGGACCACTGGACTATGGTGTGAGCTCCTCTGTGGACTGCAATTTTGGCAGTATTACTAAGGGAGAAAGGCGTCCCTCAAATAGGCAGGTCTCTTTAAAATAATTAGCTCAATAGTTGTCTGGACCACTGATAATGAAAACTGGAGAAGTTCCAGAGGATGGGAAGAAAAGCTGGTATTTGGTCAATGGAGATTTGGAGAATCTGTACAACTTAAGAATTCTGTTTGATATTGAAGACTCTGTGTATGTGTATGTAGCTATATGCAGTGTTGTAGCCATGTTGGTCCCCGGATAATAGAGAGAAGGTGGATGAAGTAAAATCTTTTATTGGACCAACTTATGTTGGTGACCAGAGACAAGCTGTGGCACTTACAGAACTCCTCAGGTCTTGGAAACTTCCTGTCACTTCTTAATACAACGTGGAACAGATTGTTTAGCATAAGTAGTTAACACACATTTCAAGAGAGCATTCAAGGTGAGGTGGCCCGTTACCACCCCACAGCTGGAGGGGGTTGTAAATGGGTTATAGATTGTAATTGGCCATAAATGTAGTGCCCTTATTCAGTCCGTGATTTTAGTGTCTAACAAAGTTATGAATTTAGACTCCCAGGCTCATGTTTTGAAGATGTTGTGCAGGTTTCCTTTGAGGATGATGACTGATTGGGTCAGTTAGAGTGATCGAAACCCACCTTCACCAAACAAGGACGCTCCACCAGAGAAGTAGATTGCATCATGGAACAGGCCACCCAAACATCATGAGGGAACCTGCTTCAACACCGAAATAAAACCCTATGCACATCCTCAGTGGGGGTGGTAGATGACAACGTTGGAACCCATATGGGATAGCATCAAACAATTACAACCCATATTCAATGGGGACCACATCCTGAAAAATCTTTCCTGAACCCCCTCTTCTAGCCTTCAAACAACCCCTCCCCTCTCTAAGCTCATCATCAGAAGCGAGCTCCCCACAGATGATGACACCAGCTCAAAGCAGCAGCAGATTCTGACAGAACAACAGAAGCAAAATCTGCAGACATCTTTCCACTGCTACAGTGATCAAGACACCCCCCTCCTCTCCCACTGATAGCACACCTTTCAAGATCCCTGGGTCCTACACATGCCTACCACAACTTGTAGTGCACTGAATGAGGTGTATCACATGCCCCAATAGCAACTACATGGGCGAAACCAGTCAGTCACTACACTCTTGAATGAACTCGCACAGGAAAATGATAAACAAACACCACATCACTTGTGGGTGAACACCTTTTCACAAAGTGATCATACTCACGTATTAGACCTCACCCTCAAAGGAAAACTGCCCAACACTTTCAAAAGATGAGCCTAGGAGCATAAATTAATAACTTTGCTAGACACTAAAAACCATAGACTGAATAGCGACACTGGATTTATGGATTATTACAACAATCTATAACCCATTTACAACTCCACTCCCTCTCCCCCCCCCGCCTATGACTGGAGGGGTGTTAACAGGCCACTTCACCTTGAATTGTCCCTTGAAATACATGTTAACCACTTACGCTAAACAATCTCTTTCACCATGCATTTAACTGTGACACACACAGGACATGTCTACGCTTACCGGGGATTGATGCTGCAGCGATTGATGCACTGGGGATCGATTTAGCGGGTCTCTCGTTGACTCCGGTACTCCACTGGCATGAGAAGCATAAGGTAAATTGATGGGAGATTGTCTCCTGTTGACCCAGTGCGGCGTAAGCTAAATCGACTCCAGCTATATTATTCATGTAACTGGAGTTGCCTAACTTAGGTTGACTTACCCTGTAGTGTAGAAAAGGCCTCTGAGTTAGGCTATGTCTACAGCAAAACTTATGTCGCTCAGGGCTGTGAAACATCCTCCTAAGCGACATAAGTTACACTGACAAGCACTGGTGTGGACAGCGCTATTTTGGCCAGAGAACTTCTCCTCTTGCTGCCCATTGGAGGTGGTTTAATTATGTCAACAGGAGAGCTCTCTCTCGTTGGCATAGAGTGGCTACACAGGATCTTACAGTGGTGCAGCTGCATCAGTACAGCCATGCTGCTGTAAGCTCTCTAGTGTAGACATACCCTTAGTTTCCCAGACCTAAAGAAGAGCTCTGTGGAACCTTGACAGCTTGTCTCTCTCACCAACAGAAGTTGGTTCAATAAAAGATAGATACCTGACCTGTCTCTGTCTGTCTGTAATATCTGAGTCAGACTCCATTTTGGATGTGGGGTTCTTTACCTTGTCTGTTGCATCTTACCTCCATGTTGGACTGGTATTCCAACATAAGGTGACAGAAGAGGGTTGTGAAATTTGGATGGTCTACCATTTCAAATACAAATGGCATGGTCAGTAGACTGGAATACTGCTTTGAAAAGCTGGTTTGTCAGGGGAAAGGTTGCCTGACAGTAGTGTCATCTGGTAGGCCTCTGGTCACCACAGAGTGACCTAATAAAGAAGACTGGTAGGTTATAAAGGACAGGATCAGCTTTACTTGTGCAATCTTCAACCATTTTTCATGCAGGAGCTCGATGCAGTGGGGAGAGAGGGGAGGGGCAAAACCCTGCCTGCCTGCCTCAACACAAGACTCCTGAAGTAAGGGTGGTGAACTAGCATGAGGGGGATTGTGTTCATGATGTATGTTTTTCTATATGATTTGTACTTCCTGTATTTAAGTAAAGAACAGTCGTGTGTTAGACTTGCATGTAACAGATATTTTACAGTGATCACTTACCACTTGTAGAGGTAAACCAGAAGGCTGGTGCTATGATGGAATTCTTGGATGTGTGGTGTTGAAGCTCAGAGGGAGTCTGAAAGGTCAACACTAATAAAGCACTGTCTATACTGGCACTTTTCAGCGCTAAAACATTTGTCGTTCAGGGATGTTTTTTTTTCAAACCCCTGAACAATTAAAGTTCTAGTGCTGAAAGTGGCAGTGTAGACACAGTCTAATTCCAGGGACTGGGCATATAGCCATGTGGTCTAAACTCTCTCAGGATCTGCACCCTGAGTGTGCCTAGGGATTCCAAGACAAGAACAGAGACTACACTCTTTTCAGACTCCACGGGACTTAAAACACTGAGGGATAGGATTACCATACATCTGGGTTTTCCCAGACAGAGAATCAAAAAATAGGCAATGTCCGGGGGTTTTGCTGAGCAGGGGTTGCAGCTCAGAAAGTCTTATTTGTTCCTCTTCCCAATTGGTGCCTTCCCTGTATCTGCATCTGATTGGTCCCTCACAGTTGCTGGATCCTGCACCCCCAGCTCCAAGGAGGGAAAAGCCCCACAAAAAGGTGCTGATGGATGTCTGTCTCTGCCTCCCTAATCTGCGCCAGCTGCCCTGCCACCATGACAGGGAGCAACACTGGCCACCCACCTCAAGAGTGAGTCCCCAGGTACCTCTTCCAGTACACACACAATCCCTCCAAATACCCTTGCTGCCCCTCCAGCAGTTGTCCTCTGTTTGGGAACCTAAAAACTGGTAACCCTACCCTGGGATCCAGTGGCTAAGCAATGTGGTGGGCCTTCAGAAAGGGGTACTCTGTGCCAAAAAATTAAAAATTCTGCACACGCTATTTTAAAATGCTGCAAATCTTATTTAACACTATGTAATCACGCCAGTTTCAATTATTTTGGTAATTTATTTCAAAATACCTGTCAGCAAGTATGTCTCTAACAATATGGACACCCACATAAATCCTCCCCAGGAGTAGAGTTAAAGAAACCCCTATGACAACCCAGTTCCTGTTTCTCTGAGTCCTCCCTCCCCTCCCCAGCCAATAAACCCGAACCCGCTCCCCTCCAAAGCCCAGCCGCGGTGCCCCCCTTGCCCAGATACCCGTACCTCCTTTCCCCCTGAGCCTAGCTGTGCCCACGGTCATGAAATAGGGATGCTTCTAGGGGGTCCTGCAGGGATCTGTTGTTTGCTTAATGTTAATGGATTTTAAGGTTAAAAATGGAATGTGTATCTTTATTCAGGCTGACTTGCTGTTTATTCCTCTCCTCCTTCTGCTGTAAATGCAAGGCATGTTTCTTTGACCGTGCCTTCTTTAATATAAACATACATCAGTAAAACATTCTATGTCCACTGCATGCATTTCTCCTCCTGGGGAGAGGATGAGAGAACAAACACTTGACATTATTACCCTAGTCATATTGCTTAATGCGCTACTGGAATGTGCTCAGATACCAGAGTGATGAGCATGACAGAAGAAACTATAGAGATTAGAATAGAATGTATAGGATCAGAGTTCCACTCCAGGGAAGTCTTATAGGGTGGTTGTTCATGCCAGGAAGGGTTTCTCTGAGCATGACTCCTCAGGCTCTTCAGGGAGTGCTGGTGTCCGCTTTAGGTGCCTGGTCTACACATATGGTGAGCTAGGCTAAGACTTTGAAAAGCCTAACTAACCTGTTTTGGTTACTTTTAAGCATAATGAAGATATTGGCCCTGGCCTGTGATTAGTACAAAATAGAAGTGCCAAAAATTGACTGTAAGTGTTCCTGTTTATGATTTACAGAAATCTTTTCTTTTCAAATCTGCAGCCACTTTCTCTGACACCTCCCCCTCCCCCACCACCTGTACTTTGTATGTGCTTTATTTCAATACATTACTCTGGGAGTACCAGTAGGAATGCTGTAGTTTAATTCTGTATTAATTTCTCCATCATTGTATTGAAGATTTGATCTTTAGAACTTGGATGTATTGTGATGATGCCTGTAAATAAAATATAATAAAAATAAACAAAATATTTGTTTCCAGTTTCATTATTCAAAGTTTTGTGCTTTTCAGTGTTGAGGGGAATCCATGGCTATTAATTGTTTTTCCCTTATCTGGTTTCCCAGTGTATCTGAAAATTGAAATACCTCATAATTACTAATTTACCCCTAGTACTTGGTGTTTTAATATTTCATTGTTAATAATTGAACTGCTATTGATTATACAGTTTTTGGGGCGGTTGGTGTACTGCACTAGTCTGAGTTAATCATGCAAGGATAAAATAGCTTATAGCAGAGATTCATTTCTAATTGGATGAGTAAAATCCAAGTTTTACAGTAGCTTAGAAGGAAGCTAGATAAGGAGAATTTTAAATTAGTACTGCTGAGACTAAATTACTTTGTCATTAATAATTGTATCTGTTCTTTAGGATGTTTTCATTCTAATACTGTTGATGTTAATGGTGTACTTGAGTAGAACTTAACTCTCACTCTCTCTCTAGTTATATAGTTGTGTGTATATATTATTAGTTACTATAGTTATTAGAAAGAGAGCGAGTGTATTGGAATATTTATCTTTTAATTATCAAGATTTCTCTGTTCTTTAGGGGGAGTGAGCACATTAGATAATTAAACACTTCATTAGAGTTGCTATAGTGCAGACACTTCAGAGGGAAATGAGAATGAAGTCCCTTTGATGGGTTTAAGACAGAAGAGTATTCTTCTATCAATATGTAGTTGAAAACATGGCTCTGTTTTAAGAAGCTGTCCTTAAAACATGACAAATTTAATTTAAATTCTAAGAGAACTTTTTACTGTAACTTAATATATGTTTTAGTTGGAATAACCACACATGACATTGATGCTTTTAAAGCTTCAGCACAATATTTTGTCTCTTGCTATTTTTTTACTTTACTTAATTTGACATTGATAATCAAATAATTTAAATAAAGGCCACATAGTAATATAGTGTCCCGGGTCCCAATCAGGATTGGGGCCTCATGTGCTGGGCATTGTACATACATACAGAAGACCAGTCCATTCACAAGGAACCTAATGTACAAAAGGTGAGATCCTACAAAGTTCTGAGCAATTCCTAGAGGTGCTTAGTACTCGATTCCTATTGACTACAATAGAAGTTGGGGGGTGCTCAGCACCACGTGACAAGGCAGAATCATCCCTACAAGATGAACATATGGGTGTAGGAAAACACCTTGGGGACTGGTAAGAATCAGAGTTTTGTAGATTACCTACATGTACAACTTTCAGCTCTGTATGCTTTTAAGTAAGTGAATAGTAACTTTAATGGATCTCTTAACCTACGTAACAGTTAGCAATATATATGTTTTTGGAACATTTGAAATCACTTTTTTTCTTTTTTCTTTTCCAGTGTTTGGCAACTATTTTGGTTACGTAACATTCTTTAGAAATATGGCTCGTGCTCTTGGTAAAATATTGGTAAAATATTTACACAATAATATAATACACAATACAAAATTACATTAAAATAGAGAAAAATGGATGTTCTGTCAATACTGGAGGATATTTCTTTAACTAGTTCACCAGTCACTAAATTTTTTGTTTCATCTACAATCTCTACTAGCACTGTCATTACTTAGGTCTTTATATGGGTGGACATGGTAGCACTGCCTGTACTTAAGTTTGCCTGGCATTTTTGATTTCAAGACCCTATTTGGTTTCTTACGTGCTGTGTGAAGTTATTTTTCAGCAATTTTGAATTTGTCACATTTTAATTTTATTGAATGTTTCTTTTTTGTGTTGAGATAGGAATAATGGAAGCTGTTGATCTACCTGCTCTAAACCAGTCATTATTTTACATACTTGTATCCTATCCCCTCTGTATTCACCATCTTCCTAAGGTAAACAATCCCAATCTTTTCTCTCTTCATATGAGTGCTTCCATTATAATTTTTGTTGCCATTCTCTGAACCCCTGCAAATCCTAAAATCTGTTTTTAGACAGATAATCAGTAATACACACACAGTATTCCAGATGAGACCTTTGGGTGTGTAGTTGGACCAGTGTTAACTAACATTGAGATCTTGATGATAGAGTTGTTTATATTAAGTATCAAAGATATGAAACGGGGAAGGTCTGCGCAAAAAAAAAAAAAAAAGTATGGTTGATACCAAATGATGGTTATTAAATTGTTAACCTTACAGTTTTAGAGAAGGAAAGCTTATTACTACTACTTTACAAACATTTCTAGGTTTCAAGTATGCCTTTAAATTACCAGGCTTTTAACTTTTTTATTCAGGGATCTATTCCAGCTCCTTTTTTAACTTCTGTGGATAGACTGAATAATCTGTTCCATTTAATGCTGTGCTAAAGTTCTCATTAATTTTGGTTTTCAAAACAGTTAATATTTGTGCAGCATTGTCCATCTAAAATCTGTCACTGTTGCTTAATGGTTTTTTTTACTTACTGAATCAAGATGTAAAGACAATAAAATTAGAGTTTAATATTCAGTTAAAGTGGTTTTGCAAGTAGACTTACTTGCTCTATATGGTAATATGCGTTAGTAGTAGTTTCATAGCAAGTGAAAATGAATATTTTTTAAAAAATGTTTTTGCCCCAAATGTGCTAGCTTATTTACTTCATACCATTATAACTGTAGTAATAGTCCCAAGACCAACATGGTAAGTGAACTTCAGTTATTCCTATCAGAGTCTATCAACTGCCCATCACCAGCGAGGACATTTCTTACAGTTGTGTTGAAAATGCAAATCTATGAAATATTAAAGTCATGGTTAGTTTTGTGATTTGTGGATTACAAAGCTATTGATGAGAGTAAAAGAAAATTAGGTCACAAATTACCTTCTTTGATAGTCCTGCTACTGGATGGAGGATTGGTGTGGCAAAGAGTTGCCTTCTCTTTCTTGCCTGGGTGTTAGAGAGAGAGAGAGACTGTGCAGAGTTGACCTACCTCAGAGCCCCACTGCTACAAGGGGGAAATGTAGTTGACAACATTTGAGCCTGCCAAGATCCCAGGGTTTGGGTTGACAAGCAATCGCTTGTACTGCTTCTGCTTATACTTGGCTGTAAAAAGTGAGTTATAAACTGATTTCAGATGACTTTGACTGTTAATCCTTTATGTAGCTCAATTTCTAAAAATCCTGTTTTTTCCTGCCCATTAAAGGGTGGCCACCTTTCCTCTTATTTTAAAGGTTGTGTCTTACTTTTGTGTCAGATAGCCCAGGCCCTGAGCAAGCCAATATATAAGGTACTTTGGCCCATATTTCCACAAGGTTTCACACATTGTGATAAAAACTTACCCTGAATAAAACATTGTTGGGTGCTTTTCTTTAACCTAAGATTGGTAATTTTTCATCATTGTCCCTAATTTCCTTCTCTAGGGACCTGCATTTGAAATTTACAATCTAAATTAGACTTTGCACAGCAAGGAAGGCAGTCCAAAAAAAAAAAAAAAAGGAGGGGAGGAGGAGGGGTTATAGAACAAGTGTTATCACACTGGAAGATTGAGGTAAACTCCTTTTTATGAATCTCTCTTGATACAGGTACTTAAAGTATCAAAATTTGAGGAAATGTATTGTAATACATGGTGACAGTCAGAGATGACCATTATGATTTGTTCTTGTATTTAGACACACATAAAAAGCTACATTACAAGAAAATTACATTTGCAAAGTTAGGCTCTCAAATTGTGTAATATGTGAATTAAGATTGCTCATGTAATCGTAAGACCCCTTGTGCATATGCATTATGATAGTCTTTAATTACATGATCATATACTATTTTAGAACTCTTGTCTCATTCAGTGAATGGGATGCACAGTGCTCAGAGTGGGTAGCTATTCAGTATTGCTTTTTCTTGATTGAATGTGTGGCCCCAGGACATGTTTATTGCACATCAGTCAAATCCTGCACTCAATACAGTATTTTCTTATGATCTTTTCCGTGGCAGTATTACAGTCACTGGGCTAACTGTGCCTCTAACTCCTCATCCAGTCTTTGAGTGCACTGACTCTGATGCCTCAAGCTGTCCCCTCTGAGTGGAATCAGGGGAATCTCCCACTCACAGGGCCGGCGGGGCAGGGAGGGGCAAGGGCCATTTGCCACGGGCCCCGCAGGGGCCACCATGAGAATATAGTATTTTATAGTATTGCAACTTTGTTTTTATGGAAGGGGCCCCGAATTTGCTTTGCTCCAGGCCCCCTGAATCCTCTGGGCAGCCCTGCCCACTCAGACTGGGCTTTGGGATGCAGTCCCTAGGTACTAACCAAGATTACCTCATCAGGCCTGACTTACATTTAATACCTGCAGTTCTGCTCCCTTGCAACTATGCACAGTGGCATCCAATGATCAGACATCCTTTGAAAGCAAAATATTGTTTAGAACCAAAGCATTTCAGAACTAAAATAAAAATAATAAACAGTCTGTACACATGCTTGCCTTCCCTAAGGCTTAACACCCTCTGCAAGCTTGGGAATTCCCCAACTGTTCAGACTCTTGCACAGAACCTGTCTCTGTCCATGTCAGTCTGTTTCCCCGGACAACAGTTCACTGACAGTTCTCCCTTCCCCCTTTCAGAAAGTCTGTTTAACCATTTAGTGTTCCTTTGACCTCTTAAAAGCAGCAAAGAGTCCTGTGGCACCTTATAGACTGACAGACGTTTTGGAGCATGAGCTTTCGTTCATGCTCCAAAATGTCCGAAGAAGTGGGTATTCACCCACGAAAGCTCATGCTCCAAAACGTCTGTTAGACTATAAGGTGCCACAGGACTCTTTGCTGCTTTTACAGGTCCAGACTACCCCTCTGATCTTTGACCTTTTGGCTCCCAGCCTTGGCAAAACAGCTATAAAACTTTGAATGGAGTGTGGAAGTAGCGTTTTCATTAACAGCCTGGCAGTTGTCTTGTAATAACTCGCTCGTTTATTGGGAGGCTGCTTTTCTAGAGCTATGGTGTTGTCTTCCTGCTTGTTTTCCCATTAGTTCCCATTAAAGTAAACCAATACTACTTTGGGTAATGGTCCCTATTGTAGTCCACTGAGGCTTACGTATGTATCTGGAGTTGAAGAATTTGAAAGTAGTGTCCATTGCTTTGCTCAGGTGCCCTGGCTCGCCTCGTGCGTCTGTCTGAGGTGATAAAAGGCAGGGCAGACTGACCACATCTCCAGTTCCTTCTCATTGCTGCACGGTCCAGATTGGAACTCTGTCATTGTTTCTGATGCACTTCTTCTAAAAACGGTAGTTGTACAGAGTTTTATAGTAGTTTTATCAGTTTTATTTTTCTTAGTTTTAATAGTTTCATAAAATCATTATATAGCAACAACATGTCTGCCACAGTCACTACACTAAGGTATCTGAGTGTTTCACAAACAACTTTTTTTTCTTTACAGCATCTCTGTGAAATAAGATGACAGCATTTCCCCCCATTTTACAGGGAACTGAAGCACAGGAATATTAAAGACCAAAATTGTCCACTAATTTTAAGAGTCCAACTTGAGATGCCTTGGGCTTTATTTTTATTTCGGAATATTTAGCATTTGTGTAGCACTTTATATGTTCAGAACATAGCTCTAGTGACTTTATTTGCAATTGTGAGTGCTCAGTACTTCTGCAGATCACGCCCCATGTGTCTCAGGGTATGCAGAAAATGAACATACTGTGACCACCTATGAAAAGTTTGGAGTCGGTGACTTGCCCACGACCACCAATAGATTCTGTTGAAGAGGCAGGGATAGAATCTGGTTGTCCGGGGTGGATTTGACTGTCATAACCACCAGACCATCCTTTTTCTTCCTGCAGTTCTTTGCCTTATTCATTACATATTTTCCAACTTTTGTAATACAGTAGGACCTCAGAGTTACAAACACCAGAGTTATGACAAGCTGACCACAGTCCTCATTTGGAACCGGAAGTATGTAATCAGACAGCAGCAGAGACCAAAAAAAAAAAGCTAATGCAGTACAGTACTGTGATAAATGGAAACTACTAAAAAAATAAGGGGAAAGCAGTTTTTTTCTTCTGCATAGTAAAGTTTCAAACCTGTATTAAGTCAATATTTAGCTCTAAACTTTGAAAGAACAATCATAATGTTTTATTCAGTGTTACGAACAACCTCCTTTCCTGGGGTGTTTGTAATTCTGAGGTTCTGTTGTACAGAAGTAACTGTATCACTCACTCTGCAGTCTTGACTAATTGCTTGAGTATTGTCCCTCCTATGTACTGAATGAGGTTACGAGTTGTATAAGCTAGTTTAATTAAAGACTATCATAATGTTTATGAACAAGGGGGCAAATTAAGGCTTCACAACTGCTGCAAATAACTGAGGGATGTTGAGAGTCAGAGAGTTCTGTAGTGGTGTTTTCCTTCCTTCAGCATGTCCTACTTTTGCCTTTATCCCCTAGCTGTCCCTCTTTAGCCTGTTCTCTGCTGCTTTCCTCCTCCCCTGTCCTGCCTTAGCTTGCTGCTATCTACCCCAGCCCGCCTTTGTCATTGTCTTTTTTGAACAAGTCAGGTTACTCTCACCTTCTCTGTATTACTTGAGAGCATTGATAGCGCAGGAGAGACAGTCTGTTTGTTGTCAGTTCCAGTTCCTAGGGCCATAGTGGCCCTGGCTGTTGGAAGGAGTGGTTGAACAAAAAGTCCAACTCAGCTCTGGATTGGAACATGCTTACTAGCTGGGTGCAGGTGGAGCATACTTCGGGTAGACAGAATCTTCAGAGAATAATTCTCTAGCCTGTTACAAACCCTTATGAAGCATGTGCAAACAGATTGGAAACATGGTTTTACTTAGTGTCCTGGGTTCCACCTCATAGTGCTCTTGGGACAGGAAAGACCCTGGTGGTGTGTGTGCGGCTTAAAGACCTGGCTTCCCAGAGGTCCAGGACAGGTAGCCCTTTTCCCCCATTGCTTCTTGTAGCTGCAGCTGCTAACAGGCTTCAACACCAAATGTAAAAATAAAATAAATAGCCTGCCCGCCCCCCTTCTCCGGTATTTCACATTTATTAATGGTGAACTAGAAGAATCTTCAGTTTGCAGGCCTGAACAAAATGCTGAAGTTACCGCTGGGTTTTAAACTGCTTCAAGGATTTGATTGTTAGGAACAGGTTTTTAGTATGAAATTTTAGTTTTTGAGGTTTGGAGGAAAGGGAAGATAAGTTTCCTTACATGCAAGTTTTAATGAATTTAATATACCTCTTGGGATATACAAGTATGCATGATTGTTCAAAATCTGTACTTTGAGTGTTCCAGAGTAATACATTTTATTTCTATGTAAGCTGTACTTGTAATTTTATCATCTAACAAATTGTTGATACCGCAGATTTCTTCACTGAAAGACTGACTTCTCATATGTGATAAATGTAAAATTATGTATTCTTGAAGTCATTGCATTGAATAGGACCGAAAAATGTTTTCTAATATACTGACTACTTGTATTTGAGGTTATCAATCCAGGTGCTGGTAGTTAATATAGCTTAGTTCTTATTTCTAAGGTAGCAAGCAGGGCATTAAAAACTACGAAAGGATCAAAAGAACATGATTTACAGAACTTGTATTGATTGGAAGCTGTTATCTGAGTAGTGCATAAGTTTGCTGTGAATGCACATAGCAGTGTTTTAAAAACTTCTTTTCTTCTTTCACAGGAAAGATGATAAAGATTATGCTTTAAAACAAATAGAAGGTACTGGAATTTCTATGTCTGCATGCAGAGAAATAGCAGTAAGTAACAGTCTCTTTTTTATTATCAGTAAGATTTTAATAAAGTGTTTTTAAGTGAATGCATCTTAATTTAATGTTTTAGTTTCAAAATGAATCACCTACCTTTCTAAATACAGAAGAAAATCTTAAATTTGAGGTTTAAAGTAAACCCAATTCCCGTATATGAGTTTGTAAATTTTTTGCTGAAGAATGGTGCAATTCCTAAATTAAATTTTATTATTGCATATTTAAGCATAAATCATAATTATTTGTACCTCTGAATGCATATTGATTAGTACTGGAAATAAATGTATGATTTTCTCTTTATTAAAATAGTGACTGTCTAAACTCTGTTATATTTGTCATTACTGTTCATTACAGTAAGTGTGGGTATAATGGTTTAATTTTAGTTCACAATTAATTTCCTTTCCCATTCAAAGACTTGTACCCTTAAAAGTAATATAGCCATATCTGATTGCAAGGGGAGAGCTCAAAACAAATTTCCAATATCTTCAGTTAGCAGATATCAAATGCAATATTGTGTTTGGATATTATGTCTATGTGATTTTTTTTTTCTGGTCTAATATTTAAAGAGGAAAATCATAGAAATACATTTAAATGCAAATAGTTAATACACTGAAGTTTTATAAGACAGAATGTGTGCATTATTCTATTATTCATATAGAACATTGATTATTATTTTTTTAGATTTGCCAGTGCACCAGATCCACTTGGTGATATTAAGACCCTTAATTATTTAAATGTCAAGAATTTGGTGATTCACTAATCTTAAATAAACATGGTTTTTCTTTGGTTAAATGAGTTGTCACTTCATAAAATACAAACTCATGAATCTTTAAATATATGTTTGTTCAGGATCATATTTGTGTGGATCCTTTGAATTCTTATTTTGTTCCCAAATGATTTCTTAATGGTGCAGAATCATTCTGTTTGTGGATGCAGATAATTGATAGTTCTGATAGAAACATCTTCCTGAAATTAATGCTTAGATTTTTTTTAATGAAAAGTTGATATGAGAGAGGTGAGGTGTGATGCTTTAGATTTCGATAATTTTATTACTTTAAAATACAATTCTAACCTTATATTATCAATTTCATTGGTAATAAAGACCTAAACCAAGACTTTGAGACATGACTAGTGATTTTTGGATGCCTAGCCTAAGACATCTTAAAGGGTACAGACTTTAGAGAATAAGTGCTCAATAGCACTTCCCAAAAGTCAGTCCACTCTACTGCACCTCAAGTTAGGCACTCAAACACTGAAGGTCTCCCTCCTTCCTCCCAAAGAAATCTCCAGTCACTTTTGGAAAACTTGATCTTTTCTTAAAAGTGGAAAATCCTAGGTGTATTTTTATTTGTTTTGTTTCATTAACTTGTTGCGGATATGACAGTGTGACATAGAACTGTATAAGACTGTGAAGGCTCATTAAAGAGTTTTGGTGAGAGACTCAACATTTTATGAAATAACATTCTGTACATACTTAGAATGCTTCTATTGTTTAAGGTTTCTTGATACTTCCCGTTTATAAGACCCCATCCTCAGTTGCTTATAACTTTGCCAAACTCTAGCCATTTGGGATGAAGTTTCCCATACTTGGTATCTGCTTCAGGCTGAAGTTGTTTTGGAAAGTTTCAGCTAAAACAGTTCAGGATTTTTTAAAGAAAGTTTAGGCAAAGATAACTCTTTTTTGCCCATGTTAAACAATGCTCATAATAGTTGCACCAAGAAGCTATAGTGCCTCCCTGATTTGGAGCAGGGTCTTCACATTTGGTAGAGGGAGTCACCCTTGCTGTGCCCATGAAAAGTCATCTAAATTTGGCCAAGTTTTGAGCCTCTGAAAATGTCAGTTTGCACAATAGAGACTTGTTTGGCTACCAAATTCTCCAAAGATTCTAGTTTTGAACATGCTCCATCCCAGGGCTGCAGGGACTGAACAGGACTTTTCCTGGAATTGCTCTTAGACACCAGGGGCCACTGTAGTGCCAGCTGTTTGGAACTGAGAGTGGGGAGATGCTCACAGTGCTCTTTCTGACTGGATCCAGGAACTAAGGAGAAAGCACAGTAGTGGGATGCAGCGGGATCAGGGAAAGGGGTGGGAGGGTGAATGGATTGTAGGAGCCAAAGGGTCAGGAGGAGCAGAATGGGTAGATAACAGGAGCTAGGTGGGTAGGGCTGAGGGAGACAGGCAGTGAGTAGAAGGGAAGAAAGGTCTATGCCCCTTCCTTACAGAACTTGGAATTGAACCTCAAAGTCATCAGTTGCTGTATTCCTTTGATGTCAGCAAATAGCTGTGAAACCTACGGGCAAAGTGTCTCATCCTTCTTCCAGGGATTGGGTCACACAGAGAATAACAGCCAGCTGGGGCTTCCAGTAACTCCGTTTAAATCAAGTGAATTGGAAGATTACTGTTAGCAGTGCCTACCATATGCTAGGCATTGTCTTAACACACAGGAAGAACAGTCCCTGCTGCTTTCTCAGCCCCTCCGCCCCATCCCTCCGCCCTCCCAAATGCTATATTGGGGCATCCTGTTTGGTTTCGTGCACTGATGTTTGTTTAATTATCCAGCTGTGGATCTAAAGCTGGTTAATTCTAACTCTTCTTATGATCCAAGCTGAGGAGGTATGGTTCCACAGTATGGAACTTCTGTTTTTCAATTTAAAAAAAAAAAGAAATTTCCTTAAAATTACCTTTTAAAAAAATGTCCAGAGAATCCAATTCTCCAGGGTAGCAATCAGCTGCCTTAAGTGTGAGACCGTTCCTTCCTGCAATCCACTGCCTCATTCACTACATTCCATCCAGCATTTGCAGCAAGTGAGAAGGGTCCTGTAGACAAGTCTCCTTCAATACACAGCCCTTATTTATCCCCAGAACGTCAGCCATTGTGTGCATTGATTGGGTCTGGGTTCCTGAGAGGGGAAAAATAGTATGTGACCATATAATTAAAGACTGTGCTGATACATGCGCACAAGGCCACTGAATTCGGGCCTTAATTCTGGCATTTCTTAACTTTTGAGTTCTTGACCTTGCAACTGAATGCTCTTTTATTATAGTATTTTTTGAAATAATGTTATAGATTGTCCTGAAAACTGCATTATTTTTATTGTTTTAAAAGTAATAGTAATAAAAAAGCCTGATATTTCACATTGGAGTGGAGAGACGGAATGAAAGAAGGCCTGTAAGATGGACTGGGCCATGGTGGGATCTATGGCTCCTCTCCATCTTATCTTGTGTGTGTGTGTGTGTGTGTGTGTACAAAGAAAAAAGATGCCAGCAGCTTTATAATTAACAGCAATGTTATATTGTAAATAAACTTCCATCTGTACATCTAATTAATACAACTGTTTGATATAATCATGTAATGAATTTTCAAGGCCAAATTAATAAATTCCAGTCTTTTTAATTTAAAAAGAGATCTTCTAGAGTATGTTTCATTATATGCATTTGAGTGCTGGAGTTGTCAGAGGAAGTAGGAAGGCTTGACTTGCATGTGTAATGAATTTCCATTTCAAAACATAGTTTCCTCAGCAATTGAAACTCCTGTATTTCATCCATCTGGGTAGCTCTTCACTTGGAAAGAATAATTTTGAAGTAAATCTTCATTATTTGTGAGCCAAGCATCTCTGTTTTGACAACTCTGCAATAACACCTCTGTGTGTGTGTGTGTGTGTGTATGACAGATTAAATTCCAGTTTCAAGCTTCCAAAGAGATGTATCTCAATAACTTATTTTCAGTACTCTTAGGACTCCCTTTATCTAGCACCTATTGTATCCAGATATCTGAGCTAAAGACAGGATTGATAGAGACTGCCTGAAGAAAAAAATTGCTATTGTGCCCTGGATACAGGAAAGAGCTAAGAAGTGAGGTGGGGTCTGGAGCTGTAGGCTGTCACTTGCTGTGTGCGCACTCAAGTCATTTGTGTTTCAGGCTTGCATATGAGCATTCTTATATTTTATTATATTTCTTCTTCAACTTGAGTACCTTGACTGAACAAGTCTATATTTTGATCAAACCAACTTCCCCATTTATTTTGGTATAATAGTTTCAGTACTTATAACAGAATTCAATTTTACATATCATGTTAATTGAAACACTTACCCTAGTAAGAGATACTATTGAAACATTCTCCTCTTTGCCTTTCACTATCTCTTTCACTCCTCCCCCTGACCCCCCCGACTTCTCTAACATGATAAATGTTTGTGAAGCCTACCTCTTACATAATTTTGGCTGAATGTTGTACTGAATTGATCCTTTAGTTGAACATTGTTCTGTATAATTATCCAGTGATGTACACTGCCTTGCTCTCATTTTTTTCCTGTTGAATTTACTTAATGATAGAGCTAGAGAAGAAGCATGAAGAAACCGTGGTTCGCTTACAGTAAGATTTAATGCACTGAAATATCAGTTTCTAATATTTTTGCATCTATATAGAACTTTACTTCTGAGGCTTCAAAGTATGTAACAGACATGAAAAAACGGGGGGGAGGGATAGCTCAGTGGTTTGAGCATTGGCCTGCTAAACCCAAGGTTGTGAGTTCAATCCTTGAGGAGGCCGCTTAGGGATCTGGGGCAAAAATTGGTCCTGCTAGTGAAGGCAGGGGGCTGGACTCAATGACCTTTCAAGGTCCCTTCCAGTTCTAGGAGATTGGTATATCTCCAATTATTATTATTTATTATTTAACTGAGCCTTTCCTCAGCCCTATGAGACAGGTAAATTTCAGATGGGAAAACTGAGGTACAGAGAAGTGAAGTGTCTTGTCTAAGTTACACAGGAAATCAACCCAAAACTCCTGACCCTCAGTCCTGTAAATTAAATACAAGAAAATCCTTCCTTCCTTTTTAGATGGGGTACTGCGGGAAACTATATCAGATGACACTTCTGAGTACTTGAGGAATAAAGGAACTTTAGGGAGGAAATAGGGGGCTAGTACCTGCCCTTCAGTTAATCCCTCTTTAAAAGTGTATTGGATTGAGTGTGTTTAAGTTTAGGGAAGGTTTTGTGTATGATCAGGGGTGGCTCCAGGCCCCAGCACGCCAAGCGCGTGCTTGCGGCGGCAAGCCGCGGGGGGTGCTCTGCCGGTGCCGTGAGGGCAGCAGGCAGGCTGCCTTCCGCGGCTTGCCTGCGGAGGGTCCGCTGGTCCCGTGGCTTCAGCGGACCCTCCGCAGGCAAGCCGCGGAAGGCAGCCTGCCTGCCATGCTTGGGGCGGCAAAATTCCTAGAGCTGCCCCTGTGTGAGAGTCCTATCAACGGGTTAAAAAAAACCTAAACAAACCTATATTACATTGACTTTATTAGCTTGGAGCCAGCTGGTGCAATGAGTTAAAGGATCATTGCACCACTATGCTAAACACTGTCCAAAAAACACAGGAAGACAGTTCCTCCCTCCACCCTCGCAGTCTGTTTTAGTGCATTGTCATTCTATTTATTCATTTTGTTGCCTAACATTTTTTCTTTTTTACTTTATCAATTAGCTTTGTCATTAGATCGTCTCTTGACCTTGTATCTACTTTGTAATATTTGTCCAGCACTTCAGTAGTAAATGGTGCTTTATTAATGTAACATAGCCTAATTCCTTTTGGAATTTTATATGCACTATAAACACCACAGTTTGCTGTGGGTGGGTATTAGGCTGTGGAAAATCCTTGTTGTCTAAATATGCACAGTCTATCCACGTTTTAGCATGAGATCAGATTAGGAATGCTCCATAGATGAAATTCAGAGTCATTAAAGTACCACCTTGCTACAAGAGACACAAACCTACCCATTGACGTACAATGGTCAGTAAGTGTTTCAACTGTCAACACTTTTGCTTTGGCTGCTGAGGAATATTTTGCTATCAGGAAAGTTTCTTTGCAGTTTAGCTTTGTAGTGAAAGGGGGTCTTCTGTGAATTGGCATGGTTGTTTTGTGTCTGCTCAGGACTAAGGTGGATGGGCGAAAATGTGTGGGGAAAGCTTGTTTTGAATCTGGGTGCTCTATTTGTATGTTCCAACTAGTGTTTGGGGGGTGGTTGTTTTTTTTGGTGCAGTTCCTTTTCTTTTGGGGTTTGGCTCTTGGATAGGATAAAATCATTTAAACCAGTGATTTAATCATTGTTTTAATTCATTATTTAAATCAGTAAGCAGGAAACCTTGATTTAAGTCATCTATGTTAATTGTTTTGCATTTATACTTATTTTCCTAAAGAGAGGTTCATTCCCATTGTTTGGTGTAACCATTAAAAAAGGTTGCTTAGCAACTAAATATAGCCTCTACTCTAAATTTGGTATTTCTTTTTGCTAACCAGGAGGATACACTATATATATACGCACATATTTAAGCAGTTTTATAATTGAACATACCTTTTATTCAGATTTTTAATTTTTACTTTTTCATGTTAGACAATGATGACTGACACATTTCTTGGTTTTTTTGTTTGTTTTTTTTTAACTTGTGATTTGGATGGAAATTGGAATTCAATTAAATGTGCAACAGCATTTTAAAAAATTGTATTCGTTAAATAAAACTAAGTTGAATGTGCTAGATGCATAAAGAAAAAAGTTGATCAAAAGAGATTTTGAATTTAAAACTGACATTAAACAAAGTAAGTATTATCTGTAGTTTGAATTTTAACTGATACTTTCTGGTCACAAAATCCTTCAGGTTTTGAGGTCTCATCCTCTCCCACGTTGTTTTTATTCATAGATTGGAAGAGGAAAATAAGCTTTACTTTTTCAACTCCCATTTGGCGTCTTTAATTTGGAATGAACTAATCCAAATTAAGAATATATTTTCTTGGAACCTGCAGAAAAGGCTACTGCTGCCAAAAGCTATTTAGCGCGTCTTCATCAAATGCTGGCTGTAGGGGCTTAGCCCGTGATTTCCACTAATTCAGTAGTTAGCCTTTCTTAAAAACTTTGGCAGCAAATTTATACTGCTTGCATGGTTCACCTCCAGCCTTGAAATTCATTGTAGTTGGCATGATTATTAGATGCCAATGCTATAGCAGCATAAATTTTTTTTCAACTGTTAAACATCTACCCTGGTACATTGTTGAGAATATTGTCATGAAAATGAGGCAGAGTAATTGCTTCTTCATTGCCTATAATTTAGCTTTGTTGGGTTTTTTTCGACACTGTTTCTTGAAGTTCTTTCAGATTTCAACAATATATCAGCAATAGAGCAGCTATCCTTTTGTAATTTATCCAGTGCTATCAGTATGTTCAGCATATTTTCTGCATAAACATAATCATCATAATTTTGGGAAGCGGTTCTCAAAGGATGGGGCATGCCTCCCAAGGGAGGTGCAGGAATTTGTAAAGGGAGGCTGTGGCACTCTGTGTCTGGAAGCAGCACCCTAGAACCCTCATATTCACCACTGTCATAATTATATTTGTACAAAGTATGCCTTCTGAGGTATAATTTTAAGTCTTGATCTGTTGAACATTAATATCCTGTTGGATTGTATGTGCTATCATTTTGTTTGAAGTTATGAAGTTTTGCTATATATGTGTTACTGAACTATGTTGGAAGCTGGAAACACCCACAACCACCCTTTCAGGTACATGAGGGCCGGGGGCTGGACTCGATGACCTCTCGAGGTCCCTTCCAGTCCTAGAGTCTATGAATCTATGAACAGTGGAGGAGCCAGATGTGCTAATGGTCCGTTAAAGGGAATACACACTCACAAGGACTGTCCCAGGAACTGTATGCAATGGAGACTTCTCTGAAAGAAGCCATAAAAGGGGGAAGTGACACCATCATCTGGCCTCACTCCTCTTCTTCTCCCCCCACAACTCAACACCTGGATGCACATCTGGAGGACAAAGATTTTGAACAGGGGAGGTGGTCCGAGGCTGGAAAGAAGAGTCCCAGCTTGTGTATTAAGGAACTATACCATCAGGGTGAGAAACTGCTTGATTTAAATTCAGTCTAGTTTATAGAACTAAGGCCTGGTCTACACTAAGGGGGGGGGGTCGAACTAGGGTACGCAAGTTCAGCTACGCGAATAGCGTAGCTGAACTCGAAGTACCCTAGTTCGACTGACTTACCCGTCCAGACGCGGCGGGGTCGAACTCCGCGGCTCCAAGGTCGACTCCACCACCGCGAACGGCAGTGGCGGAGTTCCGGAGTGCACGGGGAGTTCGAACTATCTTGTCTTGATTAGACGCGATAGTTCGAACTCCAAGAAGTCGAACTCACCGCGTCGACCCGGATGGTGAGTATAGACCTACCCTAAGACTGCAGATTTTATTTTATTTCTAAAGCAAACAACTTTGATCTGTACACTTATTACTTATAATCACTTAAAATCTATCTTTCTGTAGTCAATAAATCTGTTTTATATTTTACCTTAAACAGGGTGTTTTGGTTGAAGTGCTTGGGAAATCTACTCAGTATACAAAAGTTGATGCATGTGCTCTCCACGTTGAGGGAGGGGCAGACTGGATAATAAACTTACACTGATCAGACTTCTGACCAGGGCAGGACAGTACAGTCCTGGGGTCCTAGGCTGGAGAATTGGGGGAATTGGTTGGAACCTCTCTATTGTTAGTTCATAAGTGACTAGGAGAAGCATTCATGTAACTCAGCTGGGTGTGTCCCTGCCTGTGGGTGGCTGTGTAAGTGCAGTACCTGGAGAGGCTTGCAGCTTGTCACAGCATCACTTTGTGAGAGGAACCCAGGTTGGTATGCCAGAGGGTTCAGCAGTACCCCAGTTCCAGGTTGCAACCCAGGGAACCTGTCACAGAGGCGTGAGGTGTGTGTGTGTTTTAATAGCTTTGGCTGTCAGCCCTGAGCAGCTGCGGCTCATGGAGAAAGGTCATGCAAACCCAGGGTTAGTGGACAAAGGGGACAGCTGGAGCCCAAGCTGTCCTGGGCTGAGAACCAGAGCCTGCCCTGCTCTGACAGTGAGAGCCCAGGCAGCCACAGTCTGTCCTGCTCTACAGCAGGAGCCGCAGCCACACCAGGTGCTGCAAAGCTCTTCACTAGCAACTGTGACAGGTCAGCCCTCATTGCATGGTTCCCCGCCCAAGAAAATTAAAATGTTAACAGCAGCGCGCAACAAGTGACAAACCATTGATATGAGAAATGGATTGTTTTTGTGACAAACGGAGAAAAGCAAATAACACAAGCTGAAGCCGAAAATATGATGCTGATTTCAAACTGTGCTTTACATGGAGCGGGTCAAGCGATGCACCAAGGTCTCAATGTGTTGGGTGTGGCAAAATACTGACAAACGACAGTACGAGGCTCTGCAGGCTACACTGGAATCTCGAAATAACTACTTGAGTATCTAAGTTTTTTTCAGAGCTTTTTTCAGAGAAAGGTCAATGAGTTAACAGGACAAAAGAAAGTTGTTGAAGTATACAGCACTTTTAACATGAAGGCTACTGAGGCGTCTTGCCATGTGGCTTTGCGCATTGCCAAAGCTGGTAAACTGCACAGCATATGTGAGAAACTACTACTTCCAGCCGCAAAGGATATGTGTGCGGTGATGAGTGGAGAGAAATCAGCATCACAGCTAGACGGGATCCCACTTTCTAATGAGACAGTTCCACGCCAAATTGCAGAGATGGTCACTGATATAAAAGAGCAGCTCCTAGAAAGTCCCAGAGCCCATATTAAATTCAGATAGATGAGTCTACCGATATATCAAATGCTGCACAGCTACTGGTATATATTCATTTTGCTAAGCAACAGTATTAAGAGGAATTTCTGTTTTGCCATCGAATTCCAACAGGAGGGACTGGTGAAGAGCTTTTTAAACTATTAAATAATTTTGTCTAAGACCCAGACCTTGATTGGGGACATTGTTTTGGAATTTACAGCTATGGAGCACAGTCTATGACAGAACAGGGTTGTGAGAAGGGTGCAAAAAGTGGCCTCTACAGCAACCTAGAATCATTGTATTATCCACAGACAGGCAATGGCTGCTAAAAAGATGCCAGAGGAACTCAGCAATGTTCTTTCAGATGCAGTAAAAATTATAAACTTTATAAAGTTGCACCCAGTTAATTCAAGGGTTTTTGCCATTTTCTGCAAAGTGTTGGGGGGCATACTTCACACAGTTGTTACATGCAGACGTTTATTGGCTGTCCTGGGTCATGGTGCTGACAAGATTATGTGAACTGCGTGAGGAAGTCCGTATTTTTCTTGCTGATAATAACTCATACAGCATTTCAGTGACACTCAGATATCCTTGTCATATCTGGCAGACCTATTTGAGCGAATGAATTCCTTGAATGTGTCACTGCAAATGTTTTCGTTGATAGTGAATGCAGCTATCCAATCATTAACAAACTTGAATTGTTGTCTTCATATGTGCAGCAGGGATCTATTTCCATATTTTCAACAGTGGAGAGTGTTATGCAACAGTGCGGTGATCTGTCATTTGACATTATCCAGGATGTAATTGTTGAGCACTTAGGCAGGCTGTTTTGTGAATACTTTCCTGAAGTGGGCAAAGACAAATGTAATCAATGGGATCAGGAACCCATTCAGCTTTAAGTCGAACCCAACAAATATGCTGTCTTCAAAAGAACAGGAAAGCCTTATGGACCTGTCAAGCGACAAGGAACTGCAGCACAAATTTGTACAAATGCCAGTTGCAGATTTTCGGTTATCAGTGGGATCTGAGTTTCATGTGTTAACACACCAGGCTCTTACAGCCCCCATTCCTTTTTCATCCACTTACCTGTGAGAATGAGCCTTCTCAGGATGAACCACAATCAAAACAAAGTATCGCTCCCAGCTTGCTGTTGAAGATGACTTACATCTCTTCCTTTCCACACTGCAATTCTGAATTCCGCTACTTTGGACAGTGAGGAAATAAACACACCCCTCTCACTGATAAGATAGGACAGATGGCTATTGTACTGAATTAATATATCATTGTTTAGTGTCATGTTTTCTAAAATGTTTGTGGGGTTTTATTTTAGCTGCTTCCATTTGTACATTTATTTTTTGCAACGTATAGGATTTTGTTTGTTATATTGTGTTAGTAAACTATGGGGAGGTGCAGTGATTTTTTTTCATAGCTCAGGGAGGCTCACTATGACAAAGTTTGAGAACTCCTGCTTTGAGGCATATTCCCTGTACTGTTGCACTCAGTAGCGTAGCTGTCGGGGAGTGGGGCAGCGGCTGCTCCCCCACTGAGCATCTTGGTGCCTTTTTAATTATTACTCACCTGGTGGTGCTCCAGGTCTTTGGCACTTCGGCAGCGGGCCCTCACTAGCTCTGGGTGTCTTCGGTGGCACTGAAGGAAATGCTGCCAAAAACCCGTGGAGCGAGTAAAGGTCCTGCTGCCGAGGTGCCGCCAAAGACCCGGAGCACCGCCAGGTGAGTAAAAGCACCACCCCATCAGTAAAAGCGCTGCAGCAAGTGGCGCCTTTTTTTTTTTTTTTAATGCTCCCTCTGTTCCCTCCACCTGGCTATGCCACTGCTTGCACTCCCTTTGTTTCACTTGAGCAGCACATGAGGAGCAGAAACCACATACCCAGAGCAAGAGATGATGTATCTGGCTCCTATGCATCCCTCTCCATAGCTTCACATGGGGTGAGGAGGGAAGTGGCTGGGAGCATGCTGAATGCTGGTTGTCTTCATTGGTGTATGGTTCCTTGAGGGCCATAGCCAGCTCCTGTGAGCAAGACTGCTCTGACTGTGTAGGGACTGGAACAAGAAATCAGGGAGCCATAACTGGTTGACTTCTCATTTTCCACTCTGTTGGGCTGCCCTAGCTGGAGGGGAGATGTCCTTTGCTAGGCACTCCCCTAGGCTGAGGCAGAGCCAACTGAGATCCTATCCTGCTCTTCTTAGGGCTTCCACAGCCTGCCAGAGAGAATAAGCAATGGAGTTACTACTTTGCTTCCTTCCATGTGGTGTAGCAGGTAGCAGTAGGGGAGCTGCTGCAGTGCTGTTCAGAGCCCTCCAGTCCATGTACTGCAAAAGATAGTGAGAAGCAGCTGGGATGGAGATGCCTCCTACCTTCATAACTATGGGCTGATTCAAACACTTCTGTTTAAAAATTGCAGCGATGACTGGTTTTCATTTTGTGACCAAGTATACATTTTCTTAGCAGTCATGCCTAAGGACCACAAAACATAGGCATGGGCATAGACAACTTTTTTTTATTTGGTGGGGACAAGAGTTGGAGGAAAAAAGAAGGCATCTAAAGCCAGGCATGCTATCTTTTTTTGTTGTCTTTCCTAGTCAGAGTTTCTGGATGAAATAGGAACCCAAGGTGGATACATAAGGAAATTATAAAAGCAATTGTTTTCTAGCGTAATCAACAAATCAGGTGTTATCTGTCTTCATCTTGCCACAATAGAGTGTTCTACAAAGAACTCAGTGACTTTAAGCCATTACCTGCAACAGGAATTAAATGTCAGTTGCCTGATACCGTTAACATTTCTGTGACACCTGATCAACTATTACTTAAGTCTTTTCCTGTGTGTAACTTTGTGGAATAAGGCAGTTTTTTCTGCTTGTCCAGTTTTGATGATTTTCAGTGGCCGAAAGCTAGTGAAGCTAGTGACAGCATACTTGTTTCTACCATTGTACAGCTTTTAGGCACAAACTACTTTTGACTAAGTACACAGATGAAACTTTCAGACCATCTGGATTTTCTTACACGAGAAAAATTTAAGAGGCAACAAGCTTCTTCATGTCACCACAAAGCAATTGTTTTTTTCAAAAGACCACAAAGAACTTAGCATGTCACCAACATTTTCAGTACTCTTGGAAGAAAAAAGAAAATAAGTAGATCGTAATGAATTATCTTGCCAGACAAAGACTTGTATTTGTGAGGCAGTTATACTGAACAAGCTGAAAATATGCCCTTATGTGGCGAGGTTGACTGCAACTTTATTTAGCTGCTTTGTTTGCAGGCAGAATATGATCTTCATATTTCAGGGTATCTGAAAGAGTCAAAACAAATTAACAGGTCCAATTATTCAGAAGGAGGTAATTGAAATCATGGCTCTTAAAATCACGAGTGATATTTCTGAGAAAATTTCTGGAGAGTGAATTATGCTTGAGGAAACAGACTTCTCCAACAAAGAGCAAGTCTTGTTTTGCCTGCAATATGTGGATGATAACATGAAAGTTCATGAAGAGTTCATTGAATTGCACAGTATTGCCGGTACATCAGTGGAGGAAATCGTATAAGTAATTAAGATATATTATTGCATATAAATCTGAGAATCAACAATTGCAGACAACGCTATGATGGTGCTGCTGATATGGCAACCTTAGTATCAAATGTAGCAGTGTTTCTCAACCTTTTTGTGCTGGTGACTTCCTTTGGACTTATGACCCCCCCTCCATGTGCGTGCACACTAAGACTGGAAAAAATTGTGACTTCCTACCTTAAATATCATTAAGCAAATTATGAATAATACTGGCCCACCAGTGTTGTTAAGCTAATGTTTCAAATCTACACAAATATATTGAGTAATTTCAGTTCCTATATTCTTTTTATTTTAGCAAAGAGATTTCTTACCCCCAAAAATATGCTGTCATTAATAGTAACCGGCTTCACACAAGCACGTGATTTCACTGCTGCTTCCTGTCTAGACAGTGGTGGTGGTCTTCCCGGCTAACAAATAGTGTATGCACACGTTTCAGCTAGGTCATCTTGTGCAGTGGATAAATTTTTAACAAGAGCTCAACCAAGTACTTCACAGAATGAATGCGTGAAGAAGGTGAAGTGCAGAAAATACGATTGCAACTGTTTAATGTATGGTTTTACAGCGATCGAAAATAAAGCTCATTGTGGTGGGTGGGTGTGGTCAAGTGCAGAGTGCTGATAGCATGAAATCTTCAAAATTAATTCAGCGTTTGGAAAGTAAATATTCACAGTTAAAGAACTCAAGAGGCTTGTTCTTTTAGGGAAAATTGAACAGTTTGAATAGCCAGCAAATGCTGATGTTGAATATAAGTAATGTCAGTAAGAATGCTCTTGAAGCTTCATATCTTGTGTCACTTCATATTGCCCAAAGATGTAAGGTACATATAATTGAGAATCTCATAATTCCTGTGGCATTAGATATGGTTACAAGTGTGCTTGGCCATGAAGAGGCAAATAAGCTTAAAGCTATTCCCTTATCAAATGATAGAGTTTTGAGGTGTATTAATGAAATGGTTGATGACATTTGTGAGCAGTTGGGAAATTTTGTTTTTAAATGGTGTGAATTTTCTGGCTGTTTAGTTTGATGAATCAACAGATATTTCAGGCTCAGCGCAGTTCTTAGCTTTTGTTCAATGTAGTTCATATACTACTGCTGAGGAAAATATGCTCTTCTGTAAAGTGCTGCGTAGCCACACAACCGGTAAAAGTCTATTTAACATGTTTGAAGCTACTGAATATTTTGAAATTGATTGGGGACAAATCTGTTGCTATATGCAGTGACAGTGCCAATGCAATGGACTGGCAAGAACAATGGGCTTGTTGGAAGATTAAAAACAATTATGCCGCATGCAGTTTGGACCCATTGCTTCTTACATCGGCAAGCATTTGTTGCAAAAGGAGAAATGGCTTCTGAGTTGCATCAGGTGTGAGGAGTCTGTAAAAGTTGTGAATTTCATAAAAAGTCAGCCTCTATCAGCTCACCTGTTTGCAGCTTTATGTGATTAAATGGGCACACGTCATAAAAGTCTTCCCTTGTATGTTGAAGTGAGGTGGCTCTCACAAGGAAAAGTGTTAGGCAACCTTTTGAATTGCAAACTGAAGTACTTGAGTTTCTACAGGATCAGGGTTCTTCTTTTGCTAAATTGTTCAGCGACCCATCATGACTTCTTCAGTTTGAAGACATCTGGCTAAGTAATCCGTCATCTGAATGAGCTGAATATGAGTTTAAGGATGACACAAAAACATAATTGTGTTGGGAGACAAAGTGAGAGCCTTTGGAAAGAAGCTTGGAGCCTGGTCTGCTCAGCTTCAGAGTGGAAACTTTGAGTCATTTCCTCTGAGTTGCGAGTTTATGAAATTGATTGCCGATGCTGAGTGTGAAACAATTAAACATTATGATTGAACATATTCTTGAACTTAAAAAGCAGCTGCAGGATTACTTCCCACCTGATGACGAATTTGGCAGGAGGTGGATAATTAATCTGCTCAACAAAAGAGTAGTTGAGTTTGCTGAATTTACAGGAAAACTACAAGATAAACTGATTGAGCTTTTATCTGAAAACACTTCGGTGTTCATTTTCTTCAGAAGACGTGCACATTTTGGATGGTGCTGAAGCATGAGTATCCTGAACTTGTAACTGAAGCTTTGAAAGTTTTTAATCCCATTCATAACGTCCTGTTTATCTGAATTGGGATTCGCATTGATGGTTGCGATAAAAACAAAGCAATGAAATAATTTATCTGTGGAGAAACACCTGCTGCTGAGTGTTTATTCAGTTCAACCCAAAGTTTAAAAAAAAAAAATTAGTTGGTACAAAATGAGCACAAGTCCCTGATTGAAGGACTCTGTAAAACTTGCAATTTGTAAAAAAAAATGAATTTACAGGTTTTTTTCTGTGTAAAAATGAACTTTGATCTGGGATTATGACCCCCAGGTTAAGAAACACTGAAATGTAGCAACAGATTTCAGCAGGAGGAGCCATGAGCTATATTTACTTACTTCTATAGGCATGCCTTGAAGTTGGTATGCCCAGGATGCTGTTAAAAATAATACTAACCTAAGAGATACTGGTGCAACTATTTATAAAATCACTGAATTAATTAAAACCTCACCCAGATGAGATGCTGTGTTTCAGGACATTAAACATGAAGTGTTAATTACATTAACAGGCACCCGTGTCCTCTGTCCAACAAGATGGACTCTGTGCGGTAGCATTGGATTTAATTTCTGAGAACTACCTTGCACTGTTTGCAGCTTGGGAGGTTACAAAGGATGCAATGAATCCTTAAAGGGAAGCACAAATTGGTGGCATTGCACCTAAAATGGAAAAGTTTTTAATCTCCTCGTTATTGTGCTAAGATAAAAAATCCTAAATATGATAGACAATCTGTCCAGCCTCTGCAGGGTCAGACATTTCAGCAACAGAAGGTGAATTTCTTATGAAAATTATGTTCACTTCAGTTCATCCGATCAGATGAAAGCCACCACTTACTCTGGGAGAAGAGTTTAAAGATAGTTGACATGCCTGAGCTTCAAAGGAAGAGAAGTTCTCAAGGAAATATAAATAAGGACAGGTGACCTCAGCTGTCCAAATACAGCAAATGTATTTTTTAGAAGACATCTGCTTTACAGTAATTGACTTTACAGTGTCCAGCATTCAGTCAAGATTTGAACAGAGACTACAAAATTCTTCAGCTTTGAAACTCCCTGCTTGAAACATGAAAAACACAGGTGCAAGGTGTGGTTGTTTAGTTCTGATTTCAAGTAGGATCAGCTGATTACTCAGATTTATCTATTGCAAACCAACTGTCAGCTTACAGAAAGATAGTTTGAAGTCGGTTCAAAAATATGTTTGCTCAGCCAGACTGAATGTCAGTTGTTTTCCAAAGTGATGAAGTTGATAACAATATTTTGATGGTATTGGCAGCCAATGCTGTATGTGAGTGTAGTTTCAGCGCTCATCATTTTAAAACATTGTCCCATTATGGATCGAAACCATCACGTCTCAGCAGGCATATGATTTTATATGTACACAAGAACATAACTCACTCACAGCTTACAGTTGTTGCCAAAGAGGTAATTTAATGAAAACTAGGGTGAAGGTTGGTGTCTGAAACTGTCAACTTTGTAAATAATTTTTTTAAATTGTGTTTTAAAAATAAGGCTTTGAATGAGTAGTTTTGTGCCCTAACTGAATTTGTCTACCTTTTAATAAAGATAAATTAACTTTTTGTTTCAAACTCAGTTTCTTTTATTTATTAATGCAAACTCTACATATTTTGGGGAGTCGGGAGGAAGCTATAGCTCCCCTCCTGCCACCGTCATTATCTATTCCTGTGGTTGGTCTAGAGTAAGTCTATGGGTAGGTAGGATAGTAGTATGTTTGTTTTTGTCAAAGTAAGCAGAGTTTCTAACTTCAAGTGGGATTTTTTTAAAGAGACTTAAAAATCATGAGGCTTTAAAAGACACAGAATGTTTGGGAAGGGTTTGGTCTTTTGGTTCGAGTGTTTAGTTTTCATGTTTTTTAACTCTTTCTTCCCCCTCCTCCAATCATTAGGGCTAGAAATTTCCTCTTCTAAAAAATGAAAGCTGAGATTCTCATAATTACCCAACTCCAGGAACTGGGGAATATACCAAATACTATAAGGCTTGCAATAAAATCATTAGAGTTGGCAATATTGAATAATCTTTCTTTATATATTGGCTTTTCTGTTGCAAGCTTCCTTGTAGAACACTTTCAAATAATAAAGCAGTGCTTTGTTTTCATCATATCTTTGCATTTTGGTCTCCACTTTTAGTGTTGTGGAGCTGAATATTTGGTTCATAAGAATACACAATTCTATTAAAGTATATTTACATAAAACCAAGCTTGGAATGGAAAATCTGATATGAAACTCAGAAAATTTGTGGATTGAGAACCTGTGTATTAAAATGCTTCTGTTTTTGTCATATTTGCACTATGTTCTTAAAATCAACTTTTAGTTTAAAAAAAAAAGTCATACCAGTTTTTTTGGATTGAGCAATAAGTGATAATTTGCAAAGTGGTTTGAAAATTTCCTTTGCTTTATGAAGCATCTGTTATCAGACCAGCTGTGTAGGATTTTTTTTTTTAAGATAGTACACAAATGTATTCAAATATCCATTCTTCTATCACCATTTCAGTCAGAGCTAGAATTGTCATTATACTTGACTAATAAAGGACTGATAAAGTGGAATGGAGCTGGCTGGCCTAAGCTATAATTTTCCCTTGTTAATTCAGCAGTATATTTCCAGTTACATCAGAATCTTTCCTTTGAACTCCCACTTTCAGGGAAAACAGTTTATTAGAAGCAGGTTTGATTTTAGAAATAGAAAATGTTAATCTGTTTATTTCTTCAACATTTTATATTCAAATACTATTTTCATTAACTGTGCTTATGTTTGTTAAACTAGCCAGATGCTGTGTTGTTTTTTTTAACTTTTTTTTTTTATTTTTAAAGTGTAATGTTCTCTGGCAGACTTAATGTATTACCTTGTAATGAGACCTCTTAAATACACATTGAAAATGAAATCTAAAGTTAGCCATGGCTTGTCTTAATAAATGTTCCATTTGCAGCCCACAAGTTGGCAAAATATCCATCTGTTCTACTTTCTTAATAAGAAGGGATGCAATTTGGTCACGGATTCCGTGACTTTGCTGGACCTCTGTGCCTTCAGCTTCACTGTCAGCAGCGGGGGCAGAGCCAGGGCTGTGTCTTCTTCCCCCCACCCCCTCCCCGGTAGTTGCAGCCAGAGCCAGGGCTGTGTGCCCATTGCTTTGGCCGGAATTGGGGCTGCGACGGGCAGAAGCCAGTGCTGTGACCCCCTCCATGGTGGTGGCCTGTCCATGACTTTTACTAAAAATAACCATGACAAAATCTTAACCTTTAATAATAAGCAACCCTTCTTAAAGAAACATTGGAGCAAAATATTTTAAAGTAACATCTTTACAAACCATATGATTTTTGAATGTGCCTTAATTGCACAGCTGTTAATGTGAACAATAGAACCCCAACAGGCTTGTTCTGCCTACTCTCCTGGTCCTGTAGACGTAGGTCTCATACTTATTTCACCTAAACTCATCAGGTAGTTACTTACTCCTTCCAGTTGTATGTTATGGACAACCTCTAAAGGAGTCCCATCCTTAAATAACTGTAAGGCTTTGTCTACACTGGAAACTGAATGACAAAACTTTTGTTGTTCAGGGGTGTGAAAAAAACACACACACCACGAACGACAAAAGTGTTGTCAATGAAAAGCGCCGATGTGAACAGCACTTTGTCTGCAGAAGCGCTATCCTCCGCTTGTTGGGGGTGGAATTTTTTTGTTGGCGGGAGAGCTCTCTCCTGCCGACAAACAGCAGCTACACTGTGTACCTTTTAGGGGCACAGCTGTAGCGGCACAGCCGTGTTGCTAAAAGGTACGTAGTGTAGACAAAGCCTTAGAGTAGTGATCAGGATGTAGGGCTTTGAGGTGGTTATGAGCTGGTGAGGAAGGAATTGGGGAATCACAAAGGATTTTATCAAGTACAGGAACCGATGAGGAGGGAAAATTTGATTTGAAAACTCACAGTTCACATATATTTGTAGAGAACTGTGCTGATCCTGTGAAAAAAAGTTATAAAATTTTAATTAAGTAACTTCACTGTTTAATTGCGGTAATTGCTCAAAAAATTATACTTAGGATATAGATGGCCCTATTTTAAGGGAGATGTGTGACCCAGTTTAAATCTAATTTCAAGTTCACAACTAATTCCTTCAGTAGAAAAAACAAATAAAATGAAACATATGCTGTTTTTCTGTGGATTAAAGGCCTCAAAGATTAATTAAAAAAATAGACTTCTTTACAAGGTCTTAAATTACAAACATATTATTTGGCCAATTCCTATGCCACCCTATTGCAGTCTCTGGTGGCATAAATATTTCTGTAATGGATTTTCTTTGTTTTGCAGCTGCTGCGAGAGCTCAAGCATCCAAACGTCATTTCTTTGCAAAAGGTGTTTCTGTCTCATGCTGACAGGAAAGTGTGGCTTCTCTTTGACTATGCTGAACATGACCTCTGGGTAAGATGAATTGATTGTAGATAATGGGATTTGGGTTTCAGTCAGGAACAGATAAACTGATAAATAACATGTGTACCCCAACTGACAAACAATTTTTGTGTGCGGGGAAAGATGTCTCTTACTTTATATAGTGTTTGCTACATTGTTAATTTTTATTTTCAGAAATAGTATTTAGACCTGCATTCTGTAGTGATATTTACAAAATTAATTACTGTAACATTTGTTCAGTTATATTGTGTACCTTTCTAATCATGATTTTATTAATAAGAGCTTTCGTATTTTAGTTGGATTGCTGTAATTTTTGTCAGAAAATACCATTTGACATCATTTGGAATTTAAGGAAAGACTCCAGGACACGCAGCGTTTATCACAAACTGAGATCAGTGGTGAAGGGCACTGGAACATGCCTCATGCTAACTTACACTATATCTGACCTCTGAATAAACCAAATAAGCTCAATCAAAATGTACAGACATAACAAGTTCATTGACTTTTTTTCAGAGTTGGAGTCTTCCTGCTGATCTCATGTTCTCCCTCTACGGCTTCATCTTTTGTAAAATAACTAGCCTTTTTAGTTGTGAATTAGGTTTTTTAAAAAATATTAATAAATGTACTGCATCCAGAGAAAATAAAATAGTAATGCCAACAGAAATGCCAGGCTCACCTGTTATTTTCATGTCATTAACTGGAAAATTGAGCTCTAATGTTGGTAAACAAGTACCCAAAACACCATAATTCAGTTTGATTTCACTGAAGTTTAATTTAAAGGGACACAATCTACTTTGTTTTGGATTCTGAGCATAGCTGTCAAATCCTTTGACCTACTGTGACAACAATAATAATAATAATAAAAAAAAGTGTTACGGGGTTTCAGAAAGAGGGACACAATGAAACTATCAAAGTTTGATGTGAGATGGGATTTACTTATGTACATATATAAAGATTTCCATAACCCCTTTCCTGATTTAGCATTTCTGCTCTGTGTAACTTATAATAATGGACAGTGAGAAGAACAGGTATATCTTGGATGGAAATAAATTTGAATCTAAAATGTGTGATGTGCCTTATAATTAGGTATAATTTAGTAGGATATGACTAAGGACTAGTGCAAAAGAGAAACCATCCTCAACTATTACTTGACATAGGTGTTCTTTTCCAGTTTAGTATTTGTTATATTACTGGTACTAAAATTTAAAACTTTTAGGCTTACCTTTTACATTGGTATAGAAGTGGCTGTAATCATGATATTTATCTTACAGACTGCTAAGTTCTGGAATGTAGAGAGCATAAGGCTAATGTGTCCCCTTTTTCATGTTTTGCCCATGTTTGTGAAATGATAAAATACAGATGTTTAGGAACACTTGAGTAACATTTTATTATTATTTTGAAGGATAGAAAAGGTGGGCATTTAAAAAAAAACCCATCAAGTTCTGAATTAGCTCAGAGCATTGTGGTGGACAGTTATACCTAGGAGACAGTGACCCAAATATCAGCAGCACATGAGCAACACCCAGCTTGAGGTCTCTTGGATTTTATGTAAACACCTGAATTACATAACTGTTTTTGTCTTCTGAATGATGACAGTACCTGCATGAAAACAGTCTGGCTGTGTTATGATAGTTCCTAGAGGAGACTCCGACGTGGATCAGGCTCTACCATGCTAGGCACTATGCAAACACATAACAGAGATAATCCCTGCCCCCAAGGAACTTGTAGAAAGGAGGAAATACTTGAAGTGGAAGCTAACACCATGACACAGCCTCTTCTGTTGAAGGTGGTAGCATCGGAACTTTAAGCATCACAGTTTACAGTCTAGAAGTCCTCTTGGACTTCACTGGTTCTGGGTATGCAAATAATCACAGCCATAATAAACACTTTCTACCTATGACTTACCAGATGATGATTAACTTTGGGTGGATGGATTGTGAACCTGACAATGTTTATGGTTTCTTCCAACAATTACTTATTAATTTTAGGATTTGCTTTTTCAGAAGAGTGGAAGCAAACAGCTGCACACACATGCATGTGCATTTCCTGGTCGAACTACTATAAAAGAGAGTTTTTAAAATTCCAAAGGAAAAAGTTTGATGCAAATATTCCCTTGCAGTGATTGCAACCCAAATATTGCATTGTGCTAGTGCAAGAGAACCTGAAAGTGATATGGACTATAAACTGACTGATTTATTATTATTGTGCTGAGATGCAAAAAATAAACAGCATGTCTAATGAGAATAGATTAGAGTTGTATTATTTTCATTTTAATAAGATACCATGTTAATGAGGGATTGAGGAAATTGTTTTGAAAACTCACTTTTAAACTGGTAATAACTTTTTTAAAAATTTTTTTTGATTGTGGTAATTTATATAAAAAACTTCCTTGGGATGATGTCTTTCATTTTAATTTCCTTATTAGTTTTTACCGGGTAAATGAGTGTTTTGTATCATAATACTTTAGATGCTATTATTCTTGTAATAACTTTTAAATTACACGGTTTTAAAAATGTATAGCAATAAAAAAAGATTTAAAAAAACAACTGGCAAGCCTACATAAGGAATCACTGGAGGTTTCTCTTTTTTGTAAAACATTAGGTTTTATAGATCAAAACATTACATTTTTTCTTGTTAGTATTGATATTTTTCTCTTCCAGCACATAATCAAGTTTCACAGAGCTTCTAAAGCAAACAAGAAACCAGTTCAGTTACCTCGGGGAATGGTGAAGTCACTTTTATATCAGATCCTAGATGGTATTCACTACCTGCATGCTAACTGGGTGTTACACAGGGATTTGGTAAGTCGACCTGCAGTGGGGATTAACACGGGGTAGAAGATTTGAGAGCAAAGATTATTGTCTTTACCAGTAGTCATTATCAAATAGATCTTTATGTGCTAAGAATGTAAACAAGTAACTATATGTGTATATATACTGCCCACTAAACCTTAATGAATAGACTTATACTATGTGTGTAAAGCCTGCTATTATTTGACATGCATTCAATGATTCTGTTCTTATCAAAATGACGCATGTCTGGTTTTTATTTTCTTAAATCATTAAGAGTTGCATGTGTACATGATTGGGGGTGGATATTTGGCTGTCAGCAACTTTTAAAGTAAAACGGCATGCACACTTTTTTTTTAATTATCTGTTAAAAATGTCAGAGGAGATACTAATATATATACTTTAATACGCTTGAATATGAAACATGAGATGTTATTCAAAAGCTACCAACGTTATTGCTCTGTAGATTTATTTGAAGGCCTTTTGCGAATAGCCCTTGTTTATTATAAATACATTACAAGTAAAACTGCCTGAGCAAGTGTTTATTAAAAATCCAAGTAAATTGCAGTTAACATGTAAACTTGATGAACACTTTTTCCAATTTACTATATATTTAGTTGCCTCTGGAACATATGCTCATGACTTTTTTTGCATAGAATAATAATAGATGGTGTGTCTGACTGTTCCATCTTCAGAGTTAAATCCTAAATTGCCCTTTCTTACTGCACAATTATCTGTAGCTTTTCTTCTTTTCTTCTAAAAGCCAGTAAATATAATGAGGTTTTTAATAGTACATTCTTTTCAGACTATCTCTGAACATAATGCTGTAAATGATAATTTAGCTCCTAATCACTGAAATTTCAGTAATGCATAGAAGTAGTGTATATAGCTTCTGATGTAGAGCTAGTTTGACCCTTCATATGCGCATGCCTTCAGTGCTAGTGTTGATTTATACTTAATGCATTAAAGCCCATATTAGCTTCTGCAGTATCAGTTTTTAGGCCTTTCATCTAGCTTTAATGATCCTCCTTGAAATGTAGTTAATGATGGTTATTTTATCTTTCGTGTTCATGCCTAGCAAATGTTTAAAATAGTGCCAATGGTACTGTGTAAATGGATGAAACAGTTTTATCCTCTCTGTAAAATTGAATTTTCAGAGAACTGAAAATGTAAGGAAACTTTGTTCATGAAAGTAAATAATTGTACTGCATGGATATTACTTATAATTCTCTGACAGTGTTATAAACTTGAAAAAGAAGCCTTAACCACTCAAAGGAAAAGATTTCTTTGTAAAATTTGTGGTTAATATTTTTTCATGACTTTTTTATGAGCTAGAAGAGTTAACTTCAAAAGTATGTAGAAATACATAGGACATACGTTCTTGTAATTGTTTAGAAACATCTTGTTTCAAACCAAAATACGCTGTTTGGGTTTTTTTTGTTTTTTTTGTTTTTTTTTGCAACTTCATGCCTGCTCCTTTATCTTTCAGTGTATTTGTTAGAGTGGTAAAGAAAGCAAGAGAACTGTCCCCAAGAAGCTAAATGTTGCTACTGTTTGACTTCCTACAGTTTCAGAAAATTTATGAACACCTTTTAAAAAAAAAAAACAAACTTGATCTAATCAGAGTGCAAAAATTAATCGTACATTGTGAACTGGATGGCTCGGGAGATGGGTAATTTATGACAGAGCCTTTCACATCTAGCTCTGTGGTTTGAATATGATCTAAGTTGGTAGTTGCCAAAAGTTATTGCCAAAATCATGGCTACTTGGTGACCTACGTGAAATGAGTTGGTGGGTCTCAGTCCAGCATGCAGGTTTGCCCAGTGCAAAAACCACCATTGCAACTGGCAGCCGCCTTTTAGTAGTTTGAGCAAAGAGCCAAGAATCGGCATGGAGACTGAGCTGCCTTTTCATCCCAAGAAGCTGTCCCTGCAGAACACTGCTGAGGTTCGTTGGCCAGAAAGTTATTATTTAATATGTTTATTACAGTGGTACCTAAGGACCTAATGAGTCTTGGGTGATATTGTGCTAGGCACTACACAGATAAAGAATAGTAGATGGTCCCTGCTGAACTGAGCTGAGAAGCTTACAATCTAAACAGACAATACAGAGACCAGGTGAGGGAAGGGATATAGCACACAAGCAGAGTGAACAATGTGGTGGCAGCAAATGTCATATTAGGGGCCACAATTTTTGTATGTGTGGATTTAGTTCAGAGGGTATAAGTTAAATGAAAAGAAAAAGGGAGGGGAATGGGATTGAGGGGGACAATACAGGGAGAAGAGCGTAAGAGGAGAGGGTGTGGAATGAAGCTGAGGTGAAGAGACTGTGAGGGAATGGGAGCAGCAGCGGGATAGTTGGAGCAAACAGCTGATCAGCACAGGGCACAGAATACCAGTTAAAATTGTAGAAAGTTGTTCACGTGCCTGAAGGACCAAAGGACCCTGCTTTGACTGCATCTGTCCGTGCTGGCTGGAGTGTCTGCCTGGCTCGTCTCTGCAGTTTTCTCCCAAGCTCACTTGATGGGGGAAGGGGAAGCATCACCTGGGTGCAAGTGCTCCCAGAGTTCAAGGGTCTCCTCTGCTCAGTTTTTGGACCAAAAGGGTGCTGGGGGGAAGAAGTAGCTGTGGGTGGACCCCATTTTACATTCTCCCCTCCAATACAGAAGCTTGTTCTGTGGCTGTCCGTGCTATATATGTTCACACACAACTTCTGTTTCTGGGCTGTCAATCAGAAACATTCACCAGCAGAGAAAATCACTCAATTTAAAATGTACTTAAGTTACACTTTAGGGGATAATAATGTATATATTAGAGGTGTTTTCTTTAGTTATTCCAGGGCCATTGGAAAATTGTTTATCTTCTGTGAAGATTGCCTGTAAAATACTTGCTTGGTTCCTTTTTTGAATCAGTATTTCTAGCATTTAATGAGGCAGTACCATACTAGATCAAAATGAGTTTGCAAAACAGAACCTGGGTGGGTCTGCGTCTCTAGCTATAAAAGGGACGGTAGCAGAAGTTCATGCTTAATTTGGGAGTAGAAAATTGAATACAAATGTAAAAAAAAAAAAAGTCTTTTGTCAGGATATCTGAGTGTGCAGGGCTAAAATACCAGCCTTTTAACTCCCCAGCAATCCATTAACTGAGTAAAATGTTGCTACTCTGTTCCCTTAAAAACACTCCTTGTCACTGTAAGTCAAAATGCATTCTCTCTTTATCACAATTGTAGGTATGTGTAATGTGTACAGTAATGTGCAACAATAGCTTAATATGTTTATCATTTTAAAACTATGTAGGAGAGGTGGGAGAAATTACAGAAGAGAATTCCAAGGATAGAATGATAGGACTGGAAGGGACATCTAGAGGTCACCTAGTTAGTCCCTTTCACTCATGGCAGGACTAAATATTATCTAGACCATCCCTGACAGGTGTTTGTCTAACTTGGTCTTAAAAATCTCCAATGGTGGAGATTCCACAACCTCCCTAGGCAATTTATTCCAGTGCTTAACTACCTTGACAGGAAGTTTCTCCTAGTGTCCAACCTAAACGTCCCTTGCTGCAGTTTAAGCCCATTGCTTCATGTCCTATCCTCAGAGGTTAAGGAGCATAATTTTTCTCCCTCCTCCTTGTAACAGTCTTTTATGTACTTGGAAAACTGTTATGTCCCCCCTCAGTCTTCTCTTCTCCAAACTAAACAAACCCAGTTTTTTCAATCTTCCCTCATAGATCATGTTTTCTAGACCTTTAATCATTTTTGTTGCTCTTCTCTGGACTTTTTCCAATTTGTCCACATCTTTTCTGAAATGTGGCACCCAGAACTGGACACAATACTCCAGTTGAGGCCTAATCAGTGTGGAGTAGAGTGGAAAAATTACTTCACGTGTCTTGTTTACAAGACTCCTACTAATACATTCCAGAATGTTTGCACTCTTTGTGTGTGCAAGCTCAACGGTGTTACACTGTTGACTCTTATTTAGCTTGTGATCCAGTATGACTCCCAGATCCCTTTCAGCAGTACTCCTCCTTAGGCAGACATTTCCCATTTTGTGTGTGTGCAACTGATTGTTCCTTCCTAAGTGGAGTATTTTGCATTTGTCCTTATTTAATTTTATATTGTTTATTTCAGGCCATTTCTCCAGTTTGTCCAGATCATTTTGAATTTTAATCCTATCCTCCAAAGCACTTGCAACCCCTTGCAGTTTGTTATTGTCCACAAACTTTATAAGTGTACTCTCTCTGCCATTATCTAAATCATTGATGAAGAAAGCGAGCAGAACCCGACCCAGAACTGATTTCTGTGGGACCCTGTTATGCCCTTCCAGCATGACTGCGAACCACTGATAACTACTCTTTGGGAACAGTTTTCTAACCAGTTGTGCATCCACATTATAGTAGCTCCATCTAGGTTGTATATCCCTAGTTTTGTTTATGAGGAGGTAATGCGAGACAGTATCAAAAGCCTTACTAAAGTCAAGATATACCACATCTAACTTGTTACCCTGTCAAAGAAAGCTACCAGGTTGGTTTGACACGGTTTGTTCTTGACAAATCCATGCTGACTGTTACTTATCACCTTATCTTCTAGTTGTTTACAATGGATAGCTTAATAGCTTAACTTCAGTACCTGGAAAGATAATGGAGCAAATTGACTGGTCTGTAATTCCCCAGGTTGTCCTTATTTCCGTTTTTATAGATGGGCACTATATTTGCCCTCTTCCAGTCCTCTGGAATCTCCCCCATCTTCCATGACTTTTCAAAGATAATCACTAATGGCTGAAACTAAAAGGTCATTTAGTGCTTCTGCCATTTCCACATTTTCTTTTATTATTTCCCCCCCCACACTCATTGAGTCATGGGCCTACCCTGTCCTCACTCAGTCTTCCTCTTGCTTCTAATGTATTTGTAGAATGCTTTCTTGTTACTCTTTATCTCTAGCTAGTTTAATCTTGTTTTGTGCCTTAGCCTTTCTGATTTTGTCCCTATATACTTCTGTTTATATTCATCCTTTGCAATTTGACCTAGTTTCTACTTTTTATAGGACTCTCTTTTGGGTTTCAGATCATTGAAGATTTCTTGGTTAAGCTTGGGTGGTCTCTTGCCATACTTCCTATCTTTCCTACGCAGTGGGAGAGTTTGTTCTTGTGCCCTTAATGTCTCTCTAAAAAACTGCCAAATCTGTTGAACTGTTTTTTCCCCTTAGGTCAGATCCCATGGGATGCAAGTCTAACTCCCTGAGTTTGCTAAAGGGCATTCTTGAAATCCATTATCTTTATTGTGCTGTTTTCCCTCCCACCATTCCTTACAATCATGAACTCTATCATTTCATGACCACTTTCACCTAAGCTGCCTTCCACCTTTCAAATTCTCAACCAGTTCTTCCCTATTTGTCAAAATCAAATCTAGACCAACCTCTCCCCTAGTAGCTTTCTGTATCCTCTGAACTAAATTGTTTCCAGTATATTCCAAAAACTTGTTGGATAATCTGTGCCCTGCTGTGTTATTTTTCCAATAGATGTCTAGGGAGTTGAAAGTCCTTTGCTTTACATGATTTTGTTAGTTGTTTAAAAAAAGCCTCATCCCCCTCTTCTTCCTGGTTAGGTGGTCTGTAGTAGACCCCTACCATGACATCACCCTTGTTTTTCCCTCTTTATCCTTATCCAGAGTATTTCAACAAGTCTGTCTATTTCCATCTCAACCTCAGTCCAGGTGTATACATTTTTAATATATAGGGCAATATCGCCTCCCTTTTTACCCTGTGTGATCTTCCTGAGCAAGCTGTACCCTTCTATACAAATATTCCTGTCGTGTATTATCCCACCAAGTCCCTGTGATGCCAACTTTGTCATAGTTATTTATTAACTAGCATTTCAAGTTCTTCCTGCTTATTCCCCATATTTCTCGCATTAGTATACAGACATCTAAGATACTAATGTGATTCCTCCCGCATGGCCCCCCCGCCATGTTTTCTCTTCTCTCTCCCTTGTCCCTGCTACAACAGCTCATGCTTTCCCCAGATTCTAACCCTTCTCTCAGGTTTCCATGTTTTTGACATACCTGTGGGCTTTTGTCACCTGCCCCATTGAACCTAGTTTAAAGCCCTCTTCCCTAGGTTAGCCAATCTGTATCCAAGTATACTCTTTTCCTTCCTCAATAGGTGGACCCCATCTCTGCTTAGCAATCCTTCTTCTTGGAACAGCATCCTGTGGTCAAGGAAGCTGAAGCGCTCCTGGCGATGACATCCTTGGAGCCAGGCATTCATTTCCAGGATGCATCTGTCTCTGCCTGGGCCCCTACCCTGGACTAGAAGGATCAAAGAGAACACCACCTGCCCCCCCAGCTCCTTCACCCTTACTCCTTATTAGTCACTTCTGATCTGCTCATGGTCAGACCTCACAGTATCATTACCTGCCCTCATTGAACCTAGTTTAAAGCCCTCCTCAATAGGTCAGCCAACCTGTTCCTAGACAAAGAATCTTGTTTGTTTGTTTTTGTTTTTGTTTTGTTTTGTTTTTTAAGCCTACAGTAGAGTGGCAGGTAAATTCTTCTTTGAAGAAGAAGAAAGAACTCCAGGTCTCTGAAAAGTATTTTGTCTCCATCTGAGTTTTTCTCATAGTTAGTACACCTCTACCTCGATAGAACGCTGTCCTTGGGAGCCAAAAAATCTTACCGTGTTATAGGTGAAACCGCGTTGTATCAAACTTGATTTGATCCACCGGAGTGCACAGTCCCACCCCCCTGGAGCACTGCTTTACCGTATTATATCTGAATTTGTGTTATATCAGGTGGCGTTATAACGGGGTAGACATGTATTTAAATGGTCCTAGTTAGGCATTGAAGTTGAAGCTGGTGTTTTGCTGGAGAGTTAGCAGTCAACAGTACATCAGTTTATATTGTGAAAGCTGTCTTCATAATGAAAGAAGCTAAAACCTAGCTTTTAGAAGTAGGTGTGTATGGTGATGGAAGGATAGTCTGTATGAAACAGTAAAAACTGCAGAAACACTATAATTGCTGAATCTGTAGTTTTCTTGCACCCTCAGTTTTCACAAGTCCTGAATCTTTCTTTAGAAGGATAACACCTAGGGTTTGGGCAATAACCTAACTTCTGTTTATGCAGTAATGTGCTGAGAAAATTACCTTTTATTTTTGCTTATTGTGTGGGAGCCAAATTAGCCAATCCACAAAAATCACTGGGGGTCCAAAAATGGCTATTTCCCCCAGAAATCATGCAAGAATGTGAATTTGCATTTAGAATATAATCAAAACTGTATGTGTATACACCCACACATAAACATGAGTATTTTATTGTAATATGTTTCCCAAATCTGTGAAATTATAAAAGGCTTTTTTGTTCCTTTTCTTTCCTTCGCTTCTATTGTATAGCTTCTTAAGATTTTATCTTAATCTTTCAGTGTCTGCTTTATGTAATTCTTTTCTTTGAATACTACTAGTTTTGTTTTTGACTCTCCTTTTATAGCTCATCTCAAACACTTCTCTGATTTTTCCCTTGTTCTTAATTTTCCTTCTGCTGTCCTTCCCAGGTTACTACTTTCTCTTCATTCCATTCCCCCTCTCCCCTTATTTTCTTCACTTTTGTCTTCACTTCTTTCTCAGCATTCTTTTCAGCTGCCCTCCTCCCTTTCCCATTGTTACTGTAACCTCATTGGCTCTTCTTTCCCCTTCTTCCACAGTACAATGGAGGGGGGATGTGGAAAAAATACAGGAACAGCAGGTTTTTCTTTCTTCTCATGGGTGTGGATGAGAAGCAGGCAAAGCAAATAGTGGATCAAAGGATGCCAAATCTTCACACTATCGGTATGAGTCAACTGTCCCTTCTGTGTACTGAGAACCTGAGCACTGACCCCAGCAGCATAGTAAAGAGACCAACAATGAGCTGCTCCTGTACTGTGTTTTGGCTGGGCTACTAAATCCTGAATGAGTTCACGAGTACATAACATCCTTGGAGCTCACGGTTCCCTATCTTCTCTGTTCAGGGGCACTCCAGAATTTTGATACTTTATCCTGTTACAAGGATGCATCACTAATGTTCTCCTCAGATTAAAATGAAAAATTTCTTTTCATAGAACTCTACTGAAGAGGAGAAATTAGTGATCTATCTCTGATTTGTAAACAGATGCTTAGATACACATTAGTAAAAGAAAACTACATTTTCTTCAAACCCATATACTTGTGCATGATGGTTCCTGTATAAAATACAATGTATAAAAATATTTTGATTCTTCAGTAGTCTTAAAAAAAACATTTGTTCAAACTTAAAAGAGTGGGATCAACTTTTAGTAATCGGCACACTGAAAATACAGTACACTCACTTAGGCCTTGTCTACACTAAAAGGAAAAGTCAATCTAAGCTAAGCAATTTGAGTTGTGAATAGCATAACTCAAATTGACATAGCTTAGATCTACTTATCGTGAAGTCCACGCTACGCGATATCAATGGGAGACGCTCTCCCATCAACTCCCCTTACTCTTCTCGATCAGGTAGAGTACAGGAGTCAACGGGAGAGCGATCGGCTGTCGTTTTAGCTGGTCTTCACTAGACCAGTTAAATGGACTGCTGATGCATCAATTGCTGCAGCGTCAATCCTCTGGTAAGTGTTGACAAGCCCTTACAATTGGCTATGGATTAAAATTGGAGTAAAACATTTCAGTGAATCTAAGCAATGCCTAGGGTGTTTAAATGGCATGCTTGGTGTTGCCTGCAACCTATTCATAATAGACCTCAGGTAGTTTAGAAAAGTAAAACTTAGTAGCATTAAACTTAAGTACAATTAGGTATGTAAGCAAACCAGAATAAGGAGAGTGGACTTTAACAAACTTGTAAGGTCCAGTGAAAAGAGAATCTAAGGGACGAGGGAGCTCAGTGAGCTTGTATTAGTGTTGTAGCCATGGTGGTCCCAGAATATTAGATGGGGTCTGACCTGAAGAAGAGCTCTGTGTAAGCTCAATAGCTTCTCTTTCATCAACAGAATTTGGTCCAATAGAAGATAGTACCTTACCCTCCTTGTCTCTCAGGAGAACTGGAAGTTTCACAGACACAATATTGAAGGCACAGTAGCAAACTATTCTGATATGAAGGCAAGATAGAAAGACTAGTAAGAGGCCAATATGGCTCCATGAGGAACTCTTTAATGACCTGAAAGTCAGAAAGGAATCCCACAAAAAGTGCGAACATGAACAAATTGCTAATGATAAGTGCAAGAGAACAGCACAAGCATGTAGGGACAAATCAGAAAGGCTAAGGCACAAAATGAGTTACATCTAGCAAGGGACATAAAACCTCTTCCTGTTGCCTTTTATAAATATATTAGGAGCAAGAGAAAGACAAAGAAAAAGGTAGGGACACTGCTTAGTGGGGGAGGAGAGTTAATGATGGATGACATCAAGAAGGCTGATGTTTGTCTGTTTTTGCCTCTGTTTTCACTAAAAAGGTTTATTGTGACCAGATGATTAACACAGTTAATATTAGCAAGCAGAAGGGAACACAAGCCAGAATAGGGAAAAAACAGGTTAAAGAATATTTAGATAAGATAGGTGTATTCAAGTCAGTACTCAGAGGTGCTTAAAGAACTAGCTGAAGCAGTTTCAGAACCATTAGCAATTTATCTTCAAGAACTCCGGAGGGTGGGTGAGATCCCAGAAGACTGGAGAAGGGCAAACACAATGTGTACCTTTTAAAAAGGGAAGCAAAGAGGACCCATGAAATTATAGATCAGTCAGCCTATCTTTGATACCTGGAAAGAAACTGGAACAAATTATTAAACAATCAATTTGTAAGCACCTAGAGGATAATAGGAGAAGTAATAGCCAACGTGGATTTGTCAAGAACAAATCATGCCAAACTAACCTAATTAAGTTTTTTAACATGATTATTGGCCTACTGAGTAGCGTGGAAGCAGTAGATGTGATATATCATAGAGGGGTAAGACTGAAAGTGACCTTGAGAAGTCATCTAGTCCAGTCCCCTGCACTCAAAGCAGCACTAAGTAATAACTAGACTATTCCCGACAGGTGTTTGTCCATATATCTTTTAGTAAGGCTTAAGTAACCTGTGACGTTCTCCTAAGCAAACCAGGGAAATATGGTATAGTTGAAATTACTAAGGTGGTGAACAATTGATTGAAAAATTGTACCTAGGCTAACTCTATACCATGAGCTACAGTTGTGATTCTCCTGCTTGTGTACACATCTAGTGGAGTCCCACAAGGGTCAGTTCTGAGTTTGGTATTTAGTCAACATTTTCATTAATGACTGGGATAATAGAGTGGAGAATATAACATTTGGGGATGAAGACAAGCTAGGAAGGGTTGCTAACACTTTGGAGGACAGGATTAGATTTCAAAACAACCTTGATAAATTAGAGAGTTGGTCTGAAATAAATATAAAGTTCAGAAAAGACAAGTGCCAGGTACCATTGTTAGGAAGGATAGTCAATACTACTACAGTAAAGAATCTGTGGGTTATAATGGTTCACAAATTGAATATGAGCCAACAGTGTGGTGCAGTTGTGAAAAAAGCTAATATTCTGAGGTGTATTAACAGGAGTATTATATGCAAGACACAGGAGAATATTGGCCTATTCTACTTGGCACTGGTGAGGCCTTTGCTGGAGTATTGTGTCCAGTTTTGAGTGCCACACTTTAAGAAAGATATGGAAAAATTGGAGAGGGTCCAGAAGAGAACAAAAATGATGATAGCTTTGGAAATCATGACCTATGAGGAAAGGTTGAAAAACTTGGCATGTTTGTTCTTGAGAAAAGACGACTGGGGAACGGGGATCTGATAACAGTTTACAAATATGTTAAGGGCTATTACAGAGACAACTGTAGCTGATTTTTCTCCATGTCCACTGAAATTGAGACAAGCAGGAATGGGCTTAGTCTGCAGCAAGAGATATTTAGGTTAGATATGGGGGGAAAAACTTCCTAACTATAAGGGTAATTAAGTTCTGGAATTGGCTACCAAAGTATGTCGTGGAATCCCTGTTATTGGAGGTTGTTAAGAACAGGTTAGACAGATAACTGTCAAGGATGGTCTAGGTATACTGGGTACTGCCCACTCGAGGTCCCTTCCAACTCTACATTTCTGTTTTTCTCTGTGCAAGTATATTATAAATGATGTAGTGTTGGGTTCTTTTCTAGGACACTAGTGACAAATTCAAAAAGTCAAAGCATATTTTGATAGTCTTATTCTTTAATTCTCCCTGTAGTATGAAATCCATGGAAGGGGTAATTGGAAGAAGCACGCTAATGTGAGGGAAATGCCTACTACCGAAAAAACAAATGTAGTTTCACCTTTTTGTAAACTTTTATTATGCGTACCTCTAAATTACTTAAGCAAATAAATGCCAAAGTTCACTTAGATGTCAAATCAATATATAAACAGTTTACACTCTGGTTTTGATGTGATGACTGACAGCAATTCAAAGGAATTTGGTTTACTATTGCTGTCTATAATTCTCAGTGAGCTTGCCTTGAAGTACCTCTTATCATTTTAATACCCTATTGCATTTAAATTTGATGATTAAGAGCACATTTATTATAACAATGCAATTGGGTGGCATAAAAGGTCTAACATATTTATAGGTGCCAGTCCTATATTAAAGAGCTAATCTCACATTTTAAAGTCACAAAGTAAGAAAAGGGCTGACCATAGATATACCCTAGAACCTCAGTTACGAACCCCTCGGGAATGGTGGTTGTTTGTAACTCTGAAATGTTCATAACTCTCAACAAAACGTTATGGCTGTTCTTTCAAAAGTTTACGACTGAACATTGGTTTACTAGAGCTTTGAAACTTTACTGCAGAAGAAAAATACTGCTTTTAATCATTTTAATTCAAATTAAACAAGCACGGAAACAGTTTCTTTACCTTGTAAAGTCTTTTTTATTAAACTTTCCCTTAATTTTTTTAGTAGTTTAACACACTAATATACTGTACATCTGTTTTTTTTGCCTCTGCTGCCTGATTGTTTACTTCTGGTTCCAAATGAGGTGTGTGGTTGACTTGTCAGTTTGTAACTCTGGTGTTCTACTGTACCTATTCCAGCCTATACTCTCCTTAACAGTCTTAGAGAAGAGAGACAAAAAATGGCCTTTGCAGCATGCCTGGAAGACTAATGTTCTGGACTGTGGTAGACCACAAGAGGTGGAAGGTGGAAGTGACTTCCAAAACAGGAGACCTGCCACCCTCCACACAGAGAATGCTCTGCCAGCATCTCTCTCTCACTCTATTAAGGGAGCTTGAGCTCAAGTGCCCTCTGCTGATCTCAACTGTAACTAATATATTATGGAAAGAGAAGAATTCTCAAGTAACCAGGTGTCAAACAATGTAGGCCTTTATGGTTTAAAAGCAGCACCTTGGCTTCCACCCAGGAACTTATTGGAAATCTGGGTAGGTCACAGTGCATTGGTCTGATGTGCATCTCAGATTAAACAGGCTGTAACATCCTGCACTGTATTCAGTTTCTGAATGATCACAAGATGTATCTAGAATGCATCACAGCAATCTAATCTCAAGGTGACAAAGGTATGGCGATTTGTAAAAAGGTGTCATTGCAAGGCACAGATGAAGAAAAACACTCTTGGCCCTGGTCTACACACAGCCCCGGGGTCGAACTAGGGTACGCGAATTCAGCTACGTGAATAACGTAACCGAACTCCGCGGCTCCAAGGTCGACTCCGCCAACTCCTCCTGCCGCGGTGGAGTACCGGAGTCGACCGCGGCGCTTCCGGAGTTCGAACTATCGCGTCTAGATCAGACGCGATAGTTCGAACTCCGAGAAGTCGAACTCGCCGCGTCGACCCGCGCGGTAAGTATAAACGTACCCTTGGACACAGCTACTACTTGGGCATCGAGGAGCAGCCCCAGATCAAACGCCAAGTATGCTCTTCTCTTACCAAACAGTAGCCATACTTACTCAATAAGGGCTCCTGACATAACTCTTCTAGCTGCTTCCCCAAGGCCGTCAACATTATCCATATTGAGTCACAGCCAGCTAGTGATAGTCTAGACACTGGGTAATTTGTTACTACTACAGCTCAGTCAGAGGTGACAGAGATGTAGAACTGTGTGTTAGCAACACACTAAATGCATTGCAGCCCTTATCTTCTCACTGGTTCGCTGAGGCCTCATGTACACATTGAACAAGAGCAATGACAACATAGACCATTGTGATGTCTGACCAGAGAGAACCCTCGAGCAAGGGAAGCAATTCCCCACACCTACTGTTAGGTTTATCTCAGAATGACAGGAGCAGAGCCACTCAGCAGCTCCATCCATTTCTGTTAGTGTCCACTAACTAGACAACATTTTTTTCATTGTCAGTGAAGGTTTCAAACAGATCTAAATGAATCTACAGAGAGACTTTATTTTTGCTCATTTCAAGGAAGATATCAACATACACAAACCATTTAGTTTCTGTCCCATATTAAAACCTATAACCAGATTGATAGAGTTCGAAGAAATCTGAGGAAGCAAGAAACTGCCCAAGTTGGCCTGCCATAACCTACAAGTGCACAGTTCGTAAAGAAAGCTGGAGGAAGCACGTGTATTTTTAGTTTGTTGTGAAACTGCAAATATAGAGAAGTGTTACCTTGGAATCTAGTACAGTACTTGACAATTAAAGCTATTTGAATGATTGATATAAACAGTTACCTTCCTATCTGCGTTCTTGTAGGAGTTCATGAATGTGTTTAGTAAAGTGTTGTTTTCTTGTTTAGTCTGTAGAACCTTTTGTTTCTCTTTGTGTTAGAATTAATTCTAATTTTTAAACGCTATTGTCAAAATAATATCTAGTGAATGGCTTTTAAAATGTTGTCTTCAGGGAGCAGAGCCTTGTTTGCTGCCTGTCTTGCCATTCTGGATGCTTTCTCACTTTTTCTTTTTGGAATGAATTTAATGCTCATAAGATCAGTGTTAGTCTACACTGAAAAATAACTGTAAAAATGACTTGATAGGGTTACATGTTTATATCAGTTATTCTTAATAAGAAATATTGCTTTTGCAAGTCAACGCTTCCCTCTTCCCCAACTACCTGCCATACAGCTTAATCAAAGATTTAAGTCAAACTATTTCCTTTCTTCTTGCACATCCCCAGTAATGGTTCTGTAGGCCAAACCCTGTTCTCAATAATAGCCATGGAACCCTGTTTGAACTAGAGCTGATTAGAATCTAACACATTCTGTTGATGAACAGGAAAAAATAATATCTAGCTCAGTGATCTCTGTAATGTGAATAGGAGCAAAGGTCTGGGGGGGGGGGGGAGGAGGAGTTTGCATGTATACAAATTCTCCTGAAGTAATAAATATACTACAGTAGAACCCTTACTTTATGAACTAATGTGGGATTCAGTTAATAAAATTTGTAGTGTGGTGCACTACGTCACTTGTCCTTCAAACCACTACAAAGCAATTTCCAACACATTGAATGCATCAGAATGTTAGGGGATGTTGACTTGTTCTTCACAGACATCACTTTATGTAATTTTTATGTTTTTCCCTCATCAGGAAAAATTGTTTGTATAACTGATTGGTGTGTGTAAAATCAAGGTTCTACTGTATTGCAATACTACCAGCCTTCAGATAAGCAATGCTTAAAAATATCAGAGGTAATCATTATAATTTTTATATATAAGGGGTGATTTCAACTAGATGCTTGAAAACCGGTTAAGTGCCTGAGAAAGTTAATTGACAATTTAATCTCTGTTCCAAGAAGCAAATCATTTTAACAGACTCAGAGGGGACTTTCAGAAATTGGAAATCCAGCCTAAGATAAGCTGATAGACAAACAACTTCTTTGCTTCTGTCTTCTCCACAGGACCATTCTTTCTAAGTGATAAAGGCAGGCCTCTCTAAGAGGCTGTTAAGGAAGCTAAGTGGTCATGGGGTGAGGTAAATTACTCTTTTGGATTATGAAGTAGGGTTAGTACTTTCTGAGAATGAAAGAGTTCCTCTACTGAATCAGTTCTACTTCCTGCAGTGTCTAGGGGTTCCTTTAAGGTCTTCTATTTAAACTTTGACTCAGCCTGGCTTTACTTAACTGCAGATGGTGGCTCACAGCACAGAGTTGAAATGCTGGAGTCCAGAGCTCTGATTAACAGCATGTAGAAACAATCTATCTGTCATCTCCTTTAGGACACCAAGTGCATTGAGTACAGGCGTCAGAATAGTTTAATTCTCAATGTTTTTGATTAACTCTCAATGCAGAAACATTACATCTTTTTGTAGCTACTTATCTCTGTATTTTTTCTCACCTTTGGAGATGGGGCACTTCCATAACCACAGTACATCTGAAAGGAGGTGTATTTGAGCTTGCAGTATTGAAAATGGGCTAATCATGTATTGCCCGAAATGTTCTCTCTCATGTACCCCCATTGGATTAGGACTGTTCAGCACCACGATCAATTGATTTCATTAGCTAAAATACTGGGAAGTGATATTTTCCAGTTGTGATTTCACTGTAGACCGACTTTAGCTCTCTGAAAATATAAATTAAAAACTATTAATCTGATATACTTTTCCAGACATAATTTAGCTTTACAGTATTTTATTTCATAGCCGCCTGATGACTTGCATGTTAACTTAATCTTTAAAAAAAAAAAAAAAAAAGTATGCTAGGTGTCTTTAAACCTGCAACTGCCGGAAGCTGGGACTTCCCTGTTCTGTTCATTCCCTCTGAAGCATCTGGCACTGGCCACTGTGAAGATAGGATACTGGGCTAGATGGACCACTGGTCTGACCCAGTATGGCCGTTCTTACATTCTTATTTAGCTGACAAGAGAAACGCTAATATCTGAAAAGCTTATTTTAAGTCTTCACTGGCCATAGTTACAAATCTTTAATAATTTTTCCATTTTATCACCTTAACTCTGGATTTCCTTTACCCAAATGAAAAGTCAGTGCATGTGTAGTGGGGAGTGGGAAGCACAGGTTTTATGAGTAAATAGGTGACTACAGGCAATGGCAGAAAAAAAATTCTCATATAGACAATATTACATTGAACAAATGAGGCAAGCAGGCCTACGAGGGAGTCTTGTTTGACCACAAGCAATGAATAGAGAGGACTTTGCAACCACAGGAAGTAAATCCAAGAAGCTCAATAAATGCAATATTTTTTACGATATAATGCTGTTTAATAATTGATTGACCTTCGTGAGTAGGTAATGTTAGGAAAAGGAACTTGAGCCAATTCAGGAGTAATCTCTATTGATTGAATCTTTCCTGAATGAGTAAAGTTTAAGCAGTACTGCAGAGGAAAATAAATAAATTGAATCTTTTTAAGAATAATCTCCATACTGGTGTCTCAGTGGTATGGACTCTTTTGTTCCAGCTCACACTTTTAAGGTCCCAGCCTTATGCAGGTGCCTCAGGGGAGGACAAATCAGGCTACTTATCCTCATATCAGCATTTAAAGAAATTCCTAAAAGCAACAGAACTGATCAGTCTTTCTCCAATGTATTGACTTCTAATTTGGAACCTAAGTTCGTCAGTAGCTTGCCTCTTAATTGCTCAGACAATATCACTATTTCCTTTCCATAAACGTGGGTAGTCTCAAAACAGTTACATCCTTGAAGTATTTCTGAACTAGGAACAATGTCTGTCAAGCCCTAATACTGTGTTTTACAATGACAAGTTGGTGCTGAGAACATATTTTCCTTCATTCACAAAGATGTCTTTTTGACAGATTGCAAGACATAGCTTTACTGTTTCTGCCTGAAGCCTGAAAGAGCGAGAGCAGCACAATCAGATGACAAAACATTACAAATGTACTTAGCAAGAATGTAACTAGTCAGAAAATCAAGCTTCCTGTTCATTCATTTCTGTTTAACAGCACAAGAAGAGAGAAGGCTTCTAAACTTGGTGCAACCAAGTAAATTAAATTTTCCAGAGACATATAGAGTGAAAGGCAAGAGTCTTTGAAAAATGTTAGAGGTCACTTTGCTAAATGGTAGAAAAATTTATTCTGAGGGGAAGCTGAAGTGAAGTAGCTAGTTCATCCATTTTCAAACTGCTGCAAGTGAGGCTTGCAAATCTCATTTGGTGTACTCTGAGTGAAGAATGGTGTGTGTACTGCCTTGATTATTATTAAATATCTTCCCAAAGTGAGACCTGCGACCTGCACTTCTGTATGTACTTACTGTAGTAATGGCAGAAGTAAGAACTAGAGAAGAAATGATCCAGTCAACAATATTTTCTTCTGACAATTTGTGCATCCATATAATCCTTTTATATGGTTAAGAAACACACTGCTGCAAAGGAACAGTTTTGCCTTTTCACTTTCTTGTATCAGCAGATGACTTAAATATTATAGTGTGTGTCTCAGAAATGACCTTGGTAGAGACTTGTGGCCTCTGTCATCTTGTAGTGAGGCACTCAAAGTATGCTTCTGTGGTGTTTTTCTTTAAGAATAAAGTAACTTGTCTGGATTAGCTTTAAAGCATTTTAGCTTTTACCACTATACAGTGAAACCTGCCTGAAGTAACTGTGCAAGGGATAACTGAACATTTGATTTCTATTAATGGCTGATCTTTAAAAGGACAACAAAATTGTACAGAAATTTTGGTTATTACATCAGTGCTATCTTAGAAGGTGACCTGCTGATGGATTGCTTCACCAAGTAGTTGAAGAACCAACAAGAGGGGATGCCATTTTAGATTTGGTTTTGGTGAGTAGTGAGGACCTCATAGAAGAAATGGTTGTAGGAGACAACCTTGGTTCGAGTGATCATGAGCTAGTTCAGTTCAAACTAGATGGAAGGATAAACAAAAATAGATCTGTGACTAGGGTTTTTTATTTCAAAAGGGCTAACTTTTAAGAATTAAGGAAATTAGTTAGGGTAGTGGATTGGACTGAAGAACTTGTGGATCTAAAGGCGGAGGAGGCTTGGAATTACTTCAAGTCAAAGTTGCAGAAACTATCAGAAGCCTGCATCCCAAGAAAGGGGAAAAAAATCATAGGCAGGAGTTGTAGACCAAGCTGGATGAGCAAGCATCTTAGAGAGGTGATTAAGAAAAAGCAGAAAGCCTACAAGGAGTGGAAGATGGGAGGGATTAGCAAGGAAAGCTACCTTATTGAGGTCAGAACATGTAGGGATAAAGTGAGAAAGGCCAAAAGCCATGTAGAGTTGGACCTTGCAAAGGGAATTAAAACCAATAGTAAAAGGTTCTATAGCCGTATAAATAAGAAGGAAACAAAGAAAGAAGTGGGACTGCTAAACACGGAGGATGGAGTGGAGGTTAAGGATAATCTAGGCATAGCCCAATATCTAAATAAATACTTTGCCTCAGTCTTTAATGAGGCTAATGAGGAGCTTTGGGATAATAGTAGGATGATAAATGGGAATGAGGATATGGAGGTTATTACCACATCCGAGGTAGAAATCAAACTTGAACAGCTTAATGGGACGAAATTGGAGGGCCCAGATAATCTCACCCAAGAACATTAAAGGAACTGGCACATGAAATTGCATGCCCATTAGTAAGAATTTTTAATGAATCCGTAAACTCAGGGGTTGTACCCTACAACTGGAGAATTGCTAACATAGTTCCTGTTTTTAAGAAAGGAAAAAAATGTGATCCGAGTAACTATAGGCCTGTTAGTTTGACATCTGTAGTATGTAAGGTCTTGGAAAAAATGTTGAAGGAGAAAGTAGTTAAGGACAGTGGTAATTGGGACAAAATACAACATGGTTTTACAAAAGGTAGATCATGCCAAACCAACCTGATCTCAGAGTAGCAGCCGTGTTAGTCTGTATCAACAAAAAGAACATCAGCCACGCCATCAGGAGCTCGTTCACCTGCACATCTACCAATGTGATATATACCATCATGTGCCAGCAGTGCCCCTCTGCCATGTACATTGGCCAAACCGGACAGTCTCTACGCAAAAGAATAAACGGACACATCTGACATCAGGAATCATAACATTAAAAAACCAGTAGGAGAACACTTAACCCTCTCGAATCACTCAGTGACAGATGTTAAGGTGGCAATTTTGCAACAGAAAAGCTTCAAAAACAGACTCCAACGAGAATCTGCTGAACCTGAATTAATATGCAAACTAGATACCATTAACTTAGGTTTGAACAGAGACTGAGAATGGCTTGGTCATTACAGTAGTTGAATCTATTTCCCCGTGTTAAAGTATCCTCACACCTTGGTATCAACTGTCCGAAATGGGCCATCTTGATTATCACTTCAAAAGTTTTTCTCCCCTCCTGATGATAGCTTCTCTTAATTAATTAGCCTCTTACAGTTGGTATGGGTACTTCCACCTTTTCATGTTCTCTGTACGTATAAATATCTTCTTACTGCGTGTTCCATACTATGCATCCGATGAAGTGGGCTGTAGCCCATGAAAGCTTATGCTCAAATAAATTTGTTAGTCTCTAAGGTGCCACAAGTACTCCTGTTCTTCAACCTGATCTCCTTCTTTGAGAAGGTAACAGATTTTTTAGACAAAGGAAATGCAGTGGATTTAATTTACCTCGATTTCAGTAAGGCATTTGATACGGGGGTTCCACATGGGGAATTATTTTGTTAAATTGGAAAAGATGGGGATCAATATGAAAATTGAAAGGTGGATAAGGAACTGGTTAAAGGGGAGACTACAACGGGTCATACTGAAAGGTGAACTGTCAGGCTGGAAGGAGGTTACTAATGGAGTTCCTCAGGGATCGGTTTTGGGACCAATCTTATTTAACTTTTTTATTACTGACCTGGGCACAAAAAGTGGGAATGTGCTAATAAAGTTTGGTGATGACACAAAGCTGGGAGGTATTGCTAATACAGAGAAGGACCAGGATATCATACAGGAAGATCTGGATGACCTTGTAAACTGGAGTAATAGTAATAGGATGAAATTTAATAGTGAAAAGTGCAAGGTCATTCATTTAGGGATTAACAACAAGAATTTTGGTTATAAATTGGAGACACATCAGTTGGAAGTAACAGAGGAGGATGTTGGTTGATCACAGGATGACTATGAGCCGCCAATGTGATGTGGCCGCTAAAAAAGCTAATGCAGTCTTGGGATGCATCAGGCGAGGTATTTCCAGTAAAGATAAGGAGGTGGATAAAGAGAAATTAATGAGGGTAAGCAGAGCAGAAAAAACAATCTTTCATCCTTCTCACCCCTGATAATGTTGGTAGGATACATATCGTTTTGAGTAATACAATTACCAACTGGCAAATCATAGTGCTGGAACAAAGTGATACAGTAAAGCAAGAAATCTTCAACAAAGCTGAAGAAATAAGAATGAAGTGGCTAAGAGGCAGGTCATTAAAATAATCTTCTATACTAGAAAACTAGACGTTAGTACATATACACTTAAAGAGCTAATGGGTTGATCCTGGATATTAAACTAACATGCTTCAGTTCAGTGCCAGGTAAACTGATTGAAATAATTATTTATGAAATGCCTAAATGAGCATGGGGTGAGGACAAATAAGCAAGGCTTCCATAAAGGAAACTTTAGAGATAGTTTCAGTTCCACATTTTCACTTCTGGCCTCTGAACAAAGTAAGAGACCACCAGAACTGGAGCTGCATCAGTTAGAACAGTTGATGTCTGGAAAATTCCTAAGCCTCGAAGCTATCTGTGGTGGAGCATGGTCAGTAAAACTTAGCCCTAGAGAATGCCTTCAGATTCCTCTGCGCTTAAAAATCTTAAGCGTTAGCATAGTTTCATACAGAACTGTCATTAGAGTTATGAGATCCAGGAGTGAGGATCCTACATGAAGATAATGAGTGTGCTCAATTTTGCTTGGAATCTTTTAGAACTGTTTCAACAAAATAATTGACTTGGTAGATGATAAAAAAAAATACTTTTTGAATTACAAGGAGGCCTTTGGCAAGGCTTTTAAGAAAGCTAAAAAGTCACTGAGTAAGAAGTAAAGTATTATCATGGAGCAGAAATCAGGAAACAGTTGGAGTAAATGGTCAATTTTCATCATTTGAAAGGATGAACGGAGGGGTGCCCAAGAGATTTGTATCAGAGCTGCTGTTCATGATCTGGAGAAGGGCGTGAAGAATGGGGTAGCAAATGTGCAGATGACATAATTTAGGGTTTTTGGGTCTGTGGTTACTTTATCTTACAGTATTGCAGTTTGATCCCTCACACCATCACAGGTGGTGTAAAGCCACCTTTGTGCCACTTCTTCTCTTGCCCCTCCAGCTGACTTTTAGGATGAACAGCTTAGAACCTAGCCTCTGCAGAATCATTGTGAACAGTTTGTGTCCTCTGCTCAGTGCATAGTAGTGGTCCAAAAAGCAAACAAAAGTTAAGACATATAAAGAACAATGTAGAAACTACTGAAACTATTAGAGAGGCATTATAAAATTGGATGAAATACTCTCACCATGAACATTATTCAGTTCTAGTCACCCAATCTGGGGAAAAGATTAGTATGTCTCACAAGTTTAAATGACCCAAGATGAGCAGTGAAGATGACAAGTGGAGGCATAGAACGATGTCCATATGATAGACGAAGGAAAAAGACATGAGCAGTATATAAAATGAATGGTAAATTGGGTACTCCTATTTTCCCTTGTTTGTAATACAAGAGTAGTTGATGAAACTGAATGGTAACAATTTTAAAGTTGGTAAAAGAAAATGTTAGTATACAGACTCTTGTGTGGAAATCATTGTCACAAAAACCAGTAAGTCCAGAAATCTGGCATTCAAAGCTAATAGTTATTTTAATGGATAATAAATAGCCACAGTTTCATTAAGTAAAATGATAAATATAGAAGGGATAATAAGCCCTTCTGCTTCAGGGCATAAACCAAGTCAACCACCAACTGCCCAGAATTAGGAAGAAACTTCCTTTTTAGGCAGGCTATTCCAGTTGAGTTTCTTGCACCTGCATCTGAAGCCTCTGGTACTGGCCACTGGCAGAGTCCAAGTACTAAATTATATGGACAGTTGGTTTGATTCAATATGGCAATTACTGTATTTTTATATGATTTATAGACTTTAAAGAGGGTAGTTCTGTTGTGTGCAGTCTGCATCAAGGCAGATGTTCTTGAGTCCTATTGGCAGAAAAGGGTACAATGATTGGGTTTTGGACCTTGGAATCATTGACCTTGAAATCTTCCCAAAAGGTCTATAAATAATCTACAAACAGTGTCTAGGCTACCTGGACTACCTTATTTTCTGTATAGAGTTATAGTTTAATCATGGAGTGTCTACTAAAACTACAGCCTGCTCTTTTCCTCTTTAACATGCTGTTCACATTCTAGCATGTCCACAGTAGTAAGGATTAGCTTCCTCTGAACTGCGGTCTAGAAAAATCGGGAAGGTCACCTATAGCAAAATGCACAGAAAATATTTTTGAGCAAGACTAAAGCCCAAATTGTTGCATTTAAAAAGCTTGTATCTTTTTAGATACTGTATTTGTCTAGCTATATAGTCACTACAGTGAAAAACTCCAAGCTGTTGTATGTTTCAAGATTCACTCCTAAATGTTTATCAACTATTGAATTTAACAATCACTTTTCAGATGTAATAAATTTAATTTTAATCATATTTTTAGAACTTCTGAAGATCTTCTATTCCCATACTTTTAAATTTGAAATGTATTAACTAGATCTAGAACTTTTGCCCCTGTTCATTTCATACTGCTCCAACTTTTTTGTTTAAATGTAAATTAACCATATAATTTTTGATACGATTGTGTGGGATCAAAGGGGGTAATTTTTAAATTGTTGGATGCCAGGTCATTTTATTTTAAAAAAATACCCCTCAAAATATTTAGAACTGGTAGGCCAGTTCTTGTTAATTGTTTCTCTTACTGCCAACTCAGGAGTGTGGCTCCCACTGTTTAATCACAGGGGCAAAATAATTTTGGGGCAAGTGAAGCCTGTCTAGTTATTAATCACTTAAACAGTTTATAATTAGGCAAAGTAAGCAATCTTATCTAAATCCTATGAAATCAAGGAAAATATTTAAACTAGTTAATTAGAAGAAGCCATTTCAGGAGCTATCTTAAATTTGAACATTAAGAATCTTAAATCCAGTTAAGTTCCAAATAAGTGACTCTATTTGCCAGTGGTTAGCCCATCTCCTCTCCAGGAATATATGGTTTAACCATCCGGTGATTAACTGGAAAAAGGGTTAGTAATTTGTGTTACAACAGCATTTTCATATCCCAATAAAATCATTACAAGAGTTTACTATCTTGGCATATCTTAGTTAATGTACTCTTGCCAATCTATGTTTAACTTTTTGGGGTGGCTTTTCTTGACTCAAGAAAAATAGAGAAGAGTTCATTTCTTCCTATCTATGACAGCTTTCCTGTAAAGATGGAGAGGATGAGTTGTGGAGTGATTGCTGTCTAAACAGAGTAAGGGGGTGGAAAGGGTATCAGTCTCTTTAATATCTTCTTCCTATTTTCATGAAATTCTAGGGGAAAAAACAGCTCTTTTGGACTTGTTTAGATTCAAGTGAGTTGCTCTTTCATGGCTCCATAGCTTCGTAGTTAGTCCTTAGGAGCCTCTCCATCTTATGAATATGTAGTTTATTAATTAATATGCAACACTTATTTAATTGCCTTTGCTCTTGTGGCAGGAAAGCAAGAGAGTTAAACTCGTTTTTATTCAGTACATTCTCTGAGACATTCATTCCATCTTATTACAGTTTGACGGGAAATGAAATTGTTTACAAAAAGTCCAAACACTCCTGTTCTTTTATATTAAAACTTTCAAAACACTCTTTTAAAATTAAATAACTTTTAGGAAGTCTTTAGCTTAAGTTTCATTGGTTACCCAATGAAATTAATAGGCACCAGGTTTATAAGTAAGACAAAGTACTTCACATAACACGCAGTCAACTTATGGAACTCATTGCCAGGGGATGCTGTAAAGGCCAAAAGTAAAACTGGGTTCAAAAAAGAATTAGGTGAATTCCTGGAGGACAGGTTCATCAATAGCTATTAGCTGAGATGACCAGGGATGCAACCCCATGCGCTCGGTGTCCCTAAACCTCTGACTGCTATAAACTAGGACTGGATGACATGGGATGGAGCACTTGAAAAATTGCCCTATTCTGCCCTGTGAGGTGGGAGGGTCCCAAACTTTGGGCTGCAGCTAGAGCTTGAATGTCTACATTGCAGTTAAACAGCCCCTTAGCCTGAGCCCAGGCACGGGCCAGACGCGGGTGTCTAATTGAAGTATAGACATACCCTCTGAAGCATCTGGTGCTGCCCACTATCAAAAGACAAGATACTGAGCTAAATGGACCACTGGTCTGTCCCAGTGTGGGCGTTCTTATGTAAGTTGTTGATTCTTCATGGCAATTTTTGGAAATATGATTTTTCTTGTCTTCCTGACATGAGTGAGGGTTTGCCAATAATTAATTAATTCCCTATTAATATAAATGTTTCCATATTTAAATGGCTTCTTATGATAGTTTAGCAAAGTTGTTACATTCCACATAGGTACAATAAACCATTTGACCACTTATATAGAAATATTAGGAGCTATATTAGGAGCTTTGCATTTAGCTAACATATTTGCAAGTCTCCAGTTCACAAATTTTTTTGCCACTTCAGCATTTAAGTAATAAACATTTCCAAGTATACATTTTCCTCTAAAGTTTTTAAGAATGAAAGCAGGTTTTCTTGCAAGAGGGTGGGAATTGGTAGAGCCCTTTCCTTAGATTTAGTGCTCTCATAACACTCCCTACATTCCTTTCACAGACAGACCTTTTCCTAAAACATTAATGTTTTACATGGTTTGTCATCTTGATGTTTGCTTTCCTTGGGAGATGGAAGCAGAAACCTGGAATTTCTTTGATTAGCTTTAACATTGTGTAACATACCTAGTTAGACATATGTATTATTTCCAAACATACTGGCTATAACATACTTGTAGCTGCAGCAAAGAATCCTGTGGCACCTTATAGACTAACAGACGTTTTGCAGCATGAGCTTTCGTGGGTGAATACCCACTTCTTCGGATGCAAGAAGAAGTGGGTATTCACCCACGAAAGCTCATGCTGCAAAATGTCTGTTAGTCTATAAGGTGCCACAGGATTCTTTGCTGCTTTTACAGAACCAGACTAACACGGCTACCCCTCTGATACTTGATACTTGTAGCTACATCTTAACGTTCAGCAAAGGTGAAAAACAAGTTTGGAACAACCTAATAAGTTACAATAATTGCATTAATCATTTTTGCATAAATATGGAGGTCTCCCCTACAATTACATGAAGGTAGTCTTTTCCTTGAAACTGATTAATATAAAGATGTATTTATGCTTAGTGAAATCAATTCCTTGCCTCCTTACATATATTTAATGTAGAAAAGCAATTTTTTTATCTTAGGTCTTGATTTCATTTTTTTTTGAGGCCTGAAATGTTTAATTACCTAGTGTATTCATGTTTTGACCTATTTCCTTTCAATTGTAATCCAGCTCAGATGAAAGTGACAGGAAGCCCTAGTTTTAATACTTTATATTGCCCCAAGTTGTCACTAGTTGAGTCACAGTAGTGCAAAGAAGCTATAGGATTGTGTTCAGAGCATAAAAATGTAAGAATGAAGCCAAAAGCTTCCATCTGGCTGAAGCAAAAATGCAATAGGCTGATGTTAACTAGCAGAAAGCTGTCCTGAATGGCAGAGATGTGACATTTTTGTGCCTCCTTTCTTTCCTGAAATCAAAATACTTTGAAAACATTAACAGACTTAGCTTGTTATATACTTGGATAACGACTTAGTATTTTTGTTTTTGATAGACTTTAAAGATTGTTTAACAATCCTTGTTTTAAATGGGACCCCCACAGTGCCAGAGCCACCAGCTTCCATGGGCAGCAGGAGCTGGAGCATTCTCCTCTCCCTCCCCCCCCCCCCCCAACAGGGCTCGAGCTCTCATCCCCCCTGTGGGGCTCAGGCTTCAGTTGCCCTCCTTTCCCCTATCATTTTTAGTAAAAGTCACAGACAGGTTACCATCTTTCATGAATTTTTGCTTATTGCCCACTACCATCCATGACTTTTACTAAAAATAATTATGACAAAATGTTAACATTACTCATCAGGAAAATCTTCCCAGTAATCAGTAGTGAGTAAATTTTTCAAATCATGGTATAAGGAGTAAAAGCTTTCTTTATAACTAATCTTTTAACCATAACCATGATGTCTAAAAATATGATTTGATTTAATTTATAAATAACTTCATACACAAGCAGGTAAACATTTTTTTAAATAATCTCTGAATTTAGCACCATCTCCCTATTAAAATTACATTTCTCAGTTTAAAACATTTCCTATCAGAGAAAACAAATTCTTTAGCTCCCCCCCTTTGTCATCAGATAAATGTAATATTTAACATTGCCCGTATACTTTGGACCTCTTATACTTTAATATTAGCGAGACAAGGTGTTTGAGGTAATATCTTTTATCGGACCACTTCCATTGGCAAGAGAGACACAACTTATATCACTCAGGGTGGTGTTTTTTTTCACACGGCTGAGTGACAAAAAAAATTGCCCACATAGGCTATATCTACACTAGCACTTAACTCAAAATGTCACTACTAACTACAAGATTTGAACAGATTATTTAGCATAAGTAATTAACACAAATTTCAATGGACCATTTCAAGGTAAAGTGGCCCATTAACACCCGTCCAGTAATAGGGAGGAAAGGAAAGGGGTTGGTTGTAAAGGGTTACAGATTGGATTTATGGCTTATTACAACAGTGTGTCTATTCAGTCCATGATATTTAGTATCTAGCAAAATTCTGAATTTAAACTCCCAGGCTTGTTTTTTTGAAAGTGTTGTCCAGGTTTCTTTTGAGGATGAGGACTGATAGGTCAGATATGGAGTGATAGCTTTGTGAAACGTGTTCACCCACAGATGATATAGTGTTTATCATGGCTTCAACAACACTGCATACAATATTTTAATATTGTCTCTTTAAGAACATTCTTTCAGACCTGCAGGTAATCCATGGTGATGAGCATGGTATAAATACCTAGATAAAGCATGGAGAACTGCACCAAAGAGGAAGCAGATATTTTTCCATAGAAGATCAAGCACCCATTGCCTCATTGATACACACATTCTGTTGTCTCCATTAATAGTTTAGAATTCTTGTTTACCTCCAAAGTGCAATATTTATTATTTTTGCATTTTAACACGATTGCACTTCCATAGCCCCTTCCTCTGTGGTTTTCAAAACACTATCAACATTGATAAATTTTGCATCACAGAATACTCTTTTGTGAGGAAACTATTATCCCTGTTTTATGGGGATGCACCTAGTTATGTGACTGGATCAAAGGTTAGTCAAGAAGTCTGAGAAGGAATAAGCAGATATGATTTAATCATGTGCCTTATAGATAAAACCATCATTCCATTGGAATGAATTAATCCTGTAGGACTGAGTTTTGTTTAATTTTTTTAAATATCTTCTTTTTCTGTGCATCTGTTGGTTGTTAATGTTTATTGCTTTTAAGTCTTTGAAGTACTTAGTTGTGCATTATTCTACCAAATTAGAACAAGTAGAACTGTACATGTAAATCTTAACAGCTTTGCACAGTTGCATTTAAGTAAATCAGGCTTAAGCAAATTGTTCCCTTCTTCAGGGGATAAGTGAAGCACATTTTTACTGGAAATAATAAAAAGTATATATCTGCTGCCTAGTGATTTTTTTTTTAATGTGGCAGTTTAGTAGGGTTTTTTAGCACACAGAGTACGCAATACTAATGAAACACCGTTTTGCTTCATTCAATACTCAGGGGCGGCTCTTGGCACCAGTTAAACAAGCAGGAGCTTGGGGCGGCAAAATATATGGGGCGGCATAATGCTGTGTCCCCAGCTCAAACCTGAGGCAGTGTCCTGGGCTGGATCCTGACCGCCCCGGGGGGAGGTAAACAGCTTGTTGTTCTGCTGCCAGGGTGCAGCGGGGCAGGGAGCCGGCTAAGTGGGGAGCATGTTCCTGCCGCTCTCCCGCGGTCAGCGGCCACCCCCGCCCCCAGGTGGGAGCCGGTAGCGCAGCCCTGCCCTGGCTGCAAAGGAAGGGCAAAACATGGTGCCTGAGTGGGCGGCTGCTTCTCGGCTTGTCCCTGCCTCTGCCACCTCCTCCTCCTCCTGCCCTCTGCGCCGCCTCCTGCCAGGGGAGGGGAGCGGAGCGGTAGCCCAGGCTGAGCCAAACTCATGCCAGGGCCAAGGCGAAGACCAAGGATGAGTGAGGCTGGGATCCAGCAGCAGCCGCAACCCCCGGCCGCAGGAGTGGTGGCAGCGGCGATGAATCCACCTCGGGCCAAATCCACAGTAAGGTAAGAATTGGTCCGGCCGGCCTAGGACCCCTGGGGAGCTTCTGCCTGCTGGAGCCCCAGAGGCTGCTGCCTCCCTCCCCAGCCCTGCACAGCGCGCCAGTGCCTGGAGTCTCCTTCTGCCTCCTCCCCCTGCAGGCGGCGAGCGACCTGGCAGAGAGGGGCAGCATCTGTGCAGCAAGCCCAGCACCTCTTCCTTGGCTCCTCCAGCCCCAGAGCTCTCTCCATTGCATGCCCCTTGGGGTACCAGCTGGGCGACCTCCGTGCTGGGGAAACGCCAGCAGGGCTGGGTCCAGTGTGTATCCGAGCTCGCGGGGAGCTCTCTCGCCCCAATGACTAGTGACTTACCTACGGCAAGTACAGTAGTGCAGTAGGAGCATGACATGAAAAATGTGTCACGTGACACGGTCACTCAAATCACGATTATGTGTGTGTACTGTGCTGCTCTATTGGCGCCATTCACCCTAATTTCCGTTTCGCGTTGGTGCCAGTGGTTATAGGGCTAAAATGCCGGGACAAAAACGAAAATGACTTTCTGGTGCTACCTACTGGCAAGAAAGAGAGAAATGGCAAAAAGAATTAGAAAAACTGTCGTACATCAAAAAAATATTTTAAAAAAGTCGACAATCAAGGAGAAAGCTCTAAGCAATGCATTGATGGTGATTATTCGTCAACTGATGAAGACCAATCAAACCAAAGATTACCATTATCAACTGATAAAGATGAACAACAAGCTGACCAAAGATTATCTTCGCTAACTGATAAAGATGAACAATCACAATCCATCCAAAGATTTACTACTTCAGCTGAAGAGTCCAGAAACAAAGAATTGTTATCCAAATCTAAAACCGAAGAACAATTATTGGAAGGTGGAGAGACTGACATAGGATCGGATCCAAATACATGGCCAACAATAATTACTGATGCAATGTGAATGATTATTGTGAAAAGAGATCCTTCAAAACTAGATTCTATGTTTGAATATCCAGTTAATGAGTCGAATTGACGATTTATGCCATCCAGTAAGAAGAAAAAAATGAAAAATGGGGAACAAATTAATAGATCGTGGTTAGTGTATTCATGGACCAAAGATGTAGTTTTTTGTTTTTGCTGCAAACTGTTCTGTAACTCGGACATTCTTCTGGCAACTGCAGGTTTTAATGACTGGCGAAATTTGCACCAGCATTTTAAAGAACATGAAACATCAAAAAATCATTTACGCTCATTGACAAATTGGATTGAGCTGTCAAAAGATTACGTTCCGGTACAACAATCGATGCAGTACAGCAACGTCAACTAAATTCAGAAATTCTATGTTGGCAATCGGTGTTGGAACGTTTACTGGCAATCATTAATTTCCTAGCTGAACAGTGCCTCGGATATTTTATATGAAAATAACGATGGACATTTCTTAAAATTGGTTGTTGGCAAAATTTGATAATGTTATGGCTGAGCATGTGCGAAGAGTGAAAGATGGAAAGATTCACACCCATTATTTGGGTAAAAATACAAAAAATGTGATAGAATTAATTTCTAATGGAGTGCGTAATGAAATTTTATCGAATTTGAAACATGCCAAATATAACTCAATTATAGTTGATTGTACTCAAGATCCGAGCAAAACTGAGCAAATGTCAATAGTTTTACGATTTCTGAAAATTGATGAAAATGCAGAAGTGAAAATTTGTGAACACTTTCTAGAATTTATACCAGTGAACAAAACTACTGGGAAAGCCCTCATAAATGTAATTCTACAGAGATTGGAACACCGTGGAATACCTTTAGAAAATGTGTGGCCAAGGGGACGATAACGGCTCAAACGTGCGAGGACGACATACAGGTGTACAGCAAAGAATACTGAATTTAAGCAATCAAGCTTTTTTCATTCCTTGCCATGCACATTTGCTCAATCTGGTTGTCAGTGATGCCGCCAAATCATCTAAAGATACCATTTCATATTTTACCACAGTGCAAGCAATTTACAACTTTTTTTAGTGCTTCCACACACTGTTGGGCAGTCTTGAAGAAGCATCTCGAACAAAAACTCACACTTAAGCCTCTAAGTCAAACTAGCTGGGAAAGCAGGATAGACACTATTAGACCATTCCGATATTCATCAGGAGAGATTTACGATGCACTATTTGAAATAAACCAGGACTTGTAGTATGATCCTTCATTTTGACATGAAGCTGAAACATTGGCTCAGGAAATGATGCAGTTTCAATTTTCATGTTGCATGGTTATTTGGCATAATATTCTAAATCAAATTAATTTGACCAGAAAAGTTATGCAGAACATAACCATAGACAGATGCGAGGCAAAGACGATTTTGAATAAAACACTGGAATATTTTAAAAAAATACCATTCAGATGAAGGATTTTGAAGAAATTGTCGAAGAAGCAACAGCAATAGCAGAGGATCTTGATTTTGAACTGACGTTTGCACCTCAACAATTCATGTGTCCTTGGGGAAAAAACAAGACAGTTTTTTGTTATGAGGCTCAGGATGATCCTATTCTCGATCCAAACGGAAGGTTTAAAGTTGAATGTTTCTATTGTATTTTGGATGTAGCTATAACTTCCATTGAAGAAAGATTTTGTCGGTTGCATGGTCATTGTGAAACTTTTGAATTTTTATACGATATTGGAAATATTAAAAATCAGTTTTCCAAAGAAGACCTCATGAAGCACTGCCAAGACCTACATTTAGCGCTCAGTACTGATAACACTACGCAAGTATAAAAACCAGAAAAATTCAGTTCATATAAATTCTTTTAATTTATGAGAAACTGGAGACACTAACGTTTTTCATTATAGTGTATAGTTGAACTCAAATCGTTTGTAATTGTTTTTGTTAAAATTAAATGTTAAAACAATTTCCTACTAGTGTAATTTTATTTCACTAACTACAAATTCTCTGTTTTCATTTTTTTAAATTTTAAACAGTCAGAACAAAACTGGAAAGTGCAAACGTGTAAAAGCCAAAAAAAAAAAAAAAGTATGGAGGGTAGGGGGAAAGCCAAAAATATTTTGGCTTGGGGCAGCAAAAAACCTAGAGCCGGCCCTGTCTGTACTCTAGTATATGCAGTTGAGTTAATACCATCTAGTATGTGCAGTTGAGTTAATACTTTCAATACCATTAAATGAAGACAGAGGTTTAAGGAACATAATCATAGAATCATAGAATCTCAGGGTTGGAAGGGACCTCAGGAGGTCATCTAGTCCAATCCCCTGCTCAAGCAGGACCAAACCCAACTAAATCATCCCAGCCAGGGCTTTGTCAAGCCTGACCTTAAAAACCTCTAAGGAAGGAGATTCCACTTAAGCTTGAGATCTGTCTGGATCTCTCCAGTAGGTGTCCATTGTTTTTTGTTGTTGTTTGTATTTCTTTACAAAAAAAACATTCATTTAAAAAAGACTTGCAATTGCTCAGATAAACAAATATGAAAGACTTCTCTCCAGTAGGCAGATTTAGTTGATTCAAAAAACCATATAAACAATTTCCTCGTTATTGTTTGTAATTGCTGGACTTCGCCGAGTCAACTGATTCAAATGTTTTTTCTGGACATGTTTAGTAAAAACAGTAATACCTCTCTTGAATACATCTTTTTATTGACATACGCTCTCCCACAAGAGTTAAATATTGATGTGTAATCCCTTTTGGGAAATTCTTTGAAACCAACTAAAGATTACCAGGCTACACATCCGTGATTTATAAATGGGAAGTTTCAGAGTGAACATTCTTATTCTTTAATATACTTTAAACTATGATACCTTTTAAGAGTGTTGGGACAGCTATGCATGTAGACACTACAGCCTATAGTTGGAGTCCAGCTGGCTTAAAATATAAATATATAAAAAAATATGTATGCTCAGTGAAGGGCCTTTGGATCTAAAAAAGCATGTGTGTGTATTATGGGCCACATCAGCCTCTCTGTATGTTATGGTCTTCTCCTACCGTGACTTACCGAATCCTGTATCTTGTGAGGCTGGGATACTAAATCTTTTGTATTTGACTTTAAACCTTTCTGTATGCTAACCCTTCTGCCAGGTGGAGTAAGCAGCAACAAGGGCTGGGTTTGGTATCTAGAGGTTCCTCTTAACAATACAAAACAGAACCAGCTCAAGCCCCCGCCCAGTAATCTGGGAAAATTAACCACCATCACTAGGCTCTCCTAAGAGTCAATATTTCAGCTCTTGCAATCATTGAGTCTGTGTATAACAAAAGAGAACTTTTACTAAAAGGGAAAAGGAGCCAAGAATTAGTTTGAGAAAACACAACCACATTCATAAGCAAAATGTGACCCCGCAGTGTATTGGGCAGTGTCCTTTGCCTCAGTTTCCCACTTGTGGTGGGAAAGTCCAATGAGTGAATGTCCATTTAACACATCACTCCCTTTTCCCCTATTCACTTCACCCACTCAGTTGGCTCTCCTTGATTAGCGAAGACCTAGAGTTCAGAGGTGTATTCACAGGGGTTCATCTCCCACCTCAGAAAGGTGGGGAACATGTTGAGAATGACACTGGGGTTGCTGTGCAACTCTGCAGCTGGCTGTTTGGTGCTGCCTCCGCTGCTTTTCTCTATTGCTGCTGGTTGTGTGCTGCCATTGCTTTACTCTGCTGCTGTTGGAGCTCACGGCTGCTTCTGCACTGGCACGTTCTGAGGTTCCACTGCTTAACCCAGGTCTTTAGTGATTTCACTGGGTAGCAGGGAACCTCACTGCCAGTATAGCCTCTGCATTGTCTTTCCTTTCACCACTGTCCCTACACCAGGTCTAAGGTGTAGCCCTTAGGCCTGCTTACAAGTGATTCAGGCCTGGTAATCACCTGGACAGAAACAGTGACTCTCAATTGAGTTTAATTAGCTTGGTGTTTAAACACTGGAGAGAGAAAGATCAAATGGTGTCTGCCTCTTCTTAGGCAGAGTCCACACCAGCAAGTAGAAACACCTGTCCACGCTCCCTCTCTTTCACTGGGATTTGGTATCCCTCCCTGCTTAGTAAGGTTCAGTTTAGGGTGATTCCCTCAATCAAGGCAGGGTAAGTGCAGTTCTGCTGCCCTTTACTTATACAATAAGGATAATATTTCATTATCTTTGCATTCAATATTTAAAGTGATTTGTAACCCAACACCAGCCAAACGAGAGCATTTTGGCAAAGTAGCTCCATCCTGTTGCGTGTCTAGGCAGAGTAGGTACGTCTAGGCAAACACGGTCTGTCCCTGAAGTCTTTTCCCCTAGCTCATCACCAGATGTCAGAGGAGAGCTCATTCAGACCCTGCTTACATGTGTATATACTCAGACAAAAAGGCTGAAAGTATAGAACACTAATTGAGAGCAAAAACATCCCAGGGATGTTGTAACTATCCCAAAAACAAGCATTATAAACCCAGGAAAATTCCAAGTTATTGTTAAATCCAAACACATTAACATATAGAAATCAGAATAGGTAAAATATTTGTACATAAAATAAAGTGGATTGTTTTTAAATTAAATACAATTTTCTTTTTCAAAATCTGTTTAAAATTATGACAACCATTGTTAAGGCCTAAACTTACTATAGTCTATTAATCATTTAAATTAAATTAAAAAAATCAAGCAATACTTGTTTATTTCTAGACTTTTAAAGATGGCCAAACCGCTGTAGTAGTGGATGTCACTGGTTAAGTTCCTGGAATTGGAGTTTGTTGAATTGCTTAACCAGCTTTTGACAGCAGTAGCCTCTTCTGCAGGGGCAAAGAGTATTTTCTTCATTTCAGTTTAATTAGTTCAGCTCAATGACTAGTTCATTCAGAGTTGAAAAATTGACTGGGAGTCGAAAAAGCAGGAAAGCTTGTTTTTCCTTTTACCAGATTCTGAATAAAAATGAGGTCCAAGAAAATGAGATAATCAGCTTTAAAATCTTGAAGGACACTGTGACCATAAACAATTCACTAATCACTAATTCACTAATTACAGATAATACTTTTGTTTGTTTAATTAGTTTAGCTTTAAATGCAAATCATATTTTGAAAAGAAAATTTTATGTATCCAGTACATTTAATTAATAAATCATTTAGAAAAGTTTTTGTGCATTTTAATTGAATTCCAATTTCCATCCAAATGCAGTTCGACAAAAATTGCTAGTAAAAAATAATCATAATCTAGTAAATAAGAGATGTCATTAACTATCTTCTAACATAAAGTAAAAATTAGGAATCTGAATAGAAGTATGTTAAGCCACATAATTGCTTAGTAAATGTATATAGATATAACATATCCTCCTTCTGAGAAAAAAACCCCACAGTTGATTTAAATCAATCTACCCTCATGGAAATCCTCAGTTCAGGCTCCCAAACAACCTTATATCAGCTATGTAGAGATGTCATGCAATAACGATACAGTTGTGATAGCGTATTAATGCTGGTGGGCCCAGATCAAGTTAAACTGATTTTTAAAGACATTAGATTCTTTTGGGTGTTTTAATTGTGCATTTCCATACCTAATACATTTGGATATCTTTTTAAGTGTAACCATAGTTCTGAATTTTCCTGAATATTTAATGTTTGTTTGTGGAATAATTAAAACATTCATATTTTCCCTTGTGTCCGCTAACTTTTCCATCCTCTACATCCCATTGCATATGTGCAATCGAACACCAGTTCATCTCTCCAGTCCTTCACACTCCCATGTTCCTGCATTTACAAACCGGTTCTCTTCCCCTTGCCCTCTCTGTTTAGTAGATCAGGTGCAATGGGGAGTTTATGAAAATAAATATTTAGGATTAATGGTGTTTTTCCATTCTTCATGACTGAAAGTTTCTCTGTCAGCAGAGGCTAGCACATAAAATCTTCTCCTTCAAAGAAATCCACAAAGAATTGCCCTTTTTGAGTGTCCATCTGCCATTGTTTTCAATGGGACTGAAGCGGCAGGCTGAAAGATGGCAACTACTTCACATTGTTCCCAATCAGGGGGAAACAAAACTGTCATTGGAGAAGATGCCCCTTGTGTACCAGGTGGCAGACATGAGCATTATGAGCAGTTACTGAATGGAGGCAGTGGACATCTTTACTTAAAGGCAGTTCGTGGTCTGAGTTCCATTGAGAACAATGGAAGATGGTAGTCATTTTGAAAGAAGGTAATTCCTTGTGAGTATCTTTACCTTTTGCTGAAGGAGAAACTTACACTTGTGAAGAACTATGGAAAAATTGATCATTAAATTGAAAAATTGACTATAATCTTAAAATTATATTAAAAACTGCCCATTGTACCAAATTTACTGAAGTTTCACCTCTTTGCCAGTTTTTGTGCAAATAACTATACTTTACTGGGGCAAATAACTATACTATACATTATTTGTGGGTGGATGGGGGAAGGGGAAAATGGTCTGACATGTGGTGTTCAATTTCTTAAGTGATCCATTCTAAATTCATTCACTCAGACTTATTAATGTACTCGTAAATTCTGAAAAAAAAATCATATTATACTCACTAAGTGTTAAAACTTTGGGAAGGATAGATGCTGTATTCTTTATAAATAACCAAGTGGCTAAATCCTAGCTTTAATGCAAAACTGAACTCAGCATTAACTATTCAACTGTGATTGGATGCTCCTTAATATTCTGGAGATATGGTCAAATTTAGATGTGGAAGATGAAGACCAGAGGTCTACCGGTACCCATTCCCTGCAATCCTTGGTACTCAGTCCTTACACACCTGGATGATGGAGGGCCCCTACCATAAACTTTCCAATACCAAACAGATTATCAATTGGTGGGCAATCTGGGATTGCAAGTTTACAGGTGGTGATTGACACCCATTTCTCCACTGTAAAAGCAGCTTTCATCTTGGTGTCTGTGCACTGCATGGCTGGGGTGAATTTGGCACACCAACTCCAGAAAAGTACCCATCTGCATCCTAAAGTTCTAAAGCCACTACTGATGTTCCCAAATTTGCATTGTGATGTAATCTCACAACTTGGTTTTTGCTGTACAGACCCAAAACTGCTGCTCCACCATGTATGGTTTCTCCGTGATTTCCTGCAGCAGTTGGTCAGCTTCATTTGTTGTCCATCATCCACTCATCCTCAGTATATCCCTGTTATATGTCTGGCTGTTACGATTTTGCAAAAGAATGATTTGTCCTGCCCTTTAAATGGACAAGAGAGCTGCAGTAATCTGTGCATTCATGTGATGAGATGGAAAATGGCATGAAAGAGTAGTTTATGGGATGGAACCAAGAGATTTATGGGAATTTGATCCCAAACTTCTACAGTTCCCTGATAGGAGTGATGGTATCGCACAATACACTACAAACATTTCTTACAAGGTAATGTGCCAGATCGTGGCATAGAGGACATCAGGATGCCTACCTACAGTGTTGCATATATTCTGCTGATACAACCTGATGCTGTAAGGACATTCTACATGGCAAAGGCAACCAAATATAAATGCACTCCACTCAAATAGCTATGGCGATAGCAGTGTGCAGACAGAACTTTTGACAGTAAAACTTTCAGGTGCAGACATGGCTTTACACTTACCCAGTCTTAACACAAGAGCTCTGATCAGTGATCCACAGAAATGCATGATGGGATGCTTTTAAAGTTCCAGGACTATAGTTTGAAAAAAAAAAATTCAGCCGTGTTTAATGCTCCTTTTTGAGGTACTTACACATTGTAGTAATGTAACCCACATACCTTCTCCTTATGCAAGTTTTTCTGCATATTATTATACTAGTACAGCACTAGGTGATTTATAGTGTAAAAGTTTACCTTTCTAACAGCAAGACAATGGAACATACCTCACCTCATTGAAAATTTACAGCTTTATTACACTCCTCAAATAACCTCTTCTTTTTTAACTTGTCCACAGAAAAAAAGATGTAATCACTCATTCCTGCAGTCTGTTGATACCTTGCATGCATGATTACTATGCAGTTAGACTAATAAAGCCTTGTTGGAGCCTTTTATAGGAAATAATTATTAATCCTGCAAATAAATTGTCTTGAGGTACTTGTTTTTAATGTGCCTTATTTTATATTATCCTAATATTTTGAGATGCTGCTAAAAATTCATTTAAAAAAATCATAAATATGTTTTTACACAAGTGTGATGATGGCTCCAATATTCTCAATAATGAAAATTTTAAAACTTGCCTAAAAGCATGTTTATGTGATAAACTGTAGTCCCCTCTTCAGAGCTATTGGGAACAACCATATTAATTCTTATACAGCTGAGATTTCCTTGTTGGGGGGAGGGGGGAAGTAGCAAATTGTCCTCTTTGCAGTGGCTTAAACCAGGAAATTCAAAGCGAGAGTTCTGACTGTTAAATTACCTGTTACCACCTTCTGGCTAGGTATTGCAGTATAAGTGCTTATATAAAATCACCCACTATTAAGGGACCTCATTAAGTCTTTACATTTTCTGGATTTTTCTCAAATCATGTAACATGTTTTTTATTTTAATGCAGCTTTGATTCACCCACAAAAAACGTTAGCATTTGAGGAATCTGTGCCCATCTGATTGCAAGGCAGACACTAGTGTATAAAACACATTGTTCGTATGAAGACCTGAGAAAATGGTGGCAGAGACAGGGGAAAAACTACCAAGATTAAGAATTGAAGGGTCATAATGATAAGCAGCCCAATTCTGTGACTACATCTAGTACTCCTGGGGGAATTAATTGACAGCTCTAGTAATAATTCATTTAAACTACAATATGGAAACTTATTTCCCCGCATCCTTTCAGGAGCACTGCAAGACTTGGGGGAGTCAGGGGTAATGGAGGAGCTCAGAGTGAGGGAAGCAATTATTGGGAAGGAGCCTGCAAGGGAACCTGGAGGGTTGTTGGTTGTGGGTGGGAGAAGAATGGAATAGGTTTTTTGGGGGTGGAGGAATTGTTAGAGAGTTTGGGAGCCTCCCCTATGCAGACTGTGGCAGACTCCTAGCCTTTCCCATTCAGTCAGACACATCTGCCCCTGTCCCAGTGAGTCCTTGCAGGGCCATATGGGGATGGGGGAGGAGGGGCTGCAGCACCCCCCGCCCCCCGTTCAGCACCTGAGCCTGCACCCCAGTCTGTTCCCCCCCAGATCTTCTGAACCCCGGTCTGTGACCCCCAGTAGCCCGGTGTGTCCCTCTCTGTCTGTCCCATGCTGCCTCCATCTGGCTCTTCTGTGAGGGATGCATCCTCTCTGTGGGCTGGCTGCTCTCTTTTCTGCTGTCACAGCAGCCCCTGGTGGGCAAAAAATGTAACCGCAGTTCCAGCTCTGTGGGAAAAAAAATCTATGGGGGACATGAATTCTGCGCATGTGCAGTGGTGCAGAATTCCCCTTGGAGTAATTTAACTTCACAGCTAATCTGGGAGTAATCTAGCTTCACGGTGGCAGCATATAGGGTATGTGAATAGTAGGCTGCCTCTACAATGTGGTGTGTAGCTACACACATCAGTGAAAGGGACCTGGCTGTGTGGAGCTGCTGGAGTCTTTTCCTGTTAAAAATAGCAGTCTAGATGGGATAGCACTGCTTGAGCATGTACGGTTCATACCCACTTTGTTCAGGTGTATCTTTACTCACCTAAGCAGTGCCTCACCACCTACACTGCTGCTTATATCCATACAAGAGCTGTGTGCAGGGTATGCACTCTACATGCCACCAGAAGGAGAGTGGAGTGTAAATGTCCCTATAGGTCTGTTATCAGTGGTGTGTGTAAAAAAAAAAAAAAAAAAAAAAAAGAGTAAACTAACCTAAACTTAACTCTTTATTTCCCAAATTAGAAGCGGGTAAATTCAGTGTACCTGAGTTTATGCTCGACTATGCTACTTTTGTAGTATAATGTTTTAATTCATTTCCTTAGTATAGAGAAAAGGAAGAGTCGAGTCCTACTTCTTATTATTTGGTGGCCATTATAGCAGTGGTAGAAGCATTTAGACAATAGTTTTAAGGATATTCTTTTATGTTAAGTCTTAAAGCTGGCTGAATTAGTGTACTATATCAATCTGGGATAGTAAATTTAGATGGGTTATGTAGATTTTCTGTGGAATATATATTTATATAGTGACTGATATTCAACCTGTATCTTGAGATTTTTCTTGTTAATGTAAAATGTATGCCTGAAGATGTGCCTAATGACCCTTGGCCAAACATGTGTTGCAGAGATGACATCTTACACCCAGATTCTTTGTTGTTGTTTTTCAAGTGGGATGGGGAAAAGGCAGTGAAGCACCAGATGTGCACCCTGGTGAGCTGACCAGTTCATAGAGTGATGTTGCTGGAAATCTTGAAGGCTCATGCTTGCTTGCTTGCTTGCTATTGCGGGTGGAAGAAAGACACCACAAAGGCAGTTAGTCTGGGGAACATAATTTAAAAAGCCCTGGAAAAAAAAAGATTGTGAGGGAAAACCTGAGAGGCAGAGGTAGCAAAGGAAAGCCTGTGTTTTGGATACTTCCACAGCTTTATCACAAAGTAAACATCTATGACTTTATCATGCTGCATTGGTTTAAAACTGGTGAAACAAAGCTAATGTATTGTTTCAGAGACAAATGTTATTTAGGTTTATCTTGGTATATGTATTGTATATTTATTTTTTTTCCACAGAAACCTGCTAATATTTTAGTTATGGGTGAAGGTCCTGAGCGAGGAAGAGTAAAAATTGGTATGTTATATCTTTGATAAGTCCCAGTGTAGCATTTAAGTTAGAATGTTCTGAAGGTGCAGTTGCATCACTTAAGATAGTTACTTAAAATTATATTAGTATGTGTCTGGAAACTTTATCAAAAGCTATTTTGAGTGACTGGCTTTTTGGTATCACACCTGTGCACCAATTCCCAGTGGTGCACAGCTACAGCCTCATCAATGAAAAGGGGGAAAAAATCCCTATGCCATTATATTATATGGGTGCGTACTGGGAAGGGAATTAATATGGGACAAAGATAATGGTAGCTTGGAAGAATGAAGGAAAATAAGTGAGATTTTAAATGACCTCCTTTTACCACCAAAGTGCCAAGACACTAACTTGCTCTGTATTGTAAAATCTAAATAGGGAACTGTCCACTATTCCGAATATTAAATTTTAAAATAACAGTGAGAGTGACTGTTGATTTATGAACTGCCCTTGAAAGGGTGGCCAGATTTCTGGGAGACACAGGAAGCAACAGGAGTCTTAAAAAGTGCAGAAAATGTTGATTGAGAGAGAGACATTTGATAAGAACTAACTCTAAATATATTCAAAATGGTGAGAGGGAAGTAGGGTGGTGGGAAGAAACTGAAACTTTCCCACTATTTTATCTTCCGGTGTGAACCACTTTTCTCAGTGAAAGGATAATTTGCAGAATCTCCAAATTGTTCTATAAAGTCTATTTTAAAAAGTAACTAAAAATAATCTAACCATAGTCTAACAGTAATGAGCCATACTGTGGCATGCACTAGTTCATCATTGATGCACCAATAGCCTTCTAATGCACACCCTGTATTGTTATACTAATATTATAGTCAGGCAGTCCAGTTTGGCAGAATTTTTTTTTTAAACAGATTGTTTTTAACTTCCCTCTGACTTTTTCTTTTATGAGATGATTCTTCCACAGTGTCACTCTGTATTCTTTGGTGGTTTTGTTTATCTGAAACACCAACTGTTAATCACTAATTTGCTAATCAAGGGTGGAATTTTCCTGAGGTGTTCAGCACTGGCCTAACTCTGCTCCCATTGAGGTCAATGGGAATTGACTTCAGTAGGAGTAGAATTAGCTCAATGTTGAGCACGTCAGAAAATCCCACCCCTTAAAATTTTAGCACCCTTTAGAGGTGTGAGATTGATGATAGAGACCAAGGTCTTCTATCTGCAAAACAGCATGGACAGCTGTTTGTGAACATTTCTTCCCATTACCTTAATCTTCATGGAGCATGCACTTCCAAGACTGAGCGTGTAGGTCAGTCTCCAGGCACATTCAGTGTCAATTGTGTTGGTGATTTTTGTGATGTAGACAATTATCCATTAGTATTTGCTCACAGACCACCAACTTATTTAGCAAGTGGTAGTTACGTGCGAAGTCATTTGGTAATAACTTTAGATTTCTACTAAATTTGGTCAGACGTTGCTGATGGACAGGTGAAAGATTCTGCATCCGCTCACCAGTCCCCTGAGCCATCCAGTCCCAACAGTAGAAAAGCCTTTATTTCTAGGTGTGTTATCAGTTTGAAAAAATTTGCAATTTTTAAACATGTTTTTGCAACAGTAGGAAAAGAATGCATACGTATCCCCATATCAAGGGCTTCCACTCTTCTAGTATTAATACTTTTTTAAAAAATACATAACTGGTATACTTAACATAAAATAAGCTTTATAGGCTTTTTATGCTATTTCGACTCCACTTTTTACTGGATTTTTTCCACGTTTTTCATAGATATCTATGAATTCATATCATGGGTTATCTTGATTTTTAATATAGAAAATTATAAAATGTCTCATTTTAATTGCAATAAAATAATTTAAAGTAGGGAGGCACATAGAGGCAAATAGTTACCTTAGATTGTGGAGCAAAATTAGATATGAGTATTTACTCTGCAAGTTTTCCTCAGTAGCTGAGTTATTACATGTGGCATGGGTTTAACCCCTTCTCTCTCAAAACTGCTATAGGCCTCACACTTCTCCCCAGTCCTACTCAGTATATATAGGCTCCCACTCCACCATGCCAAATTCTTCGGTGTTTGGAACTTCGAAAACCTGATTTAGTGGGAATACTCATTTCTCTATCCTCTGTCCATCTTGTCCTGTACCATCTAAATTCTGGTCACTTCAGATAGTTCTGTGTAGATTACAAATCCCAACAAGCAGTTTAGACAGAATATTTTTCTTAAGGTTTTATTAGTAAAGGGAAATTTTCCCAAAATGGAAGACATTTTAAAAGCATAGCTTAAATGGTTTCATCTTGGTACTGGTGATACTTTGTGACCAATTTAAATTGAGAGGAGGCTTTCAGGGAAGAAGATACCCTCATGATTGGAATCACCTCTTGTTTGGGGCATGAAGGAAACCCTGCTTCAATTGCAACCAGCTTTTCATAGGTAGTTCTTGTGTCATATATGTATGTATTATAAATCATTCTAACCTTTACAGAATTACTATTTCACCCATTTCCCCCGCTTTAATGTTTCCTGAACAAACAGCCCTGTGATAATAGAATATTCCACCAGGCAGAAAACTGACCCCCTGGCTAGCCAATAAGGACTTACCCAATGTTCTGAGAGCTACAAGAGTTGGCATACTTTTTTCAGAACAGTGGTAAATTCTTTGATTCTAAATGCCTTGCTTTAGTAATGATTTATAATGATATACTTCATAGGTGATGATGCTGAATAATTGCAACATAAACTATAAGGAAATGGCAAAGTTAGACTATCAGGATTCATATTTACTACAGTGTGTTTGCTTTTTAGCAAAATGTTGGTTCTTCTAACAAATGAGCTCAATCATTTCATTTGATCAATGTGAAGTTTTCTTAACTTTTTAAAGCATTTTTTTTTAAATTTTGCAGCTGATATGGGCTTTGCCAGATTATTTAATTCACCTCTGAAGCCTTTAGCAGACTTGGATCCAGTAGTTGTAACATTCTGGTATCGAGCTCCAGAATTACTTCTTGGAGCAAGGCATTATACCAAAGCTATTGGTAAGTAAAATTAAGTACCAGTTTATTAACGTGTTACGTAGGCAAAATATACCTGAATTACTCAAACATTGGCATGTGAATGCAAGTATGGGAGAAAACACAGGTGGAAAAGTACACCATTGAATTACATGAGGAAACATTAATCACTGACATTTTATTTAGTTTAAATACTATTCTTAAAACTCTTTCCTGACTAGTAAACATCATAAACTCAGATGCCCTTGATGTATAATTTTATATAGTTTCTTATCACTAGAAATTTCAAAAAGCATATTACTACTTGCAATAGAATGAAATATTGACACACACCTTAAAATTGTCAAAATCCAGAAAATGACAGCAGGGAACAGAGTACTTTAGTTTTATTACTTTGGGTTTTTACTGTTTAGAGCAGTGGTCCCCAACCTTTTTGTGGCTAGTAGCACATTCATGTTTTCAGAAAAGTCTGGCGGGCGCCAACAATTTTTCAAGGCTTATTTTGTATTTGTACATTAAATAATACAAAAACATCATATTTAATATTACATAATATAGGAATCCATAAGGTAAAAAGGGTAATTTTACATGTAAAAGATATTAATTAAATTATTCGGCAATTACTCTTTCACCTACCATGTGAATTTGCTCTTTTTTATCTACCTGTAAGAAAAATTAAGGAGCTTTTACAAAATAAATATCATAAACAGTTTTCATCTTTTATTTATTTTAAAAAAGTAAAACATTGTTGAACTGCTGGTCCAAATATATTTATTATTCTTACTTTAACATAGAATGAAGCCTGCAGCCCCGATGTTCTCTGTCACCGGCAGGTGTGGGGCTGCGGTTTCTCTCTGACTTAAGCTGTGGCCCCGCGCCTGCCGGGGATCGAAAACACCGGCACCCGCAGCCTGCAGCCCTGGAGAAGCCGGAGAGAAGCCGCAGCCCGGTGCCTGCCAGGGACAGAGAACACCAGCGCCTGCAGCTCCGGAGTACTCTGTCCCCAGCAGGCGCAGGGCCCTGGCTTCTCTCCCCTGCTGGGCACTAGGCAGGCACTGCGCCTGCTGGGGACAGAGAACACCAGTGCCCGCAGCCTGCAGCCCCGGAGTTCTCTGTCCCCGGCAGGTGCAGGGGCGTGGCTTCTCTCCCCTGCTGGGCACTAGGTGGGCCCTGCATCTGCCGGGGACTGAGAACACCGGCGTCTGCAGCCTGCAGCCCCGGAGAAGCCAGAGAGAAGCCGCAGCCCTGTGCCTGCCAGGGACAGAGAACAC